>NC_141875.1:647989385-648614385 GCF_056163025.1 Triticum urartu | reverse complement strand
ATTTATATTAGTGGATTAAGCCATGAAAAAGTTATATTACAGTAGACACAATGCAAAAAAATATGAATTGGTTTGCAACAGTACTTAGAGTAGTGATTTGCTTTATTATACTAACGGATCTTACCGAGTTTTCTGTTGAAGTTTTGTGTGGATAAAGTGTTCGATGATTGAGAAGGTCTCGATGTGAGAAGAAGGAAGAGAGGTAAGAGCTCAAGCTTGGGGATGCCCGAGGCACCCCAAGTAAATATTCAAGGAGACTCAAGCGTCTAAGCTTGAGGATGCTGGGGAGGCATCCCCTCTTTCTTCAACAAATATCTGTATGTTTTCGGATTCGTTTCGTTCATGCGATATGTGCAAGTCTTGGAGCGTCTTTTGCATTTAGTTTTCATTTTTCTTTTATGCACCATTCTGGTATGAGATAGTCCTTGGTTGATTTATAGAATGCTCATTGCACTTCACTTATATCCTTTGAGTATGGCTTTATAGAATGCTTCATGTGCTTCACTTATATCATTTGAAGTTTGGATTGCCTGTTTCTCTTTACATAGACAACCGCCATTTGTAGAATGCTCTTTTGCTTCACTTATATTTGTTAGAGCACGGGCATATCTTTTGTAGAAAGAATTAAACTCTTGTGCTTCACTTATATCTATTTGGAGAGATGACATGAACTGGTCATTCACATGGTTAGTCATAAAATCGTACATAAAACTTGTAGATCACTGAATATGATATCTTTGATTCCTTGCAATAGTTTTGCGATATAAATATGGTGATATTAGAGTCATGCTAGTGGGTAGTTGTGGATTGTAGAAATACTTGTGTTGAGGTTTGTGATTCCCGTAGCATGCACGTATGGTGAACCGTTATGTAACGAAGTCAGAGCATGAGGTGTTTATTGATTGTCTTCCTTATGAGTGGCGGTCGGGGATGAGCGATGGTCTTTTCCTACCAATCTATCCCCCTAGGAGCATGCGCGTAGTACTTTGTTTCGATGACTAATATATTTTTGCAATAAGTATGTGAGTTCTTTATGACTAATGTTGAGTCCATGGATTATACGCACTCTCACCCTTCCATCATTGCTAGCATCTCTAGTACCGCGCAACTTTTGCCGGTACCATAAACCCACCATATACCTTCCTCAAAACAGCCACCATACCTACCTATCATGGCATTTCCTTAGCCATTCCGAGATATATTGCCATGCAACTTTCATCATCATCATATACATGACTTGAGCATTCATTGTCATATTGCCTTGCATGATCGTAAGATAGCTAGCATGATGTTTTCATAGCTTGTCCGTTTTTTGATGTCATTGCTACGCTAGATCATTGCACATCCTGGTACACCGCCGGAGGCATTCATATAGAGTCATATCTTTGTTCTAGATATCAAGTTGTAATCATTGAGTTGTAAATAAATAGAAGTGTGATGATCATCATTAATAGAGCATTGTCCCCAAAAAAAGAAAGGCCAAAAAAGAGAAAATAAATAAAAAGGGGCAATGCTACTATTCCTTTTTTCCACACTTGTGCTTCAAAATAGCACCATGTTCTTCATATAGAGAGTCTCTTGAGTTATCACTTTCATATACTAGTGGGAATTTTTATTATAGAACTTGGCTTGTATATTCCAACAATGGGCCTCCTCAAGTGCCCTAGGTCTTCGTGAGCAAGCAAGTTGGATGCACACCCACTTAGTTTCCTTTGTTGAGCTTTCATACATTTATAGCTCTAGTGCATCCGTTGCATGGCAATCCCTACTCACTCACATTGATATCTATTGATGGGCATCTCCATAGCCCGTTGATACGCCTAGTTGATGTGAGACTATCTTCTCCTTTTTGTCTTCTCCACCATCATATTCTATTCCACCTATAGTGCTATGTCCATGGCTCACGCTCATGTATTGCGTGAAAGTTGAAAAGGTTTGAGAACGTCAAAAGTATGAAACAATTGCTTGGCTTGTCATCGGGGTTGTGCATGATGTGAATATTTGTGTGGTGAAGATGGAGCATAGCCAGACTATATGATTTTGTAGGGATAACTTTCTTTGGCCATGTTATTTTGAAAAGACACGATTGCTTTATTAGTAGGCTTGAAGTATTATTATCTTTATGTCAAAAGATAGATTATTGCTTTGAATCACTCGTGTCTTAATATTCATGCCATGATTAGACATATGATCAAGATTATGCTAGGTAGCATTCCACATCAGAAATTATCTTCTTTATCATTTACCTACTCGAGGACGAGCAGGAATTAAGCTTGGGGATGCTGATACGTCTCCGTCGTATCTGTAATTTTTGATTGTTCCATGCCAATATTATTCAACTTTCATATACTTTTGGCAACTTTTTATACTATTTTGGGACTAACATATTGATCCAGTGCCCAGTGCCAGTTCCTGTTTGTTGCATGTTTTTTGTTACATAGAATATCCATATCAAAGGGAGTCCAAACGGAATAAAAACTGACGGCGATTTTTTTTGGAATATATATGATTTTTGGGAAGAAGAATCCACGCGAGACGATGCTCGAGGGGCCCATGAGGTAGGGGGCGCGCCCCAGGGTGTCAGGCGCGCCCCTGACCCTCGTGGCCACCCCGTAAGGCGGTTGGTGCCCTTCTTTCGCCGCAAGAAAGCTAATATCCGGATAGAGATCGTGTTAAAATTTTAGCCCAATCGGAGTTACGGATCTCCATATATATACGAAACGGTGAAACAGAGCCAGAACAGAACGCAGAAACAGAGAGAGACAGAGAGACAGATCCAATCTCGGAGGGGCTCTCGCCCCTCCCTTGCCATGGAGGCCATGGACCAGAGGGGAAACCCTTCTCCAATCTAGGGATGAGGTTAAGGAAGAAGAAGAAGGAGGGGGGCTCTCTCCCCCTCGCTTCCGGTGGCACCGGAGTGCCACAGGGGGCCATCATCATCACCGCGATCTTCACCAACACCTCCGCTATCTTCACCAACATCTCCATCACCTTCCCCCCTCTATCTACAGCGGTCCACTCTCCCGCAACCCGCTGTACCCTCTACTTGAACATGGCACTTTATGCTTCATATTATTATCCAATGATGTGTTGCCATCCTATGATGTCTGAGTAGATTTTCATTGTCCTATCGGTGGTTGATGAATTGCTATGATTGATTTAATTTGCTTGTGGTTATGTTGCTGTCATTTGGTGCCCATCATATGATTGCGCGCGTGGATCACACCCTAGGGTTAGTTGTATGTTGATAGGACTATGTATTGGAGGGCAAGAGTGACAGAAGCTTCAACCTAGCATAGAAATTGATGCATACGGGATTGAAGGGGGACCAATATACCTTAATGCTATGGTTGGGTTTTACCTTAATGAACATTAGTAGTTGTGGATGCTTGCTAATAGTTCGAATCATAAGTGCATAGAATTCCAAGTCAGGGATGAAATGCTAGCAGTGGCCTCTCCCACATAATACTTGCTATCGGTCTAGTAAAGTAGTCAATTGCTTAGGGGCAATTTCGGAACTCCTACCACCACTTTTCCACACTCGCTATATGTACTTTATTGTTTCTTTATCTAAACAGTCCCTAATTTTTATTTATGTACTCTTTATTATCTTGCAAACCTATCCAACAACACCTACGAAGTACTTCTAGTTTCATACTTGTTCTAGGTAAAGCGAACGTCAAGCGTGCGTAGAGTTGTATCGGTGGTCGATAGAACTTGAGGGAATATTTGTTCTACCTTTAGATCCTCGTTGGGTTCGACACTCTTACTTATCGAAAACTGTTGCGATCCCCTATACTTGTGGGTTATCAGAGGCTACGTCAAGGACGCTTCGAGGAGGCCACGAGGTAGGGGGGCGCACCCACCCCCTCTGGGCGCGCCCTCCACCCTCGTGGGCCCCTCGTGGCACCCCTGATGTACTTCTTCTGCCTATATATCTCCATATACCCTAAAAACATCGGGGAGCACAATAGATCGAGAGTTCCGCCGCCAGAAGCCTCTGTAGCCACCGAAAGCCAATCTAGACCCGTTCCGGCACCCTGCCGGAGGGGGAATCCCTCTCAGGTGGCCATCTTCATCATCCCTGTGCTCTCCATGACGAGGAGGGAGTAGTTCTCCCTCGGGGCTGAGGGTATGTACCAGTAGCTATGTGTTTGATCTCTCTCCCTCTCTCTCGTGTTCTTGAGGTGATACGATCTTGATGTATCACGAGCTTTGCTATTATAGTTGGATCTTATGATGTTTTCTCCCCCCTCTACTCTCTTGTAATGGATTGAATTTCCCCTTTGAAGTTATCTTATCGGATTGAGTCTTTAAAGATTTGAGAACACTTGATGTATGGCTTGCCGTGTGTATCTGTGGTGACAATGGGATATCACGTGATTCACTTGATGTATGTTTTGGTGATCAACTTGCGGGTTCCTCCCATGAACCTATGCATAGGGGTTGGCACACGTTTTCGTCGTGATTCTCTGGTAGGAACTTTGGGGCACTCTTTGAGGTTCTATGTGTTGGTTGAATAGATGAATCTGAGATTGTGTGATGCATATCGTATAATCATACCCACGGATACTTGAGGTGACATTGGAGTATCTATGTGACATTAGGGTTTTGGTTGTTTTGTGTCTTAAGGTGTTATTCTAGTACGCACTCTAGGGCTGTTTGTGACACTTATAGGAATAGCCCAACGGATTGATTGGAAAGAATAACTTTGAGGTGATTTCGTACCCTACCATATCTCTTCGTTCGTTCTCCGCTATTAGTGACTTTGGAGTGACTCTTTGTTGCATGTTGAGGGATAGTTATATGATCCAATTATGTTATTATTGTTGACAGGACTTGTACTAGTGAAAATATGAACCCTAGGCCTTGTTTCAACGCATTGCAATACCGTTTACGCTCACTTTTATCATTCGTTACCTTGCTGTTTTTATATTTTCAGATTACAAAAACTATTATCTACTATCCATATACCACTTGTATCACCATCTCTTCGCCGAACTAGTGCACCTATACAATTTACCATTGTATTGGGTGTGTTGGGGACACAAGAGACTCTTTGTTATTTGGTTGCAGGGTTGCTTGAGAGAGACCATCTTCATCCTACGCCTCCTACGGATTGATAAACCTTAGGTCATCCACTTGAGGGAAATTTGCTACTGTCCTACAAACCTCTGCACTTGGAGGCCCAACAACGTCTACAAGAAGAAGGTTGTGTAGTAGACATCAAGCTCTTTTCTGGCACCATTGCCGGGGAGGTTAGCACTTGAAGGTATATCTTTAGATCTTGCAATCGGGTCTTTTAGTTTCTTGTTTTATCACTAGTTTAGTTTATAAAAGAAAATTACAAAAAAATGGAATTAAGTCTGCCTCATACGCTTTATCTTTTTAATATCTGTCGTGAGAATAAGGATTCCGATAATTGTGCTCAAGTGCTAGAAGAAGAATGCATTAGAATGTTTGGCACTAAATATTTGAATGATGAGCATGATTGCAATGTTGTTAGTATAAATTCCTTGAATATCCATGATGCTAATGATATGCAAAGCCACAAGCTTGGGGAAGCTATGTTTGATGAAGATGATATTTTTTGTCCCCCAAGTTTTGATGAGCAAATTTATTATGATGAGAGCATGCCCCCTATTTATGATGATTATTGTGATGACTTGTATGCTATAAAGATTAATGATATCCATGAAACTTTTCATCATGATTTTAACTTTCAATTGGATTATGCCTCATATGATAGTTATTTTGTTGAGTTTACTCCCACTACTTTTCATGAGAAGAAATTTGCTTATGTGGAGAGTAATAAAAATTCTATGCTTGTAGATCATGAAAAGAATGCTTTATGTGATAGTTATATTGTTGAATTCATTCATGATGCTACTGAAATTTATTATGAGGGAGGAATATATGCTTGTAGGAATTGCAATAATATCAAGTTTCCTCTCTATGTGCTTAAAATTTTGAAGTTATGCTTGTTTTGCTTTCCTATGCAAGTTCATTCTTGTTCCCACAAGTTGTTTGCTCACAAAATCCCTATGCATAGGAAGTGGGTTAGGCTTAAATGTGCTAGTCATATTATTCATGATGCTCTCTTTATGTTTCAATCCTTATCTTTTATGCGAGCATCATTGAAATCATATCATGCCTAGCTAGGGGCGTTAAACGATAGCGCTTGTTGGGAGGCAACCCAACTTTATTTTTGTTCCTTGATTTTTGTTCCTGTTTAGTAATAAATAATTTATGTAGCATCTGTTATGATTGAGTTTTTATGTTTTAGTTAGTGTTTGTGCCAAGTAGAACCGTTGGGAAGACTTGGGGAAAGTCTTTTTGATCTTGCTGTAAAAACAGAAACTTTAGCGCTCACGAGAACTGCTGCAATTTTTATTTGGAAAGTGATATTTAGTTAATTCTTCTTGAATATGATTAATAGATAAATTCCTCAGGTCCATAAATTTATTTGAGAATTTTATGAGTTCCAGAAGTATAAGTTTTATCCAGATTACTACAGACTGTTCTGTTTTTGACAGATTCTATTTTTCACGTGTTGTTTACTTATTTTGATGAATCTATGGCTAGTAAAAGAGTTTATAAACCATAGATAAGTTGGAATACAGTAGTTTTAACACCGATATAAATAAATAATGAGTCATTACAGTACCATGAAGTGGTGATTTATTTTCTTATACTAACGGAGCTTACGAGTTTTCTGTTAAGTTTTGTGTTGTGAAGTTTTCAAGTTTTGGGTAAGGATTTGATGGACTATGGAATAAGGAGTGGAAAGAGCCTAAGGTTGGGGATGCCCAAGGCACCCCAAGGTAATATTCAAGTAAAACCAAGAGCCTAAGCTTGGGGATGCCCCGGAAGGCATCCCCTCTTTCATCTTCGTTCATCGGTAACTTTACTTGGAGCTATATTTTTATTCACCACATGATATGTGTTTTGCTTGGAGCGTCAATTTATTTTGTTAGGATTTGCTTGCTGTTATTTAGAACAATGTTTTGCATCTTCTATTTCAATAAAAGTGGCATTGATAGCCTTTACTATGCCTATTTTACAAGTCTTCATGTTGCTGTTTGAAAACAGAAAGTTTACCACTGTTGCAATAATTCCCTAGAAAATTAATAATGTGATAAAATGTTGAAACCTTTTGAATATTAAGATCTGATAAATTTACTACAGTGGGAATTTTATTTCATAATTTTTGGAGTTAGGGAAGTATGGATCTTGCTGCACTCTTTACAGACTGTCCTGTTTAGGCAGATTGCTGTTATGTTTGCATATGTTTGCTTCTTTAATGATTCTATTTGAGGATAGGACTATTAAATATGAAGAGGCATTTATGAAATGTTGAATAATAATTTTAGTGATTTTCTACGGTAGAGTATGATAAGGTTTTTGCAATGGTTTATACTAACTTATCTCACGAGTCCTTGTTGTGTTTTGTGTGGATGAAGCTTTTGAGATTTAGGGAGACCGTGATATGAGAGGAATTAAGGAGACACAAAAGCTCAAGCTTGGGGATGCCCAAGGCATCCCAAGATAATATTTCAAGAAGTCTCAAACATCTAAGCTTGGGGATGCCCCGGTTGGCATCCCACCTTTCTTCTTCAACAACTATCGGTTAGTTTCGGTTGATCCTAAGTTTTTGCTTCTTCACATAATGTTTGACATTCTTAGAATGCCATTTTATTTTGTTTTGCTTTCTGTTTAAATAAAGTATGAAGATCTGAAATTCTTAAATGTTAGAGAGTCTTCACATAGTTTCATAATTATTCGACTACTCATTGATCTTGACTTATATCTTTCGGAGTAGTTTGTCATTTTCTCTACTGCTTCACTTATATCCTTTCAGAGCACGGTGGTGGATTTGTTTTATAGAAACTATTGATCTCTCATGCTTCACTTAGATTATTTTGAGAGTCTTAAATAGCATGGTAATTTGCTTAAAATCCTAATATGCTAGGTATCCAAGATTAGTAAAATTTTCTTATGAGTGTGTTGAATACTAAGAGAAGTTTGATGCTTTATGATTGTTTTGAGATATGGAAGTAATAATATCAAAGTCATGCTAGTTGAGTAGTTGTGAAATTTAGAAATGCTTGTGTTGAAGTTTGCAAGCCTCGTAGCATGCATGTATGGTAAACGTTGTGTAACAAATTTGAAACATGAGGTGTTATTTGATTGTCTTCCTTATGAGTGGCGGTTGGGGACGAGTGATGGTTTTTTCCTACCAATCTATCCCCCTAGGAGCATGCGCGTAGTGCCGAGGTTTTTGATGACTTGTAGATTTTTGCAATAAGTATGTGAGTTCTTTATGACTAATGTTGAGTCCATGGATTATACGCACTCTCACCCTTCCATCATTGCTAGCCTCTTCGGTACCGTGCATTGCCCTTTCTCACATTGAGAGTTGGTGCAAAATTCGCCGGTGCATCCAAACCCCGTGATATGATACGCTCTTTCACACATAAACCTCCTTATATCTTCCTAAAAACAGCCACCATACCTACCTATTATGGCATTTCCATAGCCATTCCGAGATATATTGCCATGCAACTTTCCACCATTCCTTTTATCATGACACATTCATCATTGTCATATTGCTTTGCATGATCATGTAGTTGACATCGTATTTGTGGCAAAGCCACCGTTAGTAGGTTAGTCCCAAAAATAATATAGAAGTGTATAATAAAGCCCAATAATGTCCAAAACAGTAGATAATATAACATGGAGCAATCAAAAATTATAGATATGTTGGAGACGTATCAAGCATCCCCAAGCTTAATTCCTGCTCGTCCTTGAGTAGGTAAATGATAAAAACAGAATTTTTGATGCGGAGTGCTACTTGGCATAATTTTAATGTAATTCTTCTTAATTGTGGTACGAATATTCAGATCTGAAAGATTCAAGATAAAAGTTCATATTGACATAAAAATAATAATACTTCAAGCATACTAACTATGCAATTATGTCTTCTCAAAATAACATGGCCAAAGAAAGTTCATCCCTACAAAATCATATAGTTTAGTCATGCTCCATTTTTGTCACACAAGAATGCTCTCGTCATGCACAACCCCGATGACAAGCCAAGCAATTGTTTCATAACTTAGCAATCTCAAACCTATAAACTTTCACGCAATATATGAGCGCGAGCCGTGGACATAGCACTATGGGTGGAATAGAATATGATGATGGGGATTATGTGGAGAAGACAAAAAAGGAGAAAGTCTCACATCAACAAGGCTAATCAATGGGCTATGGAGATGCCCATCGATTGATGTTAATGCAAGGAGTAGGGATTGCCATGCAACAGATGCACTAGAGCTATAAATGTATGAAAGATCAACAAAATAAACTAAGTGGGTGTGCATCCAACTTGCTTGCTCACGAAGACCTAGGGCACTTGAGGAGGCCCATTGTTGGAATATACAAGCCAAGTTCTATAATGAAAATTTCCCACTAGTATATGAAAGTGACAAAACAAGAGACTCTCTATCATGAAGATCATGGTGCTACTTTGAAGCACAAGTGTGGCAAAGGATAGTAACATTGTCCCTTCTCTCTTTTTCTCTCATTTTTTATTTAGGTCTTTTTCCTTTTTTTATATGGCCTTTCTCCTTTTATTTATTTATTTCCTCACTTGGGACAATGCTCTAGAAAATGATGATCATCACACTTCTATTTATTTACAACTCAATGATTACAACTCGATGCTAGAACAAAATATGACTCTATATGAATGCCTCCAGCGGTGTACCGGGATATGCAATGAACCGAGAGTGACATGTATGAAAGAATTATGAATGGTGGCTTTGCCACAAATACTATGTCAACTACATGATCATGCTAAGCAATATGACAATGATGAATGTGTCATGATAAACGAAATGGTGGAAAGTTGCATGGCAATATATTTCGGAATGGCTATGGAAATGCCATAATAGGTAGGTATGGTGGCTGTTTTGAGGAACACATAAGGATGTTTATGTGTGAAAAAGTGTATCATATCACGGGATTTGGATGCACCGGCGAAGTTTGCACCAACTCTTAATGTAAGAAAGGGCAATGCACGATACCGAAGAGGCTAGCAATGATGGAAGGGTGAGAGTGCGTATAATCCATGGACTCAACATTAGTCATAAAGAACTCACATACTTATTGAAAAAATCTACAAGTCATCAAAAACCTCGGCACTACGCGCATGCTCCTAGGAGGGGGGGGGGTAGATTGGTAGGAAAAGACCATCGCTCGTCCCCGATCGCCACTCATAAGGAAGACAATCAAAAAACACCTCATGTTTCAAATTTGTTACACAACGTTTACCATACGTGCATGCTACGGGACTTGCAAACTTCAACACAAGCACTTCTAAAATTCATAACTACTCAACTAGCATGACTTTGATATTACCTCCATATCTCAAAACAATCATCAAGCATCAAACGTCTCCTAGTATTCAAAACACTCCTAGGATTTTTTTTACTAATCTTGAACACCTAGCATATTAGGATTATTTAAGCAAATTACCATGCTATTTAATACTCTAAAAATAATCTAAGTGAAGCATGAGAGATCAATAGTTTCTATAAAACAAATCCACCACCGTGCTCTAAAAGATATAAGTGAAGTGCTAGAGCAAAACTATATAACTCAAAAGATATAAGCGAAGCACATATAGTATTCTAACAAATTCCAAATCATGTATGACTCTCTCAAAAGGTGTGTACAGAAAGATGATTGTGGTAAACTAACAAATAAAGACTCAAATAATACAAGACGCTCCAAGCAAAACACATATCATGTGGTGAATAAAAATATAGCTCCAACTAAAGTTACCGATAGAAGTAGACGAAAAGAGGGGATGCCTTCCGGGGCATCCCCAAGCTTTGGCTTTTAGGTGTCCTTAGATTATCTTGGGGGTGCCATGGGCATCCCAAGCTTAGGCTCTTGCCACTCTTTGTTCCATAATCCATAAAATCTTTACCCAAAACTTGAAAACTTCACAACACAGAACTTAAAGTAGAAAATCTCGTGAGCTCCGTTAGCGAAAGAAAACAAAAGACCAATTCAAGGTACTGTAATGAACTCATTCTTTATTTATATTAGCGTTAAACCTAATGTATTCCAACTTCTCTATGGTTTATAAACTATTTTACTAGCTATAGATTCATCAAAATAAGCAAACAACACACAAAAAACAGAATCTGTCAAAAACAGAACAGTCTGTAGTAATCTATAGCTAGCGCAAGATCTGGAACCCCAAAAATTCTAAAATAAATTGCTGGACGTGAGGAATTTATCTATTAAGCATCTTAAAAAATAATTAACTAAATATCACTTTCCAAATAAAAATGGCAGCAGTTCTCGTGAGCGCTAAAGTTTCTGTTTTTTACAGCAAGATTAACAAGACTCTCCCCAAGTCTTCCCAACGGTTCTACTTGGCACAAACACTAATTAAACACAAAAAACACAACCTAAACAGAGGCTAAATAAATTATTTATTACTAAGCAGGAGCAAAAAGCAAGGAATAAAAATAAAATTGGGTTGCCTCCCAACAAGCGCTATCGTTTAACGCCCCTAGCTAGGCATAAAAAGCAAGGATAGATCTAGGTATTGCCATCTTTGGTAGGCAATCAATAAGTGGCTCTCATAATAGATTCATAAGGTAATTTAATTTTCTTTCTAAGAAAGTGTTCCATGCCTTTCCTTAACGGGAATTGGAATCTAATATTTCCTTCCTTCATATCAGTAGTTGCACCAATCGTTCTAAGGAAAGGTCTACCAAGAATAATAGGACATGAAGGATTGCAATCTATGTCAAGAACAATGAAATCTACGGGCACACAATTCCTATTTGCAACAATAAGAACATAATTAATCCTTCCCATAGGTTTTTTAATAGTGGAATCCGCAAGATGCAAATTTAAGGAACAATCATCAAATTCACGGAAACCTAGCACATCACAAAGAGTTTTTGGAATCGTGGAAACACTAGCACCCAAATCACACAAAGCATAGCATTCATGATATTTAATTTTAATTTTAATAGTAGGTTCCCACTCATAAGAAAGTTTTCTAGGGATAGAGACTTCTAATTCAAGTTTTTCCTCATAAGATTGCATCAAGGCATCAACGATATGTGTAGAAGCTCCCGGCAAGTTTGTCGCGGGATGTCACGCTCCGGCAGAGACACAGCTTCTCGCTGTAGAAGCAGATATTCCCACAGCAACCCCCAAGATCAACGCCAAGAGCACCGGTGAGCCAGATGCTCCGGCAAGCCCTAGGGTTTGTTCCGTTGAAGTTGAAGCTCCCGGCAAGTTTGTCGCGGAACGTCAAGCTCCGGCAGAGACACAGCTTCTCGCCGTAGAAGCGGACGTTCCCGCAGCAGCAGAGTTGCCTTTAGTCCTTGTTGTCGAGCCACAGGCTCCAACATGGGCGCAGCAGATTGTCCGTTTCCTTCAGACAGGAGAACTTCCCGAAGAGCAAGGAGAAGCCGAAAGAGTAGCCCGGCAGTCAAGTATGTACCAGTTCGTCGACAAGACGCTGTACAGAAGAAGACTCAACGGTGTGAAATTGAGGTGCATTCCCCGGGAAGACGGACAGAAGCTGTTGGCAGAGATACACGGAGGCATATGTGGTCACCACATTGGCGCAAGAGCACTCGTCGGCAAAGCATTCCAGCAAGGTTTCTTCTGGCCAACCGCCCTCCAGGATGCAACTGCACAAGTAACCAAGTGTGAAGCGTGCCAGTTCCATTCCAAGCAGATACACCAGCCAGCTCAAGCTCTCCAGACGATCCCTTTATCCTGGCCATTTTCGGTCTGGGGGCTCGACATCCTCGGCCCCTTCCCCCGAGCTGTCGGGGGCTTTGAGTACTTGTACGTCGCAATCGACAAGTTCACAAAGTGGCCGGAAGTGGAACCAATGAGGAAGGTGACCGCACAGTCAGCCGTCAAGTTCTTCAGGTCGATTGTTTGCCGCTTCGGGATCCCTAACCGGATAATCACCGACAACGGCACACAGTTCACGAGCCACGCCTTCATGCAGTACATCCAAGATCTCGGTGCCAAAGTCTGCTTCGCTTCTGTTGCTCACCCAAGGAGCAACGGTCAAGCGGAGAGGGCAAATGCTGAGGTGCTGCGCGGGCTCAAGACCAGAACTTTCGACAGGCTGCACAAGTGTGGAAGAAACTGGATCGAGGAGCTACCGGTGGTTCTTTGGTCGATCAGAACGACGCCAAATCGAGCCACTGGACAGACACCCTTTGCTCTAGTCTATGGAGCAGAGGCAGTTACCCCCACGGAACTCGTATACGGCTCACCTCGAGTGCTCGCTTATGATGAGCTTGAGCAAGAGCGGCTGCGGCAAGATGACGCGCTGCTCCTTGAGGAAGATCGTCTCCAGGCTGCTGTGCGAGCTGCTCGCTACCAGCAAGCTCTGCGCCGCTACCACAGCCGCAGAGTTAATGCCAGGAGTCTCGAGGAAGGCGACCTTGTTCTTCGGCGCGCTCAGTCCGCCAAGAATTCTAACAAGTTGACGCTGAAGTGGGAAGGCCCTTACCGGGTGAGACGAGTCACCAGGCCCGGCGCTGTCCGCCTGGAGACCGAAGACGGTATTCCAGTGAGCAACTCCTGGAACATCGAGCATCTTCGCAAGTTTTACCCGTAAGGCGCGGTTGTCAGACCCCGTCCGGCAACCACCTCTCTGTGCAAGTCTTGCCGCTGCTGCATGTAATCCTTTGTACAGAGCCAGGCGCAGACCCTGGCGCAGAAACAGATATCCTCACAGAACTCGTATACGGGTCACCTCGAGTGCTCGCTCATGATGAGCTTGAGCAAGAGCGGCTGCGGCAAGATGACGCGCTGCTCCTTGAGGAAGATCGTCTTCAGGCCGCTGTGCGAGCCGTCGCTCCCAGCTCGTGCCAGAAGCTTCGAGGAAGGCGACCTTGTTCTTCGGCGCGTTCAGTCGGCCAAGATCCAAACAAGTCGACGCCGAAGTGGGAAGGCCCTTACCGGGTGAAACGAGTCACCAGGCCTGGCGCTGTCCGCCTGGAGACCGAAGATGGCACGCCAGTGAGCAACTCCTGGGACATCGAGCCTCTTCGCAAGTTTCATTCGTAAGGCGCGGTTGTCGGACCCCGTCCGGCAACCACCTCTCTGTGCGAGTCTTGCCGCTGTTGCATGTAAACCTCTGTACAGAGCCAGGCGCAGACCCTGGCACCAGAAAATGAAGCGCTGCATACCCCGGGGGCTATAGCATGCATGCTAGATTGAGTCCGAGTCTCGTCCTTGGTTAGGGTCGATAGTCCCTAACAGCGGCTAACCCCTAGCTTAGAGGTCGAGTGCCCGTCCCTTTGCTTTTCCTTCGTTCGCAGGGCCCGCACGTCCTGGCCAGGCCACCTGGAGACGACGAGGAGAAGAAGGGCGCGCCGGCACCTGGGCCCCGGCAAGAACGCCGGGGGCTGCGAATGCCAAGATGTCACCCCCGGCAAGCCAGAGTTGCCGGGGGCTGCGATATCAGATAAGTCTTTCATCCCTCTTCATGCATCCTCTTATGGACTGGGGAATGTGAAACCACGTTTCTTCCCGAAAACTGCCGTGCTCCCCCGACTCTAGGCCCTGGAGCGCGTTCCCGGGGCCAAGTTCGGTCGTAGCCGCGACAACAAAGGGATGAAACGAGGAGGCCGCACCCACCTTGTTCCCACCTCCGTCAAAGGCGTGAGGAAGGTTGAGCGACGTGGGAAGGCGGCAGGGCCTGTTGCCGGGAACGTCTGTCCGAGAGACACCAAGGATCTGTTCTTTGGCGTGGGTTCAACCCGCGAGGCAAATAACCTGGCAAACTTCCCCTTTTCATTAAAAAACATCCCATACAAGTACAGTCCATAGAGGATGAAAAACATGAAAGAGAGGATTACAAGATACAGCTAAGGCCCGAAGGCTTACAATTAAAAAGATAAGGTGCCCGTAATCCTTTTCCTGTCCCTCTCTTCAGGAGGTAGAACAAGCAGGCGAAAAAGGGAAAGG
The DNA here is from genome assembly GCF_056163025.1 of Triticum urartu. Lineage (NCBI taxonomy): Eukaryota > Viridiplantae > Streptophyta > Magnoliopsida > Poales > Poaceae > Triticum > Triticum urartu. The sequence continues at coordinate 648,599,352 of NC_141875.1, read as the reverse complement.
GGCGCCAAGGCGAGCTACAGGCGCCAGAAGACACCAAGAGAACATCCCGGGGGCCGGACGGTGATGGCGACGCCGGGAGAAGGGTGTGAAGGAGGGGCGGCAGGACGTCAGCACGCTGTCGAGGGCACCACGCCCTCGTACTCCGACCTGACGGCCTTGTCGCCAGCCCTCTTCCCCTTCCGCGACCTCCCTACGCCAGCCGCCCAAGGAGACGCCCCCGGGGAGTTCAGGAAGTCGGCGCCGCGGATGATAGGGTCGCCGGTGCCGCACGAGACGGCGCCCGACACCTAGTCGGAGCCGCTGTCCTGCCGCCCGCCACCCTCACCATCACTGCCGCTCTCCTCCTCGTCACTCTCGCTCGAGGAGGAGCCTTCGCTATCAGAGGAGCTGTCCACACAGCACTTCGCCCGGGTGCCGAAGCACCCGAAGACCTTGACGGAGAGGAGATCGCCCTCCACCAGCTTAAAATGGAGGGTGAGTCCCCCCGTCAAGCTGTGGATGCGGGCGAACGTCTTCCACCCTCGATCGAGATACATCACACTAGGGGCTGGGAACACCACGCGAACTCGCGTGCCGCTGATCCCACAGCCCCTCATGTGTAATCTCAGAGTTTCGGGCAGGTCCGACTCCATCGCGCTCGCGAACGGAGCTGGAAGCCGGAGGCGACGACGAGGCGCCCGGCGCAGCTTGACGAAGAATTCGCAAGGGTTGTCCCCTATATGGACCGGCGCGGGGGGAGGAGCCGCCGGCAGGGGCGAAGCTGGTGCGTCGCCCCGTCCGCCTCTTCCCCGAGCGCCTCGACCTCGTCCTCGACCTCGCCCCCTCCCTCTTCCCCTTATGGCTGGCTCTGCCACCACGAGCGAGGAAAAGGGGAGGGTGCGCTGTCTGGCGGCGACCCTCGCCGCCACCGATGAAGGCCCAGGATTCCCTTTCTCCATGGCAAATGAGAGAAAGGGGAGCAGAAACTGAAGAAAGGAGGAGACAGGAGAGTGCAGGCTTCGACGCTCCCTTCCCACTCCTTATAAAGGAGCGAAGTGGGAGCCCAGCCGCCCCGCTCAGCGAATCAAGGCACAGGAAGAGCAGGGAGGCGGGCCGACCCGCCCCCCTCTGCTCGCAACGGCCCAGGTTCCTGCTCCCACCGTCCGCGGTCCCAAGTGCATGGGAGCCGCGTGGTAGAGATGCAGAACTGAGGCGACGGATGGGGCAGCCTCGCCCTACCCCGTGATCTCGGGGAGTGGGCGCTTCGGAAACCGCGCACCGGCCCCGTCCAGTAAATGCGCCACGCCCCCACGCCTACCCCCGTTTGGAGAAGAGGGCGTGGGCCATTCCCCTTCATCATGGCCTGACGTATGCTCGTGGGGCTCAGCCCCACGCGCGCGCGCCACTCGCGTCGCCCACGACGCCGCGTTTGACGCGCGCCGTTCCGGGCGTGCGCGATAGAAGCGGAGAGATATTCGGCGTGACCTAGGCCGCGCGTGCCCGTGCACTGTTTTGGGCCTGGCCCAACAGCGCTTGGCACCGTGTCTGGCCCAGGCCCGGGGGCTCCTGTCGGTGTACTAAAGTAGGGGTACCCTTAGTACCCCGAACTTGTGCACGGGCAGTCGCAGCGTCCCGTGGCAAGGCCTGCCGGGTCACCACCAAGATCCTCCGTGGTCCCTTTGAAGACCATTCAAGAACAAAGTACTCAAGACAAGACCCCGGCAAGAGGAGCTTGCCGGGAAGGCCATCAGAAGCGTCCCAAGACCCCGGCAAGAGGCGCTTGCCGGGAAGGCCGTCCGAGGCATTCCAAGGAACTTGCCGCGGCGCGCTATGCGCCCCGACAAGGCCCGGTGAGCGACAAGCTCCCAGAAGCGACAAGTCGACGGCCGCGGCAAGGCGCTTGCCGCGGCAAGCCCCCACTCCATGCCCGCGCTCCAGCACATCCACCCACGTGTCGCTCTGGGGCCCCTCCCGAGCGCACGTGGCAGGAGGCTGTGCAGCTAGGGGCGTGCGGTGGCACGCAGGCGCTGACAAGACAACCATCGTGGCAAGACGGTGGCGTCCCTAGCGGTCCCTTTCGGTGCCGTCTAGGCGACACAGACGGGCATTTAATGCCCTTGTCCCCTGCCGTCAGGGTTAGGTATGATAACACTGTAGCAGCTAGCTGTGCCTACTACAGCACCTAGCTGTGCCTACCCACGGCACCCTTTCCATTTTTGCCCTTGGCCCCTGTTGCTCTATGTCGGTAACCCCTTGACAATAAAAGGAGGCCCGTGTGCAACGTAGTGAGGGTCGGCCACCTCGAGAGCTCTCGCGAGGTTCAACAATTCCACACACTCACGCTCGCTCCAGAGCTAGAAATCAATACCAATCCACAAAGCAGGAGTAGGCTTTTACGCATCCGTGCGGCCCGAACCTGGGTAAATCGCTCGCGCGCTTCGCCTCGATTTACTCCTCGCACGACCAACCGCCCGCTTGCTTCGCCTCGATCTGCTCTTTGCGCAACCTCCGCCCCCCGCCGAACCAAAAGGGACTCGGTCCGCCGGTCCCATAGGTGCCCGTGGATCAGAAACCCCCGGCATAAAGTGGCCGATGATAGCACAAATCATCGAGGGCAAGGATGGTATTTCTCATCATGAATTCAATTGATATCATGGAAGAGCTCATTAGGTTGATGATGATCACGACACATTTGTCGAGAGATTTCATGAAGATGCAATCAATCAGCGATGACAACAAGTCAAAGGAATGATGAAGCAGAAGGTTATTGGAACCATGGTTATGACACAAACTCAAAATCAAGCTTGCGGTTCAAGGCGAAATGATATGATGAGGAAAATCGACGTAAGCTTAGCTCACCATCGAAAATTGTGCTCCAGGAAGAAAGACCAAGTAGCACAGTTAAAATTTAGCATGATAATGATATAGTCGATCAGGCTAGAAATGATGTGATCAAGTACAACCTCGTAATTAAAGAAGATTACTAATAGTTGTTTAATCGCGATGCGGACTCGATTCAGTTATCGGTGTCCTTGAGTGTTTAATGACTCAGAGCCCGTGAAAAAGAATTAGAATCAGTGATAATGTAGTACTTGATGGAGAACTCATAAGAAGTTATGTGCTACCTCTTGAGCATGCGTTGGTTTTCCCTTGAAGAGGAAAGGGCGATGCAGCAAAGTAGCGTAAGTATTTCCCTCAGTTTTTGAGAACCAAGGTATCAATCCAGTAGGAGACTACATGCAAGTTCCTCGTACCTGCACAAACAATCAAGAACCTTGCAACCAACGTGATAAAGGGGTTGTCAGTCCCTTCACGACCACTTGCAAAAGTGAGATCTGATACAGATAATAAGATAAATATTTTTGGTATTTTTGTTGTATAGATTGAAAAGTAAAGATTGCAAAATAAACGGCGACAGAAATAACTACTTGATGTTAAATTAATATGATGGAGAATAGACCTGGGGGCCATAGGTTGGCTTCTCTCAAGATAGCATAATCTATGTTGGGTGAACAAATTACTGTCGAACAATTGTTAGAAAAGTGCATAGTTATGAGAATATCTAGGCATGATCATGTATATAGGCATCACGTCTGTGACAAGTAGACCGAAACGATTCTGCATCTACTACTATTACTCCACACATCGATCGCTATCCAGCATGCATCTAGATTATTAAGTTCATAAGAACAGAGTAACGCATTAGGCAAGATGACATGATGTAGAGGGATAAACTCAAGCAATATGATATAAACCCCATCTTTCTATCCTCGATGGCAATAATACAATACGTGCCTTGCTGCCCCTGTTGTCACTGGGAAAGGACACCGCAAGATTGATCCCAAAGCTAAGCACTTCTCCCATTGCAAGAAACATCAATCTAGTAGGCCAAACCAAACCGATAATTCGAAGAGACTTGCAAAGATATTTAAATCATGCATATAAGAATTCAGAGAAGAATCAAATATTGTTCATAGATAATCTTGATCATAAACCCACAATTCATCGGGTCTCAACAAACACACCGCAAAAAGAATTACATCGAATAGATCTCCAAGAGAATCGAAGAGAACTTTGTATTGAGATCCAAAGAGAGAGAAGAAGCCATCTAGCTAATAAGTATGGACCCGAAGGTGTGTGGTAAACTACTCACACATCATCAGAGAGGTTATGGTGTTGATGTAGAAGCCCTCCATGATCGATTCCCCCTCCGACGGAGCGCCGGAAAAGGCCCCAAGATGGGATCTCATGGGTACAGAAGGTTGCGGTGGTGGAAATAGGGTTTCGTGGTGCTCCTGGATTTTTTCAGGGTATATGAGTATATATAGGCGAAAGAAGTAGGTCAATGGAGCTGCGAGGGGCCCACGAGGGTGGGGGGCACGCCCACCCCCCTGGCGCGCACCCTCCTGCCTCGTGGCTTCCTCGGTGCTTCCATGACATCCACTCCAAGTCTCTTGGATTGCGTTTGTTCCAAAACTGATCCTCGTGAAGGTTTCATTCCGTTTGGATTCCGTTTGATATTCCTTTTCTGCGAAACACTGAAATAGGCAAAAAAACAACAATTTGCACTGGGCCTTCGGTAAATAGGTTAGTCCCAAAAATGATATAAAAGTGCATAATAAAGCCCATTAAACATCCAAAACAGATAATATAATAGCATGGAACAATAAAAAATTATAGATACGTTGGAGACGTATTATTATGCAGTCCCGTGATACTCTCGAGATACCAGGGTGTAATACTCGGCGAAAGATCAAACTAAAGGTTGGACTTGTATATTGATCCACAGAAGACAAGTACTTCAACTTGTCTGAGAAATGGTATCAAGGAGAAAATATGGCCGGAACCACGATTGCAAATGATCAATTCATCGATACCAGATGATATTATATCAAGGAAATAATTATTATTACAAGAAGCTGATACGTCTCCAACGTATCTATAATTTTTGATTGTTCCATGCTATTATATTATATGTTTTGGATGTTAATGGGCTTATTTATACGCTTTTATATTATTTTTGGGACTAATCTACTAACCCAAGGCCTAGTGCAAATTGCTGTTTTTTTGCCTATTTCAGTGTTTCATAGAAAAGGAATATCAAATGGAATCCAAACGGAATAAAACCTTCGGCAGAGTTATTAGAACAAACTTAATCCAGGGGACTTGGAGTGGACATCAAGAAACCAACGAGGAGGCCACGTGGCAGGGGGCGTGCCTACCCCTTGGGCGGGCCCTTCACCCTCGTGGGCCCCTCGTGGCTCCACCGACCTACTTCTTCCTCCTATATATATATTCATATACCCCGAAAACATCCAGGAGCACCACGAAACCCTATTTCCACCGCCGCAACCTCCTGTACCCAAGAGATCCCATCTTGGGGCCTTTTCCGGAGCTCCGCCGGAGGAGGAATCAATCACGGAGGGCCTGTACATCAACTCCATGGCCCCTCCGATGATGCGTGAGTAGTTTACCTCAGACCTTCGGGTCCATAGCTATTAGCTAGATGGCTTCTTCTCTCTCCTTGGATCTCAATACAATGTTCTGTTCGATCTTCTTGGAGATCTATTTGATGTAACTCTTTTTGCGGTGTGTTTGTCGAGATCCGATGAATTGTGGGTTTATGATCAAGTTTATCTATGAATAATATTTGATTCTTCTCTGAAATCTTTTATGTATGATTGGTTATCTTTGCAAGTCTCTTCGAATTATCAGTTTGGTTTGTCCTACTAGATTGATCTTTCTTGCAATGGGAGAAGTGGTTAGCTTTGGGTTCAATCTTGTGGTGTCCTTTCCCAATGACAGCAGGGGTAGCAAGGCACGTATTGTATTGTTGCCATTGAGGATAAAAAGATGGGGTTTATATCATATTGCTTGAGTTTATCTCTCTACATCATGTCATCTTGCCTAATGCATTACTCTGTTCTTATGAACTTAATACTCTAGATGCATGCTGGGTAGCGGTCGATGTGTGGAGTAATAGTAGTAGATGCAGAATCATTTCGGTCTACTTGCCGCAGACGTGATGCCTATATACATGATCATGCCTAGATATTCTCGTAATTATGCACTTTTCTATCAATTGCTCGACAGTAATTTGTTCACCTACTGTAATACTTATGCTATCTTGAGAGAAGCCACTAGTGAAACCTATGGCCCCTGGGTCTATCTTTTATCATATAAGTTTCCAATCTATTTTATTTTGCAATCTTTACTTTCAATCTATATCAAAAAATACCAAAAATATTTATCTTATTATTATTATATCTATTAGATCTCACTCTCGTAAGTGACCGTGAAGGGATTGAAAACCCCTTTATCGCGTTGGTTGCGAGGTTCTTATTTGTTTATGTAGGTACGAGGGACTTGCGTGTAGTCTCCTATTGGATTGATACCTTGGTTCTCAAAAACTGAGGCAAATACTTACGCTAGTTTGCTGCATCACCCTTTCCTCTTCAAGGGAAAACCAACGCAGTACTTAAGAGGTAGCAGAAGCTTCCATGATAGGACCTACATCGTGGCCATGGGCATGAACACAATGTTCAAGGTCGAGTCCCACTTCTTCAATGCATAACCTTACATTTACCTCCCATTTTCGAAGTTATAGTGTCAAAAAGTTATCTGACAAACCGTCAGTCGGGTATAACCCGCATAACTCTTGGGATCACATAGATTAGGGATGGCATATGGTCAACCCATCGGGGCATCTTAGTAACATATACCACAAACTGTAGGAGTAATTAGCACAAGCTCGAAAGTGGAGCACGGTTGACAAAGCAGAGGATACAAGTCTCCAAAGGCATAAGACACGATTTCCCAAAAGGCATTATGTAACCGAGGAAAAATCACAAAGTTATTGAATATGAAGGACTCAGTCGGATAATAATCCAACATTGGATTTGGTGGTACACAAGGGATCTGATGTGAGTATCGACACCCAACAAGAAGAATAAAGAATGCAAAGGCATCAGATTATTGAAACATCTAAATAATTCGATGCTTAACTACAAAGAAATTATGATTTCCAAATCAAGGGATCATAAGCAAACGCTCTAATTAAGGATGGATAAGATGAGTAAGCTTAGGGGTAGAATCGACGGCAATTTGATTGGCAAGAACCAGCTCATGTTTAAAATGATGTCTGAGCCAGAAGGATGAATTCTAGGAGTCAACTGAGTTGCGAGCATTTGCAACATATTGAATCAAAGGACTCAAAATGATAATGACAAAGGATGCCAATAAGATTACCAGACTTATGGGTTTAATCATAATGCAAGCAAGCAAGAATTTCAAGAGCAATAGGTTGCTGAGGATTTTCGGAAGATCGAATGGTATTTCAAAGACTTTTGTGAAATACATGAATCAAGTGGGGATGAGTGGATACTCGATAAGTGACAAGAAATTACCCGTAGGGGTATTCAGGTGGTAAAGAACTGCAAGGCAGTAGGCGCAAAGTATTCTCGGAACAATACAAAGAATTTCGGGGTATCTTGTAATAACCAGATCAACTGGGAATAAAAAAATAAAAAACGATAGGTGTATGTATTTATCTATAGGGATATTTCAGTGGTAGGGAATTGCAAAAGCAACGGGCACAAAGTCTCGAGAGAACATCGGAGAGTATCTACAGAATCCTTCGGTGCACCAAGCAATTAACTGGAGTGAGGGGCTCTCTGGGGGGAAGTAATTACGAGAACCTAGAGTTAGAGTTAGAAAAATCATTTAACCTGAATAGAAGAGAGTTCAGAGTCCCGGAGTAAAGATTGAGGAGTAAAAGATCCTAATACCACCCAAATGGCGGCGTGGGCCCGTAAGACAGACAACCATGTTAGTAAAAGTTTTGCAATGTCTAGACTCGACTTCGGCCAAGGAGTGTGGAAGGGTGATTCCTAAAGGCTGTCGGCTCTGATACCAACTTGTGACGCCCCCAATTCAATCGCACACTAATCATACACACAAACGTGTACGATCAAGATCATGGACTCACGGGAAGATATCACAACACAACTCTACAAATAAAATAAGTCATACAAGCATCATATTACAAGCCAGGGGCCTCGAGGGCTCGAGTGCAAGAGCTCGATCATAGACGAGTCAGCGGAAACAACAATATCCGAGTACAGACATAAGTTAAACAAATTGCCATAAGATGGCTAGCACAAACTGGGATACAGATCGAAAGAGGCGCATGCCTCCTGCCTGGGATCCTCCTAAACTACTCTTGGTCGTCGTCAGCGGCCTACACATAGTAGTAGGCACCTCTAGTGTAGTAGGAGTCATCGTCAACGGTGGCGTCTGGCTCCTGGGCTCCAACGTCTGGTCGCAACAACCAGGGATAGAAAGGGGAAAAAGGGGGAAGCAAAGCAACCGTGAGTACTCATCCAAAGTACTCGCAAGCAAGGATCTACACTACATATGCATTGGTATCAATGAAATGGGTAGTATCTATGGACTGAACTGCAGAATGCCAGAGTAAGAGGGGGATAGCTATTCCTATCGAAGACTACGCTTATGGCAACCTCCATTTTGAAGCATTAGAAGAGCGTAGATGGTAAGTTCACCAAGTACCATCGTATAACATAATCCTATCCGGTGATCCTCCCCTCGTCGCCCCGCGAGAGAGCGATCACTGGGTTGTATCTGGCACTTGAAAGGGTGTGTTTTATTAAGTATCTGGTTCTAGTTGTCATAAGGTCAAGGCACAACTCCGGGTCATCCTTTTACTGAGGGACACGGCTATTCGAATAGATAACCTTCCCTGCAGGGGTGCACCACATTTCCCAACACACTCGATCCCTCTGGCGGACACACATTCCTGGGTCATGCCCGGCCTCGAAAGATCAACACGTCGCACCCCCACCTAGGCACAACAGAGAGGTCAGCACACTGGTCTAAATCCTATGCGCGCAGGGGTCTGGGCCCATCGCCCATTGCACACCTGCACATTGAGTACGCTGCCGGTAAGCAGACCTAACCTCCCTAATACAAGAACAGGCGTTCCAGTCCAATTTGGCGCGCGCCGCTCAGTCGCTGACGTCAAGAAGGCTTCGGCTGATACCACAACGTCGAGTGCCCACAACTGTTCCTGTGTAGTTGGTTAGTGCGTATAGGCCAGTGGCCAGACTTAGATCAAATACCAAGATCCCGTTAAGTATGTTAATTGAATTAACCGCGAACGCCGACCAGGGCCAGGCCCACCTCTCACCTAGGTGATCTCAACCTGCCCTATCACTCCGCCACAAAGTAACAGTCGGGGGCCGTCGAGAACCCAGGCCCACCTCTACCGGGATGGAACCACCTGTCCCTTCAGCCCCCACATCGGAATCACTTGCGGGTACTCTACGAGCCGACCCGACTTTAGTCACCACATGTATCATATAATATGTATGTAATTATATACCCATGATCACCTCCCGAGTGATCACAGCCCAAGAGTATAGCATGGCAGACAGACAAGAATGTAGGGCCACTGATGGAATATTAGCATCCTATACTAAGCATTTAGGATTGCAGGTAAAGGTAACAACAGTAGTAGCAAAGACAAGCTATGCATGAGAATAGGATTAACGGACAGAAGTAACATGCTACACTACTCTAATGCAAGAAGTAGAGAGAAGGAATAGGCGATATCAGGTTGATCAAGGGGGGGCTTGCCTGGTTGCTCTGGCAAGGAGTGTCAACAACGTAGTCGATCGGGGGTCGCCGACAGTCTTGGGGTCTACCGGAAAGAAGTAACGGAGGGGGAACACAATAAATAACAGAGCAATCAAAGCATCACAAAGCATAACATGGCAATACGCAGTGCTAGGGATGACCTAGCGAGTATTAGGTGCTACCGGCGAAGGGGGGAAACATCCGGGAAAGTATTCCCGGTGTTTCGTGTTTTTGGGCAGATGAACCGGAGGGGAAAAGTTGCATGTTCGCTATGCTAGGTCCATGTGGCAAATGAAAGAACATCGTATTCGGATTCATCTCGTCGTTCTGAGCAACTTTCATGTATAAAGTATTTTCATCTGATGAACGATTTATTTTATATGAATTTTCAAAGTTTTAAACATTTTCTGGAATTTCTAGATTTAAATTTAATTCAAAATTAAAAGGATAAAATACTATGGGTACACAGCGAGCATACCCAGCAGTGTATGTGTGTGTGGCTGACAGTGGGGCCCAACTACCGAGTCAGCAGCTGACTGGTCAACCCTTATCCATTGGAATAGTGGAGGGTGGCCCCACCTGTCATAGGCAGCGGGCTTAAATTGAGGGTTATTTTAAAAGGAGATTGATTAAAGGCGTGGGGCCCATGTGTTAGGGGCACATTAACTTAACAGGGGTTAGTTTTGTTAGGTAATTAGGGAGAGGGGCCCAGTAGTCAGTGGGTGATTAGGGGATTAGCCCCTTAATTTGGGCTGGTTGGGGGCCCGCTGGCAGAGGCCCAAAGGCCAGCCCCAGCATGGCTGTGTGCAGGTGCGCATGAAGGCTGGACGCCACGAGCGGCCAGAGCCGGTGGTGCGCCGGCAGCCAGGTCCAGCAGGCCGCGCGGGCGAGCGGGTGGCGCGGCCGGCAGGAGCTGCTCCAAGCCGCGGCAAGCAGGGGGCCGGCGCGGTTAGCGCAGCCGGCAGCAGCAGCAAGGGCGAACGGCGGCGGCGGCCAAGCAGCATCGCGCAGAGCAGCACGCGAGCGCATGGGAGGCATAGACGCTGGGCCGGGGCGGTCTGCGCGGTGGAGTAGTAGCGGCGGGAGACAACGGATGGAGTGGACGTAGCAAGCAGCAGCGCAACCGCAACAGCACGCGAGCAAGGCAAGGCCTCCGGCCAGCAGCAGGGACGCACGGGGGGTGGGTGGAGCGCACGACACGCGCACGAGAGGTGGCAAAGGGACGGCTAGAACGCGTGGCGCGGTCAGGGAGCGCGCCGGGCGTCGTTCCAGGCAGGGGGAGCGGAAACGGCCTATAACGGCAGAATTGATGGAAACAAAAAGGGGGAATCAGGCGAGCAGCTCACTGCGAAGCTCGAGGATGGCTTGGGGAGGCCGGAGGAGGTCGGGGCAGCGCGAATTCTGCATCGAGGTATGGCGGTGGTGGCCGAGGCGGAGGGGGTCGGCGGGCGTCGAAGGGACCGCTCCCTGGGATCGATTCGGTGGCGTAGTCGAAGCAGTAGAGGTGAGCGGATCTCCTAGACCAGCTCCTAGACGCCGGGAAGCTCGATGGCCTCGCCAGTGAGGTTGGCCGCGACGACAACCGCGTCGGGCTTGAGCGGAGGAAGAGAGAGCGGGCAAGGGGAAGGCCCCCTGGGAGTTCTAGGGTTAGCGGGGCGTGCGAGGGCAACCTAGTAGGGCGCCAGGGGGCCTGGATGGCACCCCTTGGCCATCGGTGCCGTGGACGATCGTGTTGTCTCCACGGGGGTTGAGGTGAACAGAGGAAGGGGATGACAAGAGATTAGGTGGGTTGGGCCTGCCATTGAGCTATATGGGCCAAAGTGGCCAGTAGATTAGGTCCTGCCTGTTTTCATTTATTTAATTAACTGCTTACATTTTAGGTGTTGTTTTCTATTTAGTTTTTGCCATCAAGTGACTTTAGTTAAATGTGAAAATTAGGACATAATTATTAGGCAATAAAGTGAAGAGGCCCACAAAGTTTGAGGTCAAATGGAATTGTATAATTATTTGTTCAAAATGAAATGGCTATTTTATTTGCTGTTGGACATCTTTTTATTTTACTAGGGATTACCCAATGAGTCAAATGTCATTGGTTTCAACATAACAATTGCTTAGGGGGATTTATATTAATATCCGAACATTTTAGTTTTATAGTTTGAGGAAATAATAATTTTTACTTGTCTTTTAAATTTGAATTTGAGGTCGGTTTGGGACAAAGTGATGATTAGCAAAATTCAATTATGATGATGTGACACCATTAATAGGAGTTTACTGTAGCATGACACCCGGGGTGTTACAAATAATGATTTTATTAGTACCTTGATTGCTCCCTCTACTAATGCGGAATCTTGTGAAATTAATGCTGCTTTGCTGAATCTTGTTATGAAAGATCAATTTTCCGGCCTTTCCAATGAAGATGGCGCATCCCATCTAAACAATTTCGTTGATTTGTGTGATATGCAAAAGAAAAAATATGTGGATAATGATATTGTTAAATTGAAGCTATTTCCATTCTCACTTCGAGATCGTGCTAAAACTTGGTTTTCATCTTTGCCTAAAAATTGTATTGATTCATGGAGTAAGTGTAAAGATGCTTTTATTTCCAAGTACTTTCCTCTTGCTAAGATCATCTCCCTTAGGAACAATATTATGAATTTTAAGCAACTTGATCATGAACATGTTGCACAATCTTGGGAGAGGATGAAATTGATGATATGAAATTGCCCTACGCATGGTTTGAATTTGGGGATGATTATACAAATTTTTTTATGCCGGATTGAATTTTGCTTCTAGAAATCTTTTAGATTCGGTCGCGGGAGGTACTTTTATGGAAATTACTTTAGGAGAAGCTACTAAACTCCTAGATAATATTATGGTTAATTATTCTCAATGACATACCGAAAGATCTTCCATTAGTAAAAAAGTGCATGCGATTGAAGAGATTAATGTTTTGAGTGGAAAGATGGATGAGCTTATGAAATTATTTGCTAGCAAGAGTGCTCCTATTGATCCTAATGATATGCCTTTGTCTAGTTTGATTGACAATAATAATGAATCTATAGATGTGAATTTTGTTGGTAGGAACAATTTTGGTAATAACGCGTATAGAGGTAGTTTTAATCCTAGGCCATTTCCTAGTAATTCATCTAATAATTATGGTAATTCGTACAACAATTCTTATGGAAATTATAATAAGATGCCCTCTGATTTTGAGAATAGTGTTAAAGAATTTATGGGTTCATAGAAGAATTTCAATGCTTTGATTGAAGAAAAATTTCTTAAGATTGATGATTTGGCTAGGAACGTGGATAGAATTTTCCTTGATGTTGACTCTTTGAAACTTAGGTCTATTCCACCTAAGCATGATATCAATGAGTCTCTCAAAGCTATGCTAATCTCCATTGATGAGTGCAAGGAAATAACCGCTAAGGTGCATGCAAAAAGGATTGGTTTATAAAAGCGTGTTCTTCTAGTTTCCGTGAAAATAATGATGAAGATCTTAAAGTGATTGATGTGGCTCCTATTGAACCTTTGTTTTCTAATATAAATTTTGATAAAGATGGTACTGGAGATGAGTCAACTTTAGTTAGAAGGTGTCCCAATGATTCGGAGTTTTTAGATCATGATGCAAAAATTGATAAAAGTGGGATTGGAGAGGTCAAAACTTTAGGTAGCAATGAACCCACTCTCTTGGATTTCAAGGAATTTAATTATGATAATTGTTCCTTAATAGATTTTATTTCCTTGCTGCATTCCATATTGAATTCTCCCCATGTATATAATCAAAACAAAGCTTTTGCTAAACATATAGTTGATGCTATGATTTAATCCTTTGAAGAAAAGCTTGAATTAGAAGTTTCTATTCCTAGAAAACTTCATGATGAGTGAGAACCTACTATTAAGATTAAAATTAAAGATTATGAGTGCCATGCTTTGTGTGATTTGGGTGCTAGTGTTTCCACGATTCCAAAAACTCTTTGTGATGTGCTAGGTTTCCGTGAATTTGATGATTGTTCCTTAAATTTGCATCTTGCGGATTCCACTATTAAGAAACCTATGGGAAGGATTAATGATGTTCTTATTGTTGCAAATAGGAATTGTGTGCCCATAGATTTCATCGTTCTCGATATAGATTGCAATCCTACATGTCCTATTATTCTTGGTAGACCTTTCCTTAGAACGATTGGTGCAATTATTGATATGAAAGAAGGAAACATTAGATTTCAATTTCTGTTAAGGAAAGGCATGGAACACTTCCCAATAAATTAAATTAAATTGCCTTATGAATCATTTATGAGAGCCACTTATGGATTGCATGCCAAAGATAACAATACTTAGATATATTCGTGTTTTATGCCTAGCTAAGGGCGTTAAACAATAGCGCTTGTTGGGAGGAACCCAATTTTATTTTTGTTTTTGCTTTTTAGGTTCTGTTTTGCATTAAATAATTTATCTAGCCTCTGGTTAGATGCAGTTTTTATGTTTTAATTAGTGTTTATGCCAAGTAAGATCTTTGGGATAGCTTACGGTGATAGTTGAGTTGATCTTGCTGAAAAACAGAAACTTTTGCGCTCAGGAAAACAATTCTCGTTTTTAGCAGAAGCGTGATAAAATACTGATTCTTTTTGCAGAATATTAATGCAAAATTTCTTAGGTCATCCTAATGTTTCAGAATTTTTGGAGTTACTGAAGTATTCGAGAGTTATAGATTGCTACAGACTATTCTGTTTTTGACATATTCTGTTTCTATGTGTTGTTTGCTTATTTTGACGAATCTATGGCTCGTATCGGGGGGTATGAACCATGGAAAAGTTAGAATACAATAGATATTACACCAATATAAATAAAGAATGGGTTCACAACAGTACCAAAAGTGGTGATTTACTTTCTTATACTAACGGAGCTTATGAGATTTTTTGTTGAGTTTTGTGTTGTGAAGTTTTCAAGTTTTGGGTAAGGATTTGATGGACTATGGAATAAAGAGTGAGAAGATCCTAAGATTTGGGATGCCCAAGGCACCCCAAGGTAATATTCAAGGACAACCAAGAGCCTAAGCTTGGGGATGTGTAACGCCCTCGATGCGGCTATATCTCCTACGTGTCGAAGCACGACATAGAGGCATAACCGCATTGAAAGCAATGTCGCAAGTAAGGTAATCTTCACAACAACCCATGTAAATAGATAATAGGGGAAAAAGGTACATAGTTGGCTTACACTTGCCACGTCACACAAATGCATGAATAACATTACAATCATCCAATACACTCATGGTCCGACTATGGTACCAAAATAAAAGATCAACCCCAACATGCGACACGGTCCCGATCGCCCCAACTGGGCACCACTACTGATCATCTGGGAAAGACACATAGTAACGGCGTGAGTCTTCGTCGAACTCCCACTTGAGCTCAAGCGCATCATCTGGAACGGTATCATCGGTCCCTGCATCTGGTTTGGAAGTAATCTGTGAGTCACGGGGACTCAGCAATCTCGCACGCTCGCGATCAAGACTATTTAAGCTTATAGGTAAGGCAAGGTAATATGTGGAGCTGCAGCAAGCGACTAGCGTATATGGTGGCTAACCTGTTCGCAAAAGAGAGCGAGAAGAGAAAGCAAAACACGAACGAAGAACTATAGAACAACCTATGGCAAACATTACTCCAACACCGTGTTCACTTCCCGGACTCCGCCGAGAAGAGACCATCACGGTAACACACACGGTTGATTCATTTTAATTAAGTTAAGTTTCATGTTATCTACAACCATACATTAACAAATTCCCATCTGCCCATAACCGCGGGCATGGCTTTCGAAAGTTCAAATCCCTGAAGGGGAGTCCCAACTTAGCCCATCACAAGCTCTCACGGTCAACGAAGGATATTCCTTCTCCTGAGACATTCCGATCAGACTCGGCATCCCGGTTCTACAAGACATCCTCGACAATGATAAAACTAACCCAGCAATTTGGGAGGCATGATAAGCAAGTGGAAGGTATCGTAGCATAGGCATAGCAAAAGAGCGAGCATCTAGCAAGCAAAGATAGAAGTGATTTCGAGGGTATGATCATCTTGCCTGCAAAGTTTTCAGAGTTGACTTGATCCTCATAAGCAAACTCAATGGGATCCACGTTAGTGAACTCGTCTCCCGGCTCTACCCAAACAAGACAAACAAGCAAAAGGAACACAATCAACCACGTGCAACGCTCAACAAACATGATGCAAACATTGTATGCTATGCGGGATGCGGTATGTGATGCATATGCAAGATTTGACAAGGAATGATTGAACCTGGCCTCAACTTGGAAATCCAAGAGTGCCACTGGAAAGGTGAGGTGATTTCGGTTGAAATCTATATAAAGATCACCGGAATCGGATGCACGGTTTGGAAATGGCAAGCAAAACAAATATGGCACCGGTCTGCGATAATCAGCAAGTAGCCATCTAAATGCATCAAGATAATTATGCTACAACACTCAAACATGACAACAAAATACATGGCAGGGATCCACTCATGATTCTTGACAAAAGATGAACACTGAGCTACGGCCAACTCATCCATTAACAGGTTCAAACAAGCATGGAAAAAGAGCAAATGATAAACAGGTTTCCGACTTAGTGAAATTAAACAAGTCTGGAATTTAACAACAGGTAGCACACTTTGGAGCATGAAAACTATATGCTACAGGAACTTAACATGGCAAAGCAAGGAATAAAATGAAGCTAATCAAAGCACTTAACAAAAGTCCCTTAGTGACCTTGAGCCAAAAGGGATCGAAAAATACAATTGCAAGCATGTGAACATGGAAAAAACATAATCAGATTACAGACTTGGTGAAAACTGGAGCATGCAAATCAGTTAACGAGTAGGCATGTTTACGAGCTCGATGCACTCACTACAGAGCATGGCATGACAAACTAAGCATACACCCATCAAGAATACATATCATAGAAGCTAGACATGGCAAGAACAACAACATAGCATGCACGGATCACTAGCAACATCCTTGGCAAAATCGCTAAAAAGACAACAATCTGCCAGGAATCACGAAATAGCAAAAGTAGAGCTCGATTCACTCAAGCTAGGTTGCTCCATAATTGCAAAAAAGACATGAATGGATAGAGCACCACAATGTTAACAAATCATCATTACTGATCATCCTCAAAAGAGGCACGGATCACTAGGAAACAACATGAACATATGGCATAATGACAAAAACAGATCAAGGACTTAGAGAAATTCTAAGTCCCTGAAATCAGCATTAACGAATGCACTACTTTGCAAGCTTGTGCTAGTCACCATGCATATCACAAAAATACATGGTAAGCACCTCTGTAAAGATGGCATGGCATATAACAAAACTCATGTAGAGCTCAGGAGCATATCATGCACACATTAATCATGGCAAAAATGACAAATAGCTATTTGATGAAACAAATCTGACAATTTAACCATATAGCCCTCTTCCAATAGCATTTCGGGCATCAATATGATCTCAAATGAAAATGATGCAATGATATGAAATGATGCACTCTGTGAGGCGAACATTTTGATATGCTACACGCGTAAAACGGAGCTACAGATGCGGAGTTACGACATGAGGAAGAATGCAAAAATGCTAGGGTTAGGAGGGAAAAAGTCAACCCCGAGATTTCCAGATCCAGATCGCACGCTTCCCGAGGTCACCGGATCTGAGCTCGCCGGAGCTATTGACCGCGGTGGCCGGAGTCGACGTCGAGGAGGAGGTTGCCGGGGCCGGGCGCCGGAGTAGGAGAAGGGTGCCGGCGGAGGAGCCTGCCGGCGTCGAAGCCGAGGCGGCGCCGGCGTCGAGCGGAGAGGCGGCGACCTCCGGGTAGTCGCCGGCGTGGCGAGGCGGCAGTGGTCACCGGCGCGGCGAGGCGGCAGCGGTCGCCGACGATGGGGTGTCAGGCGGCGGCGGAGGAGACTCAGGCCGCGGGGGCCGGCCACGGGCCGAGCGGGCCCACGCGGGATCGGCGGAGAAGTGGGCGCGTGCTGCCACGTGACGCACCCCGGTTGGCGGCGGCGACTTGTCCGGTTCACGGCGGACGTTGTCCGGCGGTGGAGAGGGGTTTTTCTAGGGTTAGGGGGAAGAAGACCCGAAAATTTCGGAGGAAGGTCTATTTATAGAGGTAGAGGGAGCTAGGAAGCTCCAAATGGAGTGCGGTTTTCGGCCACGCAATCGTGATCGAACGCTCTAGAATATGGAAGGGTCTTTGGTGGGTTTTGGGCCAGTTTGGAGAGGTGTTGGGCTGCAACACACATGAGGCCTTCTCGGTCCCTCGGTTAACCGTTGGAGTATCAAACGAAGTCCAAATGGCACGAAACTTGACAGGCGGTCTACCGGTAGTAAACCAAGGCTGCATGACAAGTCTCGGTCCAATCCGGAAATGTTTAACCCCCACACACGAAAAGAGGTAAAAAGGACCACCGGAGGAGATAGGAGTGCCGGAATGCAAAACGGACAACGGGGAAAATGCTCGGATGCATGAGACGAACACGTATGCAAATGCAATGCACATGATGACATGATATGAGATGCATGACAAAGGAAACAACACACGGAGAAAAAAACCTGAACCCGTGGAAATAAAATAACTTAGCGTCGGAAACGGCAAGAGTTGGGATACATATAAGGTAAATTACATCTGGGGTGTTACAACACTCCACCACTATGAAAGGATCTCGTCCTGAGATCTAGGACTGGAAAAACTCCGGGTACTCAGAATGGAGGTGATCCTCGCGTTCCCAGGTAGCTTCATGGTCGGAATGGTGTGACCACTTGACTTTGAGGAATTTGATTGACTTATTGCGAGTCTTGCGTTCAGTCTCTTCAAGAATAGCAACGGGGTGCTCACGATAAGAGAGGTCTTCTTGGAGATCAATGTCTTCGAAGTTGACGGTGCGGTCAGGGGTCTTGAAGCACTTGCGAAGATGAGAGACATGGAACACGTCGTGCACATTAGCAAAGTTTGAAGGAAGCTCGAGTTGATAGGCGAGATCGCCTCTCTTGCTGACGATCTTGAAAGGGCCCACATATCTAGGGGCAAGCTTCCCTTTGACACCGAAGCGATGAGTACCTTTCATTGGAGAGACGCGGAGGTAAACATGGTCTCCGATCTCGAAAGCCAAATCACGATGCTTACTATCATAGTAGCTCTTCTGGCGCGATTGCGCTGCTTTGAGGTTATCACGAATGACTTTGCACATTTCCTCTGCCTCTGTGATCAAGTCATTTCCAAGAAGTTGACGTTCACCGGTCTCTGACCAGTTAAGAGGAGTACGACACTTCCTGCCATAGAGAATTTCGAATGGGGCCTTGGCCGAACTTGCTTGAAAACTGTTGTTGTAGGAGAATTCGGCATATGGAAGACAATCTTCCCACTTCATACCGAAAGAGATAACGCAAGCCCTGAGCATATCTTCAAGAATCTGATTGACACGCTCAACTTGACCGCTAGTTTGAGGATGAAAAGCTGTGCTGAAACGGATGTTGGTGCCCATGGCCTTCTGAAAAGAATCCCAAAACTTAGAGGTAAAGATGCTGCCACGGTCTGAAGAGATCAACTGTGGAATGCCGTGCAGAGAGACAATCCGAGAGGTATAAAGCTCCGCCAATTGAGCTGCAGTGATAGACTCTTTGATAGACAGAAAGTGAGCCACTTTAGTGAGTTTGTCGATGGCAACGAATATAACATCATTGCCATGCTTGGACTTTGGAAACCCAGTCACGAAGTCCATCTCAATGTGGTTAAACTTCCATTCTGGAATGGCAAGAGGTTGGAGGAGACCAGCTGGTCGTTGGTGTTCTGCCTTCACTCTTCTGCAGATATCACATTCATTCACGAACTGAGCAATCTCGCGCTTCATTCGAGTCCACCAATAAGCCTGCTTGAGGTCCTGGTACAGCTTCATACTCCCAGGGTGGATGGAGAGGAGTGAATTGTGAGCCTCGTTCATAATGACTTTACGGAGGTCACTTTAGGCACAACAATGCGATCCTCGAAGAAGAGAGTATCCTTGTCATCAAGGCGATAGCACTTGTACTTGGGTTGACTCTTGGCAATCCCAATCTTCACCTTCTTCACCATAGCATCAAGAAGTTGAGCCTCGCGAATCTGATCTTCCAAAGTAGGAGAGACTTGAAGGTTGGCGAGGAAACCTTGAGGAACAACTTGCAGATTGAGTTTGCGGAAAGCTTCACAAAGCTCGGGTTGGTAAGGCTTGATAATCAGACTGTTGCAGTAAGCCTTCCTGCCCAAAGCGTCAGCAATCACATTGGCCTTGCCTGAGTATACTCGATACTCGGATTATACTCTTGAATCATTTCGACCCAACGAGTCTGCCTGAGGTTGAGATTAGGCTAAGTGAAGATGTACTTGAGACTCTTGTGGTCAGTGAAGATGTCCACTTTTCTTCCCAATAAGAGATGTCTCCAAGTCAAAAGAGCATGCACAACTGCCGCCAACTCGAGGTCATGACTGGGGTAGTTCTTCTCGTTGGGCTTTAACTGGCGAGAGGTATAAGCCACAACTTTCTTCTCTTGCATCAACACTGCACCAAGACCTTGAAGAGAGGCATCGCAAAAGACCTCGAACGGTTTGGATTCATCAGGAGGAGTCAGAACTGGAGCAGTGACCAATTTCTCTTTCAGGGTGTTGAAAGCGATGTCACATTCCGAAGACCAAACGTACTTGATGTGTTTCTGGAGAAGGTTTGAAAGAGGCTTCGCAATCTTTGAAAAGTTCTCAACGAACCTTCGACAGTAGCTTGCGAGACCAAGGAAGCTGCAGAGTTGCTTCACGTTCTGAGGTGGTTCCCAATTCACAATTGCAGACACCTTCTCAGGATTCACCGCTATGCCCTTGGCAGAGATGATATGCCCAAGATAGAGAACCTCATCGAGCCAAAACTCGCACTTTGAGAACTTGGCGTAGAACTGATGTTCCCTGAGCTTATCGAGCACCAAATGCAAGTGCTTGGCATGATCTTCCTTGTTCTTCGAAAAGACCAGAATGTCATCGAGGTAGACCAAGACAAAGTCATTTGTGTAGGCGTTGAAGATGAAGTTCATCATGCGAGAGAAAGTCGGAGGAGCGTTGACGAGGCCAAAAGACATGACAGTGTATTCATATGAACCATAGCTTGTTCTGAAAGCCGTCTTGGGAATATCTTGCTCACGGATTCGAATCTGGTGATAGCCCATACGGAGATCAAGGTTGGAGAATACTTGAGCACATTTGAGTTGTTCGAACAACTCATTGATGTTGGGAAGTGGGTACTTGTTATTGATAGTCTTCTTGTTCAATGGACGGTAGTTAACACAAAGTCGGTCCGTTCCATCCTTCTTCTTCATGAAAAGAACTCCACAACCCCACAGAGAAGAACTAGGTCGGATAAGACCCATTCGCTCTTGAATATCGAGTTGTTTCTTCAGCTCCTTCAACTCTTCAGGTACAAGCTTTTAAGGACGTTTGCAAACAGGTTCCGTGCCAGGCTCAAGATCGATGATGAATTCAACTGGCCGGTGCGGAGGCATTCCTGGAAGCTCTTCTGGAAAGACGCCTTGATATTCGCAAACGACTGGAATTTGAGAGATGGCATCCAGTTCACCCTTCTCATTGAGAGAAAACAGACGAATGGTATCATCACGAGCGGCAAAGACAATTACATCCTCAGATGAATGAGTCAATTGAATCTGCCTGGCTGCACAATCAAGCTGAGCCTTGTGCTTAGAAAGCCAATCCATTCCAAGAATAAGATCAATATCCGAGTCACCAAGCACCGTAGGAGAAGACAGAAACTTGTAGTCACCCAAAGTGATAGTAACATCCGGAACAATGGAGTTAGCATTCATGCGCCTACCGAGAGAGACAACTGCTATCGGTCTAGGCAAAACTTGCAAAGCCAACTCATGCTTAGATGCAAAAGGTCTTGAGATGAAACAATGTGATGCACCAGTGTCAAAAAGAACTTTAGCTGGAATATCATTAACAGGAAGGTTACCCATGATGACATCTGACGAGTCCTCTGCCTGAGCTGCATTCATCAAATTGACCTTGGCGTGCTTGGGGTTATGCTTGACCACAACTGTACTTACCGATCTCATAGGAGGAGGAGGGAGACGCCTCTGATTGAAGCATTTGTTAGCATAGTGACCCTTCTGTTGGCACTTGTTGCACGTGACCTCTGAAAGCGGACGGTGATACGGAGCACTCAATCTTGGAGGTTGAGACGAAGTCTTGTTCTGAAAGCCAGGGTTGGGCGGGTGGGAAGATCCACTGCCACCTTTGCTCTTCTGCTGATAAGGCTGACGGAACGGAGGAGGAGGAAGCCAATACTTCTGCTGCTTAGCCACTTGAGTTGAGGAAGAAGGAGTAGCATCTCTGACTCGCTTCTTGGAAGCATCGCACTTCAACTGAGCAGTCTCTTGCTTCAATGCCATGTTGTAAAACTCATCGTACCTGCTGGGCTCAAAGAGGACAAGAGCTAGCTGGATTTCTTCTCTGAGACCACCCCTAAACTGGTATATCATGCTCTTCTCGTCAGGGACGTCCTGCTTAGCAAAACGGGCGAGCTTCTAAAACATCTTGTTGTACTCGTAGACAGACATAGAGCCTTGCTTCAGGTTGTGGAATTCCTCACGCTTGCTTTCAGCCACGCTCTGAGGAATATGATGAGCTTTGAAGTCTTGACGGAATTCATCCCAGGTAATCACACGGCCTCCTCTGGAATCTTTGTACTGCTGAAACCATTCTGCAGCTTGGTCTTTCAGTTGGAAGGAAGCGAACTTGACAAAGTCCTCAGGCCTGACGTTACTGCACTCGAAATGCTTGCATATGTCCACGAGCCAATCATCAGCATCTGTTGCCTCAACAATTGCTGAAGGTCTTTGGCTGGTTAGCAAGGAACTGGTTGAGTGTAGCAAAGTGATTCTGATTGTTGCCCTAGTTCCCTTGGTTACGCTCTTGAAGAAGTTGCATGATCAGCTGCGTGTTTGCATTGGTCGCGGCCATCACAGCTTGCCATGCCTCCGGAGGTGGAGGTGGTGGTGGCGGATCAGGATTCAGAGTCGTGCGCGTTGGAGGAGCCATCCTGAAGAGGTTGACATCCGTTAGCACATTGACATACAATTATTGAAGCTGAATCAAACGGGTTGAAATTGCAACATATAGTCTTCACATCCGAACAAAATAAACGAATGCATTCCAATTGAAATGGTCACATATCCATAAATTGAGAAGCCACTTAGAATTGAAGTAGAAGAAAAACAACAACAAGGTACGGAACAAGAACGAATACTCGGTAAGGATCACCCAATCTCAAACCAAATATCCGTGGAAGAAGAACTAGAGCTACAAGAATCCCACCTATGAAACTCCCGAACCTTTCCGGTTATGCAATCAGGTGTTGGGGATACATGGGAAGCATAATATCTCACCCAAATCTAGCAAATCCTACATCCAGCTGTATCCATCCTTCAACACATAACCGAGAAAACTTCGGAAATCGTCTACCTCAACCTTCGAAAAGCATCCGTTATACAAGTTATGGCAATACTCCCGAACTCCCGCCCCTATACCGGGTGTCGTCGAGGTTATCTCACCAACAACTGCATAAAAGAGATTTTCGATGTCGGCGAAACTAAACTCAGGTATTCCAGAACTGCAACGATAAAATTGTGACGACAACACCTCGGAGCTCAACTCCCCGGGACACTGCCACAACCCCTAAATGACAGGAGGCACCAAGAACAATGTTCTCGTCACAAATCGATCGGAATTATTCCAAGATACCCGCGTGATCCTAATTTTTTTTAGTGAAATTTGAGAAGAGAAGAGTCAAAACTCTACGTCAGGATGCCTTACCAGAGCGATGAAGGGACTGGGGAGTAAAAAGAATTCCTAACTCTCCGATATATAATTCCTAAATGAATCAAAACATTTTTCTAGACTCAAAAACGCCAGCTATTCGATCAAGCAGGGCGGCCCCTAAGGTCGGGGAAGGCTCTGATTAACAACTTGTAACGCCCTCGATGCGGCTATATCTCCTACGTGTCGAAGCACGACTTAGAGGCATAACCGCATTGAAAGCAATGTCGCAAGTAAGGTAATCTTCACAACAACCCATGTGAATAGATAATAGGGGAAAAAGGTACATAGTTGGCTTACACTTGCCACGTCACACAAATACATGAATAACATTACAATCATCCAATACACTCATGGTCCGACTATGGTACCAAAATAAAATATCAACCCTAACATGCGACACGGTCCCGATCGCCCCAACTGGGCACCACTATTGATCATCTGGGAAAGACACATAGTAACGGCATGAGTCTTCGTCGAACTCCCACTTGAGCTCAAGTGCATCATCTGGAACGGTATCATCGGTCCCTGCATCTGGTTTGAAAGTAATCTGTGAGTCACGGGGACTCAGCAATCTCACACGCTCGTGATCAAGACTATTTAAGCTTATAGGTAAGGCAAGGTAATATGTGGAGCTGCAGCAAGCAACTAACATATATGGTGGCTAACCTGTTCGCAAAAGAGAGCGAGAAGAGAAAGCAAAGCATGAATGAAGAACTATAGAACAACCTACAGCAAACATTACTCCAACACCGTGTTCACTTCACGGACTCCGCCGAGAAGAGACCATCACGGTAACACACGCGGTTGATTCATTTTAATTATGTTAAGTTTCATGTTATCTACAACCGGACATTAACAAATTCCCATCTGCCCATAACCGCGGGCACGGCTTTCGAAAGTTCAAATCCCTGCAGGGGAGTCCCAACTTAGCCCATCACAAGCTCTCATGGTCAACGAAGGATATTCCTTCTCCCGAGACATTCCGATCAGACTCGGCATCCCGGTTCTACAAGACATCCTCGACAATGATAAAACTAACCCAGAAACACCGCCCGAATGTGCCGACAAATCCCGATAGGAGCTGCACATATCTCGTTCTCAGGGCACACCGAATTGTCCAAGGTTCCGGTAGGCCAGCCCAGAGTTGCCCCTGGTGGCCACCGGCAGCTGACAGGTTGGACCAACACTCAGAGGAGCACTGGCCCGGGGGTTTAAATAAAGATGACCCTTGAGTCTGCGGAACCCAAGGGAAAAAGAGGCTAGGTGGCGAATGGTAAAACCAAAGTTGGGCATTGTAAGAAGAGTTTTATTCAAGACGAACTGTCAAGGGGTTCCCATTATCACCCAACCGCGTAAGGAACGCAAAATCCGGGAACATAATACTGATATGACGGAAACTAGGGCGGCAAGAGTGGAACAAAACACTAGGCAAAAGGCCGAGCCTTCCACCCTTTACCAAGTATATAGATGCATTAAGATAACAAGATAATATGGTGATATCCCAACAATAAACAATGTTCCAACAAGGAACGATCTCCAATCTTCACCTGCAACTAGCAACGCTATAAGAGGGGCTGAGCAAAGCGGTAACATAGCCAATCAATGGTTTGCTAGGACATGGTGGGTTAGAGGTTTGACATGGCAATTTGGGAGGCATGATAAGCAAGTGGAAGGTATCGTAGCATAGGCATAGCAAAAGAGCGAGCATCTAGCAAGCAAAGATAGAAGTGATATCGAGGGTATGATCATCTTGCCTGCAAAGTTGTCAGAGTTGACTTGATCCTCATAAGCAAACTCAAAGGGATCCTCGTTAGTGAACTCGTCTCCCGGCTCTACCCAAACAATACAAACAAGCAAAAGGAACACAATCAACCACGTGAAACGCTCAACAAACATGATGCAAACATTGTATGCTATGCGGGATGCGGTATGTGATGCATATGCAAGATTTGACAAGGAATGATTGAACCTGGCCTCAACTTGGAAATCCAAGAGTGCCACTGGAAAGGTGAGGTGATTTCGGTTGAAATCGATATAAAGATCACCGGAATCGGATGCACGGTTTGGAAATGGCAAGCAAAACAAATATGGCACCGGTCTGCGATAATCAGCAAGTAGCCATCTAAATGCATCAAGATAATTATGCTACAGCACTCAAACGTGACAACAAAATACATGGCAGGGATCCACTCATGATTCTTGACAAAAGATGAACACTGAGCTACGGCCAATTCATCCATTAACATGTTCAAACAAGCATGGCAAAAGAGCAAATGATAAACATGTTTCAGACTTAGTGAAATTAACACAAGTCTGGAATTTAACAACAGGTAGCACACTTTGGAGCATGAAAACTATATGCTACAGGAACTTAACATGGAAAAGCAAGGCATGACATGAAGATACTCAAAGCACTTAACAAAAGTCCCTTAGTGACCTTGAGCCAAAAGGGATCGGAATATACAATTGCAAGCATGTGAACATGGAAAAAACATAATCAAATTACAGACTTTGTGAAAACTGGAGCATGCAAATCAGTTAACGAGTAGGCATGTTTACGAGCTCGATGCACTCACTACAGAGCATGGCATGACAAACTAAGCATACACCCATCAATAATACATATCATAGAAGCTAGACATGGCAAGAACAACAACATAGCATGCACGGATCACTAGAAACATCCTCGGCAAAATCGCTAAAAAGACAACAATCTGCCAGTAATCACGAAATAGCAAATGTAGAGCTCGATTGACTCAAGCTAGGTTGCTCCATAATTGCAAAAATATACATGGATGGATAGAGCACCACAATGTTAACAAATCATCCTTACTGATCGTCCTCAAAAGAGGCATGGATCACTAGGAAACAACATGAACATATGGCATAATGACAAAAACAGATCAAGGACTTGGAGAAATTCCAAGTCCCTGAAATCAGCATTAACGAATGCACTACTTTGCAAGCTTGTGCTAGTCACCACACATTTCACAAAAATACATGGTAAGCACCTCTGTAAAGATGGCATGGCATATAACAAAACTCATGTAGAGCTCAGGAGCATATCATGCACACATTAATCATGGCAAAAATGACAAATAGCTATTTGATGAAACAGATCTGACAATTTAACCATATAGCCCTCTTCCAACAGCATTTCGGGCATCAAGATGAGATCAAATGAAAATGATGCAATGATATGAAATGATGTACTCTCTGAGATGAACATTTTGATATGCTACACGCGCAAAACGGAGCTACCGATGCGGAGTTACGACATGAGGAAGAATGCAAAAATGCTAGGGTTAGGAGGGAAAAAGTCAACCCCGAGATTTCCAGATCCAGATCGCACGCTTCCCGAGGTCGCCGGATCCGAGCTCGTCGGAGCTATTGACCGCGGTGGCCAGAGTCGAGGTCGAGGAGGAGGTAGCCGGGGCCGGGCGGCGGAGTAGGAGAAGGGGGCCGGCGGAGGAGCCTGCCGGCGTCGAAACCGAGGCGGCGCCGGCGTCGGGCGGAGAGGCGGCAACCTCCGGGTAGTCGCCGGCGCGGCGAGGTGGCAGCGGTCGCCGACGATGGGGCAGCGAGGCGGTGAAGCGGCGTCGGGCGGCGGCGGAGGAAGAAGAAGCCCCAGGCGGCGGCGGAGGAGACCCGGGCCGCGGGGGCCGGCCACGGGCCGAGCGGGCCCGCGCGGGATCGGCGGCGAAGTGGGCGCGCACTTCCACGTGGCGCGTCCCGGTTGGCGGCGGCGACTTGTCCGGTGGAGGCGGACGTTGTCCGGCGGCGGAGAGAGGTTTTTCTAGGGTTAGGGGGAAGAAGACCCGAAAATTTCGGAGGAGGGTCTATTTATAGAGGTAGAGGGAGCTAGAAAGCTCCAAATGGAGTGCGGTTTTCGGCCACGCGATCGTGATCGAATGCTCTAGAAGATGGAAGGGTCTTTGGTGGGTTTTGGTTCAGTTTGGAGAGGTGTTGGGCTGCAACACACACGAGGCCTTCTCGGTCCCTCGGTTAACCGTTGGAGTATCAAACGAAGTCCAAATGGCACGAAACTTGACAGGCGGTCTACCGGTAGTAAACCAAGGCTGCATGAAAAGTCTCGGTCCAATCCGGAAATGTTTAACCCCACACACGAAAAGAGGTAGAAAGGACCACCGGAGGAGATAGGAGCGCCGGAATGCAAAACGGACAACGGGGAAAATGCTCGGATGCATGAGACGGACACGTATGCAAATGCAATGCACATGATGACATGATATGAGATGCATGACAAAGGCAACAACACATGGAGACAAAAACCCGAACCCGAGGAAATAAAATAACTTAGCGCCGGAAACGGCAAGAGTTGGGATACATATAAGGTAAATTCCATCCGGGGTGTTACAGGATGCCCCGGGAAGGCATCCCCTCTTTCGTCTTCGTCTCTCGGTAACTTTACTTGAGGAAATATTTTTATTCACCACATGATATGTGTTTTGCTTGGAGCATCTTGTATAATTTGAGTCTTTGCTTTTTAGTTTTCCACAATCATCCTTGCTGTACACACCTTTTGAGAGAGACACACATGAATCGTGATTTATTAGAATACTCTATGTGCTTCATTTATATCTTTTGAGATAGGCAATATTGCTCCAGTGCTTCACTCATATCTTTTTAGAGCACGACGATGGTTTTATTTCACTGGTACGCGTCGGTCCTAAACAAACGGGTTTTAACCCCTTTCCGTGACGGCATTCGGAACCATCGCCAAGTGAGTGTGGGCGATAGGGGGGTCCTTCCCACACGACCCAGAAACCGTCGGGGATATGCCATCCTGGCACACACGCTCGGCAAAATGAGGTCGTGAGCGACCGGTGAGCACTCAAATACAGAAATACGTACAATAGTGCGAAAAATACAATTATACATGCGAAATCATTTCCGCCCGTAAGTACATCCCACACAGTCAGTTGATACGTCTCCAACGTATCTATAATTTATGAAGTATCCATGCTATATTACCCATTCTGGATGTTAATGGGCTTTATTATACACTTTTATATTATTTTTGGGACTAACCTATTAACCGGAGGCCCAACCCAAAATGCTGTTTTATTGCCTATTTTAGTGTTTTGAAGAAAAGGAATATCAAATGGAGTCCAACGGAATGAAACCTTCGGGAGAGTTATTTTTGGAACGGAAGCAATCCAGGAGACTTGGAGTAGACGCCAGGGAAGCTTCGAGGAAGCCACGAGGCAGGGAGGCATGCCCCCACCCTCGTGGGCCCCTCGTGGCTCCCCTGACCGACTTCTTTCACCTATATATGTCCATGTACCCTAAAAACATCAGGGAGCAGAATAGATCGGGAGTTCCGCCATCGCAAGCCTCTATAGCCACCAAAAAACCAATCGGGACCCTATTCCGGCACCCTGCCGGAGGGGGGGGGATCCCTCCCCGGTGGCCATCTTCATCATCCCGACGCTCTCCATGATGAGGAGGGAGTAGTTCACCCTCGGGGCTGAGGGAATGTACCAGTAGCTATGTGTTTGATCTCTCTCTCTCTCTCTCTCTCTCTCTCTCTCTCGTGTTCTTGAGTTGGCATGATCTTGATGTATCGCGAGCTTTGCTATTATAGTTGGATCTTATGATGTTTCTCCCCATCTACTCTCTTATGATGAATTGAGTTTTCCCTTTGAAGTTATCTTATCGGATTGAGTCTTTAAGGATTTGAGAACACTTGATGTATGATACGTCATCAACGTATCTATAATTTTTGATTGCTCCATGCTATTATATTATCTATTTTGGATGTCAATGGGCTTTATTTTACACTTCTATATCATTTTTGGGACTAACCTACTAACCGGAGGCCCAACCCAAATTGCTGCCTATTTTAGGGTTTCAAAGAAAAGGAATATCAAACGGAGTCCAAATGGAATGAAACCTTCGGGAACGTGATTTTCTCAAAAAACGTGATCCAGGAGACTTGGAGTGTCCGTCAAGAAACAACACAGGAAGCCACGAGGCAGGGGGGCACGCCTACCCCCTGGGAGCGCCCTCCACCCTCGTGGGCCCTCCGTTGCTCCACGGACGTACTTCTTCCTCCTATATATATCCACGTACCCCCCAAACATCCAGGAGCACCACGAAAACCTAATTCCACCGCCGCAACCTTTTGTACCAGAGAGATCCCATCTTGGGGCCTTTTCCGGAGATCCGCCAGAGGGGGCATTGATCACGGAGGGCCTCTACATCAACTCCATGGCCTCTCCGGTGATGTGTGAGTAGTTTAGTTCAGACCTACGGGTTCATAGTTATTAGCTATATGGCTTCTTCTCTCTCTTTGGATCTCAATACAAAGTTCTCCTCGATCTTCTTGGAGATCTATTCGATGCAATCTTCTTTTGCGGTGTGTTTGTCAAGATCCGATGAACTATGGGTTTATGATCCAGATTATCTATGAACAATATTTGATTCTCCTTTGAATTCTTTGATGTATGATTGGTTTATCTTTGCAAGTCTCTTCGAATTATCAGTTTGGTTTGGCCTACTAGATTGATCTTTCTTGCAGTGGGATAAGTTCTTAGCTTTGGGTTCAATCTTGCGGTGTCCTTTCCCAGTGACAACAGGGGCAGAAAAGCACGTATTGTATTGTTTCCATCGAGGATAAAAAGATGGGGTTTATATCATATTGCATGAGTTTATCCCTCTACATCATGTCATCTTCCTTAAAGCATTACTCTGTTCTTATGAACTTAATACTCTAGATGCATGCTAGATAGCGGTCGATGTGTGGAGTAATAGTAGTAGATGCAGAATCGTTTCGGTCTACTTGTCGCGGACGTGATGCCTATATACATGATCATACCTAGATATTCTCATAACTATGCTCAATTCTATCAATTGCTCGACAGTAATTCGTTTACCCACCGAAATACTTATGCTCTTGAGAGAAGCCACTAGTGAAACCTATGGCCCCCGGGTCTATCTTCCATCATATTAATCTTCCAACACTTAGTTATTTCCTTTGCTGTTTATTTTACTTTGCATCTTTATTTCTCTTTATCATAAAAATACCAAAAATATTATCTTATCATATCTATCAGATCTCACTCTCGTAAGTGACCGTGAAGGGCTTGGCAACCCCTTTATTGCGTTGGTTGCGAGGTTCTTATTTGTTTGTGTAGGTGCATGGGACTTGAGCGTGATCTCCTACTGGATTGATACCTTAGATCTCAAAAACTGAGGGAAATACTTACGCTAGTTTGCTGCATCACCCTTTCCTCTTCAAGGGAAAACCAACACAGTGCTCAAGAGGTAGCAAGAAGGATTTCTGACGCCGTTGCCGGGGAGATTCGCGCCAAGTCAAGTCAAGATTTGACTCCCAACAACGAGTCATTTCAGGCGCCATTGCTAAGTCAAGACATACCAAGTACCCATCACAAACTCTTATCCCTCGCATTACATTATTTGCCATTTGCCTCCCGTTTTCCTCTCCCCCACTTCACCCTTGCCGTTTTATTCACCCTCTCTCTCCGTTCCCCTTCTCTTTCCCTATTTGCCTCTTTTGCCCGTTTCTTGTTTGCTTGTGTGTTGGATTTCTTGCCTTGTCGTTATGGCTAGTCCTCTATCTTCTCCGTTGTCTCATGAGAATGAAGTTCTTAATTTTAAACGAAGGGAGGGAGAAAATCTAAAAGATGCTTGGTATAGAATTTTCAATGCTCAAAATAGATCTACTAGGAAGCAATCTACTTCCATTCTTCTTCGCAATTTTTATTTAGGCATCACTCCTTGGAATAGATATATTCTTGATACCATTATCGGAGGAAATTTCTTGGGTAGCCATACTTTTGATTCTTATAATTCTATGATAGATTTGTTTGGCCCACCACCTCTTTTGGTTAATGGAACTATTTTAACTTTGGAACACGTGATGCAAGGGCTTGAAATAATTGAAAATAAAGTTGCCACCATAGAGTTGATTGAAAATTTGGATAGAAAGATCCATAACTAAACTACCCAATACGGATCTAAGGTGGGAGTTACTCTGAAATTTTTTAAGGAAAAAGAACCCATAGTCAATGAAAGAATAGATCAAGATTCTACTAGAATCGATAAACTTGAGGGAATTATCACAAACTTGGGGTCCGCCTTTTCTTCCGTTAAAAATACTCCAAATCCTCCCACTAAAAGTGCCAAGCTTGTTTATGTTCCTAAAAATAAGGGTCAATCCTCTAGTAAGGAAACTGCGGATTTAAAATCAATAAGTGTTCATCCCAATCTTTTTGCTATCATTAAGGAACCGTTCGCTACAAAAGATTTTCTTGATTTTGTGCCTAGGAGTTTGATAATTAATAAAAATAAAGAAACTCCTAATATTTATAAGTGTCTCATTGAAGAATTACCTACCCAAGATGGCAATACCTAGATCTATCTTCGCTTTTATGCCTAGCTAGGGGCGTTAAACGATAGCGCTTGTTGGGAGGCAACCCAATTTTATTTTTATTCCTTGCTTTTTGCTTCTGTTTAGTAATAAATAATTTATCTAGCCTCTGTTTTGATTGTGTTTTTTGTGTTTAATTAGTGTTTGTGCCAAGTAGAACCGTTGGGTAGACTTGGGGAAAGTCTTTTTGATCTTGCTGTGAAAAACAGAGACTTTAGCGCTCACGAGAATTGCTGCCATTTTTATTTGGAAGGTTCTATTTAGTTAATAATTTTTTCCAATGATTAATATATAAATTCCTCACGTCCAGAAATTTATTTTAGAATTTTTGGGGTTCCAGAAGTTGCGTTAGCTACAGATTACTACAGACTGTTCTGTTTTTGACAGATTCTGTTTTTCTTGTGTTGTTTGCTTATTTTGATGAATCTATGGCTAGTAAAAGAGTTTATAAAGCATAGAGAAGTTGGAATACAATAGATTTAACACCAATATAAATAAATAATGATTTCATTACAGTACCTTGAAGTGGTGTTTTGTTTTCTTTCCTTAACAGAGCTCACGAGATTTTCTATCTTGAGTTTTGTGTTGTGAAGTTTTCAAGTTTTGTGTAAAGATTTGATGGATTATGGAACAAAGAGTGGAAAGAGCCTAAGATTGGGGATTCCCATGGCACCCCAAGGTAAAATTAAAGGACACTAAAAATCCTTAGCTTGGGGATGCCCCGGAATGCATCCCCTCTTTCGTCTTCGTCTATCGGTAACTTTACTTGGAGCTATATTTTATTCACCACATGATATGTGTTTTTCTTGGAGTGTCTTGTATGATTTGAGTCTTTGCTTTTTAGTTTACCACAATCATCCTTGCTGTACACACCTTTTGGGAGAGACTCGCATGATTTGAAATTAGAATACTCTATGTGCTTCACTTATATCTTTTGAGCTATATAGTTTTTGCTCTAGTGCTTCACTTATATCTTTTAGAGCACGGTGGTGGATTTGTTTTATAGAAACTATTGTTCTTTCATGCTTCACTTATATTATTTTGAGAGTCCTTTAGAACAACATGGAAATTTGCTATAATATAAAAACATTCATATACGTGCATTGAATACTATGAGAAGTATGATACTTGATAACCGTTTTGAGATATGGAGATGGTGATATTAGAGTCATGCTAGTTGAGTAGTTGTGAATTTGAGAAATACTTGTGTTGAAGTTTGTGATTCCCGTAGCATGCACGTATGGTGAACCGTTATGTGATGAAGTCGGAGCATGATTTATTTATTGATTTTCTTCCTTATGATTGGCGGTTGGGGATGAGCGATGGTCTTTTCCTACCAATCTATCCCCCTAGGAGCATGCGTGTAATACTTTGCTTTGATAACTTGTAGATTTTTGCAATAAGTATGTGAGTTCTTTATGACTAATGTTGAGTCCATGGATTATACGCACTCTCACCCTTCCACCATTGCTAGCCTCTCTAGTATCGCGCAACTTTCGCCGGTACCATAAACCCACCATATACCTTCCTCAAAACAGCCACCATACCTACCTATTATCGCATTTCCATAGCTATTCCGAGATATATTTCCATGCAACTTTCCACCGTTCCGTTATTATGACACGCTTCATCATTGTCATATTGCTTTCATGATCATGTAGTTGACATCATATTCGTGGCAAAGCCAATGTTCATAATTCTTCATACATGTCAGTCATGCATCATTGCACATCCCGGTACACCGCCGGAGGCATTCACATAGAGTCATATTTTGTTCTAAGCATCGAGTTGTAATTTTTGAGTTGTAAGTAAATAAAGTGTGATGATCATCATTATTAGAGCATTGTCGAAGTGAGGAAAGGATGATGGAGACTATGATTCCCCCACAAGTCGGGATGAGACTTCGGACGAAAAATAAAAAAATAAAAAAAGAGAAAAGAGGCCAAAAAAAGAAGTCCCAAATAAAAAAATGAGAGAAAAAGAGAGAAGGGACAATGCTACTATCCTTTTTCCACACTTGTTCTTCAAAGTAGCACCATGTTCTTCATATAGAGAGTCTCCTATGATATCACTTTCATATACTAGTGGGAATTTTTCATTATAGAACTTGGCTTGTATATTCCAATGATGGGTTTCCTCAAAATGCCCTAGGTCTTCGTGAGCAAGCAAGTTGGATGCACACCTACTTAGTTCTTTTGTTGATCTTTCATATACTTATAGCTCTAGTGCATCTGTTGCATGGCAATCCCTACTCACTCACATTGATATCTATTGATGGGCATCTCCATAGCCCTTTGATACACCTAGTTGATGTGAGACTATCTTCTCCTTTTTGTCTTCTCCACAACCACAATTCTATTCCACCATAGTGCTATATCCATGGCTCATGCTCATATATTGCGTGAAGATTGAAAAAGTTTGAGAACATCAAAAGTATGAAACAATTGCTTGACTTGTCATCAGGGTTGTGCATGATTTAAATATTTTGTGTGGTGAAGATAGAGCATAGACAGACTATATGATTTTGTAGGGATAACTTTCTTTGGCCATGTTATTTTGAGAAGACATAATTGCTTAGTTAGTATGCTTGAAGTATTATTATTTTTATGTCAATATTAAACTTTTATCTTGAATCTTTTGGATCTGAACATTCATGCCACAATAAAGAAAAATTATATTGAGAAATATGTTAGAAAGCATTCCACATCAAAAATTCTTCTTTTATCATTTACCTACTCAAGGACGAGCATGAATTAAGCTTGGGGATACTTGATACGTCTCCAACGTATCTATAATTTTTGATTACCCCATGCTATTATATTATCTATTTTGGATGTCAATGGGCTTTATT
Organism: Triticum urartu; assembly: GCF_056163025.1. Taxonomy (NCBI): domain Eukaryota; kingdom Viridiplantae; phylum Streptophyta; class Magnoliopsida; order Poales; family Poaceae; genus Triticum; species Triticum urartu. Next base: position 648,564,563 of record NC_141875.1, on the reverse strand, counting down.
TTACACTATTATATCATTTTTGGGACTAACCTACTTAGCGGAGGCCCAGCCTAAATTGCTGTTTTTTTGCCTATTTTAGGGTTTCGAAGAAAAGGAATATCAAACAGAGTCCAAACGGAATGAAACCTTCGGAAACGTGATTTTCTCAGCAAACGTGACCCAGGAGACTTGGAGTGTGCGTCAAGAAACAACGGAGGAAGCCACGAGGCAGGGGGCGCGCCTACCCCCTGGGCGCGCCCTCCACCCTCGTGGGCCCTCCGTTGCTCCACCGACGTACTTCTTCCTCCTATATATATCCACGTACCCCCAAACATCCAGGAGCACTATGAAAACCTAATTCCACCGTCGCAACCTTCTGTACTCAAGAGATCCCATCTTGGGGCCTTTTCCAGAGCTCCGCCGGAGGGGGCATTGATCATGGGGGGCCTCTACATCAACTCCATGGCCTCTCCGGTGATGTGTGAGTAGTTTTCTTTAGACCTACGGGTCCACATAGTTATTAGCTAGATGGCTTCTTCTCTCTCTTTGGATCTCAATACAAAGTTCTCCTCGATCTTCTTGGAGATCTATTCGATGCAATCTTCTTTTGCGGTGTGTTTGTCGAGATCTGATGAACTGTGGGTTTATGATCCAGATTATCTATGAACAATATTTGATTCTCCTCTGAATTCTTTTATGTATGATTGGTTTATCTTTAAAAGTCTCTTCGAATTATCAGTTTGGCTTGGCCTACTAGATTGATCTTTCTTGCAATGGGAGAAGTGCTTAGCTTTGGGTTCAATCTTGCGGTGTCCTTTCCCAGTGACAGCAGGGGCAACAAGGCATGTATTGTATTGTTGCCATCGAGGATAAAAAGATGGGGTTCATATCATATTGCATGAGTTTATCCCTCTACATCATGTCATCTTCCTTAAAGCATTACTCTGTTCTTATGAACTTAATACTCTAGATGCATGCTGGATAGCGGTCATTGTGTGGAGTAATAGTAGTAGATGCAGAATCGTTTCGGTCTACTTGTCGCGGACGTGATGCCTATATACATATCATACCTAGATATTCTCATAACTATGCTCAATTCTATCAATTGCTCGACAGTAATTCGTTTACCCACCGTAATACTTATGCTCTTGAGAGAAGCCACTAGTGAAACCTATTGCCCCCGGGTCTATCTTCCATCATATTAATCTTCCAACACTTAGTTATTTTCTTTTCCGTATATTTTACTTTGCATATTTATTTCTCTTTATCATAAAAATACCAAAAATATTATCTTATCATATCTATCAGATCTCACTCTCGTAAGTGACGGTGAAGGGCTTGACAACCCCTTTATCGCGTTGGTTGCGAGGTTCTTATTTGTTTGTGTAGGTGTGTGGGACTTGAGCGTGATCTCCTACTGGATTGATACGTTGGTTCTCAAAAACTGAGGGAAATACTTATGCTACTTTGCTGCATCACCCTTTCCTCTTCAAGGGAAAACTAACGCAGTGCTCAAGAGGTAGCAATGTATGTCTTGCATGTGCTTATCTGTGGTGACAATGGGATATCACGTGATCCACTTGATGTATGTTTTGGTGATCAACTTGCGAGTTCCATGACCTCGTGAACTTATGAATAGGGGTTGGCACACGTTTTCGTCTTGGCTCTTCGGTAGAAACTTTGGGGCACTCTTTCAAGTTCTTTGTGTTGGTTGAATAGATGAATCTGAGATTGTGTGATGCATATTGTATAATCATACCCACGGATACTTGAGGTGACATTGGAGTACCTATGTGACATTAGGGTTTTGGTTGATTTGCGTCTTAAGGTGTTTTTTTACTACGAACTCTAGGGCTGTTTGTGACACTTATAGGAATAGCCCAACGGATTGATCGGAAAGAATAACTTTGAGGTGGTTTCGTACCCTACAATAATCTCTTCGTTTGTTCTCCGCTATTAGTGACTTTGGAGTGACTCTTTGTTGCATGTTGAGGGATAGTTATATGATCCAATTATGTTATTATTGTTGAGAGAACTTGCACTAGTGAAAGTATGAACCCTAGGCCTTGTTTCCTAGCATTGCAATACCATTTGTGCTCACTTTTACCACTTGCTACCTTGCTGTTTTTATATTTTCAGATTACAAAAACCATTATCTACTATCCGTATTGCACTTGTATCACCATCTCTTCGCTGAACTAGTGCACCTATACAATTTATCATTCTATCACTACAAAAAAATACACTTCCGTGATGATACGTGTTTGTCATAGTAGGTCACGTTTTCTGTCATGCATGTACATCCATGACAATTTTATGACAGAATCAAGATAGTCATACCTGTGCTGTCATAGAAGTGTTCCATGACATTACCAAAATTATCATCACGGAAGTGTCCACTTCCATGACGATAAATCGCGCATCACAGAAGTGCTTTCGTCAAGGGTGACCGATGCGTGGCATCCTCCGTAACGGAATGCTGTTAAGCTATCGAGTCGGGTTTTGGATCCGATAACCGTTAACAGCCCCAACCAATGGGGATTTTCCACGTGTAAAATCATCATTGGCTGGAGGAAACACGTGCCAGCTCATCGCTGGGACAGATGTCATCCACTCATTGGACAGAAGGCGCCTATGATACGTCGACACGTGGCATGACCCAACAGAGGCCCATTCCTGTGAAAAGGCCGGCCCATTTGACTTGGTCAAAAGGTGGCGGGCCGGCCCATGGAAAGCCTGTTAACGGCTTGTTCGCATATAGCCCATTTACAGCTCGCTAACCCAAGGCCCGTTACGCCCTATTCGAATTAGGCCCAGTAGCGTCATCTGGGCCATCCAATATGATTCCAGCCCGTTTTCACTTCTGGCCCATGTATGGCCCATGACGTCTTTCGGCCCACATGAGGCCCTATGTAACTCTTGGCCTATTAACGGCCCGTGGTGAAACTGGCCCGTAATGAATAGTGTATCACTTTACACCCATTAACGGCCCATGGTTTAACTGGCCTATAAAGAACAGTGTATCACTTTATACCCATTAACGGCCCGTTATTCCGCTGGGCCGTTTCCAACCCATGTTATCTTTCGGCCTTCTTAGAGCCCATTTATTCTTGGGCTATTTTCCAGCATTCCTTTACTTACGGCCCGTTACTGTCATTTTCTGCTTGTGGGCCAAATTTAGCCCATGGTTACAGTCGGCCTGTTTGTGGTCTGTTAATACGTTGGGCCGTTTTCATAGCGTCATCAAATACGGCCTATTAACGATGGCCCGTTATGGTCGGCCCATGAACGGACGATTCCAACTCTAGCTCGTTTACGGCCAGAATGCGGTCTGTTTGGCCCATGTTTGGCCAATCGATCATACGGCCCGTATAAGGCCCATTGATGATACTGCCCGTAGAAGGCCCATTGTTTCTACGGTCCGTAGAAGGCCCATTGTTCTACGGCCCATAGAAGGCCCACTGTTTCTACGACCCGTAGAAGGCCCATTGTTTATATGACCCATAGAAGGCCCACTGTTTCTACAGCCCGTAGGAGGCCCAGCGTCACTTCAGTAAATATTAGCCCATGGTTATTGTGGCCTAGTTTTAAAAAATAGGTTATTGCAGCCACTAGCAAACCGCAGAAAAAGAACTGCACTGACTACAAGCAAACAAATAAACAAGACAACAAGGAAATAAATAAGCAAGCAACTTACACTAGGCTATCATGGCTATTACACATATTACATCCACTGGGCATCAAAGTTCACCACCAGTGCAAATATAGGGAACACAACAGCATATAAACGCCGCAGCAAAACAAGTCCAGAACTGAAACCACTTCAGAAGAGCTCAAGAAACAATATCCTGGGTACCCATAATGCTGGCAAGATGCTTAGCAAGCTTATTAACTTTCTCTTGTTTGGCGCTTAAGTCCTCCAGCGCTTGTTGTTGCACTAGAAAGTATGCATCTGAATTCTGCGGGGACTTCCTCAGTCCTTGGGCTTCCTGTCGCATAAAATTTGATCGATGTCTTTCAACTTGAAGTTGAGACTCAAGAAGCCGAACTGATTCAGACAACGAGTTCGAAGAGCTGGTGCCAGCAGTGGTAGCCAGTAACTCGAACACTACATCAAGACATGACTTTGGGGTTGTCTCAGTGTCTTCAATATAGTTTTTATCAGCTTTCTTGGAGACCAACAGGGATGTCTCACTATCGTGAACCTTATCTGCATTACGTCCTTTACCATTGCATAACAGGGTACTCTTCTCCAATATTGTATCCACGTTCTAAAAGAGAAACAAACAAACACATCTCAGGTTTACAATGTAGTATATGAAACTCATTTTGGTAAACCAGTTCAGTAGTAAGGTGGACAGGATAACATCATGAAACAAACATATATCTATGTAGTATGGTCACTGTATGGTCTATATCATTCTAGTTTATGTTGCCAAATCAAGATAGATACAGTTCGAATCATATCTATTTAAGACAAAGCAGCATAGACATAATATAAGTGTGGGAAACTACACAGCAATAACAACACTTGTAATGTGCATTGCATGAGAACATAACTGTTTATTCAATTGAAACTGAAGTCAACATAGAGCAAGTTACAACAGCAAACAGCCAAACACGTTGAAGAAACAGGTTTAAAACATACCTGTTGCGCCTTTGGAGTTTCAATTGCATCCTTCAAATTTGAAATTAGTTGGTATCAGTAAATACAATGATGCAAGAGCAAAGTAGTATGAACCATAGCTACGGAACCTGACCTGAGAACAATTCTTCTTCTGCTTTAAGCGTTGACTTCGGGTTCAGAGTGGTGGTCCTCGTGATTTGGGCACTGCAGTTGTCTTACTAACTGCTCGTGTTTGGGTGCTCTGTGGTGGAGACGGTGCTATGTCAACGGGAACTGGGTGTCTATCTGCTGGGGTTGGGGTTAGAAGGGGTGTAGCTGGTTCTCTGTCCAACTGGGTAGGGGTACAATCTGCATGAGTGTGGGTTATGTGTGGTGGGGCTGGTTTTTGGGCAAGTACAGCCGTGGTTCTATCTGCATCGAAAGGTAGCACGATCTTTTCTGAAGACCGTGTTTTTACTCCCACAGATACTGCCATCACTCACTCCAATTGAAATGGTTGATAAACAAGAAAAGTAATTGAATGTACACACATTGTAAGATAGACAGGTGCAATGGATAGTAGGGAAGAAAACAGGGCATGAAATAATTCACATTTATGTTGTCTAAGCAAACATAATAGCAGGACATAATTTCACATATATGATGGCTAATTAAACAGGATAGCATGACACAATTTCACATGTATGATGGCTAACTAAACAGGATAGAATGACATACTTCAAAATATGATGACTATGTAAACATGATGACATGATATAACTATACGATGTGTCTATTAAAGTGGCTGGCATGCCATAAATCACAAACATGCCGTCGATGGAAACATGATGGCATGATATAATTCACGGATAGAATGACATAATTTAAAATATGATGACTATGTAAACAGGATTAGATGATATAACTATATTATGTCTTTAGAAAATGGGTTGGCATGCCATAATTCAGATACATGCTGTCTATGTAAACATCATGGCATGACATAATTCAAATATATGATTTATATACTAAGGATGTGAGCAGAGGGCAATCGCATATATGATGTGTCAACTAAGGAGATGGCATTCAATATTGTGTATATGATGTAAAAACTAAGCATTGCAATACAACATATGCATTATATGAGTAATATAACCCTGCCAAGTTTGAGCATACACCTCAGGGGGATAATAGGACTGGTCATCTGCCTCTGAATCCTCCTCTGAAGAGTTATCTGTAACCAGCAAGATATCTGCTTCAGCAGGTAGCATTGTCTACTCTGAAGACCTTGTTTTCACTCCAGATTTCTCCATCACCAATTCAAATGGCTGATGCACAGGAAGAGCAGTTGAATATACAAACATTGTCGACAAAAGCAATGAGAAATACAAAAAAGGATGGCATCATATAATTCACATATATGATGCTTGCCTAAACAGCATGGCATTGCATAATTCACATACATAACGCCTTGCAACAAGATAACATTGCATAATTCACATATATAATGTCTTGCAACAAGATGGCATTGCATAATCCACATATATGGTAATTAGACACTAAACAGGTGGCATTCACACAAAGCATGTCTAAACTAAGCAAATGACATAGCAACGCAAGATACCATACGCACGATATGAGGAACATAACCCTGCCAAGTTAGGGCATGCACCTCGAGGGGGGGGGGGGGGAATATGACTGGTCATCTGTCCCTGAATCCTCCTCTGAGGAGGTATCGGTAACCAGCAGTACATGCGCTTCATCAGATAGCATTGTCTGCTCTAAAGACCTTGTTTCCACTCTAGATTTTTCCATGACCGTGCCGAATGGCTGATGCACAGGAAGAGTAATTGAATGTACTAAAATTGTTGACAAATTTAACACGTAAAAAAAATGATGGCATGATATAATTCACATATAAGATGATTGGCTAACCATGGTGGCATTGCAAAATTCACATATATGATGCCTGGCTAGACAAGATGGCATTGCATGATTCACAAATACGATAAAGAAACTAAACAGATGGCATTGACACAAAGCATGTCTAAACTAAGCAGATGACATCTTTAATGTATACAGTAAGCAATGCAAGGCACCATATGCATGATATTACCAACATCAGCATGCCAAGTTAGAGAGAAGACCTCATGGGGTAAATAGGAGTGGTCTTCTCCTTCTGAATCCCCCTCAGAACAGTTATATTCCTGTTGATTACGATCCGAAATGGGTGGAGGGGGGCTGCCTTTGCGCCCACCATGGAACGACGTCCGCATGAAATTTTATTGCCACGCAAGGCTCGTCTCTTTTGCTCTACATGATCAGTTCCATTGTGTACAATAACTGGCATGCATAGGAATAAAACATAGTGAGATTATGTAAGGAGTGCATGCACAAATCCAGAGTGATGGTAGCAAACTGTGGATAGACCCAAAACCAATGATAGCAGGCAGATAATAGCTTTAGTTAAAAAATACAGATAATGGCTCCTTTAATGTTTGTTTGCAACCAACATGAAACTCATAGTAGACACCGGAGATTAACCAGATAGTAGACAGATAGTACTAATTACTGCCCCAATATGTACCCCACAACCATTTAAAAACTCAAGTTTCAGCATTAGTTTGGACCTGACTCGGAGTCTAATAGGTGAACACGATGATAATGTAGCATGTCATCATATTAAGCGACGCATAACGTAAGCAGACACGGAAGAGTGCGACCTCTCTTGCGGACCCGTGTATTCCTCAAGGTCATCTGCTCAGTTGATGATGGTAATGCAGTTGCCGTTGCTGCCGGCGGCAGGGAAGAAGATCTGAGGCGGCGAAAGACAGTCTGGAGAGCGGATCCCTACTATGGTGAACCCTTCCGTCGTTGGAGCAGCTGAGCTGGGGTGGAACACATCGCCGCAGGAGCAGGACAAACCACACAAGGTTTTCTTTGACACATATCTATAACAGAAGTAATTGAGTAAGGGCTTGTTTGAATTTGAGGATTCTAACAATGCAGGGATAGGAAATAGACATGAATAGGATAAGAATGCACGTGCAAAACAGAGAATTTAAAAACACAGGATTTCTGCCAATTTGGGTGTTTGGTTCACAACATTTGGAAGATCACAGGATGCAAAAAAGCATGGTGAGATTAAGTCAAACCACAAGAAAATGTACGATTATAATGCTATTATGCTACTATCTCTTAGTATTGTGCTTGATGAATAGGAATATGAAAAGGAGGAGAAGTGGAAATTAGAATTCCTACGGTTTTTCTTTCAAGGAGACACTAAAGGAACAAATCCTACAGTGTTCCTTTGCTCCATTCCTTTGCACCAAATTCATGAAAAGTAGTACCATATGAAACTTTCCAATTCCGATGTTTTTCATTCACTTTTCCTTTCAAGCACTGGTGACTCTAGTAGGCAGGCTTGAGCAAGGAAAATCCTACACTAAAAAAATGTTTTTGTGCTACTTCTATTACTTTGGACCCAGGCCACTGCCATACCAGCTCAACTCCCAGGCCCATCGACAAATGCACAGCTCAAACGCGCAGAGATAAATAATGATGGCGTTCAAGAGAGTCCATCACGGATAGCTAAGTTGCCTGGTACCTCACTGCTTGTCATATAGTAGGATAAAATAATTGTATTTCCCGTTACTACGAGTTCTCAGTGGATAATATATATAACATGTAGAGTAAAAAAGAGATGCAACAAGTGTACAACCTCTTTGGCGAAGCCATGTTGATCTCAGGGTGATTGGGTTGGCCGGTGAGGATGCTCCGGCTAACTTGGCTGTCGGAGGAGGGGAAGAAGGTCTTAGGCGTCTGGAGATGGAGCCCAAGGTACTGCTCCGCTGTGATGGAGGGTTTCGTCGTTGGAGCAGCTCTGGTGAGTTGTACGACGCCGAGGCTGAAGCAGGACAAGAGAGACAACGAACAACATTAACCTGAGTGGAATTCTAATAGCATCTCCAATACATGACGTAAAATACATAACCACAAAGTGCTAGATGTAAAATACATCAGCCGCCCATCTCTGAACTTAACTGTTGAAACTGAATTTTGCAGTCGAAACTGAATTTTGCTGTCGAAACTGAACGCACTAGCAAGGTGAGGCTACACATCGGTCGACTGACTTTTTCATCTCTGGTCAGTCGATTTTGCAGCCGTTGGATACGAAATCAAGGGCCTGCGGTTCATCTTCAACCTCCACCCCCCTGAGCCGCCAGCCACCACCGGCCAAACAGCAGCACCCCCGCCGCCCGCGGCTGGCGGTGCGCCGCTTCGCCCGCCCTGAAAACACTCCCCACCACTGGTCCACCGCCGCCCCGGCCATCCCTCTAGCCCCCCGTGCCGAGCATTTTCTCCGGCGATCCCCACGCCACCGCCCCGCCAACGCCCCGCCACCGCCGGCGACCACCGCCCCATCCTGAACCCTAAGATAGATTGTGGGGTACCTCTCCGGCAAACCCCCCTCCCCGCTGCGGCTGGTTCTTTCTTCACCCCGGCGAGGCCCCCCACCCCCTGAAAATCGACTGACCCAAAAGTCAATTCAGTCGACTGAAGTGTAGCTAAATCGGAGCAGCATCGCAAGCAAGAGCAAGAGCGAGAGCAGCAGCGCGAGCAAGAGCAATAGGAAGAGCAGACCAGACAGGGGACCGAGAGCAAGAGTAGAGCAGCAGCGCGGGCGAGAGCTAAAGCAGCAACATCTCCTACTGATGTGGACGTCGCCGCCAAGGGAGCGACGCCGTGGAGGAAGTGGCCGGTGATGCCGCCGTGGATGGAGCCGCGCCGTGTCAGCTCGGGACCAAGCACCGGCAGCACCGTGAGATCGAATCAAGAAAAAAATGCGGCAATTAGTGTACAACCTCTTTAGTGGCGCTGATTAGGCCGCAACTTCATCCGAGGAAACAATGATGATGATGCTCTTCCGGTGGTGCAGGTGAAGACGGCGGTGTGGGAATGGAGGTGGCGCGAAAGACGAGGGGAACGTCGGGGCAGCTCCTTGGAGGTGGAGGATGGGGTGGCTGAACCGGCGGGACGATGAGATCGACGACGGATCCTCATCCGGTACGGTGGATGAGGGACGTCGAGGTGTTGCTGTGGACGACGTCGTTAGGGAAGAGGTTCCGACTGGGTGGCGGACGGAGCAGGGTGTGGGGTTTCGTCGCGGGTTTTCGCGGCCTCAGTGTACGAATGGGTGGGCGGATGGGATGGCAGTGGGGAACCATGGCTTAGAGACGCGCTTGTCCAAAATGTGGGGTAAATTATGAAAGTACCCCCACCGATTTGAGGTCGTTCTTTTGGTTCAGGGGTACCACGGGCATTTCACGTGTCGGGATTTCACAGGAGGTGGGAGTTTTCACGCGCGTTGTAATTTCGGAATAGCAAGGCGCGGGTTGAGATGGAGGGAGTTGTCGGAGCACAACGAGACAAAGATATATCTTAAATATTTCAGGCTAACAAGGCATGGGTTGAAGAGGCGGGACTTTCGCAACACGATAGATAGAGACGCTAGCTTGAATTTTCGGCATAACAAGGCGCGGCTTGTAATTTCAGAAGAACAAGCTTAACGTGTACCAAAAAAAGACAATTTGCACCTCAACACGCACAACACACACACAAACACCATTTAGACTAGAGTAAGGTACACGTGCATTGCACGCATGAGATTTGGCAACCAAATTATGAATAAATACCACATTATAGCATGCAAGCTTTGAGTCATATATGCATGATGTAGATGTTCGTTTAATTCTTATAGTTCATTTCATTCAAAATCATCTAGTTTTTATAAGAAAGCTAATCTATTTTAAGATTCATGGAATTGTGCGTCGTAAGACATAAAGTAAAAATAAATAATGGCAAATCATGTAGAAAAACATTTGGGCAATTCTGATACGGAAGATTCTAGAACAAATAAGAAGTTCTTGTGTTTTGATGTTTGTGCATTATGCTTAAGTTCAACCATGGAGTCTTCTAGATTATACATGTCGCGAAATCTGGTGGAATCTAGATGATATCCAACGGCTAGTAGTGCTCAATTTGCCATCTTTGGACCATCGGATTCGCCTCATCCAACGACCATCTTTCAAAGTTAAAGTTACCCGCACACAATATAAAAAAATATAAAATAATATATATATATATATAGGGGTATAGATATAGATATGTGATGCGAAAGCCGCCCATCATCTCCAGTTAGAATAGTGTGTCAATGCACGAATGCGACGTGGCCAAATGATGTCTGCCATCGGTATCTTAAATTCAAATTAGTCTGACCTTGTTCAATGTGTATACATTACAACATGCTCGTTTCCAAACCACACCGCGCAGATCTCCGTTATATTCATGCATGCATGGGTTTCAAACATCAGGATCTGTTATTCAAATATTTGAATTCAACTTTACATTGATTATGACCTCACCTCTTCTTTTACACCCACACAATAGTCTTCTCTTTATAATTGTACCACTAACTTTCTCTTGTGCATGCATGCACACACACTACCAGTCGGCATTATCCATCGCAGGCATGCAATCTTTTTCTTCAGGTCGGTCTCCCATGAAGGCACACACCCACACACATCCCCCTCTCCATCATATCGGGTATTCTTTATCTCTCACGTGTGCATGCGCAACGATCGATGTTCCTCTATGTATGTGTGTATATAGCTAGGTCTTTCATAGTTTTCCACACAAACCGATCAATCGATATATCCAGTGAGGTCTCACCCTCTTTCCCACGTCCACATCGATCAATCTATACCTCTCTATATAGGATTAACATATATAGCTAATACACCCACATTAATTATATATCCAACGTCCCCCTCTCATCATCCATGCCTTCCGCTTCATCTCTCAGACGCGTGCACAATGGCGAAGACAGGGGGCAGTAAGGGCCCTGCCCCCTCCCCCCTAACATCACTATATATCGAGGCTAATATGAATGTGATCATTAGACAATTACTGCTAAAAATGGTTTAAGTTCATGAATTGACCCTCCTCGTAAAGGATTAGCAATGCTTGGCCCCCTAGCGCATTTATTTTCCATGGCTCCGCCACTGTGCGCAATAGCACACGTGTTCGCCCCCTATCTCTAATTATCGATCTCGCACTTGTGCATTCCTTCATAGTCTCCCTCCACTCGGTCCCTCGCACCATCTTTTAGCCGCCCACCGGATTTTGCCACATGTACAATCTAGCAGACTCCATGGTTGAACTTAAGCATAATGCACAAACCTCAAAACAAAAGTGGTTCTCTTTTGTTCTAGAATCTTCCGTATCATAACTGCCCAATTTTTTTTCCTAGTTGAATTGCCATTATTTGTTTTTTACTTTATGCTTTACAACGCACAATTCCATGAATCATAAAATAGATTAAGGGCTTGTTTGATTCAAAGGATTCTCAAAGGAATTTTGGAGGATTCTAATCATTAGGAATTTTTCCTATCTTGGTTGTTTGATTCGTGGGATTGTAAACCATAGGAATTTTTCCATATGATTCATTTGCACTAGATTTCATAGGAAACATCCCATCCACTCAAACCTCTTTGAAAGAATTCTACGTTTTTTCTATGCACAATCAAACACTCGTATAATCCTGTAGGATTCAAGAAGACATTCCACTATAATCCCATGTTTTTCCTATTCCCACGTTCTTAGCTTTTTTATAGAAACTAATTGATTTTGAATGATATGAACTATAAGAATTAAACGAAGGGCTACATCAGGCATATATGACTCAGAGCTTACATGCTATATAGTGTGGTATTTATTCATAATTTGGTTGCAAAATCTGATGCGTGCAATGCACGTGTACCTTACTAGTACTTCGAGTATGTGCAAAACACGTAAATTAGAATACCCATGGCACGCTACACAGTGTCTCTCTTACAGTTCATGAAGCCACGTGGCACATGTGGAGGCGTTGTCGCGACCTCCTTGCGTGGATTGATCACAGTGACGTGCTGCTGGTTCTAGAAGAATGTATACATCCTCCCTGAGCCATACTGGCGGTAGATGCACGAAGCGAAGATGTGCACGCACGCCATGCACACACTCATTCCCTCGCACGCACACGCGGGTACACGGGAGGACACAATTTTGTACCAAGATCCACCCCATGTGATAATTTGATGCGTGTAAAGTCATTCACTTCATTGATGGTCAATTAATACAGTGCATGCAAATTGAGTGGACGTGAGGGTGGAAGAAAGACATTATTACTCCAGTGCGCGCACGCGAGTAGTTAAATCGTGGGTTGCTAGTAGTACTTCCATTGGTCTCCTTCGTATTTTGTGCCAACTTTTGACAGTAACATAATATTTACGCATTTGAGCAGTGTAGTACTTGAAATTTATGTTCCACTAAACTCATCGGGAGCCGTTTCGGGCCTCGAAACCAAAACCATCAATTAATCTTTACCTTGTTCCCATCACATTCGAAAGCCTGCTCACATCTACTAGTACGTACCAAACCTGAACGTGTTCCCACTATGAAGGTATTAGTACTAGTGCTAGTATTTAGGTTATAAAAGGGGAACTACCTAACCAAAAATTAATCTACCTTTCCTCCTCATAAGTGCTTCTTCTTCGTCCGTCGTTGCCATGGCCGGTGAGCAGAGCTCTAGGTTGAGAATTACTCGTAACAAGGGAGCGGCAACCAAGGCTGCGGAAAAAAGAGAGGGCTCGCCACCACATAGAGACCTCGAAAGATCTCTCACGGGCAGGCGATGGCTCCCAGGAGCGCCCTAGCCGCGGAGGCGAACATGCCGAGCCGGCGGAGCTGGAGTCGTTATCCCTCGACGACATCCCCGATCAGCTCAATAAGCACCTCCATAAGCAGAACGAGTTCATCCAAGGCTTGATGGAGTTGCTGAAAGAGAGCCTCGATGACATGCCCGCTGAGCTCAATCAGCAGGGGGAGTTGACCGCCGGCTTGGTGATGCTGCTGAAGAAGAGCATTGCCTCAGAGAAGAAGGCGACCGGCGAAATCCTGCGACTTCAGGAGGACAAGGCGAAGCTCTGCCACGAGATCGACCTGTTGAAGGAGAAGAACGCCAGCTGGAAGAAGCTGCATGAGAATAGTAGTTCCTCGATGAAGATGACGCAGGCCCTCGTCATGGAACAGAAGGAGGAGTTGGCGAAGCTCCGCATCGAGCACCCACCTGTTGTCAAGGTACGTAATGCGGCCGTGGAACAGATGATGAAGGCTCGCATCGAGAAATCCTGCGTCATGGACAGAATGAAGAAGATGGCGGAGGAGATGCGCAAGGAGATGGAGGTCGTGGAGGCGATGAAGAAGCAGTTACGACTCCGCGGCGAATTAGATCTTTTGGGGTGATAATCTTCCTTTTTCTTTTGCTCCTGTGTTTCATCTTTTGCTTCGGGTGTTTCACCGCACGTGTCACGTTCTCTGCGAGGCATGAATAGAACAATGGTTTTTTTTAGGGAATGAATAGAACAATGCTAATAATGAGATGACTAGCAAATTAGATAATTTTTTATCGCCATATGGCACTGTGTAGGTGCATCTAGTGCCACCTCTAGTTGGTTTTGGAGTATTGACGACAAACCTGGTTGAGGGACTAATGTGTTTGTGAGAATTGAAGGATAACACAAGTAGTAGTCCCTCATTGATTCGGTTTTCCTACCGGAGATGACCCCTAAAAATGTATGAAGACATTGAAGACAAAGGTGGTATGTGAAGATATTCACATTGAAGACTATGACAAGAGAAGATATTGAGTGAAGACTATGGAGCGCGAAGACTTAGTTGTTTCGTTGTTTCCTTTTCTTCTTTGTTGAGTCATAGGAACCACCGTACTGTTAAGTGGGGTCCCAGTGAACAAAGTTAGAGTGACTGAAGTGATGCTTAACCAAAATCCTATGTCTTCAAGCGAAGATAATAAGAGCAAATCTTATCCAGAGCTGGATGAGTCAGCTTTACTTGTAGCCCAAGTAGAGTTGCCGCGTGTGTTTGAAATCTGACCGTTGGAACACGTGTCAGTTCCTTAGTGACCCAGGGTCATTTCGGACAAATCAGGTCGGGTTGCCTAGTGGCTATAAATAGCCCACCCCTACACCATAAATTGGTTGGCTGCTCAGAGTTAGTGCACGACTTTTGTCGTGAGAGCAACCCACCTCGAAGCCTTTGAGAGAGAAATCCTTGCAAGGACAAAGCCCTAAACACCCAGAGCCAAAGAGTGTTAGGCATCACTGAAGTTTTCCTGTCTGTGTGATCTGAAGACTTGTTACACCCGAGGACTGTGAATCCTCCAATCGGTTAGGCGTCACGTTCTGAGCATCCAAGAGTCATTGTGGATCGCCGGTGAACGAAGTCTGTGAAGGTTTGGAAGTCTCCCTTGAAGACTTACCAGAGTGATTGGGCGAGGACTGGGTGTCCTTAGCTCAAGGGTAATAAGGTGAAGACACGGTCTTCAGAGTTAAATCTCAGCCTCCCTAACCAGACGTACAGTTGTCACAGCAACTGGAACTGGTCCAACAGATCATTGTCTTCAACGAGCAACTGGTTCTATCCTCTCCATCTCTTTATTTACAGTCGGTCCTTGTGAAGTCATTTCTTGTTTGCATTATCTATTTATCTTCACTTGTGACTGCTTGCTCTGATTGGCTTCATACTGTCTTCCATCCTGATCCATACTGCCTAGATGCTATTAGTCTTTGTGCTTTTACTTCATTGAATACTTGACTATGGCTTGCCTAGTGTAGTCTACTCTCTGCTGCATGTTAATAGGTTCATTTCTATCGATTGTCTTCGAAACTTCCATGTTTTGAAGACTTTCATAAAAATTGCCTATTCACCCCCCTCTAGTCGATAACTAGCACTTTCAATTGGTATCAGAGCAAGGTACTCCCTTGTTCTGTGTGATTCGGTTTAACCACCTGGAGTTTTAGCTATGTCGACTGCAGGGATAATCAAAGTCTCCGCTGCGTGCCCTGTCTTTGATGGAACTGAATATCCCTACTAGAAGAATAAGATGCGCATGCATCTTGAAGCCATTGATGTCGACCTCTGGTTGTCGTCAAGAATGGCGTTCCCAAGGCTGGTGAAGGTGTCACCACTACTGATGTCAAGAAGTTCGTTCAACTGGACTCCACTGCCAAGAACATCATCTGTGGTCATCTGACCAAAGGGAAGTATGGCCGCGTGAGTGCTCTGGAAACATCTAAGCTAGTCTGGGACTGGCTCTCGAAGGTCAACGAAGGCATCTCAACCCAGGGAGATCAAAGGATCAGTGTCCTTCACAACCTCTTCAACCGCTTCAAGAGAAACGACAATGAGAATGTTCAGCTCACATTTGATCGCCTTACTGATATCACAAATGAGCTCCAAGCTCTCGGCGCTACTGAGATCACCAAGCATGAAATCGTCAAGACACTCCTGAGATCACTTGACAGCTTGTTTGACACCCTAACCCTGATGATTCAAGAATGCCCTGACTTCAAGAGACTCGATCCGTCTGACATACTTGAAAGGCTCAACACACATGAGTTTCAGCTTTCTGAGAAAAGAGATATCTACGGTCCCAACTATGGCCGAACTCGTGCCTTGAAGGAAAAAGTTGTTTCCTCATCTGAAGAAGAATCTGACTGCAGTTCTGATGATCCTGAAGACATTGGAAGGGAGCTTGCTATGCTTGTGAAGAAGTTCCAAAAATTCACCAAGAAGAAAGTCTTCAGAGAGTCTTCACGATCCAGCTCAAGGAATGATGAAGCTTCTACTCATGACTACAAGAAGAGAACATGCCACAAGTGCAAGAAGCCTGGTCACTACATCTCTGAGTGTCCGCAGTGGGAGAATGAGAACAACAACAAGAAGAAGAGCAAGGAATATGATTCTGACGACAAGAAGAAGAAGAAATACTCAAAGTCTTCTTCCAAGTCTTCCTCAAAGTCTTCATCACACAAGAAGAGCTCATCTGGCAAGGCTCGTGCATTTGTTGGCAAGGAAATGGATTCAGAGGAGGAGTCTACTTCTGAGGAGGCAGAGGTGGAGTCTGAGGAGGAGTCCGATTCTGGCGTTGCAAGTCTGGCTACAGCCTATGTTGCCAAGTCCATCTTCAACACTGAAGACAATGACTTCGTCACCGACGCTGATGATAAGGACAAGGACAACTCCGCTCCCACCTATTGCTTCATGGCACACGGTGCCAAGGTAAACTCACGCAATACTCACTATCAAACATCAAGTGAAGATGACTCTGATTGTAATTCCAAACCCAGCTACAAAACACTTGCTAAAATTGCAACTGAACAACAGAAAGCTATGGAACATATTCAAAAACTGTTAGACAAAAGCGATGACCTGTTGGACGCTGAAATGACTCGATCTCAGTCCTTAATTGAAGACATAAAAAATCTTCATGTTAAGTATGAGGAACTTGAAAGTCGTCATGAAACGCTCTCAACAACTCATGAAAAGCTTTCCTACGATTATCTTCAAAGGAAGCAAGAACTTGAGAAATTGACAGCGACTCATGAAGATCTTCAAAAGGAAAATGAGTCACTTCGCGCCGAACAGATCAGTCCCGCTCAGGAAGGATTTGAACCACCATTCTTAAATGCCTTGAGCGTGATAACGCTACTTCTGTTGTTGGATGTTCTACTGCTGCTACTGTTGCAATATCTTCAACTGTTGATGTGGTAACTAACCCCTCTGCTGAGGATGCCACTGCTATTGCTGATGAAAATGCTAGGTTGAAGACATTGCTGGAAACAGGGATGTACAAAAGTCTCAAAGGGAATCAGACACTATGTGATGTCCTCAAAAGGCAGATTCTGAACCGAAACCCTAGGAAAGAGAGTGTTGGGTTCAAAAGGAAAATGAATGCTGATGGCTCTTACTGGAAGCCTGAGCAGTACCCCAAAACCACATGGGTTGCTGCAAAGGAACCTTCAGTGGATCCATCTACCCTATCTGGCTTCACTTGTGCTAATCCTATTGTCATTGATGAATCCTTTGATGCAAACTATAAACTGTTTAAGAATCAGAATGGTGAACTGTTTGCCTGGTATATTGGTACTAACTGCAGGAATGGGCCACTTGTGAAGAAAGTCTGGGTGCCCAAAAAGTGTCTGGAGAATCTTCCTGTGAATGTTGTCATGACATCACAAGGGAAGAAGAAAAACCCCAGACCATAGGCTTCATATGGTCCAAAGGCTTCATACAGACATAGGACTCACCTGAGTCGCACTAACACAAATGTTTTGCAGGGAAACTATACTCAGGCCTATGAATATGAGCGTGTTTCATCAAACCGCCATGTTCATAAGACCCAGAACAACTCTGCTTCTTCTTATGAGTACTATTCTCCACCTGCAAGACTATTTGCTAGGGCTCCAAAGCCAAAGTTCTCAGATGCTTCACTTAGACTCATTTCTTCGAAGCCACCCTTGAAGATGTGGGTGGCTAAGAAAGCTTAACTCTCTTTTGCAGGGAAAGGTCTCCAGGCGAAAATCAAATGCATCTGAAGCTATTGCTGGGGACCTAAAACATCTTGTAGGGCGCAAGATCAAATGCCCAAATGGTCTTATTATATATTTTGTTCCTGAGTCTCTTGCTACTTGTCCTATCAGTCCTAACCTCGATCTAAGCTTTAATAATCCTCTTGCTCGTCAAATGTTTATGCTTCGCAATGCTCTTCGCAAAGCCTATCCCCCTAACTACACTGTAGGGTATGACACGAGCTGCTTCAGAATGGATTATTGACAGTGGATGTACTAATCACATGACTGGCAAACGAAGTCTTCTCATGGACTCAACCCTACGTCCATCTGACAAAAGTCACATCACATTTGCTGATACTAGTAAAAGCAAGGTATTGGGTCTAGGTAGAATTGCAATCTCAAAGGATCAGCACACGGATAAAGTGATGCTTGTTGAATCCCTTGGTTTCAACTTAATGTTAGTCTCAATGCTTTGCGATTTGAACATGATTGTGATATTTGGAAAATATCGTTGCCTTGTTCTAATGGAATATGACAAGTCTCTAGTCTTTGAAGGGTATCGGAAAGATGATTTGTACATGGTAGATTTCTCAGCAGGACCACAACTTGCCGTATGTCTTCTTGCAAAAGCTTCAGCATGCTGGCTCTGGCATCGGAGGCTAGGGCATGCTGGCATGAGGAACCTGCATACTCTTGCAAAGAAGAAGCACGTCATAGGCATCGAGGGTGTCAAGTTCAAGAAGGATCACTTATGTGGTGCCTGTGAAGCTGGAAAGATGACGAGGGCCAAGCATCCCTCGAAGACAATCATGACAATGACTCAACCCTTCGAACTGCTGCACATGGACCTCTTCGGCCCTACTCACTACTCTACCCTTACTACTACTGCTTGTCTCTATGGCTTCGTCATTGTTGATGATTATTCAAGATATACATGGGTGCATATAATCCTCTAGAAGACTGAAGTGAAGGATGTCTTCAGACGCTTCGCCAATCGAGCCATGAACAACTATGGCGTCAAGATCAAGCACATCAGAAGTGACAATGGCACTGAATTCAAGAACACCGGCCTCGACACTTATCTCGATACATTGGGCATCACTCTTGAGTTCTCAGCTCCGTACACGCCACAACAGAATGGCCTCATGGAACGCAAAAATAGAACACTCATTGAGATGGCTCGGACGATGCTCGATGAATACAAGACACCAAGAAAGTTCTGGCCTGAAGCTATTGATACTACATGCCATGTCATCAATCGTGTTTATCTTCACAAGCTTCTGAAGAAAACATCCTATGAACTCCTCACTGGTAAGAAGCCAAATGTCAGTTACTTCAGAGTATTTGGTGCTAGGTGCTGGATCAAGGATCCACATCACACTTCAAAATTTGCACCGAAAGCACATGAAGGTTTTATGCTTGGTTACAGAAAGGATTCACACTCCTACAGAGTCTTCAACCTCTTTAACTATAAAGTGGTTGAAACTTTGGATGTGCGGTTCGATGAGACTAACGGCTCACAAAGAGAGCACCTGCCAAATGTGCTAGATGAAATTCCACCCAGTGAATCAATCAAGCTTATGGGAACTGGAGAAATCATACCGTCTGAAGTACAGCCTGAAGAGGAACTTATCATCTCTGCACCTAATCAACCTGAAGGCAATGCTCAGCCTGAAGACAATCCTTCAAACGATGACAATGATCAGCAAGAGCAAAATCTTCATCCAGTTCATCCTCGTGTTGCAAATGAAGTACAGATTGAGAAGATAATTGATAGCATCAATGCACTTGGTCCACTCACTCGTTCAAGGGCAACACAACTAGCAAATTTCTGTGGGCACTTTGCATTCGTCTCAATATCTGAACCCAAGAAAGTTGATGAAGCCTTCATGGAACCTGAATGGATTCAAGCTATGCAAGAAGAGCTTCAACAGTTTGAGCTGAATAATGTATGGGAACTGGTCAAGCGTCCTGATCCTCGTAAACACAATATCATAGGCACTAAATGGATATGTCACAACAAGAAAGATGAGCATGGTCAAGTTGTCAGAAATAAGGCTCGTCTCATTGCTCAAGGATACACTCAAATTGAAGGAATTCACTTCGATGAAACATTTGCTCCTATGGCTAGGCTTGAAGCTATACGCATACTGCTAGCCTATGCAAATCATCATAACATCCTTCTGTATCAAATGGATGTGAAGAGCGCCTTTCTCAATGGCAAGATTGAAGAAGAAGTGTATGTTGCACAACCGTCTGGCTTTGAAGATCCAAAACATCCTGACATGGTTTACAAGCTCAACAAGGCACTATATGGCCTCAAACAAGCCCCTCGTGCTTGGTATGACACACTGAAATACTTCCTGAAGAGCAAAGGCTTGAAACCTGGTTCCCTGGATCCCACACTCTTCACGAAGACATATGATGGTGAACTGTTTGTGTGCCAATTATATGTGGATGACATTATCTTCGGCCGCACTAATCAGAAATACAGTGATGAGTTTGGATACATGATGCAAGAGCAATATCAGATGTCCATGATGGGTGAGCTGAAGTTCTTCCTTGGTCTTCAAATACGGCAGCAACGCAACGACATCTTCATCTCTCAAGAGAAATACCTCAAATATTGCCTGAAGAAGTTTGGAATGCAAGACTGCAAAGGTTATACGACGCCAATGCCTACCAAGAGTCATCTGGATTCTGACGCAAATGGTAAAGAGTTCGATCAAAAGGTATACCGCTCCATGATTGGTTCTTTGCTTTATTTATGTGCATCTAGGCCAGATATCATGCTTAGTGTTTGCATGTGTGCCCGATTCCAAGCGGCAGCAAAGGAATCGCATCACTTTGTTGTGAAGCGAATTCTTCGATATTTGGCTTACACCCCAACACTAGGATTATGGTATCCAAAGGGCTCAGAGTTTGATCTAGTTGGATTCTCGGATGCTAATTATGCTGGTGACAAGGTGGATCGCAAGTCTACATCAGGCACATGTCACTTTCTAGGATGATCACTTGTGTGTTGGCCTTCAAAGAAGCAGAACTGTGTATCTCTCTCCACTGCTGAATTTGAATACATTGCTACTGGATCTTGCTGCGCTCAGCTTCTATGGATGAAGCAAACACTCAAAGACTATGCATTCATCTGAAGCAAGTGCCACTCTACTGCGACAATGAAAGCGCCATCAAGATCGCCAACAACCCAGTTTAGCACTCGAAGACAAAGCACATGCAGATCCGTCATCACTTTCTCAGAGATCATGTCATGAAGGAAGATATTGATATCATTCACGTCAACACTGAAGAGCAACTGGCAGATATCTTCACAAAGCCCTTGGATGAGAAAAGGTTTTGCAAGTTGCGGTGTGAGCTGAATATCTTGGAATCCTCAAATGTCCTGTGATCATGCACACATCCTAACACTTATGCATGCTGATGTCTTAGATGTGCAACAAACGAAGTAACGTATATCTTCAACTAATGATGACTTACACTCTAAGTGTGAATACATTAACGCGTAATTTGACTTAGCTGCGCCACGATAATTGTGCACCGTGTCTGGGTCTAATACTTCCTACACGGTGGGTAACGCCACCACCAAACTTTTGTTTGGAGTATTTTCTATTGGTGTTACATTGGCAAAGTCATCGCATTTGGTTTGTTTTCAATATTAACACGGTTTCATGTTTATCTTCACTATATTGATTTGGTCTTATTTGAATATATTCATCTGATTGTGTTTTGTCCTCTACAGCATTCACTTATAGCTATGTCTTCTCGTTGAATCTTTTGAACTAAGTGAATGTGATCGGACCCTAACCTTTCTATGCTCCCGTCTCAAATCTATCTATCCAAATCATATGCATTCTATTGAAACTGTCGAATGTCTTTGCTGCGTCCTTGTCAACAGAAGATACAGAGACAATCATTAAATCTGTTTTAAATGCTCAATCCTTTTTTCCTGAAACCCGGAGAAGCGGGAACAACCACCCGACAATCCAGGCGTACGTCGGAACATGAAACAAGCTCCGATGTGTTGCATGATCGCCACGTGTCCTTCAGATGTGAACCGCCAGGGGCACCTGTGTAATAACGTTGTGCCGTCCCTGTCCTTATAAATACTCACCACACCCCAGTCATTATCTCTTCTTCCACTTCTCTTCCTCGCACAAACCCTAGCGCCACCGCTAGGCCTCGACGACACCGGCGACAAAGCGCTTAGCTGCCGCGACCTCACCGAAGCCGTCATCACGCCGGCCGCGGACATCGTCTTCTCCACCGTCGCCGTAGGTGTCCTCCGTCGCCAAGTTAGGGCACGGAAGATCGAACTGCTCGGCCTCATCTCCTACTCTGTCTAGCAGTTCCTCGAGTGGTAAATAAAAACTATTTTTACAGTCTTTTTGATCCAATAGATTCATCCTTTTCAACCACAAGTGGTTTTTGTTGCTACAAAGTTGGATCTATCCTGTTCTGCATCTCATAGCATGCCTAGTATGTTCACTTATGCTTCACAAAGTAGTTAGATTCCTCACTTGTACTTATTCTTGGATTCGTACAAATCTGGAACCAACTCTCTACATATGAGTGAATGTCTTTGCACTATGAGGTCAATGTCTTCTAAACTGATTTATCTTCAAAATCTTCTAAGAATGCATATGACCTCTTCCCCTCCCTCGCATCTCTAATGCTGTCACAGGTACATGTCCGTGGGAGAATCCCTTGGTTCTCATAGTCTGCATTCATTTGCAGAGTTCTTACAGCATCACATAAATTCTCCTGAAGCCAGTTCCTGTCTGACCAGCAGACGGAAGACTTTGACAGTGTTGAAGCCTTTCAGTCTAAACTTCATGGCAACAGAAAAATCAGTCAGGAAGGGCGGCAGATAGCGCCGTGAAACCACTGCTAAGGACCTGCCACTGGATCTATATGAGTTATACAAGTCAGATCCAGAAGAGACCTATGGAGAACGCAAGAACCGAATCCAATGGATTCGAAGACATTGGGCAGAGGAATGGTTCAAGTACAGATTTGTCACCGACGAATATGCAGAAAAGAATGCCATCAAGGCCCCCTGGGGAGATATTATATACAAAGGTCTTCAGCCCAAGTCGAAGTCCGAAGCTATTGCTCAAGGCTTCTACCCCTGCATGATTCGTGGACCTCAGCCTACTAATGCCGACCCATCCTCTCTGTTATGGTGTCGTGTAGATAATCTCTTTAAGCGCAATTTCCAGTTTGCCAAAACTTCTGCCAAAGAGAACAAGAAGTCACTAGGGTTGGACTTCAACCCCAGTCCCTCTGCTCCTCATGCCGACGGCACAAGTGATGCTGAACCCAATCTTGTTGGGCCCGTCTACAACTTAGAAGGACTCATCACTCACATTCAGGTTCAAGGGGCAGCCGTGGATCACTCTGTAGATGACACTGATTCTGACGAAGCGCCTGCACCATCGAAACCCGTGAAGCAAAAGAAACCAAGGGATTCAAAGCCCTCCTCTGCACCAAAGGTCTCACGGGCGAAGCCTTTGGCCACTGCACCTCCTGAAGCCAGTGTGCAGTCTGAAGATCTCTCCCGCACCTCCAAGTCTGACAAGTTGAAAAAGCCCATGCAACCAACTGGTCAAGCATTGACCCCTGCTGCTGTTTTGAGAAACGAGAATGACACCATTGATCTGTCTAGCGACGATGATCTTGGTGATGATGCTCTTGAGAAATTGATAAAGAGCAAGCAAGAGGCGGAAATCTTCAATGATCTTCCCCTCTTTGATGTGGAGATTCTGTACAAGTTTATTGATGAGTGGTTTGACAACCCTGATCTCAGTTTTGATGATCTTCAGATCCCAATTGGCCTCAGCGTCTCCTTCCATGGAGCCATTGCTCCTGAGCTGGCTCTTGCACAGAAGATTGTTGAGCTGAAGCACAAGATTGATTATGAAAAGGCTCAGTTCAAGAAGCACATGGCCAAGCTCAATGTTGAAGACATTCAAAACTTCAAGGTCATGATGCATGAGCTCAAGGAGGCGTTCCACAAGAAACGAGAAGAAGCAAAAGGTTCTTGTGAGCGCATGAAGAATCTTGCTGCCAAATGTGTTCAAGGCTACAATGAAGCTGAAAAGCACAAGGCTTTGGGGCGACCAGCCATCGACCCCAGAATGGCTGCCAAGAAAAAGAAGAAGCTAGCTGTGGGCCAACCGGAAGCTTCAAGGCAGGAAGAACCTCGCATTGTCTTCCTGACCAGTATGATAGGCTCGAAGCCTAAGGTCCCCACAGTGGCTTAAGAGTTCCAGAAAACTAGGGCAGGATAAGCCGAAGCCAGAAAGCGCAAGTCCAAAGCCACCACTGATGATGCTCCACCGATCAAGAAGCAAAAGACAAAGAAAGGAGACCGGGCTGCTCCCACAGAGCCCCTTGTTGTCGAGCCAATTTCTGTTGCTCGTCCTCCCTCTGCACACCAAGAACGTCATTTGGTAGTTCATGAGCCTGCTTCCACAGAGGCTCCTGAAGCTAAAGACATTCCAGTTGTTGACCCCACCGCAGCTGAAGACATTGGTCATCACGACAATGTTGAAGATGATGAAGTCCTTCCTCAGATCGAGCACAATTTGGTATCATCGCCTGTTCTCACGAACAGCTAACTCATCAGCATTGGTCGTCCATTGACGCCAATTGCTCAGGATGACTCATGGGCTGATCACCCTCAAGAATCCCCTTGTGATGAAGAAACACCAGCTACTCCCCCAACCCAGGTCACCACTCCAGTGATTGACAATGAAGACCTTGAGGCCCAACCAACTCCATCTCCACAGGCGTCGCCAGCGTTTCGCAGGCTTCGCAAAGGACCAAGGCCACAGGTCACTTTGTCAAGTGTTCCAGAAGGAGAAGAGCACCAATCCATTTCATGCGAAGTCTTTCTTGAAGCCTCTCCTATGGCGAATGAATCTGAAGCCAAAACGACTGAAGATATTCCGGCTGCATCAGCCGATGACCAAGAAGAAGAACCCAGAGATGAAGAAAGAGTTGCTACACCCCTGTCCAACCCTGAAGTTGTTCTCGAGGCGAACGTGTCTGACCCTCCAGCTCCTGAAGTGGAGGTTACCAATACTGAGGTGGCCACCAACACTAAAGCCAATGACGTTGTCATGGCTGAAGCTAATGTGGCGCCTGAAGCTAATGTGGTGCCAGATGTCACTACTCCTGAAGCTAATGCTGCACCTGATGCAAATCTGCAGCTTGAAGTCAATGCCTCTGCTCCTGTACCACCTCCCAGGCCACACACCATCGAGCAAGCATATGATCATGGTCAGCTTGTTACCATCCGCTGGCCAATTCTGGTTCCTCCGCCTGCTCCCAGACCTCAATTTGACTATCATCTGGAGCACATGCCTCAGGTCCAGAAGCCAAAGCCAAGGCTACCACGGTTTCCATGTACTGCAATGTCACCAGGATCGTTTAATCTGAATGCATTCAAGGCACACAACACATTCTTTGACAGTGACAAGAACCCCTACACAAGGCCAAGAATCTCCTCGGATCGATTCTGGAGTTATCAGCAACGCAACTAC
Organism: Triticum urartu; assembly: GCF_056163025.1. NCBI lineage: Eukaryota > Viridiplantae > Streptophyta > Magnoliopsida > Poales > Poaceae > Triticum > Triticum urartu. The sequence continues at coordinate 648,538,944 of NC_141875.1, read as the reverse complement.
TATTCTTGCATCTTATACATTCAGGGGCACATTTTCCCTCATATGCGTCTAGACTGCGAAGCCATTGCTGGATTGCGTTGCCTTGAAGAAGCTCTTGACTGCTTCCGTGATGCGGGTCTGCTCAACTTTGTGATTGCCAAGGAACACTGGAATGAAGAACTTCTGCTTCAATTATGTGCTACCCTCCACATTCGTGGATACAACAGGGATCCAAAGACTTGGATCCTTGAGTGGATGACGGGCGATGTCCATCATGAAGCTAAAGCCCAAGACATCATTGAGCTTACAGCCCTGCCCACTCCTGGCGAATATTATGAACCAGGTTGTCAGCAACACCAGAATGCTTTGGAGAGCATTTTCCAGAAGCCAGAGCCTAACATGAGCCAAATGCTGAGCATGATGAAGCCTCTGCCGTGCGACGCTAAATACCCAATGGAATTCTTTGTCGAAGACCTAGAGTATCTGCCCCCCACCATTTACCATATCATCAGGAAAACTCTATGGCCTGTCAAAGGACATTCATCTGTAGCGAAGCTTGAAGGAGCAATGAATACTTTGGTTTTCTATATCTTCAATGGCATCAGCTTCAATGCTCAAGACTTCTTCATCAGGCATTTGGCTACATCTGGCTCTGATATCTTTGGTCTAAAGTTCTATGCTCCATGGGTAATGCGCCTTATCAAGCTTCACTCTGCTTTCAACTATCAGCCGTCTGCGTGCAATCATCTCGTATTCTTGCCAGAGGTTGATCTGTCTGTTGAAGCTATTTACCCAGAGCCTGCAAAGGAGCCAGTTTATCTTCACAATGTTGATCGTCAAAGCTTCACCCATCCCATTGAAGGAGTTCAGGTCGTTTCTCATGTTTACCCCTTGGCTGGCAACACACGTGCCCCTAGAACCCAAACTGAAGCCACTGCAAGCACCATTGCCCAAAGGCCTCGGAAGCGATCTCGTGTTCTCAATGACCGAGAGCTTCTCGTCGCTCTACATCAAAAACAGGATAAGCATCATGACTGGCTTAAGCGTCAGATGCAAAGCCTCTTGGTGGATGTCAATCGCATTCGCAATCTTGCCACCAAGAATGCCTTTGTTACACATGAAACCTGTCGGAGGTCTTGGAAGAGCTTGACATTACTCAGTGATGAAGCTGATCTACAAGATGATGGCTTCACAGAAAGATTCAAGTTTGACTCAACTCCTCCAAGGAATGCTCACTTGCGTCGGACTCCCTCACTTGAAGACTCTGACTATTCCTCCTCAGCTGCAACGGTGAATGCCAGAGTCATAGATGATCAAGATGACGCTACTTCACCACCTCCAACTTCAGCGCGTGTCGACACTGCACCAAGTTCTTCTACACCACCGAACCTCAACGACGACCCTGCTGCTTCACCTACTCCTCATGGGAACGAGTAGAATCTCTATGTATTCAAACCTTTTTGGTCATTACTGACAAAAGGGGGAGAAGCATATGAGTTGATAGTCTTCAAGCAGGTCCATATGGGTGGTTGCTTTACTTTTGCTACATTTGCCAAGTGCTTACAACTCTCACTTTTGAAACATTTGGTTCGTTTTGAGTTGTAACACTTAAACTTGATGGTCGTCTGCTACCTTTTTTGACACTATGTCATGCGATGATAATTCCGCATGTGCGACGATAAATTCCGCACGAAGTCAAATTGCAGACGTCCACTTTTCATTATGCATGTCATTATCTTCGTTATATCCTTTCATGCATGATGAATTGTCTTCATAAGTAGAAGAGGAGCTACGCAAGTACAACCTGCCATGTGCATTTGCATTCAAAAGTAAAATACTTATATGCACATCTTCAGGGGGAGCCTTCCTGCTACTTATGAAGACAATACTTAAATCCTTTACAATTTCACATACTTTTATCCCCATTGAAAACTTCAACCAGTTTGTCATCAATCACCAAAAGGGGGAGATTGTAAGTGCATCTAGTGCCATCCCTAGTTGGTTTTGGAGTATTGACGACAAACCTGGTTGAGGGAGTAATGTGTTTGTGAGAATTGCAGGATAACACAGGTAGTAGTCCCTCATTGATTCGGTTTTCCTACCGGAGATGACCCCTAAAAATGTATGAAGACATTGAAGACAAAGGTGGTATGTGAAGATATTCACATTGAAGAATATGACAAGAGAAGACATTGAGTGAAGACTATGGATTGATGTCTACTACACAACCTTATTCTTGTAGACGTTGTTGGGCCTCCAAGTGCAGAGGTTTGTAGGACAGTAGAAAATTTCCCTCAAGTGGATGACCTAAGGTTTATCAATCCGTAGGAGGCGTAGGATGAAGATGGTCTCTCTCAAGCAACCCTGGAACCAAATAACAAAGAGTCTCTTGTGTCCCCAGCACACCCAATACAATGGTAAATTGTATAGGTGCACTAGTTCAGCGAAAAGATGGTGATACAAGTGCAATATGGATGGTAGATAAAGGTATTTGTAATCTGAAATTATAAAAACAGCAAGGTAACTAATGGTAAAAGTGAGAGTAAACGGTATTGCAATGCGTTGAAACAAGGCATAGGGTTCATACTTTCACTAGTGTAAGTTCCCTCAACAATACTAACATAATTGGATCACATAACTATCCCTCAACATGCAACAAAGAGTCACTCCAAAGTCACTAATAGCGGAGAACGAACGAAGAGATTATGGTAGAGTACGAAACCACCTCAAAGTTATTCTTTCCAATCAATCCGTTGGGCTATTCCTATAAGTGTCAAAAATAGCCCTAGAGTTCGTACTAGAATAACACCTTAAGACACAAATCAACCAAAACCCTAATGTCACCTAGATACTCCAATGTCACTTCAAGTATCCGTGGGTATGATTATACGATATGCATCACACAATCTCAGATTCATCTATTCAACCAACACAAAGTACTGCAAAGAGTGCCCCAAATTTCTACCGGAGAATCACGACAAAAACGTGTGCCAACCCCTATGCATAGGTTCATGGGCGGAACCCGCAAGTTGATCACCAAAACATACATCAAGTGAATCACGTGGTATCCCATTGTCACCATAGATACGCACGGTAAGACATACATCAAGTGTTCTCAAATCTTTACAGACTCAATCCGATAAGATTACTTCAAAGGGGAAACTCAATCCATTACAAGAGAGTAGAGGGGGAGGAGAAACATAAGATCCAACTACAATAGCAAAGCTCGCGATACATCAAGATCGTATCACCTCAATAACATGAGAGAGAGAGAGAGATCAAACACATAGCTACTGGTACATACCCTCAGCCCCGAGGGAGAACTACTCCCTCCTCGTCATGGAGAGCACCTGGATGATGAAGATGGCCACCGGAGAAGGATTGCCCCCTCCGGCAGGGTGCCGAAACGGGTCTAGATTGGCTTTCGATGGCTACGGAGGCTTCTGGCGGCGGAACTCCCGATCTATTGTGCTCCTGGATGTTTTTAGGGTATATGGAGATATATAGGCGGAAGAAGTACGTCAGGGGGGCCACGAGGGGCTCACGAGGGTGGAGGGCGCGCCCAGGGGGGTGGGCGCGCCCCCTGCCTCGTGACCTCCTCGCAGATCCCCCGACGTGCACTCCAAGTCTTCTGGGCTTCTTTCCTTCCAAAAAAGAGTTCCGTGAAGTTTCAGGTCAATTGGACTCCGTTTGATTTTCCTTTTCTTCGAAACCCTAAAACAGGGTAAAAAACAGAAACTAGCACTGGGCTCTGGGTTAATAGGTTAGTCCCAAAAATAATATAAAAGTGTATAATAAAGCCCATAAACATTCAAAATAGTAGATAATATAGCATGGAGCAATCAAAAATTATAGATACGATGGAAACGTATCAACATCCCCAAGCTTAATTCCTGCTCGTCCTCGAGTAGGTAAATGATAAAAGAAAGAAATTTTGATGTGGAATGCTAGTTGGCATAATTTCAATGTAATTCTTCTTAATTGTGGCATGAATATTCAGATCCAAAAGATTCAAGACAAAGGTTCATATTGACATAAAAATGATAATACTTCAAGCATACTAACTAAGCAATTATGTCTTCTCAAAATAACATGGCCAAAGAAAGTTCATCCCTACAAAATCATATAGTTTAGTCATGTTTCATTTTCGTCACACAAGAATGCTCTCATCATGCACAACCCCGATGACAAGCCAAGCTATTGTTTCATACTTTAGTAATCTCAAACCTATAAACTTTCACGCAATACATGATCGCGAGCCATGGATATAGCACTATGGGTGGAATAGAATAATGAGGGGTTTATGTGGAGAAGACAAAAAGGAGAAAGTCTCACATCAACGAGGCTAATCAATGGGCTATGGAGATGCCCACCGATTGATGTTAATGCAAGGAGTAGGGATTGCCATGCAACGGATGCACTAGAGCTATAAATGTATGAAAGCTCAACAAAAGAAACTAGTGGGTGTGCATCCAACTTTCTTGCTCACGAAGACCTAGGGCACTTGAGGAGGCCCATTGTTGGAATATACAAGCCAAGTTCTATAATGAAAATTTCCCACTAGTATATGAAAGTGACAACATGAGAGACTCTCTACTATGAAGATCATGGTGCTACTTTGAAGCACAAGTGTGGTAAAAGGATAGTAACATTGTCCCTTCTCTCTTTTTCTCTCATTTTTTTGGCCTTCTCTTTTTTATGGCATTTTTCTTTTATTTATTTATTCCTCACTTGGGACAATGCTCTAATAATGATGATCATCACACTTCTATTTATTTACAACTCAATGATTACAACTCGATACTAGAACAAATATGACTTTATATGAATGCCTCCGGCGGTGTACCGGGATATGCAATGAACCAAGAGTGACATGTATGAAAGAATTATGAACGGTGGCTTTGCCACAAATACTATGTCAACTACATGATCATGCTAAGCAATATGACAATGATGAATGTGTCATGATGGAAAGTTGCATGTCAATATATCTCGGAATGGCTATGGAAATGCCATAATAGGTAGGTATGGTGGCTGTTTTGAGGAAGATATAAGGAGGTTTATGTGTGAAAGAGCGTATCATATCACGGGGTTTGGATGCACCGGCGAAGTTTGCGCCAACTCTCAATGTGAGAAAGGGCAATGCACAGTACCGAAGAGGCTAGCAAGGATGGAAGGGTGAGAGTGCGTATAATCCATGGACTCAACATTAGTCATAAAGAACTCACATACTTATTGCAAAAATCTACAAGTCATCAAAAACCTCGGCACTACGCGCATGCTCCTAGGGGGATAGATTGGTAGGAAAAGACCATCGCTCGTCCCCGACCGCCACTCATAAGGAAGACAATCAAACAACACCTCATGTTTCAAATTTGTTACATAACGTTTACCATACGTGCATGCGATGGGACTTGCAAACTTCAACACAAGCATTTCTCAATTTCATAACTACTCAACTAGCATGACTTTGATATTATTACCTCCATATCTCAAAACAATCATCAAGCATCAAACTTCTCTTAGTATTCAAAACACTCATAAGAAAATTTTACTAATCTTGAATACCTAGCATATTAGGATTATAAGAAAATTACCATGCTATTAAGACTCTCAAAATAATCTAAGTGAAGCATGAGAGTTCATCTATTTCTTCAAAATAAAACTACCACCATGCTCTAAAAGATATAAGTGAAGCACTAGAGCAAATGACAAACTACTCCAAAAGATATAAGTGAAGATCAATGAGTAGTCGAATAATTATGCAACTATGTGAAGACTCTCTAACATTTAATAATTTCAGATCTTGATACTTTATTCAAACAGCAAGCAAAACTAAATAAAATGACATCTAGGAATAGCAAACATCATGTGAAGAAGCAAAAACTTAGGATCAACCGAAACTAACCGATAGTTGTTGAAGAAGAAAGGTGGGATGCCAACCGGGGCATCCCCAAGCTTAGATGCTTGAGACTTCTTGAAATATTATCTTGGGATGCCTTGGGCATCCCCAAGCTTGAGCTTTTGTGTCTCCTTAATTCCTCTCATATCATAGTCTCCCTAAATCTCAAAAGCTTCATCCACACAAAACTCAACAAGGACTCGTGAGATAAGTTAGTATAAACCATTGCAAAAACCTTATCATACTCTACTGTAGCAAATCACTAAAATTATTATTCAACATTGCATACTAAATGTCTCTGCATATTTAATAGTCCTATCCTCAAATAGAATCATTAAAGAAGCAAACATATGCAAAGAATGCAAACATAACAGCAATCTGCCTAAATAGGATAGTCTGTAAAGAATGCTGCAACATCCATACTTCCCTAGCTCCAAAAATTATGAAAGAAAATTCCCAATGTAGTAAATTTATCAGAGCTTAATATACAAAAGGTTTCAACATTTTATGACATTCTTACTTTTCTAGGGAATTATTGCAACAGAGGTAAACTTTCTGTTTTCAAACAGCAACATGTGGACTTCTAAAATAGGCATAGTAAAGACTATCAATGCCACTTTTATTGGAATAAAAGATGCAAAACATTGTTCTAGATAACAGCAAGCAAATCCTAACAAAATAAATTGACGCTCCAAGAAAAACACATATCATGTGGCGAATAAAAATATAGCTCCAAGTAAAGTTACCGATGAACGGAGATGAAAGAGGGGATGCCTTCCGGGGCATCCCCAAGCTTAGGCTCTTGGTTGTCCTTGAATATTACCTTGGGGCGCCTTGGGCACCCCCAAGCTTAGGCTCTTGCCTCTCCTTATTCCATAGTCCATCGAAAACATTTTATAGATTTCTTCTTCTAGCACTTGAGCACAATTATCCTTTCCATCATACTCATGAAAGATATTTAAAAGGTGAAGCGTATGAGACAAACTCAATTCCATTTTTTATAGTTTTATTTTATAAAATAAACTAGTGATAAAACAAGAAACTAAAAGACTCGATTGCAAGATCTAAAGATATACCTTCAAGCACTCACCTCCCCGGCAACGGCGCCAGAAAAGAGCTTGATGTCTACTACACAACCTTCTTCTTATAGACGTTGTTGGGCCTCCAAGTGCAGAGGTTTGTAGGACAGTAGCAAATTTCCCTCAAGTGGATGACCTAAGGTTTATCAATCCGTAGGAGGCATAGGATGAAGATGGTCTCTCTCAAGCAACCCTGGAACCAAATAACAAAGAGTCTCTTGTGTCCCCAACACACCCAATAGAATGGTAAATTGTATAGGCGCACTAGTTCGGCGAAGAGATGGTGATACAAGTGCAATATGGATGGTAGATAAAGGTATTTGTAATCTGAAATTATAAAAACAGCAAGGTAACTAATGGTAAAAGTGAGCGTAAATGGTATTGCAATGCGTTGAAACAAGGCCTAGGGTTCATACTTTCGCTAGTGTAAGTTCCCTCAACAATACTAACATAATTGGATCACATAACTATCCCTCAACATGCAACAAGGAGTAACTCCAAAGTCACTAATAGCGGAGAACGAACAAAGAGATTATGGTAGGGTATGAAACCACCTCAAAGTTATTCTTTCCAATCAATCCGTTGGGCTATACCTATAAGTGTCACAAACAGCCCTAGAGTTCGTACTAGAATAACACCTTACGACACAAATCAACCAAAACCCTAATGTCACCTAGATACTCCAATGTCACCTCAAGTATCTGTGGGTATGATTATACGATATGCATCACACAATCTCAGATTCATCTATTCAACCAATACAAAGGACCTCAAAGAGTGCCCCAAAGTTCTACCGGAGAATCACAACGAAAACGTGTGCCAACCCCTATGCATAGGTTCATGGGCGGAACCAGCAAGTTGATCACCAAAACATACATCCAAGTGAATCACGTGGTATCCCATTGTCACCACAGATACGCACGACAAGACATACATCAAGTGTTCTCAAATCTTTAAAGACTCAATCCGATGATTACTTAAAAGGGAAACTCAATCCATTACAAGAGAGTAGAGGGGGAGGAGAAACATAAGATCCAACTATAATAGCAAATCTCGCGATACATCAAGATCGTATCACCTCAAGAACACGAGAGAGAGAGAGATCAAACACATAGCTACTGGTACATACCCTCAGCCCCGAGGGAGAACTACTCCCTCCTCGTCATGGAGAGCACCTGGATGATGAAGATGGCCACCGGAATAGGATTGCCCCCTCCGGCAGGGTGCCGGAATGGGTCTAGATTGGCTTTCGGTGGCTACGGAGGCTTCTGGCGGTGGAACTCCCGATCTATTGTGCTCCCGAATGTTTTTAGGGTATATGGAGATATATAGGTGAAAGAAGTACGTCAGGGAGGCCATGAGGGGCTCACGAGGGTGGAGGGCGCGCCCAGGGGGGTGGGCGCGCCCCCTGCCTCGTGACCTCCTCACAGATCCCCGGACATGCACTCCAAGTCTTCTGGGGTTCTTTCCTTCCAAAAATGAGTTTTGTGAAGTTTCAGGTCAATTGGACTCCGTTTGTTTTTCCTTTTCTTCGAAACCCTAAAACAGGGTAAAAAACAAAAACTAGCACTGGGCTCTGGGTTAATAGGTTAGTCCCAAAAATGATATAAAAGTGTATAATAAAGCCCATAAACATTCAAAAAGTAGATAATATAGCATGGAGCAATCAAAAATTATAGATACATTGGAGACATATCATGGAGTGCGAAGACTTAGTTCTTCCATTGTTTCCTTGTCTTCTTTGTTGAGTCATAGGAACCATCATACTGTTAAGTGGGGTCCCAGTGAACAAAGTCAGAGTGACTAAAGTGATGCTTAACCAAAATCCTATGTCTTCGAGCGAAGACAATGAGAGCAAATCTTATCCAGAGCTGGATGAGTCAGCTTTACTTGTAGCCCAAGTAAAGTTGCCACGCGTGTTTGAAATCTGACCATTGGAACACGTGTCAGTTCCTTAGTGACCCAGGGTCATTTCAGACAAATCAGGTCGGGTTGCCTAGTGGCTATAAATAGCCCACCCCCTACACCATAAATTGGTTGCTTGCTCAGAGTTAGTGCACGACTTTTGTCGTTTGAGAGCAACCCACCTCGAAGCCTTTGAGAGAGAAATCCTTGCGAGGACAAAGCCCTAAACACCCAGAGCCAAAGAGTGTTAGGCATCACTGAAGTCTTACTGTCTGTGTGATCTGAAGACTTGTTACACTTGAGGACTGTGAATCCTCCAGCCGGTTAGGCGCCGCGTTCTGAGCATCCAAGAGTCATTGTGGATCGCCGGTGAACGAAGTATGTGAAGGTTTGGAAATCTCCCTTGAAGACTTACCAGAGTGATTGGGCGAGGACTGGGTGTCCTTAGCTCAAGGGGAATAAGGTGAAGACACGGTCTTCTGAGTTAAATCTCAGCCTCCCTAACCAGACGTACATTTGTCACAGCAACTGGAACTCGTCCAACAAATCATTGTGTTCAATGAGCAACTAGTTCTATCCTCTCCATCTCTTTATTTATAGTCGGTCCTTGTGAAGTCATTGCCTGTTTGCATTATCTATTTATCTTCACTTTGTGACTGCTTGCTCTGATTGGCTTCATACTATCTTCCATCCTGATCCATACTGCCTAGCTGCTATTAGTCTTTGTGCTTTCACTTCATTGAATACTTGACTATGGCTTGCCTCGTGTAGTCTACTCTCCGCTACATGTTAATAGGTTCATTTCTATCAATTATCTTTGAAACTTCCATGTTTTGAAGACTTTCATAAAAATCGTCTATTCACCCCCCTCTAGTCGATAACTAGCACTTTCACACTGGGCTGCCGTGTTTCGTGCTCCTCCGTTGTAGTACTACTCTAGTGGAAAACTTGAGTATACCGCACGGTTCTTTGCTCCTCCTTGATCAGGTTGTCGACGCATTTATTCAGCAGCCAAATCACAAGACCCCGCCTTCCAGCAGTAATGAGCCGTCAAATCACAAAGGCCCTCGTCTCTCGTGAAACTGACCAAGCTAGACTGCCTCGCCCTCTAGCCTTTTAAAAATGTATACTTTTGTACAACAGTAGTATCGATGGATTGCGCCATGGAGCAAAACTTGAAATTTTAAAAAAGGTGGTACATATAGAGAGCGCTCGTCACCAAATTATGCATATAGTACTATTAAAAAGGCTAGTCACAATAATGGTGTCCAGCACAACCCACCCCTCAAATAAAACTAAGAGGGTGCTTGTATACGTTTTAGTCCCATGACTAAAAGTAGTGGGACTAAAACATGCTAGCCTCACCCATGCTTGGATCCAAATACTAAAAAGGCTAAAATCAAGTTAATGAGCATTTATTATCCTCCAAACCCTCCAATCCAGAACTCGCCTGTGTTAAAGGAGAGGAGTTAAATGAGTAGAGAGAGGACTAATCCACATTTTAGTAGGGGTACCCCTGACTAAAATTTTTTAGTCCCAAGACTAGTTTTAGCCCCTCTTTAGTCAGGGGTGCTTGGAACTTTAGCCTCTTAAAGAGACTATTTTTAGTCAGACTAAAATAAGTCCCTTGGATCCAAGCACCCTCTAAGCATCCTGGAATTCTTTGACAAAACTAAGCACCCTGAAATTCTTTGACAACTAAACTGCTGGCTATATGATGTTGGCCATATATATTGTATGTATATAATGTGAATAAACGAGTGGTTGTACTATACCAACTAAAAGATGAAATGTAAGAAATACTAGTGTGTACGTACTGAAGAGTTAAAGTAACGTGAAGAAACATAACATAGTTCCGCTGGGGGCTCAGCACAACACACCCCTCAAATTAAATTAAGCACACCTGAAATTAAACTTTGCAACTGTTCTGGTAGACACTGCATTAGAACCACCATGAGCAACGACACTGCCACCTTACTCAGAGTCCTCATCCACGTCCTCGACTTTGTCCTTGTGCCTCTTCCTCTTGGCCGATACTTTTTTGCTTGAACCGCACACTTGGCTGTTGCTCTTCATCCAACCCTTGTAGATATTGAAGCAAAGGTAGCCATCCATTGCAGCATAGTGGGTGTGGTCTATATCTAGTACATTCCGCTGCCATGCATGACGATGAAATGTGTATGGAGGTTTCTCCAATTTACTGTACGAAGGATGAACCATGGCTCCTACCAGGGTCAGCATTGAAGGCTGACGAGAGGACACCAGCCGATTCTTCTGGAGGTCGAAGGTGTTGCCTACAACGAGGCCTATCCGACGCAGGACTTCTTTGTCGTTACCAAAGTCTACAGTAACGAATTTGACTAGGTTGCTCTCGAGGAAGTCCTTAAAATCCTGGCACTCAACGTCGGCATGGCATATGTGGTAGACCAAGCATAAGTCATGCATGCAAACCTGGATCACAACGGGCTTCTTCCTCTCTTCGTCCTTTAGATCCTTCTATGGTCCCAGGATTGTGGTGTACTCAACATCTAGCCCAGCGACCCACTAATCATCTGAGTCTTCAAACATGCATCTGAAGCAAGAAATGCATCCTTTCACCGTCGCGGAAGAACGGGTGTAGATGACGTTGAACTCATCGCCGGTGATGGTTCTAACCTTGTTCTCACCGCCGATCGTGGAAATTTGGGATGCCATGGATTTGGGAGGAGGGTTAGGATTAGTGGAACTGTCGTAATGTGAATGGACGGGACGACTAGGAGCGAACCGCTGTAGTATTGAAGGACGTGCAGGGACGAGTAGGAGCAGCATGAATTTATTGAATCGTCTCGCCTCCCTCCGCATGCAGCCGCATACAAGTCTCACGCGCACATCCCTAGTGCATGCTACGGCTGGGTATTTATTTCTCCCAATCAGCGTACACAACGAGCAGTGGAATCAGTGTAATATGTGGTGATTTAGTTACGACAGGACTAATAAAAATGGGACTAATATGTGGTGATTTAATTATCTTCTCCTCTTAAACCACCACCGTCCTCTCCTGTTCCAATCTAAATGCAGCGCCGCTCCTCTCCTCTTCTATTTCATAACCACAGCCCCTCCTCTCCTGTTCTAGTCCAAAACCAGCGTCGCTCCTCTCCCGTTCTAATCCAAAACCAGCGCTGCTCCTCTCCTCTTCCATTCAAAAACCAGCATCGGTGAGTGAAGGTGCTGTGGAGAAGTAGATCGATGTAGGAGTACAACCGATACGTGAGGATCGCAAACGGCGACCCTATGAAGCTAGCTAGGATGTTGGAGATACAGTCCTGGTTTGACAACAAGGACCAACTAGCGGCGACGGCGACATCCACAGCCAAATATCTGCAATAGAGCAAAAAGGCGGCGATACTCCCGGAGGGAGTCACGCCGGAGTACATAGAGCTGCTCCTCTGGGCCATGGAGCAAACAGATTCACCGAATTCGATCGTGAGGGAGCAGTGGTGGGAGTATTGAACCCAGATGGAGCATCCACCAGAGATTGAAGGATCGAGCACCTACAGGGTGCCGTTTGTGAGGGTGTCCTGCCAGAGCGAGCCGGTGGTGTCTTCGTCGACCGAAACCAACTGCAAGAGGAGAAAAGCAGTTGGCCCGACGATGCTTCCCCGCCATCGTCTCCCTCGCCGTTCACATCGTCTCACGGTGCGGCTGTCTGCTGCCGAGGAATAGGAGGGGGCTGCCCCCCAGCCCAATAGTCGGGCAGGTTGTGAATTGTTAGGAGGAGCTTAGGGTTGTCTGTATTTGCAGGTTGTAAATTGTGTTTTGTGTTGTGTATTTTGAGAGTACTTTCAGATATGAATGTCATTTGAATTTTAGATTTGCAGTATTTAGCATATGAAGAATTTTATGAATTCTAGAGATCTATGTTTAGCACTTAAAAAATGTAGTTTCATAGGAGTATAAAAGTGCAGACAATGTGATTTTTAGAGAAGAAACTGCAGGTTTCAGTTTCAGATAAGAAACTGCAAGTTCAGTTTCAGATAAGAAACTGCAACTTTCAGAGGTGGAGCATTTATATTAACACGACCTTTTCAAACAGGGTTAACATAATGTTGGAAGTTTTATTCATGGTCGAAAATGGAACTACCAGCCAGTTAACATCATGCTGATCAACATTCATGCATAGCACATCTTCATATGATGCACAGTCAAAATGCCCACACAATGTCGAGTGTGCTAAACACAGAGAAAACAAGGGACGAAGTTTTGGCAAGTGTTGGACGTGGTTTTAGGCTGCCCCGTCTAGGCTTTCATTTTTAACATGCGCAGCCCACGACCTCGGATGGGAGGTCCATAGGCCTGTTTGTATTTTCTTAGGGCCGTCATGTATCGACCGGCCTATGGACCTCCCATCCGAGGTTTTATTTTTGGCAGCCCAATTTATGTATTTTTTTTGAAGAAAACGCAGAGGTCTGTTCTATTCTTCTATATAAGAATAGGAACGCCAGGTCCAACTTATGTTTCCCTTCTAACTATATTATATATATTTAAACTATTTTATATGTTATTATATATTATTTTTATTGTCATCATATATTTAACAGATACTTACATATGTAAGAAAACAATATCCCACATCTTATTATCTTATAAAAATAATTTCTTAACAAATAAAATCCTGGATTGTTTTGGCACGAAAATCCTAGTGATTGTGTACAAAAGCTTGGTAAGATTTAAGGATGAATGTAATAATATCACTTATTATTCAAATATATTTATAACAAAATGCTCAGCCCCTTTGTATTTTTTGATAACATTGCTGGCCCAACCCAACATTATAATTAGAATCAGCCCAGCAAAATCGTGTATTTTGAGAAAGTGCAAATGGCCTGTAATTTTTTAGGAAATAAAATAAATGGGCCGCATGAACGCTACATTATTTGTTCACCCAGCCCAGCTAATGGTTGTAATTCAAAAAAATGATCAAATTGACTGTAAATTCTACCGCGCAAAAAAAAGACTGTAAATTCTGAAAAAATGGGTTGAATACGTGCCACATTTTTGGAGGCTGAAATGTGGGCCAATAGGTCGAAGCCAACACAAGTCATTGTCAATTTAGTCAACCAATGATTTTGACATGTTAGACGTTGGATTTCCATCCAACGACCGGCATCCATCCTCAATCTCTCGTCTTCTTCCTCCAGCGCCGCCGGGACCACCTCCCGCCTCCTGCTGCTAGTAGCTTTGCTTAGCACGCTTCGGTATGAAGCGCTACTCCACCATTGGCCAGGCCATCCCTCCACCCATCCACACCTCCTGTTCTTCTCCACCAACTGTCGAACCACACCGCACTAGAACCAGCTAACCCTCGTACACCTCTCCGTCTACGACTCTACTCCCGCGTCTTCCCATCTTCGGCTCGTTGCTGTCCGAGGCCTCGCCGTCGTCCACCACCTTGGATGCGCTCGGCGCGGCATGGTCAATGTGGTCAACGAATGACACCATCAGAAGTAGACTGTGCGTGGAGAGGCTGACAACTGGGTCCATGGCCGCACACAAGGAAATGCCTCCTTATTATGTGCAAAATAATGATTCCTCCACCTGACATCTGGGACCCACCGGAAGGGCCTCTGTATTTCGCGAAAATAACGTGCCCCTCGCTGACATGTCAGACCCATCAGCTATCTTCGCACGCAAGGAAGTGCCTGCTTATTACACACAAAAAATGAATATTCCCCCTGCCAGCTGGAACCCAACATAGTGGGAGGCTGACTTGTGGGCCTACCAAGTTGACGGGGACAGAGGGCTTTGTCAACTTAGTCAATATGAATGATTCTAGCTCCTGTTACCGTACGATGTTCATCCAACGGCCGTAGTGCTTCTTCAACCTCTGGTCTTCTTGATCCAGCCGCCCAAACCAGCGCCGGTCGTGCCGCGTGCTCCTGCCTCCCGTGGCCGGCCGTGATTCCGCGGAGGCCTCACCGCCCCCTACTACTCCCACCGCTGGCCATGCCAACCCTCTACTCACCCACACCCCCTGTTATTCTGCGGCGACAGCAGCCTCACACCGCAGCCGAACCAGTGAACCCTCGTACTCCTCTTCGCGTGGGCATCCACTCCTGCGTCTTCCCTGGCTCTGAGTCCTCCCCTTCCTAGTCCTTGCCGTCGTCCACCGCCGTGGTGATCTCGGCGTGGCGTGGTCAACGTGATCAAGGAACGACTTCCATCGGACGTGGACTGTACGTGGAGAGGCTGACAGCTGGGTCCACGGCCGCAGCAAGGAAGTGCCTCCTTAGTACGCGCAAAATAATGATTCCTCCACCTGACAGCGGGGACCCACCGGACGGGCCACCGTATTTCACGAAAAATGTTTCCCCCTGACTGCTGGGACCCACCAGCTACATCTTCGCACGCAAGGAAGTGCGTCCGGGCAAAAAAAATGATTCACCCCCTGACTGCTGGGACCCACCAGCTATATCTTCGCATGTAAGGAAGTGCGTCCGGGCAAAAAAAATGATTCTCCCCCCTGACTGCTGGGACCCACCAGGTACATCTTCGCATGCAAGGAAGTGCCTGACAGTCAGGACCCACCTGGTCGAAGCGTACGTAGCATTGTCATTTTTGTCGCGAATGTGTACGTACATATATACTGGTGGATGTAGAGGCGCGCACGTGTCATAGTAGAGGCGCGTGCGTGTCGTAGTAGAGGCGCGCATGTAGCATGTACACGTACGTACAGCGGCCAGGGTGCACGAAAGAAAATACGGCCACATATGTGTACATACGGGCGGGGTGTCGAACGCCTACTCGCGCATACGTACGGCCAGGGCTCGTGTACATGGCTGGGTCAGAACGGAGAAACAGCGTCGTCGTCGTGTTCATGGGGAGGCAACAGAATGCGTCGTGTTCATGGGGAGGCAACGGAATGTGTCGTGTTCATCGGGAGGCAACGGAACGCGTGGGAGCCAACCGGCTGGGTCGGAACGGAATGCATGGTCGTGTTCATCGGGAGGGCTTGGACGGAATATGCGATGGAAACGAGGCCTGGCATACCGCAAAACGAAGGAAACAGACCTCCTGCGTTCGGAACGGGATCCTGTTGATCGGGAGGGGTGTGGCGTACCGCAAAACAGAGGAAACAGACCTCCTACGGTCGAAACGGGGGTCCTGTTGATCAGGAGGGGTGTGGCGTACCGCAAAACGGACGAAACGGACCTCCTACGGTCGAAACGGGGGTCCTGTTGATCGGGAGGGGTGTGGCGTACCGCAAAATGATCGAAACGGACCTCCTACGGTCAAAACGGGGGTCCTATTCATCGGGAGGGGTGTGGCGTACCGCAAAACGGGACTCCACGGGATACTGTTCATCTCCACCGTCGACCTCCTCCAGCCTCCACGGGCTACCGTCGACCTCCTCCAGCCTCCACGGGCTCCTGTTTATCCAGCCTCCACCGCGCGCTACTCCACCGGCTACTGTTCAACCACCCCTCCACGGGCACCCCTCCACCATCTACTGTTCATCCAGCCCTCCACACCACGGGGTCCTGTTCAACCACCCCTCCACCATCTACTGTTCATCTAGCCCTCAACACCACGGGGTCCTGTTCAACCACCCCTCCACCATCTACTGTTCATCCAACCCCCCTCCCCCGCAACACTCACTGTTCATCCAATCGATCGGCTTCAGTTAGCAGCAGTAGCGAAGGAATCACTTGATCGGGTTCAGTTAACAGCCATCGATCGATCGCCCGGGTTCAGTAACGTGTAGCCTGCAGTGCAGTCGCTCGGGTTCAGTTAGAGCCCAACGCCTCGCTCGGGTTCAGTTAGAGCCAACGCCTCGCACACACGCGCGTACGTGTACGAGAGAAAGGCGCATCGCTCGGCCCCCGACCTCCCACCGTAACCGGGAACTCCCCGAAATTTTCCTCCCCCTGGCTTCTACCATGGTTTTTTCCCGTCATGGACGGCCCAAAGAATGTCACGCAGCTGCGTCTCCGGCCCGCCCAGGACGAAAAACCCATTTTCTGTCATGATTTTTTGTCATAGAAGTAGGAGCCCACCACATCTATCATGATACCGGGTTTTGTCACAATTATCGTCATAGAAGTGTCATATGTATGACAGAAAAAAAATTCGTTTGGCCCAAAATGTCACGGATGTGTCTTTTTTTGTAGTGTATTGGGTGTGTTGGGGACACAAGAGACTCTTTGTTATTTGGTTGCAGGGTTGCTCGAGAGAGACCATCTACATCCTACGCCTCCCACGAATTGATAAACCTTAGGTCATCCACTTGAGGGAAATTTGCTACTGTCCTACAAACCTCTGCACTTGGAGGCCCAACAACGTCTATAAGAAGAAGGTTGTGTAGTAGACATCAAGTTCTTTTCTGGTGCCGTTACTGGGGAGGTGAGTGCTTGAAGGTATATCTTTAGATCTTGCAATCGAATCTTTTAGTTTCTTGTTTTATCACTAGTTTAGTTTATAAAAGAAAATTACAAAAAGTGGAATTGAGTTTGCCTCATACGCTTCATCTTTTAAATATTTTTTCATGAGAATGATGGAAAGGAAAATTGTGCTCAAGTGCTAGAAGAAGAAGTCTATAAAATGTTAGGCACTAAATCTTTGAATAATGAGAATGATTGCAATGTTGTTAGTATGAACTCCTTGAATATCCATAGTACTAATGATGATTGCACTAGTCATAATGAAAATGTCTCTTATAAGCATGTCAATTTTTGTGGAGTGCATAGAGTTTGCAAGTACACACTGAATAGGGAAGATAGATTTTGCAAGAGGCATAAGTATTTGGAAACTAAATGGTTGCAAGAAAGGCAAGATGATTGTGCTGAAAGATTCAATATTTATCGCCATCCTTGTGAACTTTGCAATGAACAAGGTCATTTAAAGCTCTAATGCTATTTGTTTCATCATTAAATCGTGTCCAAAAATTGTGATAACTTGATTACCCTTGAGCATCATAAAGAGCTTAGTCTTCTTTTGGGGTATGATGAAATGAAACGTATAACTGAGGGTATTCCAAAATTTAATCTTGATAGATTCCTCGATATTGATCTAGAAGAAATTTTTATGTATTGTGCGGTGAATTGCATTTAAAATCCTTATATTTCCAATTACATAAAGAAAATAAAACAAATAGAGGATGAAGAGAATACTAATGAAAGGGAAGAGGCTTCCCAATATCCTCCTATTATTTCTTATGATGAATCAGGTAACGAGGAGGAGCCTTCTATTCAACCACTCTCATCAATAAGGAGCTCCAAAAATAGGATTGAACCCACACATAATGTGAAGAAGAAAAATAAAAGACAGAGAAGTAAAGGTGAAAAGGTATCCCTCCCAAATGATGTTGCCCCTATTACTCATTGTGATGACAATAATTGCTATACTATTGGTGCTATCCATACTATTAATGATGAGAGTGATTATGCTTATGATATGAAAAGGCCCAAGCTTGGGGATGCTATGTTTGATGAGAATGACATGTTTGAGAATATATTTGCTGCAATTAATGTTTGTCCCAAGCTTGGGGATGCTATGTTTAATGAAGATGATATTTCTAGCCTCCCAAGTTTTGATATGCAAATTTGTTATGATGATAGCATGCCTCCTACTTATGATGATTATATTTATGAAAGTGGATTTGGAGAGGTCATGACTTTATTTAGTAATGATTCCACTATCTTGGAAGAGGTTTCAATTGATTATGATGAGAACAAAGTTGCCACTTATGATGATTATTGTGATGATACTTATGCTATAAAAAGTAATGATTATTATATTTATAAAACTTGTCATGATTATGATTACCCTTTTTCTGAACATTACTCCTTTAATATGGAAACAATTTATAGTATTCGAGTTTCTTATGATACTCCCACTATTCCGAATGAGAAGAATTTTGCTTATGTGGAGAGTAATAAAATTTCTATGCTTGTAGATCATGAAAAGAATGCTTTATGTGATAGTTATATTGTTGAATTAATTCATGATTCTACTGAAAATTATTATGAGGTAGGAACATATGCTTGTAGGAATTGCAATAATATCAAGTTTCCTCTCTATGTGCTTAAAGTTTTAAAGTTATGCTTGTTTTGCCTTCCTATGCTAGCTGATTCTTGTTCCCACAAATTGTTTGCTCAAAAAATCCCTATGAATAGGAAGTTGGTTAGGCCTAAATGTGATAGTCATATTCGTCATGATGTTCTCTTTCTGTTTCAATTCTTATCCTTTATGTGAGCATCATTGAAATCATCATGCCTAGCTAGGGGCGTTAAACGATAGCGCTTGTTGGGAGGCAACCCAATTTTATTTTTGTTATTTGATTTTTGCTCCTGTTTAGTAATAAATAATTCATCTATCCTCTGTTTAGATGTGGTTTTATGCTTTTAATTAGTGTTTGTGCCAAGTAGAACCTTTGGGAAGACTCGGGCAAAGTCTTTGCGATCTTGCTGTAAAACACAGAAACTTTAGCGCTCACGAGATTTGCTGACATTTTTTAATGGAGACTGATATTTAGTTAATTCTTTTTGAAGATGATTAATAGATAAATTACACACGTCCATAAATTTATTTTAGAATTTTTGGGGTTCCAGAAGTATTCGAAACCTACAGATTACTGAAGACTGTTCTGTTTTTGACAGATTCTGTTTTTCGGGTGTTGTTTGCTTATTTTGATGAATCTATGGCTAGTAATAGAGTTTATGAACCATAGAAAAGTTGGAATACAGTTGGTTTAACACCAATATAAATAAAGAATGAGTTCTGTCAATGTCAAAACCGGCGGATCTCGGGTAGGGGGTCCCGAACTATGCGTCTAGGCCGGATGGTAACAGGAGGCAGGGGACACGATGTTTTACCCAGGTTCGGGCCCTCTTGATGGAGGTAAAACCCTACGTCCTGCTTGATTAATATTGATGATATGGGTAGTACAAGAGTAGATCTACCACGAGATCAGAGAGGCTAAACCCTAGAAGCTAGCCTATGGTATGATTGTATGTTGTGATTGTTGTCCTACGGACTAAACCCTTCGGTTTATATAGACACCGGAGAGGGTTAGGGTTACACAAGGTTGGTTACAAAGGAGGAGATATCCATATCCGTATTGCCTAGCTTGCCTTCCACGCCAAGTAGAGTCCCATCCGGACATGAGACGAAGTCTTCAATCTTGTATCTTCATAGTCTAACAGTCCGGCCAATGGAGATAGTCCGGCTGTCTGGAGACCCCCTAATCCAGGACTCCCTCAGTAGCCCCTGAACCGGGCTTCAATGATGATGAGTCCGGCACGCAGTATTGTCTTCGGCATTGCAAGGCGGGTTCCTTCTCGGAATACATCACAGAAGAATTTGAATACAAGGATAGTGTCCGACCCTGCAAAATAAGTTCCACATACCGCCGTAGAGAGAATAATATTTTCGCAAATCCAATTTGCTGACTTGTTTTGGCAGCATGACGTTATGTCATGGCCCGATGATTATTCGAACCATTTTTCTTCAACCAGCTCCACATATAACGCGAGGCGGTTTCTTGACACGTCTTGTCAAAGCAGAGATCGTGTTCCCCCAATTATGGGATTCTCATTAATGCGCTCGTGGGTAACCCAACCGTGTCTAGGACTCCTAGATTATAGGCAAGTCCTAAACGGCTACGGAGAGGATGCTTGATATTCACCCTCTTTATAAAGGGACAAGGTTTTCGCTTTTTCCCCCTCGTGCTCAATCAAACCCTTCCCCCGCCTCGTGTTCCAACACCCAAAGCCCAGTTTAGGTGCTCCGGATCTTCAAGGCCGATGAATGCCCTTCTCCGTGAAGAAAGAGGACATCAAGAAGTTGAGAGAGGCCAGATATCTGACCGCCGAGGTTTCGCATCGGCTTCCTGCTCGAGGGCAGGTCGTCCCTACTCCCGAACCCAACAAGAACGTCGTGTTCGTCTCCCACTTCCTCCGAGGCCTAGGCCTCACTCTGGATCCCTTCGTCAGGGGTTTGATGTTCTATTACGGGCTATATTTCCACGATCTAGCTCCGGACTCCTTTCTCCACATCTCGACATTTATTGTCCTGTGTGAGGCCTTCCTCCGCATTACCCCTCACTTCGGCCTGTGGCTCAAGACCTTTGAAGTGAAGCCGAAGATGATCGAGGGGCAACATGCAGCGTGCGGAGGTGCATCAATAGGCAAGATGGCAGGGGCTCCCTGGTGGAAAGGTTCCTTTCTAGAGGTGTCTGAATTATGGCAACGGGAGTGGTTTTACGTCACTGCTCCCAGAAGTGCCAAGTGGGCAGCTGCCCCCGCTTTCCGCTCGGGCCCCCCACCACGACTAATGTCATGGATTAGCAGAGGTCTGAGCTGGGGTCCAGCCAAGGACGTGCCTATATTGCAAAGCCACATTCGAGATCTCTTCGAGGGAGATTTTAATTTGGTAGTGGTAATACAAGTTATGCTGGTTCGTCAAGTCCAGCCTTGCAAACGCCGGCCCCTTCGCTTGTGGGAGTTCAACCCAGAAGGACCGCATGCCATTCAAAGTTTCCTCGGCCTGACGCATGTGGAGATGTACAAGTCATTCTTCGGACCTCAAATAGAGTGTCCGGATGCTACTAAGGACATGGGCCTGAGCAGTAACCGCGCCGCCGAACAAGTAAGAAATCCTCTAGCCGAACACACTGTCCTTTATTCATCATGAAGTTATTTCTGAGAGATTGCTCTTTGACCAGGACTGGCTAACAAAGCCGAAGATGATTCGGTGTTCGGCCCCCCTCCCTGAGGGTTTGGAAAATCCGGTATTGGAAAAGATGCTCGAGCTCGCACCTTGCCCGGAGCCCTCGAAGGAGGATACAGGGGGGAATAATATGGGCGGAAGCGGGCCCCCATCGCTGCCAGTTCCAACCGAGGGAATGAGCGCCTCCTTAAAGGAGGATAACCGGGGGAGGAAGAGGACTTCTTCCGAGGATCCGGAAGCCAAGGCCTCCAAACGAGAGAAGAAGTCTCCAATAGAGGGTCCTGCCTCGGGGGGTTCTCTTGCCGCACAAAGTCCGCGGGGGGATCAGCCCTCCAATGAGTCATAAGTGATCCAAAAAATGTTTTAATAGTGAAGGTATACTATCTTTCTTCTGAGAAAATAACCTCCGCATATATCTTGCAGTTCGGGTCTTAGCCCATCTCAGCTGAGCTCGTCTTCAGGGGATCTTCTTCCGGAGATGATGGAAAGCGAAATGCCTCCCCCGGACTCCTCCACTCAAGAAGCGGGCGACTCCGAAGTGTCGTCACGGAGGGCCTCTCCGGATCCGGTGAGGCCAGAAGATAATCCCATAGACCCCCGAAGTCTCCAGCATTCGGCTCTCGAAGAGAGCAAACAAAAGAGTCCGGCACCATTTGGTATGCGGTCGGACGTTCTGAGGGAGCTGTTGGGGCGAGCGGCCATCTCAGAAGAACACCGTACGCTGATGGGTATGGTGATGGAAATAATTTCGTCCGCCGAAAGCGGATTACATGAAGCCTTTATGAGTCTACTGACAGGCTTTGAGGTACGTGAGATAATATGTGATAGTACCGCACATGTTAGGTGTGCCATGTGTAGATAGTAGCCCTTGAGACTCTGGTTGTCATCGGGAATGGCGGCGAACAGAGGATCATAGTCCCAGGCAATAACTAGACTGCCTTTATGTGCAGGTGGTGGAAGCTCTGATGGCTAGCCGGACTAGTGAGTTTGCCGAATTAAAACGGCAACTGGATGCGGCAGACGCCGACATCGAGCTTGTTAACAAGCGGCTTGACGAATCACAGGGTAAGTAATGTTTTCTGGTGAATGTCACACAATAAGAGCGGCATGATGCCAATATCTTTAATATGTTGTGACTGCAGGCGGAGCTGCCACCGTGGAGACCCTTTGGGCGGAACTCGCCCGAGCCAAGGAACAAGGGAGGGTTAGTAATGTGGCTTCTTTGAAGGTGGCCGAAGAGTTAAGAGCCGAGAAGGCCGCCCATTGCAAAAGCAAAGAAAAGATGGCCAAGATGGCCATAGAATTAAAAGGCACTGCCGACCGTTGCCAGTTCCTTGAAGAAGAGAACCGAGTGAAGGCAGCGGACCTTAAGAAGGCCACTATGGCGACCAAAGATAGTCGCTCTGCTATGAGGGCGAAAAAGGAGGAGCTGCACGAAGCCGGGGATATTGCGGCTGGGAATCCCTTTCTGCTACGGAGGAACTTCGGAGATCCATGGTATGCCCCTCTAGATCGGCTGTGGAGTTCGGCAGACGCATATATGGACTTGGCGGCGAGCGCTGTCGATGCGGTCGAATACTTCCAAGATCAATCAGATCGTGAAGTGGACAAGCTATTCTGGTCGCAATTCAACGTTCCAGAGCGTCCACTTCCCTTGACTGATCAGCTAGCCGAATGGGACGAACTTAATAGGTTGTCCGGACTCGCCATGAGGTCTGTTGTAGATCATTTGTGGCCGGAGAAGCCGAAGCCGAACAACTATTTCAGCTGAGTGCAACAGTTCCTTGGTGCGGTGCTGTGCATCAACGCGATGAAGCAGTCGGCGTGCATAGAAGGCTCGCGGATGGCCTTTGCCTGTGTCAAGGCATACTGGGCGGAGATGGATGCTACCACTGTTGCGGCGCAAGGTTCGGCCATAGGCCGAGTAGCTGCCGAGCACTATTTTGAAGAGGTTCTTGAGGGTGCTCGTTTGATAGAGTCCCAGTGCTCGAAGAATATTATGTTTGAATGACATGTATTCCCATTGTAAGCACAATGTTTTTATAAAATATAGTAAGGTTGTATTTATACTTTTGCCGAAAAGTAATGTGATGCCTCCTGTGCGGCCGTTTGCGTATATATGTATATAACCTGAAAGATTGTAGTCGTCGGCTTCAACCCCCACGCATATAATGCGGAGGTGCTCGCAAAAAATGCGTGTTCACACTTAACCCAACATCTTGATCCTATTAAGGAGGTGATAGCGCAGCGAACGAGGCAACCGGACTATAATGCCTTAACACTTTCACTTAGCCATAGGAGTTTGACAATGGTGCTACTAGATAGCCTCTGGTGGCTCCGCACTCTCCCGATCTCGGGGTGCATATATGCCTGGCTGGAAAACGGCCCTTCGTTAAGGCGGAGGAATTCTAGCATTCCGATAAAGCGGAACGTAAGGCACCAAAACACAGGAGCTGGGCAAACCCAACATTTGACCAAAGACAATGATTTGGAGCTGATGCATATAAGGCCAAACTCGCGACGCCGAACACTCCCTATGGTATTCGGTCCTTATGGTATAAATCGGGCCTAAATAACAAAGAGTCTCTTGTGTCCCCAACACACCCAATACAATGGTAAATTGTATAGGTGCACTAGTTCGGCGAAAAGAGTCTCTTGTGTCCCCAACACACCCAATACAATGGTAAATTGTATAGGTGCACTAGTTCGGCGAAGAGATGGTGATACAAGTGCAATATGGATGGTAGATAAAGGTATTTGTAATCTGAAATTATAAAAACAGCAAGGTAACTAATGGTAAAAGTGAGCATAAACGGTATTGCAATGCGTTGAAACAAGGCATAGGGTTCATACTTTCACTAGTGTAAGTTCCCTCAACAATAGTAACACAATTGGATCACATAACTATCCCTCAACATGCAACAAAGAGTCACTCCAAAGTCACTAATAGCGGAGAACGAACGAAGAGATTATGGTAGGGTACGAAACCACCTCAAAGTTATTCTTTCCAATCAATCCGTTGGGCTATTCCTATAAGTGTCAAAAATAGCCCTAGAGTTCGTACTAGAATAACACCTTAAGACACAAATCAACCAAAACCCTAATGTCACCTAGATACTCCAATGTCACTTCAAGTATCCGTGGGTATGATTATACGATATGCATCACATAATCTCAGATTCATCTATTCAACCAACACAAAGTACCGCAAAGAGTGCCCCAAATTTCTACCGGAGAATCACGACAAAAACGTGTGCCAACGCCTATGCATAGGTTCATGGGCGGAACCCGCAAGTTGATCACCAAAACATACATCAAGTGAATCACGTGGTATCCCATTGTCACCATAGATACGCACGGTAAGACATACATCAAGTGTTCTCAAATCTTTAAAGACTCAATCCGATAAGATTACTTCAAAGGGGAAACTCAATCCATTACAAGAGAGTAGAGGGGGAGGAGAAACATAAGATCCAACTACAATAGCAAAGCTCGTGATACATCAAGATCATATCACCTCAAGAACACGAGAGAGAGAGAGATCAAACACATAGCTACTGGTACATACCCTCATCCCCGAGGGAGAACTACTCCCTCCTCGTCATCGAGAGCACCTGGATGATGAAGATGGCCACCGGAGAAGGATTGCCCCCTCCGGCAGGGTGCCGAAACGGGTCTAGATTGGCTTTCGGTGGCTACGGAGGCTTCTGGCGGCGGAACTCCCGATCTATTGTGCTCCCGGATGTTTTTAGGGTATATGGAGATATATAGGCGGAAGAAGTACGTCAGGGGGGCCACGAGGGGCTCACGAGGGTGGAGGGCGCGCCCAGGGGGGTGGGCGCGCCCCCTGCCTCGTGACCTCCTCGCAGATCCCCCGACGTGCACCCCAAGTCTTCTGGGCTTCTTTCCTTCCAAAAATTAGTTCCGTGAAGTTTCAGGTCAATTGGACTCCGTTTGATTTTCCTTTTCTCCGAAACCCTAAAACAGGGTAAAAACAGAAACTAGCACTGGGCTCTGGGTTAATAGGTTAGTCCCAAAAATGATATAAAAGTGTATAATAAAGCCCATAAACATTCAAAACAGTAGATAATATAGCATGGAGCAATCAAAAATTATAGATACGTTGGAGACGTATCAACATCCCCAAGCTTAATTCCTGCTCGTCCTCGAGTAGGTAAATGATAAAAGAAAGAAATTTTGATGTGGAATGCTAGTTGGCATAATTTCAATGTAATTCTTATTAATTGTGGCATGAATATTCAGATCCGAAAGATTCAAGACAAAAGTTCATATTGACATAAAAATGATAATACTTCAAGCATACTAACTAAGCAATTATGTCTTCTCAAAATAACATGGCCAAAGAAAGTTCATCCCTACAAAATCATATAGTTTAGTCATGTTTCATTTTCATCACACAAGAATGCTCTCATCATGCACAACCCTGATGACAAGCCAAGCTATTGTTTCGTACTTTAGTAATCTCAAACCTATAAACTTTCACGCAATACATGATCGCGAGCCATGGATATAGCACTATGGGTGGAATAGAATAATGAGGGGGTTATGTGGAGAAGACAAAAAGGAGAAAGTCTCACATCAACGAGGCTAATCAATGGGCTATGGAGATTCCCACCGATTGATGTTAATGCAAGGAGTAGGGATTGCCATGCAACGGATGCACTAGAGCTATAAATGTATGAAAGCTCAACAAAAGAAACTAGTGGGTGTGCATCCAACTTGATTGCTCACGAAGACCTAGGGCACTTGAGGAGGCCCATTGTTGGAATATACAAGCCAAGTTCTATAATGAAAAATTCCCACTAGTATATGAAAGTGACAACATGAGAGACTCTCTAGTATGAAGATCATGGTGCTACTTTGAAGCACAAGTGTGGTAAAAGGATAGTAACATTGTCCCTTCTCTCTTTTTCTCTCATTTTTTGGGCCTTCTCTTTTTATGGCCTTTCTCTTTTATTTATTTATTCCTCACTTGGGACAATGCTCTAATAATGATGATCGTCACACTTCTATTTATTTACAACTCAATGATTACAACTCGGTACTAGAACAAATATGACTTTATATGAATGCCTCCGGCGGTGTACCGGGATATGCAATGAACCAAGAGTGACATGTATGAAAGAATTATGAACGGTGGCTTTGCCACAAATACTATGTCAACTACATGATCATGCTAAGCAATATGACAATGATGAATGTGTCATGATGGAAAGTTGCATGTCAATATATCTCAGAATGGCTATGGAAATGCCATAATAGGTAGGTATGGTGGCTGTTTTGAGGAAGATATAAGGAGGTTTATGTGTGAAAGAGCATATCATATCACGGGGTTTGGAAGCACCGACGAAGTTTGCGCCAACTCTCAATGTGAGAAAGGGCAATGCACGGTACCGAAGAGGCTAGCAAGGATGGAAGGGTGAGAGTGCGTATAATCCATGGACTCAACATTAGTCATAAAGAACTCACATACTTTTTGCAAAAATCTACAAGTTATCAAAAACCTCGGCACTACGCGCATGCTCCTAGGGGGATAGATTGGTAGGAAAAGACCATCGCTCATCCCCGACTGCCACTCATAAGGAAGACAATCAAACAACACCTCATGTTTCAAATTTGTTACATAACGTTTACCATACGTGCATGCTATGGGACTTGCAAACTTCAACACAAGCATTTCTCAATTTCATATCTACTCAACTAGCATGACTTTGATATTATTACCTCCATATCTCAAAACAATCATCAAGCATCAAACTTCTCTTAGTATTCAAAACACTCATAAGAAAATTTACTAATATTGAATACCTAGCATATTAGGATTGTAAGCAAATTACCATGCTATTAAGACTCTAAAAATAATCTAAGTGAAGAATGAGAGTTCATCTATTTCTTCAAAATAAAACTACCACCATGCTCTAAAATTTATAAGTGAAGCACTAGAGCAAATGACAAACTACTCCAAAAGATATAAGTGAAGATCAATGAGTAGTCGAATAATTATGCAACTATGTGAAGACTCTCTAACATTTAATAATTTCAGATCTTGATACTTTATTCAAACAGCAAGCAAAACTAAATGAAATGACATTTAGGAATAGCAAACATCATGTGAAGAAGCAAAAACTTAGGATCAACCGAAACTAACCGATAGTTGTTGAAGAAGAAAGGTGGGATGCCAAACGGGGCATCCCCAAACTTAGATGCTTGAGACTTCTTGAAATATTATCTTGGGATTCCTTGGGAATCCCCAAGCTTGAGCTTTTGTGTCTCCTTATTCCTCTCATATCATAGTCTCCCTAAATCTCAAAAGCTTCATCCACACAAAACTCAACAAGGACTCGTGAGATATGTTAGTATAAACCATTGCAAAAACCTTATCATACTCTACTATAGCAAATCACTAAAATTATTATTCAACATTGCATACTAAATGCCTCTGTATATTTAATAGTACTATCCTCAAATAGAATCATTAAAGAAGCAAACATATGCAAACAATGCAAACATAACAGCAATCTGCCTAAACAGGATAGTCTGTAAAGAATGCTGCAACATCCATACTTCCCTAGCTCCAAAAATTATGAAAGAAAATTCCCACTGTAGTAAATTTATCAGAGCTTAATATGCAGAAGGTTTCAACATTTTATGACATTCTTACTTTTCTAGGGAATTATTGCAACAGAGGTAAACTTTCTGTTTTCAAACAGCAACATGTGGACTTCTAAAATAGGCATAGTAAAGACTATCAATGCCACTTTTATTGGAATAAAAGATGAAAAACATTGTTCTAGATAACAGCAAGCAAATCCTGACCAAATAAATTGACGCTCCAAGCAAAACACATATCATGTGGCGAATAAAAATATAGCTCCAAGTAAAGTTACCGATGAACGGAGACGAAAGAGGGGATGCCTTCCGGGGCATCCCCAAGCTTAGGCTCTTGGTTGTCCTTGAATATTACCTTGGGGTGCCTTGGGCACCCCCAAGCTTAGGCTCTTGCCACTCCTTATTCCATAGTCCATCGAAAACATTTTATAGATTTCTTCTTCTAGCACTTGAGCACAATTATCCTTTCCATCATACTCACGAAAGATATTAAAAAGGTGAAGCGTATGAGACAAACTCAATTCCATTTTTATAGTTTTCTTTTATAAACTAAACTAGTGATAAAACAAGAAACTAAAAGACTCGATTGAAAGATCTAAAGATATACCTTCAAGCACTCACCTCCCCGGCAACGGCGCCAGAAAAGAGCTTGATGTCTACTACACAACCTTCTTCTTGTAGACGTTGTTGGGCCTCCAAGTGCAGAGGTTTGTAGGACAGTAGCAAATTTCCCTCAAGTGGATGACCTAAGGTTTATCAATCCGTAGGAGGCGTAGGATGAAGATGGTCTCTCTCAAGCAACCCTGGAACCAAATAACAAAGAGTCTCTTGTGTCCCCAACACACCCAATACAATGGTAAATTGTATAGGCGCACTAGTTCGGCGAAGAGATGGTGATACAAGTGCAATATGGATGGTAGATAAAGGTATTTGTAATCTGAAATTATAAAAACAGCAAGGTAACTAATGGTAAAAGTGAGCGTAAATGGTATTGCAATGCGTTGAAACAAGGCCTAGGGTTCATACTTTCGCTAGTGTAAGTTCCCTCAACAATACTAACATAATTGGATCACATAACTATCCCTCAACATGCAACAAGGAGTCACTCCAAAGTCACTAATAGCGGAGAACGAACAAAGAGATTATGGTAGGGTATGAAACCACCTCAAAGTTATTCTTTCCAATCAATCCGTTGGGCTATACCTATAAGTGTCACAAACAGCCCTAGAGTTCATACTAGAATAACACCTTACGACACAAATCAACCAAAACCCTAATGTCACCTAGATACTCCAATGTCACCTCAAGTATCCGTGGGTATGATTATACGATATGCATCACACAATCTCAGATTCATCTATTCAACCAACACAAAGGACCTCAAAGAGTGCCCCAAAGTTCTACCGGAGAATCACGACGAAAATGTGCCAACCCCTATGCATAGGTTCATGGGAGGAACCCGCAAGTTGATCACCAAAACATACATCCAAGTGAATCACGTGGTATCCCATTGTCACCACAGATACGCACGACAAGACATACATCAAGTTTTCTCAAATCTTTAAAGACTCAATCCGATTATTACTTAAAAGGGGAAACTCAATCCATTACAAGAGAGTAGAGGGGGAGGAGAAACATAAGATCCAACTATAATATCAAAGCTCGCGATACATCAAGATCGTATCACCTCAAGAACATGAGAGAGAGAGAGAGATCAAACACATAGCTACTGGTACATACCCTCAGCCCCGAGGGAGAACTACTCCCTCCTCGTCATGGAGAGCACTTGGATGATGAAGATAGCCACCGGAATAGGATTGGCCCCTCCGGCAGGGTGCCAGAATGGGTCTAGATTGGCTTTCGGTGGCTACAGAGGCTTCTGCCGGCGGAACTCCCGATCTATTGTGCACCCGGATGTTTTTAGGGTATATGGAGATATGTAGGTGAAAGAAGTACGTCAGGGAGGCCATGAGGGGCTCACGAGGGTGGAGGGCGCGCCCAGGGGGGTGGGCGCGCCCCCTGCCTCGTGACCTCCTCACAGATCCCCCGACATGCACTCCAAGTCTTCTGGGGTTCTTTCCTTCCAAAAATGAGTTCTGTGAAGTTTCAGGTCAATTGGACTCCGTTTGATTTTCCTTTTCTTCGAAACCCTAAAACAGGGTAAAAAACAAAAACTGGCACTGGGCTCTGGGTTAATAGGTTAGTCCCAAAAATGATATAAAAGTTTATAATAAAGCCCATAAACATTCAAAAAGTAGATAAGATAGCATGGAGCAATCAAAAATTATAGATACATTGGAGACGTATCATGGAGTGCGAAGACTTAGTTCTTTCGTTGTTTCCTTGTCTTCTTTGTTGAGTCATAGGAACCATCGTACTGTTAAGTGGGGTCCCAGTGAACAAAGTCAGAGTGACTAAAGTGATGCTTAACCAAAATCCTATGTCTTCGAGCGAAGACAATGAGAGCAAATCTTATCCAGAGCTGGATGAGTTAGCTTTACCTGTAGCCCAAGTAAAGTTGCCACGCGTGTTTGAAATCTGACCATTGGAACACGTGTCAGTTCCTTAGTGACCCAGGGTCATTTCGGACAAATCAGGTCGGGTTGCGTAGTGGCTATAAATAGCCCACCCCCTACACCATAAATTGGTTGGCTGCTCAGAGTTAGTGCACGACTTTTGTCGTTTGAGAGCAACCCACCTCGAAGCCTTTGAGAGAGAAATCCTTGCGAGGAGAAAGCCCTAAACACCCAGAGCCAAAGAGTGTTAGGCATCACTGAAGTCTTAATGTCTGTGTGATCTGAAGACTTGTTACACTTGAGGACTGTGAATCCTCCAGCCGGTTAGGCGTCGTGTTCTGAGCATCCAAGAGTCATTGTGGATCGCCGGTGAACGAAGTATGTGAAGGTTTGGAAATCTCCCTTGAAGACTTACCAGAGTGATTGGGCGAGGACTGGGTGTCCTTAGCTCAAGGGGAATAAGGTGAAGACACGGTCTTCTGAGTTAAATCTCAGCCTCCCTAACCAGACGTACATTTATCACAACAACTAGAACTGGTCCAACAAATCATTGTCTTCAATGAGCAACTAGTTCTATCCTCTCCATCTCTTTATTTATAGTCGGTCCTTGTGAAGTCATTGCCTGTTTGCATTATCTATTTATCTTCACTGTGTGACTGCTTGCTCTGATTGGCTTCATACTATCTTCCATCCTGATCCATACTGCCTAGCTGCTATTAGTCTTTGTGCTTTCACTTCATTGAATACTTGACTATGGCTTGCCTCGTGTTGTCTACTCTCCACTACATGTTAATAGGTTCATTTCTATCGATTATCTTTGAAACTTCCATGTTTTGAAGACTTCCATAAAAATTGCCTATTCACCCCCCTCTAGTCGATAACTAGCACTTTCACACTGGGCTGCCGTGTTTCGTGCTCCTCCGTCGTAGTACTACTCCAGTGGAAAACTTGAGTATACCGCACGGTTCTTTGCTCCTCCTCGATCAGGTCGTCGACGCATTTATTCGAGCAGCCAAATCACAAGGCCCCGCCTTCCACAGTAATGAGCCGTCAAATCACAAAGGCCCTCGTCTCTCGTGAAACCGACCAAGCTAGACTGCCCCGCCCTCTAGCCTTTTAAAAATGTATACTTTTGTACAACAGTACTATCGATGGATTGCGCCATGGAGCAAAACCTGAAATTTAGAAAAAGGTGGTACATATAGAGAGCGCTCGGCGCCAAATTATGCATATAGTACTATTAAAAAGGCTAGTCACAATAATGGTGTCCAGCACAACCCACCCCTCAAATAAAACTAAGAGGGTGCTTGGATACGTTTTAGTCCCATGACTAAAAGTAGTGGGACTAAAACATGCTAGCCTCACCCATGCTTGGATCCAAATACTAAAAAGGCTAAAATCAAGTTAATGAGCATTTATTATCCTCCAAACCCTCCAATCCAGAACTCGCCTGTGTTAAAGGAGAGGAGTTAAATGAGTAGAGAGAGGACTAATCCACATTTTAGTAGGGGTACCCCTGACTAAATTTTTTTAGTCCCAAGACTAGTTTTAGCCCCTCTTTAGTCAGGGGTGCTTGGAACTTTAGCCTCTTAAAGAGACTATTTTTAGTCAGACTAAAATAAGTCCATTGGATCCAAGCACCCTCTAAGCATCCTGGAATTCTTTGACAAAACTAAGCACCCTGAAATTCTTTGACAACTAAACTGCTAGCGATATGATGTTGGCCATATATATTGTATGTATATAATGTGAATAAACGAGTGGTAGTATTATACCAACTAAAAGATGAAATGTAAGAAATACTAGTGTGTACGTACTGAAGAGTTAAAGTAACGTGAAGAAACATAACATAGTTCCGCTGGGGGCTCAGCACAACACACCCCTCAAATTAAATTAAGCATACCTGAAATTAAACTTTGCAACTGTTCCAGTAGACACTGCATTAGAACCACCATGAGCAACGACACTGCCACCTTACTCAGAGTCCTCATCCACGTCCTCGATTTTGTCCTTGTGCCTCTTCCTCTTGGCCGATACTTCTTTGCTTGAACCGCACACTTGGCTGTTGCTCTTCATCCAACCCTTGTAGATATTGAACCAAAGGTAGCCATCCATTGCAGCATAGTGGATGTGGTCTATATCTAGTACATTCCGCTGCCATGCATGACGATGAAACGTGTATGGAGGTTTCTCCAGTTTATTGTACGAAGGATGAACCATGGCTCCTACCAGGGTCAGCATTGAAGGCTGACGAGAGGACACCAGCCGATTCTTCTGGAGGTCGAAGGTGTTGCCTACAACGAGGCCTATCCGACGCAGGACTTCTTTGTCATTACCAAAGTCCACAGTAACGAATTTGACTAGGTTGCTCTCGAGGAAGTCCTTAAAATCCTGGCACTCAACGTCGGCATGGCATATGTGGTAGACCAAGCATAAGTCATGCACGCAAACCTGGATCACGACGGGCTTCTTCCTCTCTTCGTTCTTTAGATCCTTCTATGGTCCCAGGACTGTGGTGTACTCAACATCTAGCCCAGCGACCCACTCATCATCTGAGTCTTCGAACATGCATCTGAAGCGAGAAATGCATCCTTTCACCGTAGCGGAAGAACGGGTGTAGATGAAGTCGAACTCATCGCCGGTGATGGTTCTAACCTTGTTCTCACCGCCGATCGTGGAGATTTGGGATGCCATGGATTTGGGAGGAGGGTTAGGATTAGTGGAACCGTCGTAATGTGAATGGATGGGATGACTAGGAGCGAACCGCCGTAGTATTGAAGGACGTGCGGGGACGAGTAGGAGCGGCATGAATTAATTGAATCGTCTCGCCTCCCTCCGCATGCAGCCGCATACAAGTCTCACGCGCACAACCCTAGTGCATGCTACGGCTGGGTATTTTTTTCTCCCAATCAGCGTACACAACGAGCAGTGGAATCAGTGTAATATGTGGTGATTTAATTACGACGGGACTAATAAAAATGGGACTAATATGCGATGATTTAATTATCTTCTCCTCTTAAACCACCGCCTCCCCTCTCCTGTTCCAATCTAAATGCAGCGCCGCTCCTCTCCTCTTCTATTTCATAACCACAGCCCCTCCTCTCCTATTCTAGTCCAAAACCAGCGTTGCTCCTCTCCCGTTCTAATCCAAAACCAGCGCTGCTCCTCTCCTCTTCCATTCAAAAACCAGCACCGGTGAGTGAAGGTGCTGTGGAGAAGTAGATCGATGTAGGAGTACAACCGATACGTGAGGATCGCAGACGGCAGCCCTGTGAAGCTAGCTAGGATGTTGGAGATACAGTCTTGGTTTGACAACAAGGACCAACTAGCAGCGACGGTGACATCCATGGCCAAATATCTGCAATAGAGCGAAAAGGCGGCGATACTCCCGGAGGGAGTCGCGCTGGAGTACATAGAGCTGCTTCTCTGGGCCATGGAGCAAACAAATTCACCGAATCTGATCGTGAGGGAGCGGTGGTGGGAGTATTGAACCCAGATGGAGCATCCACCAGAGATTGAAGGATCGAGCACCTACAGGGTGCCGTTTGTGAGGGTGTCCTGCCAGAGCGAGCCGGTGGTGTCTTCGTCGACCGAACCCAACTGCAAGAGGAGAAAAGCAGCTGGCCCGACGATGCTTCCCCGCCATCGTCTCCCTCGCCGTTCACATCGTCTCACGGTGCGGCTGTCTGCTGCTAAGGAATAGGAGGGGGCTGCCCCCCCTGCCCAATAGTCGGGCAGGTTGTGAATTGTCAGGAGGAGCTTAGGGTTGTCTGTATTTGCAGGTTGTAAATTGTGTTTTGTGTTGTGTATTTTGAGAGTAATTTCAGATATGAATTTCATTTGAATTTCAGATTTGCAGTATTTAGCATATGAAGAATTTTATGAATTCTAGAGATCTATGTTTAGCACTTAAAAAAATGTAGTTTCATAGGAGTATAAAAGTGCAGACAATGTGATTTTCAGAGAAGAAACTGCAGGTTTTAGTTTGAGATAAGAAACTGCAAGCTCAATTTCAGATAAGGAACTGCAACTTCCAGAGGCAGAGCATTTATATTAACACGACCTTTTCAAATAGGGTTAACATAATGTTGGAAGTTTTATTCATGGTCGAGAATGGAACTACCAGCCAGTTAACATCATGCTGATCAACATTCATGCATAGCACATCTTCATATGATGCACAATCAAAATGCCCACACAATGTCGAGTGTGCTAAACACAGAGAAAACAAGATACGAAGTTTTGGCAAGTGTTGGACGTGGTTTTAGGCTGCCCTGTCCAGGCTTTCATTTTTAGCATGCGCAGCCCACGACCTCGGATGGGAGGTCCATAGGCCTGTTTGTATTTTCTTAGGGCCGTCATGTATTGACCGGCCTATGGACCTCCCATCCGAGGTTTTATTTTTGGCAGCCCAATTTATGTATTTTTTTGAAGAAAACGCAGAGGTCTGTTCTAT
Source organism: Triticum urartu (assembly GCF_056163025.1). NCBI lineage: Eukaryota > Viridiplantae > Streptophyta > Magnoliopsida > Poales > Poaceae > Triticum > Triticum urartu. Next base: position 648,503,772 of record NC_141875.1, on the reverse strand, counting down.
TCTTCTATATAAGAATAGGAACGCCAGGACCAACTTATGTTTCCCTTCTAACTATATTATATATATTTAAATTATTTTATATGTTATTATATATTATTTTTATTGTCATCATATATTTAACAGATACTTACATATGTAAGAAAACAATATCCCACATCTTATTAACTTATAAAAATAATTTCTTAACAAATAAAATCCTGGATTGTTTTGGCATGAAAATCCTAGTGATTATGTACAAAAGCTTGGTAAGATTTAAGGACGGATGTAATAATATCACTTATTATTCAAATATATTTATAACAAAATGCTCAGTCCCTTTGTATTTTTTGATAACATTGCTGGCCCAACCCAACATTATAATTAGAATCAGCCCAGCAAAATCGTGTATTTGGAGAAAGTGCAAATGGCCTGTAATTTTTTAGGAAATAAAATAAATGGGCCGCATGGACGCTACGTTATTTGTTTACCCAGCCCAGCTAATGGTTGTAATTCAAAAAAAAGATCAAATTGACTGTAAATTCTACCGCGCAAAAAAGACTGTAAATTCTGAAAAAATGGGTTGAATACGTGCCACATTTTTGGAGGCTGAAATGTGGGCCAATAGGTCGAAGCCAACACAAGTCATTGTCAATTTAGTCAACAAATGATTCTGACATGTTAGACGTTGGATTTACATCCAACAACCGGCATCCATCTTCAATCTCTCGTCTTCTTCCTCCCGCGCCGCTGGGACCACCTCCCGCCTCCTGCTGCTAGCAGCTCTACTTAGCACGCTTCGCTATGAAGCGCTACTCCACCGTTGGACAGGCCATCCCTCCACCCCTCCACACCTCCTGTTCTTCTCCACTGACTGTCGAACCACACCGCACTAGAACCAGCTAACCCTTGTACACCTCTCTGTCTATGACTCTACTCCCACGTCTTCCCATCTCCGGCTCGTTGCTGTCCGGGGCCTCGCCGTCGTCCACCACCTTGGATGTGCTCGGCGCGGCATAGTCAATGTGGTCAACGAATGACACCATCGGAAGTAGACTGTGCGTGGAGAGGCTGACAACTGGGTCCACGGCCGCACACAAGGAAATGCCTCCTTATTACGCGCAAAATAATGATTCCTCCACCTGACATCTGGGATCCACCGGAAGGGCCTCTGTATTTCGCGAAAATGACGTGCCCCTCGCTGACATGTCAGACCCATCAGCTATCTTCGCACGCAAGGAAGTGCCTCCTTATTACACACAAAAAATGAATATTCCCCCTGCCAGCTGGAACCCAGCATAGTGGGAGGCTGACTTGTGGGCCTACCAAGTTGACGGGGACGGAGAGCTTTGTCAACTTAGTCAATATGAACGATTCTAGCTCCTGTTACCGTATGATGTTCATCCAACGGCCGTAATGCTTCTTCAACCTCTGGTCTTCTTGATCCATCCGCCCAAACCAGCGCCGGTCGTGCCGCGTGCTCCTGCGTCCCGTGGCCGGCCGTGATTCCACGGAGGCCTCACCGCCCCCTACTACTCCCACCGCTGGACATGCCAACCCTCTACTCACCCACACCCCCTGTTATTCTACGGCGACAGCAGCCTCACACCGCAGCCGAACCAGTGAACCCTCGTACTCCTCTTCGCGTGGGCATCCACTGCTGCGTCTTCCCTGGCTCCGAGTCGTCCCCTTCCTAGTCCTCGCCGTCGTCCACCGCCGTGGTGATCTCGGCGCGGCGTGGTCAATGCGGTCAAGGAACGACTTCCATCGGACGTGGACTGTACGTGGAGAGGCTGACAGCTGGGTCCATGGCCACAGCAAGGAAGTGCCTCCTTAGTACGCGCAAAATAATGATTCCTCCACCTGACAGCGGGGACCCACCAGACGGGCCACCGTATTTCATGAAAAAATGTTTCCCCCTGACTACTGGGACCCACCAGCTACATCTTCGCACGCAAGGAAGTGCGTCCGGGCAAAAAAAACAATTCGCCCCCCTGACTGCTGGGACCCACCAGCTACATCTTCGCACGCAAGGAAGTGCGTCCAGGAAAAAAAACGATTCACCTCCCCTGACTGCTGGGACCCACCAGGTACATCTTCGCACGCAAGGAAGTGCCTGACAGTCAGGACCCACCTGGTCGAAGCGTACGTAGCGTTGTCATTTTTGTCGCGAATTTGTACGTACATATATACCGGTGGATGTAGAGGCGCGCACGTGTCATATTAGAGGCGCGTACGTGTCGTAGTAGAGGCGCGCATGTAGCATGTACATGTACGTACAGCGGCCAGGGTGCAAGAAAGAAAATACGGCCACATATGTGTACATACGGGCGGGGTGTCGAACACCTACTCGCGCATACGTACGGCCAGGGCTCGTGTACCTGGCTGGGTCGGAACGGAGAAACAGCGTCGTCGTCGTGTTCATGGGGAGGCAACGGAATGCGTCGTGTTCATGGGGAGGCAACGGAATGTGTCGTGTTCATCGGGAGGCAACGGAACGCGTGGGAGCCAACCGGCTGGGTCGGAACGGAATGCGTGGTCGTGTTCATCGGGAGGGCTTGGACGGAATATGCGATGCAAACGAGGCCTGGCATACCGCAAAACGAAGGAAACAGACCTCCTGCATTCGGAACGGGGTCCTGTTGATCTGTAGGGGTGTGGCGTACCGCAAAACAGAGGAAACGGACCTCCTACGGTCGAAACAGGGGTCCTGTTGATCAGGAGGGTGTGGCGTACCACAAAACGGACGAAACGGACCTCCTACGGTCGAAATGGGGGTCTTGTTGATTGGGAGGGGTGTGGCGTACCGCAAAATGATCGAAATGGACCTCCTACGGTCAAAATGGGGGTCCTATTCATCGGGAGGGGTGTGGCGTACCGCAAAACGGGACTCCACGGGATACTATTCATCTCCACCGTCGAACTCCTCCAGCCTCCACGGGCTACCGTCGACCTCCTCCAGCCTCCACGGGCTCCTGTTTATCCAGCCTCCACCACGCGCTACTCCACCGGCTACTGTTCAACCACCCCTCCACCGTCTACTGTTCATCCAGCCCTCCACACCACGGGGTCCTATTCAACCACCCCTCCACCATCTACTGTTCATCTAGCCCTCCACACCACGGGGTCCTGTTCAACCACCCCTCCACCATCTACTGTTCATCTAGCCCTCCACACCACGGGGTCCTGTTCATCCAGAGGCAACGCCACCCCTCACTATTCATCCAACCCCCCTCCCCCGCAACACTCACTGTTCATCCAATCGATCGGCTTCAGTTAGCAGCAGTAGCGAAGGAATCACTTGATCGGGTTCAGTTAACAGCCATCGATCGATCGCTCGGGTTCAGTAACGTGTAGCCTGCAGTGCAGTCGCTCGGGTTCAGTTAGAGCCCAACGCCTCGCTCGGGTTCAGTTAGAGCCAACGCCTCGCACACACACGCGTACGTGTACGAGAGAAACGTGCATCGCTCGGCCCCCGACCTCCCACCGTAACCGGGAACTCCCCGAAATTTTCCTCCCCCTGGCTTCTACCATGGTTTTTTCCCGTCATGGACGGCCCAAAGAATGTCACGCAGCTGCGTCTCCGGCCCGCCCAGGACAAAAAACCCATTTTCTGTCACGATTTTTTGTCATAGAAGTAGGAGCCCACCAAATCTATGATGATACCGGGTTTTGTCACAATTATCGTCATAGAAGTGTCATATGTATGACAGAAAAAAAATCCGTTCGACCCAAAATGTCACGGATGTGTCTTTTTTTGTAGTGTATTGGGTGTGTTGGGGACACAAGAGACTCTTTGTTATTTGGTTGCAGGGTTGCTTGAGAGAGACCATCTACATCCTACGCCTCCCATGGATTGATAAACCTTAGGTCATCCACTTGAGGGAAATTTGCTACTGTCCTACAAACCTCTGCACTTGGAGGCCCAACAACGTCTACAAGAAGAAGGTTGTGTAGTAGACATCAAGCTCTTCTCTGGCGCCGTTACTGGGGAGGTGAGTGCTTGAAGGTATATCTTTAGATCTTGCAATCGAATCTTTTAGTTTCTTGTTTTATCACTAGTTTAGTTTATAAAAGAAAATTACTAAAAATGGAATTGAGTTTGCCTCATACGCTTCATCTTTTTAATATTTTTTCATGAGAATGATGGAAAGGAAAATTGTGCTCAAGTGCTAGAAGAAGAAGTCTATAAAATGTTAGGCACTAAATCTTTGAATAATGAGAATGATTGCAATGTTGTTAGTATGAACTCCTTGAATATCCATAGTACTAATGATGATTGCACTAGTCATAATGAAAATGTCTCTTATAAGCATGTCAATTTTTGTGGAGTGCATAGAGTTTGCAAGTACACACTGAATAGGGAAGATAGATTTTGCAAGAGGCATAAGTATTTGGAAACTAAATGGTTGCAAGAAAGGCAAGATGATTGTGCTGAAAGATTCAATATTTATCGCCATCCTTGTGAACTTTGCAATGAACAAGGTCATTTAAAGCTCTAATGCTATTTGTTTCATCATCAAATCGTGTCCAAAAATTGTGATAACTTGATTACCCTTGAGCATCATAAAGAGCTTAGTCTTCTTTTGGGGTATGATGAAATGAAACGTATAACTGAGGGTATTCCAAAATTTAATCTTGATAGATTCCTCAATATTGATCTAGAAGAAATTTTTATGTATTGTGCAGTGAATTGCATTTTAAATCCTTATATTTCTAATTACATAAAGAAAATAAAACAAATAGAGGATGAAGCGAATACTAATGAAAGGGAAGAGGCTTCCCAATATCCTCCTATTATTTCTTATGATGAATCAGGTAACGAGGAGGAGCCTTCTATTCAACCACTCTCATCAATAAGGAGCTCCAAAAATAGGATTGAACCCACACATAATGTGAAGAAGAAAAATAAAAGACAGAGAAGTAAAGGTGAAAAGGTATCCCTCCCAAATGATGTTGCCCCTATTACTCATTGTGATGACAATAATTGCTATACTATTGGTGCTATCCATACTATTAATGATGAGAGTGATTATGCTTATGATATGAAAAGGCCCAAGCTTGGGGATGCTATGTTTGATGAGAATGACATGTTTGAGAATATATTTGCTGCAATTAATGTTTGTCCCAAGCTTGGGGATGCTATGTTTAATGAAGATGATATTTCTAGCCTCCCAAGTTTTGATATGCAAATTTGTTATGATGATAGCATGCCTCCTACTTATGATGATTATATTTATGAAAGTGGATTTGGAGAGGTCATGACTTTATTTAGTAATGATTCCACTATCTTGGAAGAGGTTTCAATTGATTATGATGAGAACAAAGTTGCCACTTATGTTGATTATTGTGATGATACTTATGCTATAAAAAGTAATGATTATTATATTTATAAAACTTCTCATGATTATGATTACCCTTTTTCTGAACATTACTCCTTTAATATGGAAACAATTTATAATATTCGAGTTTCTTATGATACTCCCACTATTCAGAATGAGAAGAATTTTGCTTATGTGGAGAGTAATAAAATTTCTATGCTTGTAGATCATGAAAAAATGCTTTATGTGATAGTTATATTGTTGAATTCATTAATGATTCTACTGAAAATTATTATGAGGTAGGAACATATGCTTGTAGGAATTGCAATAATATCAAGTTTCCTCTCTATGTGCTTAAAGTTTTAAAGTTATGCTTGTTTTGCCTTCCTATGCTAGCTGATTCTTGTTCCCACAACTTGTTTGCTCAAAAAATCCCTATGAATAGGAAGTTGGTTAGGCTTACACGTGATAGTCATATTCTTCATGATGCTCTCTTTATGTTTCAATTCTTATTCTTTATGTGAGCATCATTGAAATCATCATGCCTAGCTAGGGGCGTTAAACGATTGCGCTTGTTGGGAGGCAACCCAATTTTATTTTTGTTCCTTGATTTTTGCTCCTGTTTAGTAATAAATAATTCATCTATCCTCTGTTTAGATGTGGTTTTTTGCTTTTAATTAGTGTTTGTGCCAAGTAGAACCATTGGGAAGACTCGGGCAAAGTCTTTGCGATCTTGCTGTAAAACACAGAAACTTTAGCGCTCACGAGATTTGCTGACATTTTTTAATGGAGACTGATATTTAGTTAATTCTTTTGGAAGATGATTAATAGATAAATTACACACGTCCAGAAATTTATTTTAGAATTTTTGGGGTTCCAGAAGTATTCGAAACCTACAGATTACTGAAGACTGTTCTGTTTTTGACAGATTCTGTTTTTCGGGTGTTGTTTGCTTATTTTGATGAATCTATGGCTAGTAATAGAGTTTATGAACCATAGAAAAGTTGGAATACAGTTGGTTTAACACCAATATAAATAAAGAATGAGTTCTGTCAATGTCAAAACCGGCGGATCTCGGGTAGGGGGTCCCGAACTATGCGTCTAGGCCGGATGGTAACAGGAGGCAGGGGACACGATGTTTTACCCAGGTTCGGGCCCTCTTGATGGAGGTAAAACCCTACGTCCTGCTTGATTAATATTGATGATATGGGTAGTACAAGAGTAGATCTACCACGAGATCAGAGAGGCTAAACCCTAGAAGCTAGCCTATGGTATGATTGTATGTTGTGATTGTTGTCCTACGGACTAAAACCCTTCGGTTTATATAGACACCGGAGAGGGTTAGGGTTACACAAGGTCGGTTACAAAGGAGGAGATATCCATATCCGTATTGCCTAGCTTGCCTTCCACGCCAAGTAGAGTCCCATCCGGACATGAGACGAAGTCTTCAATCTTGTATCTTCATAGTCTAACAGTCCGGCCAATGGAGATAGTCCGGCTGTCTGGAGACCCCCTAATCCAGGACTCCCTCAGTAGCCCCTGAACCGGGCTTCAATGATGATGAGTCCGGCACGCAGTATTGTCTTCGGCATTGCAAGGCGGGTTCCTTCTCGGAATACATCACAGAAGAATTTGAATACAAGGATAGTGTCCGACCCTGCAAAACAAGTTCCACATACCGCCGTAGAGAGAATAATATTTTCGCAAATCCAATTTGCTGACTTGTTTTGGCAGCATGACGTTATGTCATGGCCCGGTGATTATTCGAACCGTTTTTCTTCAACCAGCTCCACATATAACGCGAGGCGGTTTCTTGACACGTCTTGTCAAAGCAGAGATCGTGTTCCCCCAATTACGGGATTCTCATTAATGCGGTCGTGGGTAACCCAACCGTGTCTAGGACTCCTAGATTATAGGCAAGTCCTAAACGACTATGGAGAGGATGCTTGATATTCACCCTCTTTATAAAGGGACAAGGTTTTCGCTTTTTCCCTCTCGTGCTCAATCAAACCATTCCCCCGCCTCGAGTTCCAACACCCAAAGCCCAGTTTAGGTGCTCTGGATATTCAATCATGTCCAGATCCAGCCTTCAAGGCCGATGAATGCCCTTCTTCGTGACGAAAGAGGACATCAAGAAGTTGATAGTGGCCAGATATCTGACCACTGAGGTTTCGCATCGGCTTCCTGCTCGAGGGCAGGTCGTCCCTACTCCCGAACCCAACGAGAACGTCGTGTTCGTCTCCCACTTCCTCCGAGGCCTAGGCCTCACTCTGGATCCCTTCGTCAGGGGTTTGATGTTCTATTACGGGCTAGATTTCCATGATCTAGCTCCGGACTCCTTTCTCCACATCTCGACATTTATTGTCCTGTGTGAGGCCTTCCTCTGTACCCCTCACTTCGGCCTGTGGCTCAAGACCTTTGAAGTGAAGCCGAAGATGATCGAGGGGCAACATGTAGCATGCAGAGGTGCATCAATAGGCAAGATGGTAGGGGCTCCCTGGTGGAAAGGTTCCTTTCTAGAGGTGTCCGAATTATGGCAACGGGAGTGGTTTTACGTCACTGCTCCCAGAAGTGCCAAGTGGGCGGCTGCCCCCGCTTTCCGCTCGGGCCCCCCACCACGACTAATGTCATGGATTAGCAGAGGTCTGAGCTGGGGTCCAGCCAAGGACGTGCCTATACTGCAAAGCCACATTCGAGATCTCTTCGAGGGAGATTTTAATTTGGTAGCGGTAATACAAGTTATGCTGGTTCGTCAAGTCCAGCCTTGCAAACACCGGCCCCTTCGCTTGTGGGAGTTCAACCCAGAAGGACCGCGTGCCATTCAAAGTTTCCTCGGCCTGACGCACAAGGAGATGTACAAGTCATTCTTCGAACGTCAAATAGAGTGTCCGGATGCTACTGAGGACATGGGCCTGAGCAGTAACCGCGCCGCCGAACAAGTAAGAAATCTCTCTAGCCGAACACACTGTCCTTTATTCAACATGAAGTTATTTCTGAGAGATCGCTCTTTGACCAGGACTAGCTAACAAAGCCGAAGATGATTCGGTGTTCGGCCCCCCTCCCTGAGGGTTTGGAAAATCCGGTATTGGAAAAGATGCTCGAGCTCGCACCTTGCCCGGAGCCCTCGAAGGAGGATACAAGGGGGAATAATATGGGCGGAAGCGGGCCCCCATCGCTGCCAGTTCCAACCGAGGGAATGAGCGCCTCCTTAAAGGAGGATAACCGGGGGAGGAAGAGGACTTCTTCCGAGGATCCGGAAGCCAAGGCCTCCAAACGAGAGAAGAAGTCTCCAATAGAGGGTCCTGCCTCGGGGGGTTCTCTTGACGCACAAAGTCCGCGGGGGGATCAGCCCTCCAATGAGTTGTAAGTGATCCAAAAAATGTTTTAATAGTGAAGGTATACTATCTTTCTTCTGAGAAAATAACCGCCGCATATATCTTGCAGTTCGGGTCTTATCCCATCTCAGCTGAGCTCGTCTTCGGGGGATCTTCTTCTGGAGATGATGGAAAGCGAAATGCCTCCCCCGGACTCCTCCACTCAAGAAGCGGGCAACTCCGAAGTGTCTTCACAGAGGGCCTCTCCGGATCTGGTGAGGCTAGAAGATAATCCCATAGACCCCCGAAGTCCCTAGCATCCGACTCTTGAAGAGAGCAAACAAAAGAGTCCGGCATCGTCTGGTATGCGGTCGGACGTTCTGAGGGGGCTGTTGAGGCGAGCGGCCATCTCAGAAGAACACCGTACGCTGATGGTTACGGTGATGGAAATAATTGCGTCCACCGAAAGCGGATTACATGAAGCCTTTATGAGTCTACTGACAGGCTTTGAGGTACGTGAGATAATATGTGATAGTACCGCACATGTTAGGTGTGCCCTGTGTAGATAGTAGCCCCTGAGACTCTGGTTGTCATCGGGAACGGCGGCGAACAGAGTATCATAGTCCCAGGCAATAACCAGACTGCCTTTATGTGCAGGTGGTGGAAGCTCCGGTGGCTAGCCAGACTAGTGACTTTGCCGAATTAAAACGGCAACTGGATGCGGCAGACGCCGACATCGAGCTTGTTAACAAGCGGCTTGACGAATCACAGGGTAAGTAATGTTTTCTGGTGAATGTCACACAATAAGAGCGGCATGATGCCAGTATCTTTAATATGTTGTGACTGCAGGCGGAGCTGCCACCGTGGAGACCCTTCGGGCGGAACTCGCCCGAGCCAAGGAACAAGGGAGGGTTAGTAATGCGGCTTCTTTGAAGGCGGCCGAAGAGTTAAGAGCCGAGAAGGCCGCCCATTGCGAAAGCAATGAAAATATGGCCAAGATGGCCATAGAATTAAAAGGCACTGCCGACTGTTGCCAGTTCCTGGAAGAAGAGAACCGAGTGAAGGAAGCGGACCTTGAGAAGGCCACTATGGCGACCAAAGACAGTCGCTCTGCTATGAGGGCAAAGAAGGAGGAGCTGCACGAAGCCGGGGATATTGCGGATGGCAAGCCCTTTCTGCTATGGAGGAAGTTCGGAGATCCGTGGTATGCCCCTCTGGATTTGCTGTGTAGTTCGGCAGATGCATATATGGACTTGGCGGCGAGCGCTGTCGATGCGGTCGAATACTTCCAAGATCAATGAGATCGTGAAGTGGACAAGCTATTCTGGTCGCAATTCAACGTTCCGGAGCGTCCACTTCCTTTGACTGATCAGCTAGCCGAATGGGCCGAACTTAGTAGGTTGTGCGGACTCGCCATGAGGTCTGTTGTAGATCATTTGTGGCCGGAGAAGCCGAAGCCGAACAGCTGTTTCAGCTGAGTGCAGCAGTTCCTTGGTGCGGTGCCGTGCATCAACGCGATGAAGCGGTCGGCATGCATAGAAGGCTCGCGGATGGCCTTTGCCCGTGTCAAGGCATACTGGGTGGAGATGGATGCTACCACTGTTGCGGCGCAAGGTTCGGCCATAGGCCGAGTAGCTGCCGAGCACTATTTTGAAGAGGTTCTTGTGGGTGCTCGTTTGATAGAGTCCCAGTGCTCGAAGAATATTATGTTTGAATGACATGTATTCCCATTGTAAGCACAATCTTTTTATAAAATATAGTAAGGTTGTATTTATACTTTTGCCGGAAAGTAATGTGATTCCTCATGTGCGGCCGTTTGCGTATATATGTATATAACCTGAAAGATTGCAGTCGTCGGCTTCAACCCCCACGCATATAATGCGGAGGTGCTCGCAAAAAATGCGTGTTCACACTTAACCCAATGTCTTGATCCTATTAAGGAGGTGATAGCGCAGCGAACGAGGCAACCGGACTATAATGCTTTAACACTTTCACTTAGCCATAGGAGTTTGACAGTGGGGCTACTAGATAGCCCCTGGTGGCTCCGCACTCTCCCGATCTCGGGGTGCGTATATGCCTGGCTGGAAAACGGCCCTTCGTTAAGGCGGAGGAATTCTAGCAATCTGATAGTCATAGTGGCCCATCGTCATCGAGTGGTTGACCACTCTCACGCTATATCATGACAGTCAGTTTTCGGCTTTCTCTACTGAGGTGCTCGTCCGGATGAACCAGGGCACAATCGCAGTAGTTCTCCTGTTGCTGCCTTAGCCGATAAAGAGGAACGTAAGGCACCAAAACACACGAGCCGGGCAAACCCAACATTTGACCAAAGACAATGATTCGGAGCTGATGCATATAAGGCCAAACTCGCGACGCCGAACACTCCCTAAGGTATTCAGTCTTTATGGTATAAGTCGGGCCTAAATAGTTCCCTTTGTAAGAAGCCCCTTGTGTCCAGGTACGTGCATTATTCTGACGTGGCCACATGCCAAGAAGTCAGCATCCTTCTCAATTGTACTGAGAATTCGAGGGATGTGTATCAGCAAGAGACAGTAAAAAAGGTTTACGTAGGGTCTTAATCTAAAAAGAATCCTTGGAGCGGGTCCCTGCTGCACGTCTGCGCCTGTGTCTCCGTTGTGCCGTATCCTGGACGGGTGTAGCACGATGATCATCTGTAAAAGAGGGGGACTTGAAAAAGTTGTCGTGCAAAAAGATAGTTTTTAAAGAAAGCATGTATAACTAAAAATGAGTAGAAATTGCCACTTGTTTGCGCGCGTTGAGCCCCTTGTATTTGTAATAGGGGTGTGCCCATGAATCCGGTACAAATGACATATAGCAGCGCCGGACTCGTCTAACCACGTCCGTGGTCTTGACGACCTATCAAATGCTTTAGTTGGTGAGGCAGTTTTTAGTGTGCGGTTACCAAGGTGGTCGCATTTTCTTCGGCGTGCAAAGATCGCTTAATACTTCCATTCACTATAATGATGCCGCGTGGACCGGGCATCTTGAGCGTCAGGGAAGCGTAATGTGGTATTGCGTTAAAGCGAGCAAAAGCTTCGCGTCCAAGTAGTGCTTGATCACCACTTTGGAATGGAGCGATCTGGAAGGTTAAATGTTCGCTACGGAAGTTATCGGGGAAGCCGAATATAACCTTTAGTAGCAGGGAGCCCGTGCAATGAGCCCCTGGGCCTAGCGTTACTCCTTCAAAGGTAGTATTGCTATGGCAAATTTTCGTTGGGTCTATCCCCATTTCGCGGATTGTATCCTGGTATATCAGGTTGAGACTTCTGCCACCGTCCATCAGGACTCGTGTGAAGTGGTATCTGTCAATTATTGGGTCTAATACTAGGGCAGCCCATCCTGCACGCCGGATACTTGCTGAGTAATCATGATGGTCGAAAGTGATCGGTTGAGACGACCAGTGGCAGGACTCCGCGGTGATATGCCTTTGGGAATAATTTTCTGGGAGTGCCATTTTGTTTCTCCCCTTGATCACGTGTAACACGTTTACTGTTTTGACTTCTGGTGGAAATTTCTTTTGTTCCCCAGTGTCTTGCTTGAGAGGCTCGTCCTCGTCTCCCCCTTGTGTACGGCATTGAGCTTGCCGGACCGCTTGAAGACCCAACATTCTTTGTGGGTATGATTAGCGGGTTTACCAGGGGTGCTATGGATCTGACATATTTGGTCCAGAATTTTGTTTAGGCTGGACAGTTCATCTCTGGCGCCTTTAGAGGGCGCCTTTTGCTGACCTGGCCAAGAGCTTTTGAATCCGGCGTTTACTGCCGTGCTCTTCGTGCTGTCTTCTTTATTCTGGCGTTTGTTATTGCTGTTGCGCTGTGATTTCCCATTCCCATCTCTAACTTCAGATGTACTGGGGGCGCTGGTGCTGCATCTGGCTAGCCAACTGTCCTCACCCGTGCAAAAGCGGGTTATGAGGCTTGTTAATGTTGCCATTGTTCTCGGCTTTTCTTGGCCGAGGTGTCTGGCAAGCCATTCGTCACGGACGTTGTGCTTAAAAGCTGCCAAGGCTTCGGCATCCGGACAGTCAACAATTTGGTTCTTTTTAGTAAGAAACCTGTTCCAAAGCTTTCGGGCTGACTCTCCGGGCTGTTGAGTTATATGACTCAAATCATCCGCGTCCGGAGGTCGGACATAAGTCCCTTGAAAATTTGCCCGAAAAGCGTCTTCGAGCTCTTCCCAGCTTCCAATGGAGTTTTCGGGGAGGCTTTTAAGCCAGTGACGAGCTGCCCCTTTGAGCTTGAGGGGTAAGTACTTGATGGCGTGGAGATCATCTCCTCGAGCCATATGGATATGGAGGATATAGTCCTCAATCCAGACCCTAGGGTCTGTTGTTCCGTCGTATGCCTCTATGTTTACGGGTTTGAATCCCTCTGGAAATTCATGGTCCAGCACCTCATCGGTGAAACATAGGGGGTGTGTAGCACCCCTGTATCTGGGTGTACCGCGTTGTTTGGATGTTTGTTGTGTTAAATCGTATGCTGGGGCGCGCTTGCGTGGCCCATAGATGGATCTGGTTGTGCTGTCCTTTTGGTGCAAGCCTACGCGTGGATCGTGTATTGGCTTGTGAGTGGCATTGTTTGCCGCTATATGTTGGCCGTGAGGCCGTCTATCCGGCCAGGCGGCCGTTTTGATTTTTGGTTGTGGGGGGTCTGAGGCCTCCTCATCGAATTCAGGTAGCAACTTCCGCTTTGGGTAGCTCTTGGTGGGGCGATTGCCGCCGTACTTCGCTGCTGTGTTGAGTACTTTACTCCATCTGATTTGGAGTGTGTCCTGTGCAGCCTTGAGCCTTTGCTTCTGCTTTTTCAGACTCCTCGCGGTGGCAACAAGCCTTTCACGTGCATTCTGCTGCTCCGGGTGCCTGTCCGGCGTTATGTCATCTGGACTATTATCTTTAACAGAATTGGTTTGTTAGAAGGAGCTCTGTCATGACCCAGCGGCTGCGTGCCATTTTCACCAGTGCTTCAGCGAGCGTGTTGAACTCCTTCGCCTTGCTGACAGTGCACAGGGCTCTTCCCACCGCGGTGCCCAGGGTCACCAACGTGGTGACGCTGTTCGGCGAGCACACCATGGGAAGAACGCGCGGTGGTCGCCGGTGTATGCGTCCTGGCGGTCACCGCGCCGCCTGGAGTTGGCGCAACGACACCCCCGGAGGGCCCCGCTCCGCCGGCAGGGGGTACAGCTCCGTCTTTGGATCCGGCGGCGTGGGGCCGACCGTCTGGTGCACGAACGACGCCGCTCGCCAGGCTCCGACTGCCTGGGTGGTGCCGGTGTTCGCGGGCCACGACCCGAGTCCTGTCCGCGACCGGTCCGCCGCTTGTCTATGCCGGCACGGGCCGTTCGGCCCCCAACGTGCCAATCGCCATGGCCGTCTTCTTCTTAGGGGCCATGGCAACGATGAACCGCTAGGCTAACTACCAGACCGGATTCTCACAAACGTGCCCCTACCTGGCGCGCCAAGGATGTCGGTGGGAAACGACACCTATGAGATCACAAGAATCCCTACCACGGTTGCGGGGCGCGGGGTTGAGAGAAGAGCGGGTCTAACAGAGAGCATGCGGTTCGTTTATCCAGGTTCGGGCCGCGAGGATGCGTAAAACCCTAGTCCTACTTTGGTGGATGTATTCTGAGTTCTTGAACTAGCTACGGGGTGTAACGAGCTCCAAAAAGCCGAATCCCTCCCCTCGTCACGTTGGGCCTCCTTTTATAGAAAAAGGGGTTGCCACAGTGGCACACATGAGGTGGAAGGGCAACAGTGTTGCGAGGTTATCCTGGTATTACAGGACAAAGCGCATTAAGTGCGAGGCTTAGGTGTCCCTCCACTTTATCGGGGGCGGGGGCGAGGCCGGTCCCGTCCGTCGCCGCTCCTCCAAGCTTCGACACGCGCCCTGGCCAGCGATGCATGCGGTGCCATGTAGGTAGGTAGGCAGCTGAGGTGGCGCGGTGGTGGAGTCTCCACGAAGGGCTGCATGTCGCCACGCAGGTGCCTACCCAGCTGGTTGGGTCGGCAGCTGCATGCGAACGATAGCAGAGACTTGGCTGGTGTCGGTGTCAAAACCGGTGGATCTCGGGTAGGGGGTCCCGAACTGTGCGTCTAAGGCGGATGGTAACAGGAGGCAGGGGACATGATGTTTTACCCAGGTTCGGGCCCTCTTGATGGAGGTAAAACCCTACGTCATGCTTGATTAATATTGATGATATGGGTAGTACAAGAGTAGATCTACCACGAGATCATAGAGACTAAACCCTAGAAGCTAGCCTATGGTATGATTGTATGTATATGATCTATCAACTAGCCTGGCCTCGGTTTATATAATGCACCAGAGGCCTAGGATAACAAGAGTCCTAGCCGAATACGCCGGTGGGGAGGAGTCCTTGTCTTGATCGCCAAGTCTTGTGGAATCTTCCTTGTATGCGGCAACTGTCTGAACTGGCCCATGAGTATACGGCCATGGGGGTCCTCGGCCCAATCTAACAGATCGGGAGATGACATGGTGAGTACCCCCTAGTCCAGGACACCGTCAGTAGCCCCCTGAACCGGTCTTCAAGTTAGGGACGCTCCTCGATTCTTCCGAACCGTTCTTCATCTTCGGTCGTCGGTCTTGAAAACTGGTTCAACAAATCTTGTCATCTTCAATCTTGAGGATCACCGAAATGCATTTGACGAGCTTCCACGTCGGGTATCCAAGGAGCCCCTTTAAGTTTCCGGCCTTTATCAATGCCTTGTTATTTTTATGCCACACCTCGGGTTTGAAGTTGTTCCCGGGCGGCAGCGTCCTCTTGCGTCCGAGCTCCAACGCCGGACTGCATTCGAGGTATATTTTGCAGCAGAGCACCAACGCCGGACCGCTTCCCAGCTCTAATGCCAGAATGTATACAAGCTCCAACGCCGGACTATGTATCCGAGGTCCAACGCTAGACTGTATCTGAGCCCCAACGCTGGACTATCTATCCGAGCTCCAACGCCGGACTATATCCGAGGTGTCGTAAATCACCTTGGTTCAAAGAAGTTTGAAGGAGTTAGGCGAGCTTAATGCCAGAAATGCCCTCTATGGAGCCAGCCACTAGCGCCCGAGCTTTATGCCGGTCTGCTTCCGAGGTGGTGCACCACCCCGAATGTGGGCCGATTTTTGTCAGTATTTTTGGTTGGTGCAATTTATTCTCTGCCGAGATATATAGCTAGTAGCCCTCAAGGTGGGTATCGGTCTAAAACCCAAGATGCACATGAAGGATGACATAAGACCGCTGATCCCAGTAGCCGCTGAGACTCAGGTTGATTTACAAAATCGGTCTGAGGATCAAGTCCTAGCTCGGCAGAATACTTCGGGACACTAAAAGCGGCATGCTCAGTCCTCGAGACTCAGGTTGGGTGCGGCCGACCAACCTGAGGATCAAAATCTCCTCGGAAACTATATTGCACATAAAATGTTCTGCATTGAACCGGCAATGCAGTAGCCCCTGAGACACTGGTCGGGTGGCAACACCAGATTAGGGGATCGATGTGCCCCCTTTAATATTTGTAAATAATAAGCCCGAAGCCCAGTAACCCCCGAGCCTTAATGCGGGCAAGGGTGGCCGAATTAAGGATCGATATCCATAGTAAAATCACAAATTATGTGTAATGACTCTATGTATCCAAGTACTTTACGTCATTAATGCTCGGATCTGCTTTGTACAAAACTTTGTTGACCGACCATCGGCTTCCACCTCCTTGGCCAGTAGCCGAGGAGCGTTTTTCCTACTTTATAAAGCCTTTCTGAGAGCAAAGATTTACGACAAACAAGGCAATCTGGCCACATGGTTTTATAAACAAAGGTACACAGAGAGATATGTTATATTACTGTTTAACAGAAGAAATGTCTTCCAAAGAAAATAGTCCCGCTATCAGTTCCTTTCTTTGGGTTGTCATGCTAAGCATGATCATGAAACCTCAGCTCCAATGTAAGAGCAAAATATCGAGGATTTAGTTTGGGAGGCCAGTTAATAGCCCCCGGTAGTGTTCGGCGACAGTCGATGTCAAGCCGTAAACACTTCGGCCATTGTTATGAATGGCCCGTCATTTAACACCGTCATCGGATCGCTGACCAGTTTACGCTTATTGTGACAGTTAGTTTTCGGCTTTCTCCACTGAGGTGCTTAACCATGTGAGCTGGAAGCACAATCGCAGTGGTTCTCCCTTTGCACACCTAGCCGAACAAAGCGGAACGTTGGAGGCAAGCGCAGGAGCCGGGCAACCCAACTATTGACCGAAGACACAATTCGAAACCGATGCATATATAGCAATATCCGAGAATGTTTTTGCCGAATCTCTAAAGGTGTCCGACGTTGCACTGCGAGACTTGTGCTGAAAACACACAAATAGTTTAAAAGTGCCATAAGCTTGGAAAACCAAAAAACGTGAGTAAAAACTTGACGTCCGAACAAGATCAAGTGCGGTGCCAATCCAAAAATTGGCCTTAGCAAAAGAAGTGCTTCTATCGTGCTTTAACATGATACATCCTATCTCAAGACATCAAGCGGGTCAGCCTATGGCTTCAACCTCCTATCCCGAGGGCGGAGTACTTCTCATTAGGCCAGTTTAGCAAACTAAATTCTAGCGGCTTTGAGAGAGAAATTAGGCTCCCCGGCTAGTGACCACACGCTCGTGTCGAAAAAAGGAGTGATAGATAGTAGTAGTAATAATAATAATAATAATAGTAATAATAATAATAATAACAAAACTTTGCAATGACTAAGAAGAAGAACACTTATCATAAAACGGCTCATATAAATTTAAGAGCCCCCAAGTGACTTGGGTAAAAGAATGATTGCATGTACCAAAGTACTTATATCATATCTATGTTCAACCAAACTTTAAACGCGTCTTAACCGACCGTCGGCTTCTCCCTCTTCGGTCATGGACCGAAAAGTGTTATGTACTCCATCTGTCGAGAATATCGACGGTGTTTCCAATAACCAGGCAATCAGGCCATAAGGCTATAACAGACAAAGCGCGCTCAAGGAACTTATGCTATATTACTGCGAAGTGTAAGAAGCATCTTCGAAGAAAATAGTGCCCCCACCAATACCTTTCTTCGGTGCTCATTGTTATTATGAGACTTGTGCAATAGATTTTTTGTACTCATGAGTTCCGTTGTGTGCCGACCATCATTGAAAACTATAAGAGCGCTAGCTTTCGGCTTCACCCAGTCTGAGGTCTGGCTTGGATGACCCGATCGTGACAATCGCAGAGGTGCTCCCTTTACTCCCTAGCCGAACAATCGGGAACGTAGGGGTAAACACAGGAGCGAGGCAACCCAGCTTGTAAATCGCTTAAGTCAATATGGTGCATATTGTGGCGTAATACACGAACAAGGAACGAAGCTGTACAACTATAATCATATGCAAGAGGAAAAGCTTCATGAAGGAAGCCCCCAAATGAATAGGGTATTTGAATTTATGCGTCACAAACAAAGTTTGGACAAGGAAATTTTTTACAAGAAACTTTTTCCAAAAAAGTATAATGCTTGGTCGAACCGAACACAAGTTAGAAATTAAAGCTTTGAGCATGAAAGCGACTTAGTTGGTTAATGCGTTTGGTATTGATGACGCGGTCCGAGCTTGATGTGGGGTGAGGTTCCATCCCCCAAGCCGGTCCCGAGGTGGCGGAGCAGAGAGCTCGACACACCGAAGTGGTGACATAGCATGGTCAATGCAGACCGGCAGAGTGACGCCGAAGTCGCCGGATCATTTTTCTGTGCACAAAAAATAGTGCAAACCGGAGATAATAGTAATAATGATAATTAAAAAAAATCGTTGCATAATAAATAATTTATGCAAAGTGAGTAATAAAAGAAATATGGCCTGGCGCCGAAGTCAATGTCGATGCAGGGCATCGGCGTGATGCGGTAAAGGCGTGGCAAAGCCTGAATTCGCAGGTCGGTCCAAGCTCCGAGTGCGGCGTTCGCCGGACTATGTACGGAAAATTGACCGAACCACCATGCGACTATCATGAATGTGGCTACCATTTGATAGACCTATGTACATATGATGGACAAACTAGAGTAATAATTCCTTGGGAAAAATGAACCCAAACAAGCAAAAAATACTGGGATTAATAGCACCTGGTTTATTTGTTGTAGCAATCCGAAAGAAGGTGATTCCCAAAATTGGGACTCGATCCGCACACCCATTGCCTGATGGGCGATAAAACGACGGCATGACAATGCTGGCAAAGGTTGGCTCGCCGAGGCAAAGCCCTCGGCCCAGCTAACGTGACAGAGCCGGTCGGCTAGTGACGCCGAAGTGTCCGGAGTAGGTTGATGAACAGATGACGAAGCCCCCCGGTCCAGCCGAGATGTCGAAGCCTCGATGTCAGCCGATGAGTTGAAGTAGGTCGGCGTGATGGACACCAGCTTGAAGAAGTAATAGTGCGGCCCTACCGATGCAGGTCGTGACGTGGTCGATGCCAGGTTGAGGAAGCGACCGTGCGGTGATGCCGATATGCCCGCTCTGTGTAATCCGTGAGGCGGCGATGTTGGTGATGATTTATCCTTCGCGATGCCGGACTCTTGTTCGGCTTGCCGTGAAGTTGATCCGAAGATGTTGATCCGAAGATGTTGATCCGAAGATGATGGACAAAGTGACGACGCGTCTAGCGCGGGTCGGTAGCCGTGAAGCAATATTGCCGGACTGGTTTGACACCAGCATGATGTTGAAGATCATTTTCAAAAGATCTTAAAGTTAGTGGGATGTGTTTGGAAACAAAACACAATACCCCATACAAAACTTCCTTCAAAAGGGATGTCCAAAATCCCGTTCATAAAAAAGACGAACTCGGGTCGGATTCGTTTTCGCGCAGAAAATAGATCCAAAAAGTGATGCACTAATCGGAAGGTTCCCGGAGTTTGGACGGTCGGATCGAGCTGAAATTTTGCGAGGTGGTAGATATAGGAATTCCGCAGCCGATCAACGGTTGGATCTTCCAAAGGATGTCCGAGATAGAAGCTGGACACCACGCCCTAAACTCATCTAGATTCCCGTCCAGATTTGACAGGGCTCCGGTATATCGTGGATTGCCAGAGATTCCTCCATCGGAACTCGACGAAATTTTCCAGGATTGTTGTAGACTCAATTCCGCACAATTCCACCAAAGGGATCGTCAAAGCGATACTCGAGGAGGTGGTGCGGCAGATACGAGTTCACTGTCCAGAAAAACAGCACGGTCGCTTGAGGGCAATGTTGACGTTGAGCCCCCGAGCTCCATGGATGATTCCTCCATGATCTTGATAGAGATCGGAGTTGATGTTTGATGAAGGCCCTCATCCGAACATGGTGATCCGAACACGGGGCGAAGTTCTTGGTCGAACCAAGGTGACCAGTCGAGCTGGTGACGAAGATGCCGAAGTCGCAGTTGATCTGCAGGCGAGCCATTGATCTTTTTATCGATCACACAGCGGAACTCTCAATGAAAGCACCAATGTCGGTGTCAAAACCGGCGGATCTCGGGTAGGGGGTCCCGAACTGTGCGTTTAAAGCAGATGGTAACAGGAGGCAGGGGACACGATGTTTTACCCAGGTTCGGGCCCTCTTGATGGAGGTAAAACCCTACGTCCTGCTTGATTAATATTGATGATATGGGTAGTACAAGAGTAGATCTACCACGAGATCAGAGAGACTAAACCCTAGAAGCTAACCTATGGTATGATTGTATGTATATGATCTATCGACTAGCCTAGCCTCGGTTTATATAATGCACCAGAGGCCTAGGATAACAAGAGTCCTAGCCGAATACGCCGGTGGGGAGGAGTCCTTGTCTTGATCGCCAAGTCTTGTGGAATCTTCCTTGTATGCGGCAACTGTCCAAACTGGCCCATGAGTATACGGCCATGGGGGTCCTCGGCCCAATCTAACAGATCGGGAGATGACGTGGTGAGTACCCCATAGTCCAGGACACCGTCAGCTGGTGTGGGCCTGATAGTGGCCCTGCTGGTGTGCTTGGCGAGGGCCTTGCCGGGTGGCCCGGCAAGAGTCTTGCTATGGCGTCACTAGTGCAGAACCGGGCAATAGCACCAGTTCGTAAGGCCCTTTAGTGCCGGTTCGGTAACCGACACTAAAGTGTGGGCACTAAAGGCCCCCCCTTTAGTATCGGTTCAGCACGAACCGGTGCTAAAGGACAACCACGTGGCATGAGCCAGCTCCGGGGGCAGGGAGCCCTTTAGTACCGGTTGGTGACAGCAACCGGTATTAAAAGGTTGGGGGGGTTTGGGTTTATAATTTCTTTTTCTTTTAATTTTGTGTTTTCCATTTAATTCTTTTCCGTTTGCTGGTATTTTACGATACTACATATTGTACATGTTATGCATATATATAAATAGAATTTCTAGTAGAACAGATCATATATATATATATCATCGAATGTCTCACAAGCACCATTAATTTACACATATATACGCACATGTATATACACACACACACACAATTAGCTAGCTATATACAATTTCTCCTAATTCGTGCCTTCGGAGCCAGTGGCATTAGCCTAATTGGTGCCTTCGGAGCACGAGGACAATTGGAAGTGGTTCATGGGGGCGGTAGCAGGTAATAGTATTCTCCCTTGGGATCTATGACCTGGTCGAGCAAAAATCCCGCTATTTCCTCTTGAATTGCTTCTATGCGCTCCTCTACTAGGAGCTGCTCCCGCACCTCTCTGAACTGTTAAGAAGGAGGTCAATATGCATGTGTATTAGTTGTGTGACTAGATATCGATAATGGTGTAAAAATTGTGAATAGTGTTCTGACAAACGTACCCAGTCCTGTCTTTGAGATCTGCTCTTTTTGGACGCCATCATGCGAATGTTCTCGCAAACGTAGTATGCACATAGATTATTTCCCGGCGCCTGCTTCAGGGCCTTTACGAGAATGGAATTTGATCAGATAATAATTAATCAAGCATGATAATTAAAGAGATGTCAGCTAGCTAGCTAGTACTACTTAATTACTTACCTTGGGTCGATACCATTTCAGCTTTCATTTCCATTGGGCTGGAGTGACGTTGATGAACTTTGCCCAAGCCCTGTCCGCCGACAAAGAAAATGAATAAAGGGGTTATTAAATAGTTCATATCAGGAAATGACGAACTAAATAGGCCGAGATATAGTTAATAATGATTGAAATTACCTGTTGACTATCCCAAACAAGATGGTGTAGTAACTTTCTTTTTTAAGTAGTGAGTCCAGTATTTCAACTGTTCCTTCATCAACTTTAATGATTAACAAGATTCAGTGAAATCTGCATGCACACACGTTTGCATGTCTTAATTAAGCGGGCATATGTAAGCAAAAACATGGAGCTAGCTAGTAGGCAAAAACAGAATTTGTAGTACAAGACAGTGTGACTCACTCAAAGTTGTAAGGAAGTAGTATATCTTCATTGTATTTGAGGCGCTTGAAGAACTCTAGCATGCTTTCCTCTACACTTTTTTTGATAATATGCATCTAATTTCTATGTGTATTCATTAATGGTATTTGGGTCAATGAACCCAATGCCATAGCATCCACCTTTTTTCATTTCATACATCTTCATCCTGCATAATACCACAGAAAAGAATATAGTGAGGATAATTACAGGTAATGATTGATCAAAATGATCACTACAGCTAGCTTGAGACTTAAATTACAGAAAGAAATCACTTACAAACAATAGCAACTGACGATAGATTTGTCGAGTGCATCTTGATTGTATAACTGAAATAGTTCTGAATACTCAACGGACACAGCTTTCTCATGGAATTAATGATCCTTCTTGACATTCACCATGAGGGACTCTCGATTGGAAATCTTGGTAATGTCCATGTACCATTGATGCAATTCATACATTCTCGTTGGGAGCTTCTTGACCTCGTCTGGCTTGACCAAAGGTTGGCCTTAGACATATTTCCATTTTATTTCCTCCTATCTAAGCGGAGACATGGACTCGATGTCGAGGAGTTGTCCAACAGTGATCTTGAGTATTTCAGCCTGCCTTATATGCTCCTCGGTTATTACCACATCACCCATCTCGGGAACGTAAATAGTTTGCCCACAATAATATTGGGCGCGCCTACTCTCATGTGTTGTTGGCACAACAAGCGGGGGGATTGATTGCGCCGCCTGTTCTCCCAGCCGGGGAACGGTTTTACCACATTTTTTGCCAACTGAATTTCTCGAGCTCGAGCTCGCCTCTTTCTGTAGATGTGCACGATTTAACTTCCTGAGGTGGCACTCATAGTCTGTGTCAACAGGCTTGGGAGATGGTGGTCTAGCCATATGAATGAAGTGGTCAATCTTTTCCTCAGGCACATTCTCCCTTGGCGGTGGTGGCGGGTTCGGTGCAAAACGGGCTTCCACCTCGGCCTTCGATATGGCTGCGTTTTCCTCCTCGGACTTGTCGTAAGGCCTCTGCGGAAGAGGCGCGAGGCTGCTTGGACCATATTGAAATCGCTTGCCTCCGCCTGTACCTCCCGTCCTACCTCGACTTGTACTGCTATGCACCATAGGTGCGGCGGCTCTCTTTCGTGATTGCTGAGGCGGCGGAGACGGCTGACGTGGCTGAGTTGGACGAGGAGGAGTGGCCTGAAGCAGTGCAGGACTTGGAGGAGGAGTGGCCTGAAGTTGTGCCGGACTTGAAGGAGGAGTGGTCCGACGCTGTGTCGGACTTGGAGGAGGAGTGGCCTGACGCTTTGCCAGACTTGGAGGAGGAGGAGTGGCCTGACGCGTTGGTGGACTTGGAGGAGCGGGAGTCTGCTGACGCGGTGTCGGTGGCCTTCGAAAGATGATGCAATCCTTTCTCCATAGGATGATACGATGTTTGGCCTCTCCCAGTGTGTGCTCCTCGTCACCTCCAGGAATGTCAAGCTCTAGCCCCGAATATTTGTGACACCCCAAAATTTTGACCTTGTTTCATTGCTTTAAAATTTTGCCAGGAAATTTAAACTTTCATTTTCTGGATTTTTCCCTTGATTTCAAAGCCATTCTTTTCTTTGTTATTATGGAGTTTTTACCCCAAGTAAAAACTTTCCAAATATATTATTGGACTTGTTTTCCCTTTCAAGAAAAAAAAACATTTCTATTATTAGTGGAACTTATTTGCACAATCATTTCTCTCTCAGCTTTATTCCTAAAATGATTTTTCCTTTAGTTTTGGAGCTCTTTTTGAACTACAACCACTTGATAAATTTATTTAAAGTTTTCACCAAAATTTGGAGATGTCATGAGATGTTTTTAAATCACTTTTATGCAAAAATATATTTCATTCATTTAATATTTTGAGCTCTACACCAAGTTTCCAAATCTGGTTCAGAGAGCAATTTTGCACTACAACCCCTTTAAATATTTCTTTCTAGCTTCCACCAAAATTATGGGATGTTAATAGGAGTATATTATTCAACTTCATGCAAAAGCCCATTGATGTTCGTTGAAAAATTTGAGTGAATCAACCTCTTTTTCATTCTGGCCCAGTTGGGTGTTTTCAACTGCATCCCTAATTAATTTTGCCCTAGTGACCATGAGCTTTCTCCTGCTTGTAGTACTCCATACCAAACCCTTAAGTCCAGGAGAGTGGACCCATGGGAGGATTTTTAGTGCATGCAGCTATGCCTTTATGTTTCTGTCCAGAATTGGTTTTCCTATAAACTTGCACTAACAAGTTTTTGATTTTGGCAAACTAACCTCACCACCCTCTCTATCATCTAAAGAGACATTGATCTGGAGAATTTGGCCACCCCAAGAATTGCCTAAATGACCTTGGCATTCTATCAAACACCCTGAGTGCATAGCCAGTTTTGGCATGATTTTAAGTTTACTTTGTGAACTTGATCATCTGACCTAACAACCATGTCCATTGATCTCCTCACTAACCCTAACCTAGTCCTGTTTTTTGCCAGCCCCGCTCAAGCACTCTAGCATGCCTTGGCATATTGCCGAGCATGTAGCGTGCGTGCTCTGGGGGCGCCCAGAGCGTGCATTTTGCACGTGCGTGCGCGCGGGTCGCCGCGTCGCGCCCGGCCCTTGCTCGCCTGTAGAGCCACGCCCCCGGCCTCATCCACTCACCAGAACCCGCCAGCTCGCCCCTGGCGCCCTACAGCGCCGCCGTCAGGTCGGCCACGGCGGCTAGCGGCTGGCCACAGTGGGCTCCTGCCCTAGATGGCGCCGCCCGAACCACTCCAGCGTGCCAGCTACCCTCTGGAGCAGCTCGACCTCATCCGCAAGCCATCTACTAGCGCCCGTCGTCGCCACGTCGCCTGCAGCAACAGAACGGCGGTTCGCCGTCAAGCTTATCCCCGGCCGCCATGAACCGACCTCGTCCACCTATAAATAGGAGTCCCCGAGCTCGTCCAGGCACCCAGGCAGCCTCAAGCCATCCTCCTAGAGTTCCCCCAGCCCGCAAGCGACAGCGGGAAGCCTTCTTCCCCGTCTCCGGCCAGTTCGGCCGCCACTGCTCTCTGGTCCAATTCGTCGCAAGCAAGGCCTCCCCAGCCCATCCAGAGCCACCATCCTCCTCCCCTCGATCTTGAGAAGCCACCCAACACCTCAAACCCGCTCAAGAACCACCATAGTGCGAACCCCCAATTCTCCCGAAGCCACCGGCCGCCGCTAGCTCACCGCCGGCGACTACCTTCGTCCCCACCTACCTAATGACCACCGGGAGGACCGCCCCGGGCTGTCGGATCCATCCCCGCCCTCAGAACCCCACGGGGAACCGCCGTTCATCGACGGCGATCGCCGGAGTCCCGCCATCGCTCGGGCAGAGGAGAAGGGAGGGAGTGGCGACTGGTCAAACCTGACCAGTGGCTCCCCTGGACCCACTGTCAGTGACCAGCCCCGCCACCACATGCTTTAATTGAAAGCGCAATGCCCCAGAGTACGTCTTCCCTGCTAAGAAAGCGTATTCCCATCGAAATGTTTTCCTTTTTTCTGTTTTATTTTAAAAATAGAATTTGACTAAACTTTGACCGGCTATAACTTTTAAAATATAAATCCAAATGACTTGGTTCTTTTTCTATTGTTTCTCAAATATTGTCTAGTTTATTTTCATATTTATTTCAAAATTTTCCAAACAACTTTTTTGTACTATTTTTGGACTATGTGTTAATTTGAATATTTTCAAAAATAGGATTTGTTGGAGAGAGAAGAAAACTTTCAAAGTTTTGGAATGCACCCTGCCTCACCACAACTTGAAGGCAAGCATTCTGAACCCTGGCATAATATATTTTGGGGATTGTTTGATACGGTTATAACCCCACCTCAACATAAAGCATTAGTTATATTTTTGTGACGATATGATCATACGCTTTGAGTGCAAAAATGGAAATTTTTGCTGTTGGAAATGGACATTACTTGTGATAGCAATCACCCTCATATGCCTCTCATGCCTACCGGGAAGGATCCGGGAAAGTCTCTGTCTTGGGTAGACACGAGCTTGTCCCTCGTCGAGACGGTTATGACCGGTGGGGCAGGGGGAGGTATGATGAGTGGTGGTTGTGTCTGATGGATGTGAAATATTATCCTTCAGCTAATCATGCAGGAAATACTTAAGCCTCCTGAGTCGGCCGTAGATCGAGTCTTGTTCCAGTAACCCCCATACTTGTTTCGTGCTGCCACTTGTCCCTGCCGTAGGTAGGGTACAGTTCAGTAAGTTGTCAACCCCTGTCCTAGCACACACCGTACAGAGAGGCCATGGTGGAAGATACCGGCTGCATCCGGTAGGCATGCCACCTAGTCCGGGGGCATGGGTGTTTCCGGTTGGGACCGAGAGGGGAGGCCACCCCTTAGAGCGCGCGATAAAAATTTGATGCCATGCTACGCGAGGTAGTAGCCTCCCCACTTAGAGTTTTTCTTAACAGGTGTCTGGGTGATTCCAGACACGAGTAAAGTTAAGCTGGTGTGTGCAAGTTAGGCGTGTTTTCGACTAAAAGACCGTAGACGGAATTAGTTCCGATGGACTAAAGAAATCCGTTACTCGTGGGTAAAGAGTACACCCTCTGCAGAGATATTATACCTATTCGAATAGCCGTGTCCATGGTAAGGACTACAGTCTGGGATGGGTCAAGTGTCGGTCTTCGGAGGAAAAACTACTAACCCCGAACATTGATTATGACCGGTGACGTATGATTATTATGATTATTATTATTATGGACTAACCATTTATGTTATTTGAATTATTGAGTATCGCTGGGACGGTTCTACCTCCTGGATATTCACCGTGATTATTCTTATATAAGCCCTTTATGTGGTGTCGCCCAGACGCCCGACTGTGGCATGCGTGTTATTTCATTTACTTATAAGCCCCTTTATGTGGTGTCGCCCAGACGCCCGACTGTGGCATGCGTGTTATTTCATTTACTTATAAGCCCCTTTATGTGGTGTCGCTCAGACGCCCGACTGTGGCATGCTTGTTATTTCATTTACTTATAAGACCTTTATGTGGTGTCGCACAGACGCCCGACTGTGGCATGCTTGTTATTTCATTTACTTATAAGCCCTTTATGTGGTATCGCACAGACGCCCGACTGAGGCACGCTTCATATTATTATCCTTTCGAGGCGTCGCTTCAGACACCCGATCGGTGCTTTTCATTTCTACTCCCTGATTGTTTACTCATGTTTTATTTGAATGATCTGCTTGCGTGCATCATGAACCTTATTTCATAACTGATGTAGTGATCATGGAATATTTCAAAACATGATTATCAATGGCTATATTATACCTGTGTTCTTAATGTTTGTGAGTACATTCAAAGTACTCACTGGCTTGTCCCTGGCTATTGTCTTGGCCAGATTTCTTGCGTGGAAAGGAGCGTTGCGATGATAGCCCCGGAACCTACGTAATGGTGATAGCAGCCTCGCGAAGATAGGAGTTATCCTGGTCAGCTGTTCCTGTGGGAAATGGAGTCCCATAGATGCTGATGATCCGCAAACCGCTTCCGCCATCAACCACTAGAAACCAATTGTTGTACCCATAGGCCAGAATGGTCTTGTACTTCATATTTTGTATTTTGCTTGGAGTTTCTGTAACAAGTTGGTGTCTCATCAGCTAACAGTAATCCTGGGGCTGGTGAGCACAAGGGCCGCTTTTGGGAAATTAATATCCCGAAAATCCGGTCCTGACAATATTGGTCCACCACCTCATCAACAAAGACACGAGCATAGCCCACTGGAATCGGGTTGTAATGGAAGGTTGCCTCGGGGGGATTTGTAAAAGCAATGGCGTCCGCCACCTTCATGGATATGTTCTTCATTTTGAAGTGTAGCTCGCAGTTAGTGTTCTCCATGATGTCATCCACGGGGTATCTATCCAGCATTGCGTCGCCCGGGGTGGAACGCACGCTGCTTCTCGGCATGGATGGGACGGTGCTATCCAATGTTGGATCATCCGCTAGCTGCTGCAGCTGCTGAGAGCCCCTTTGCTGGCTAAGTGAGTCGATCTGCTCCTGCTGCCGCTGGAATTTGACTGCCAAGTCCGCGTGCGCCGATTCTAGGCCTTGAAGGCGTTCATAGTCCAGCTTACTCTGCCCCTCCTCCATATTCCTCTTCTTATCCTCCGCAATCTTCTTTCTCGCACGGGTTCTATAGTCGGTGTTCCAGTCCGAAAACCCCTCATACCACGGAATAGCACCCTTGCCTCGTGTTCTTCCCGGGTGTTCAGGATTTCCCAGGGCACGCGTAAGCTCGTCGTTCTCTCTGTTGGACTGGAACACCCCCGATCGAGCCTCTTCTATTGCAACAAGTAGCTTATCTTTGGCTCCGTCCAAACATGCCTTCTTCGAAACTTTGCCTGTCTTCGGGTCCAACTACCCCCCATGCGCATAGAACCAAGTCCTGCACCTGGGGGGCCAGCTCAATGTTTCTGGAGTGACACCTGCATCCTCCATCTCTTTCTCAGACTTAACCCACTTAGGCATTGCCACCGTGTAGCCACCTGGCCCTAGCTTATGGAACTTATCCTTTTCTGCGGCACCTTGTTTATTCTCGACTGTTCCTTAGATAATTCTGATTCCTTGAATTTCACGAAATCGTCCCAATGAGCACTTTGCTTCTCTAGTGTTCCCTTGAATACTGGAGTCTTCTTTCCTCCCTTGACGTACTGGTCCCATACACGATTCTTTTGGTTGTTGAATGCAACCGCCATCTTCCTAAGAGCAGCGTCCTTGACTTTCTCCACATCTGCATCTGTGAAATGATCTGGTAGGGTGAAATTTGCCATGAGCGTTTCCCAAAGCAGAAGTTGTTGTCTCTCGTCGACAAAAGTAAGATCTGGACGTGGCTTTGCTGGCTCTCTCCATTCTTGAAGGGAGATCGGGAGTTGGTCCTTCACAAGAACTCCGCACTGACGAATGAACTTGTCCGCAATCTTATTAGGTGCTAATGGTTCACCATTATGTTTGATGGCCTCGATATTGTACTTTACGCCCTCCTTCAACTTTTTGTTCGGGCCTCATACTGTCCTGCTGCCTGAAGATTTGCTCGATCCGGATGGCTGAAAGAAGAAAGATGGATTCGTTAATATATATCTTCAAGTCATTTAAAACATGTGATGATCACCAGATGCCTGCTTATATAAATATACCTCGTCGGTCTTTGTTGTTCCAAGATCAACATTTTCTTCGTCATGTTCTTAGTTCATGACTTCATCAATTTGGTCGTCGCGATCGAATATCATATCACCCTCCCCGGTGTTCTTTAGATATTCGGAGCCATCATAATCTTCTTCATTCTGATCATCATCTGGCCCACAAGGATTGCGTATGATATTGAACTGGGCCTCTTCTCCCTCTCTGCCGGTATTGTCCGCCATAGGTTTTATTTAACTAATCCAAAAGAAATATATTCAAATTACAATGCATGGATGCAATTAATTAATAAGGAAAAACTGAATCAATCATAGTACATAATAAGCATCATCGAATATAATCTCGAATGCGTCGTCTCGAATAATAGATATAATTTCGAATACATCGTCTCGAATAATATATATAATCTTGAATAAATCATCTCGAATATTATATATCGAATACATCACTAGCTAGCTAGCTAATAAAGATCGAATACTAGAGAGTAATCTAGGCCACTCGCGGTTCCTGAGGCGCAGGCGGTGGACAACCAAAGTGAAGGAACCATCACTGGATCATAGCTCGGGCCGGGCGGGGACGACGGGAGGACGGGGCGGGGGACGACGGGAGGACGGGGCGGGGGACGGGGACGGGTCGGGCAGCAACGAGGGGCGGCGGCGACGGGGCAAAGGAGAAAGAAGCAAAGGGAGAGATGAGAAACTGAATTTTTTTGAAATGTTTTCTTATATAGAACCCACCTTTAGTACCGGTTGGAGCCACCAACCGGTACTAAAGGTCTGTTTTGGCCAGGCGAAGCGGCGAGAACCGCACCCCCTTTAGTACTGGGTCGTGGCGCCAACCGGTACTAAAGGCCCCCCTTTAGTACCGGTTGGAGCCACGACTCGATACTAAAGGGTGTGCGATGCCAGGCGAGGGGCGTAGAAGTTTAGTCCCACCTCGCTAGCCGAGGGGCACTCACACCTGCTTATAAGCCGCGCCGCCGCTACTGTCTCGAGCTCCTCTCTAAAGCAGGCCTTCTGGGCCTACCTCTGCTACGATGCCCTATTGGGCCTACTAGGGTAGCGGGCCTGCATTCCTGGCCCAACTAGAATTTGGGTTTCTAGTCGTATGCAGGCCGCTGTGGCCCTGTTGGTGGGCTTTTTTGTTGGGGAACGTAGCAGAATTTTAAAATTTTCTACGCATCACCAAGATCAATCTATGGAGTCATCTAGCAACGAGGGAGAGAGGAGTACATCTACATACCCTTGTAGATCGCGCGCGGAAGCGCTCAAGAGAACAGGGTTGATGGAGTCGGTACTCGTCGTGATCCAAATCACCGATGACCTAGCGTCGAACGGACGGCACCTCCGCGTTCAACACACGTACGGTTGGGAAGACGTCTCCTCCAACTTGATCCAGCAAGGGGGAAGGAGAGGTTGATGGAGATCCAGCAGCACAACGGTGTGGTGGTGGAAGCAACGGTGATCTCGGCAGGGCTTCGCCAAGCACAGGGAGAGGGAGGAGTGTCATGGGAGGGAGAGGGAGAGGCCAGGGGCTAGGGTGCGGCTGCCCTCCCGCCCCCCCACTATATATAGGGTCCCTGGGGGGGCGCCGGCCCTAGGAGATCCAATCTCCTAGGGGGGCGGCGGCCAAGGGGGTGGCTTGCCCCCCAAGGCAAGTGTGGCGCCCCCACCCCTAGGGTTTCCAACCCTAGGCCCAGGGGGAGGCCCAAGGGGGGCGCAGCAGCCCACTACGGGCTGGTTCCCCTCCCACTTCAGCCCATGGGGCCCTCCGGGATAGGTGGCCCCACCCGGTGGACCCCCTTGGGCATAGAAACTATGCATAGACCTAGCTCATGATGCCACTGTTGGGGAACGTAGCAGAATTTTAAAATTTTCTACGCATCACCAAGATCAATCTATGGAGTCATCTAGCAACGAGGGAGAGAGGTGTACATCTACATACCCTTGTAGATCGCGCGCGGAAGCGTTCAAGAGAACGGGGTTGATGGAGTCATACTCGTCGTGATCCAAATCACCGATGATTTAGCGCCGAACGGACGACACCTCCGCGTTCAACACACGTACGGTTGGGAAGACGCCTCCTCCAACTTGATCTAGCAAGGGGGAAGGAGAGGTTGATGGAGATCCAGCAGCACGAGGGCGTGGTGGTGGAAGCAACGGTGATCTCGGCAGGGCTTCACCAAGCACAGGGAGAGGGAGGAGTGTCACGGGAGGGAGAGGGAGAGGCCAGGGACTAGGGTGCGGCTGCCCTCCCCCCCACTATATATAGCGTCCCTGGGGGGCGCCGGCCCAAGGAGATCCAATCTCCTAGGGGGGCGGCGGCCAAGGGGGTGGCTTGCCCCCCAAGGCAAGTATGGCGCCCCCACCCCTAGGGTTTCTAACCCTAGGCGCAGGGGGAGGCCCAAGGGGGGTGCACCAGCCCACTAGGGGCTGGTTCCCCTCCCACTTCTGCCCATGGGGCCTAATGGGATAGGTGGCCCCACCCGGTGGACCCCCGGGACCCTTCCGGTGGTCCCAGTACAATACCGATTACCCCCGAAACTTTCCCGATGGCCGAAACTTGACTTCCTATATATAAATCTTCACCTCCGGACCATTCCGGAACTCCTCGTGACGTCCGGGATCTCATCTGGGACTCCGAACAACTTTTGGGTTACCGTATACTAATATCTCAACAACCCTAGCGTCACCGAACCTTAAGTGTGTAGACCCTACGGGTTCGGGAGACACGCAGACATGACCGAGACGACTCTCTGGTCAATAACCAATAGAGGGATCTGGATACCCATGTTGGCTCCCACATGCTCCTCGATGATCTCATCGGATGAACCACAATGTCGAGGATTCAATCAATCCGTATACAATTCCCTTTGTCAATCGGTACATTACTTGCCCGAGACTCTTTCGTCGCTATCCCAATACCTTGTTCAATCTCGTTACCGGTAAGTCACTTTACTCGTACCGTAATGCATGATCCCGTGATTAACCACTTGGTCACATTGAGCTCATTATGATGATGCATTACCGAGTGGGCCCAGAGATACCTCTCCGTCATACGGAGTGACAAATCCCAGTCTCGATTCATGCCAACCCAACAGACACTTTCGGAGATACCTGTAGTGTACCTTTATAGTCACCCAGTTACGTTGTGACGTTTGGCACACCCAAGGCACTCCTACGGTATCCGGGAGTTGCACAATCTCATGTTCTAAGGAAATGATACTTGACATTCGGAAAAGCTACAACAAACGAACTACACGATCTTTGAGCTATGCTTAGGATTGGGTCTTGTCCATCACATCATTCTCCTAATGATGTGATCCCGTTATCAATGACATCCAATGTCCATAGTCAGGAAACCCTGACTATCTTTTGATCAACGAGCTAGTCAACTAGAGGCTCACTTGGGACGTGTTGTGGTCTATGTATTCACACATGTATTACGATTTCCGGATAACACAATTATAGCATGAATAATAGACAATTATCATGAACAAAGAAATATAATAATAACCATTTTATTATTGCCTCTAGGGCATATTTCCAACAGTCTCCCACTTGCACTAGAGTCAATAGTCTAGTTACATTGTGATTAATCAAACACCCATGCAATTCTGGTGTTGATCATGTTTTGCTCTAGGGAGAGGTTTAGTCAACGGATCTGCCACATTCAGGTCCGTATGTACTTTACAAATCTCCATGTCTCCATTTTGAACACTTTCACGAATGGAGTTGAAGCGACGCTTGATATGCCTGGTCTTCCTGTGAAACCCGGGCTCCTTGGCAAGGGCAATAGCTCCAGTGTTGTCACAGAAGAGAGTCATCGGGCCCGACGCATTGGGTATGACTCCTAGGTCAGTAATGAACTCCTTCACCCAGATTGCCTCTTGTGCTGCCTCCGAGGCTGCCATGTACTCCGCTTCACATGTAGATCCCGCCACAACGCTTTGCTTGCAACTGCACTAGCTTAGTGCCCCACCATTCAAAATATACACGTATCCGGTTTGTGACTTAGAGTCATCCAGATCTGTGTCAAAGCTAGCATCGACGTAACCCTTTACGACGAGCCCTTCGTCACCTCCATAAACGAGAAACATATCCTTAGTCCTTTTCAGGTACTTCAGGATATTCTTGACCGCTGTCCAGTGTTCCATGCCGGGATTACTTTGGTACCTTCCTACCAAACTTACGGCAAGGTTTACATCAGGTCTAGTACACAGCATAGCATACATGATAGACCCTATGGCCGAGGCATAGGGGACGACACTCATCTTTTCTCTATCTTCTGCCGTGGTCAGGCATTGAGCCGTGCTCAATCTCGTACCTTGCAATACAGGCAAGAACCCCTTCTTTGACTGATCCATTTTGAACTTCTTCAATATCTTGTCAAGGTACGTACTGTGTGAAAGACCAATGAGGCGTCTCGATCTATCTCTATAGATCTTGATGCCTAATATATAAGCAGCTTCTCCAAGGTCCTTCATTGAAAAACACTTGTTCAAGTAGGCCTTTATGCTTTCCAAGAATTCTATATCATTTCCCATCAACAGTATGTCATCCACATACAATATGAGAAATGCTACAGAGCTCCCACTCACTTTCTTGTAAATGCAGGCTTCTCCATAAGTCTGCGTAAACCCAAACGCTTTGATCATCTCATCAAAACAAATGTTCCAACTCCGAGATGCTTGCACCAGCCCGTAAATCAAGCATTGGAGCGTGCACACCTTGTCAACATTCTTACGACAAAACCTTCCGGCTGCATCATATACAATTCTTCCTTAAGGAAACCATTAAGGAATGCCGTTTTGACGTCCATTTTCCATATCTCATAATCATAGAATGCGGCAATTGCTAACATGATTCGGACGGACTTCAGCTTCACTACGGGTGAGAAAGTCTCATTGTAGTCCACCCCTTGAACTTGTCGATAACCCTTAGCGACAAGCCGAGCTTTATAGATGGTTACGTTACCATCCGTGTCTGTCTTCTTCTTAAAGATCCATTTATTTTCTATGGCTCGCCGATCATCGGGCAAGTCAGTCAAAGTCCATACTTCGTTTTCATACATGGATCCTATCTCGGATTTCATGGCTTCCAGCCATTTGTCGGAATCCGGGCCCGCCATCGCTTCTTCATAGTTCGAAGGTTCACCATTGTCTAACAACATGATTTCCAAGACAGGGTTGCCGTACCACTCTGGTGCGGAACGTGTCCTCGTGGACCTACGAAGTTCAGTAGCAACTTGATCTAAAGTTTCATGATCATCATCATCAACTTCCTCTCTAGTCGGTGCAGGCACCTCAGGAACATTTTCTTGAGCTGCGCCACTTACCGGTTCAAGAGGTAATACTTCATCAAGTTCTACTTTCCTCCCACTTATTTCTTTCGAGAGAAACTCTTTCTTTAGAAAGGACCCATTCTTGGCAACAAAGATCTTGCCTTCGGATCTGAGGTAGAAGGTATACCCAATAGTTTCTTTAGGGTATCCTATGAAGATGCATTTTTCCGATTTGGGTTTGCGCTTTTCAGGTTGAAGTTTCTTGACATAAGCATCGCATCCCCAAACTTTTAGAAACAACAGCTTAAGTTTCTTCCCAAACCATAATTCATACGGTGTCGTCTCAACGGATTTCGACGGAGCCCTATTTAAAGTGAATGCGACAGTCTCTAAAGCATAGCCCCAAAATGACAGCGATAAATCGGTAAGAGACATCATAGATCGCACCATATCCAATAGAGTGCGATTACGACGTTCGGACACACCATTACGCTGAGGTGTTCCAGGCGGCGTGAGTTGTGAAACTATTCCACATTTTCTTAAGTGTGTGCCAAATTCGTGACTCAAGTATTCTCCCCCACGATCTGATCGCAAGAACTTGATTTTCCTGTCACGTTGATTCTCAACCTCACTCTGAAATTCCTTGAACTTTTCAAAGGTCTCAGACATGTGTTTCATTAAGTAGACATAACCATATCTACTCAAGTCATCAGTGAGGGTGAGAACATAACTATAGCTACCGCGAGCCTCAACACTCATTGGACCGCACACATCAGTATGTATGATTTCCAATAAGTTGGTTGCTCGCTCCATTGTTCCTGAGAACGGAGTCTTGGTCATTTTACCCATGAGGCATGGTTCGCACGTGTCAAATGATTCGTAATCAAGAGACTCCAAAAGTCCATCGGCATGGAGCTTCTTCATGCGTTTGACACCTATGTGACCAAGGTGGCAATGCCACAAGTATGTGGGACTATCATTATCAACCTTACATCTTTTGGTATTCACACTATGAATATGTGTAACATTACGCTCGAGATTCATTAAGAATAAACCATTCACCAGTGGAGCATGACCATAAAACATATCTCTCATATAAATAGAAGAACCATTATTCTCGGATTTAAATGAGTAGCCATCTCGAATTAAATGAGATCCTGATACAATGTTCATGCTCAAAGCTGGCACTAAATAACAATTATTGAGGTTTAAAACTAATCCCGTAGGCAAATGTAGAGGCAGCGTGTCAACGGCGATCACATCGACCTTGGAACCATTCCCGACGCGCATCATCACCTCGTCCTTCGCCAGTCTCCGCTTATTCTGCAGCTCCTGCTTTGAGTTACAAATGTGAGCAACTGCACCGGTATCAAATACCCAGGAGCTACTACGAGTACTGGTAAGGTACACATCAATTACATGTATATCACATATACCTTTAGTGTTGCCGGCCTTCTTGTCCGCTAAGTATTTGGGGCAGTTCTGCTTCCAGTGACCACTTCCCTTGCAATAAAAACACTCAGTCTCGGGCTTGGGTCCATAATTTGGCTTCTTCCCGGCAGCTTGCTTACCGGGCGCGGCAACTCCCTTGCCGTCCTTCTTGAAGTTCTTTTTACCCTTGCCTTTCTTGAACTTAGTGGTTTTATTCACCATCAACACTTGATGTTCCTTTTTGATTTCCACCTCTGCTGATTTTAGCATTGGATATACCTCAGGAATGGTCTTTTCCATCCTCTGCATATTGAAGTTCATCACAAAGCTCTTGTAGCTCGGTGGAAGCGACTGAAGGATTCTGTCAATGATCGCGTCATCCGGGAGATTAACTCCCAGCTGAGTCAAGCAGTTATGCAACCCAGACATTTTGAGTTTGTGCTCACTGACAGAACTATTTTCCTCCATCTTACAGCTGAAGAACTTGTCGGAGACTTCATATCTCTCGACCCGGGCATGAGCTTGGAAAACCATTTTCAGCTCTTCGAACATCTCATATGCTCCGTGTCTCTCAAAACGCTTTTGGAGCCCCGGTTCTAAGCTGTAAAGCATGCCGCACTGAACGAGGGAGTAATCATCAGCACATGACTACCAAGCGTTCATAACGTCTTGGTTCTCTGGGATGGGTGCGTCACCTTGCAGTGCTTCTAGGACATAATCTTTCTTGGCAGCTATGAGGATGATCCTCAGGTTCCGGACCCAGTCCGTATAGTTGCTGCCATCATCTTTCAGCTTGGTTTTCTCTAGGAACGCGTTGAAGTTGAGGACAACGTGGGCCATTTGATCTAAAAGACATATTGTAAAGATTTTAGACTAAGTTCATGATAATTAAGTTCATCTAATCAAATTACTCAATGAACTCCCACTCAGATAGACATCCCTCTAGTCATCTAAGTGAAACATGATCCGAGTCAACTAGGCCGTGTCCGATCATCATGTGAGACGGACTAGTCAACATCGGTGAACATCTTCATGTTGATCGTATCTTCTATACGACTCATGCTCGACCTTTCGGTCTTCTGTGTTCCGAGTCCATGTCTATACATGCTAGGCTCGTCAAGTCAACCTAAGTGTATTGCGTGTGTAAATTTGGCTTACACCCATTCTATTCGAACGTTAGAATCTATCACACCCGATCATCACGTGGTGCTTCGAAACAACGAACCTTCGCAACGGTGCACAGTTAGGGGGAACACTTTCTTGAAATTATTACGAGGGATCATCTTATTTAAGCTACCGTCGTTCTAAGCAAATAAGATGTAAAACATGATAAACATCACATGCAATCAAATAGTGACATGATATGGCCAATATCATTTGCTCCTTTTGATCTCCATCTTCGGGGCTCCATGATCATTGTTGTCACCGGCATGACACCATGAGCTCCATCATCATGATCTCCATCATCGTGTCTTCTTGAAGTTGTCTCGTCATCTATTACTTCTACTACTATGGCTAACGCTTTAGCAATAAAGTATAGTAATTACATGACGTTTATGTTGACACGCAGGTCATAAATAAATAAAGACAACTCCTATGGCTCCTGCCGGTTGTCATACTCATCGACATGCAAGTCGTGATTCCTATTACAAGAACATGATCAATCTCATACATCACATATATCATTCATCACATCCTTTTGGCCATATCACATCACACGACACATGCTGCAAAAAACAAGTTAGACGTCCTCTAATTGTTGTTGCAAGTTTTTACGTGGCTGCTATAGGTTTCTAGCAGGAACGTTTCTTACCTACGCCAAAACCACAACGTGATATGCCAATTTCTATTTACCCTTCATAAGGACCCTTTTCATCGAATCCGATCCGACTAAAGTGGGAGAGACAGACACCCGCCAGCCACCTTATGCAACTAGTGCATGTCAATCGGTGGAACCAGTCTCACGTAAGCGTACGTGTAAGGTCGGTCTGGGCCGCTTCATCCCACGATGCCGCCGAATCAAGATAAGACTAGTAACGGCAAGCAAATTGACAATATCGACGCCCACAACTGCTTTGTGTTCTACTCGTGCATAGAAACTACGCATAGACCTAGCTCATGATGCCACTGTTGGGGAACGTAGCAGAATTTTAAAATTTTATACGCATCACCAAGATCAATCTATGGAGTCATCTAGCAACGAGGGAGAGAGGAGTACATCTACATACCCTTGTAGATCACGCGCGGAAGCGTTCAAGAGAACGGGGTTGATGGAGTCATACTCGTCGTGATCCAAATCACCGATGATCTAGCGCCGAACGAACGACACCTCCGCGTTCAACACACGTACGGTTGGGAAGACGTCTCCTCCAACTTGATCCATCAAGGGGGAAGGAGAGGTTGATGGAGATCCAGCAGCATGACGGCGTGGTGGTGGAAGCAACGGTGATCTCGGTAGGGCTTCACCAAGCACAGGGAGAGGGAGGAGTGTCACGGGAGGGAGAGGGAGCGGCCAGGGACTAGGGTGCGGCTGCCCTCCCCCCACTATATATAGGGTCCCTGGGGGGCGCCGGCCCTAGGAGATCCAATCTCCTAGGGGGACGGCGGCCAAGGGGGGTGGCTTGCCCCCCAATGCAAGTGTGGCGCCCCACCCCTAGGGTTTCCAACCCTAGGCGCAGGGGGAGGCCCAAGGGGGGCGCACCAGCCCACTAGGGGCTGGTTCCCCTCCCACTTCTGCCCATGGGGCCCTCCGGGATAGGTGGCCCCACCCGGTGGACCCCCTTGGGCATAGAAACTATGCATAGACCTAGCTCATGATGCCACTGTTGGGGAACGTAGCAGAATTTTAAAATTTTCTACGCATCACCAAGATCAATCTATGGAGTCATCTAGCAACGAGGGAGAGAGGTGTACATCTACATACCCTTGTAGATCGCGCGCGGAAGCGTTCAAGAGAACGGGGTTGATGGAGTCATACTCGTCGTGATCCAAATCACCGATGATTTAGCGCCGAACGGACGACACCTCCGCGTTCAACACACGTACGGTTGGGAAGACGCCTCCTCCAACTTGATCTAGCAAGGGGGAAGGAGAGATTGATGGAGATCCAGCAGCACGACGGCGTGGTGGTGGAAGCAACGGTGGATCCCCGGGACCATTCCGGTGGTCCCAGTACAATACCGATTACCCTCGAAACTTTCCCGATGGCCGAAACTTGACTTCCTATATATAAATCTTCACCTCCGGACCATTCCAGAACTCCTCGTGACGTCCGGGATCTCATCTGGGACTCCGAACAACTTTTGGGTTACCGTATACTAATATCTCAACAACCCTAGCATCACCGAACCTTAACTGTGTAGACCCTACGGGTTTGGGATACACGCAGACATGACCGAGATGACTCTCCGGTCAATAACCAATAGCAGGATCTGGATACCCATGTTGGCTCCCACATGCTGCTCGATGATCTCATCGGATGAACCACAATGTCGAGGATTCAATCAATCCGTATACAATTCCCTTTGTCAATCGGTACATTACTTGCCCGAGACTCTTTCTTCGCTATCCCAATACCTTGTTCAATCTCGTTACCGGTAAGTCACTTTACTCGTACCGTAATGCATGATCCCGTGATTAACCACTTGGTCACATTGAGCTCATTATGATGATGCATTACCGAGTGGGCCTAGAGATACCTCTCCGTCATACGGAATGACAAATCCAGTCTCGATTCATGCCAACCCAACAGACACTTTCGGAGATACCTGTAGTGTACCTTTATAGTCACCCAGTTACGTTGTGACGTTTGGCACACCCAAGGCACTCCTACGGTATCCGGGAGTTGCACAATCTCATGGTCTAAGGAAATGATACTTGACATTCGAAAAAGCTACAGCAAACGAACTACACGATCATTGAGCTATGCTTAGGATTGGGTCTTGTCCATCACATCATTCTCCTAATGATGTGATCCCGTTATCAATGACATCCAATGTCCATAGTCAGGAAACCATGACTATCTTTTGATCAACGAGCTAGTCAACTAGAGGCTCACTA
Source organism: Triticum urartu (assembly GCF_056163025.1). Taxonomy (NCBI): domain Eukaryota; kingdom Viridiplantae; phylum Streptophyta; class Magnoliopsida; order Poales; family Poaceae; genus Triticum; species Triticum urartu. Next base: position 648,463,787 of record NC_141875.1, on the reverse strand, counting down.
GGGACGTGTTGTGGTCTATGTATTCACACATGTATTACGATTTCCGGATTACACAATTATAGCATGAACAACAGACAATTATCATGAACAAAGAAATATAATAATAACCATTTTATTATTGCCTCTAGGGCATATGTCCAACATTTTTTTCATTTATTTTTTTTATTTTTTTCTTTTCTGCTTTATTTATTTTTAGTTGTTTTTGTTGTATTTTGAGTTTCTTTGTGAATATTTTTGCTTTAGGTACAAAAAATTACAAACTTTCTGTTAGTGCCGGTAGTTTTCAAATTTGAATAGTTTAAATTTTGAACTATTTGAATTTTGTGTGAATCACTAGTTTGTTAATAACTTAACTTTGAAAATAGATTTTTCAGTGATTCTTTTTTCTTATGTTTAACATTAGTTTGTTTTATCATTATATTCAATTTGGTAATTCTTAGGTTATTTAAAAAATGAAATGCCTTTGTAACGGATGAGTTTTCGCCCGAAACACTGATACTTCGAAAGAGATTGTCCATTTTGTACACGAAGTGCATCCAGTTTTGTGGTAACCCTCTCTACTTTTTTGCACATGCTATGTGGGTGAAATTATGATACCATGCCAACTTTCAACCTTTTCTGAGTTCATTTGAAATGCTTTTCAATTTCAGGGTCATTTAGCTGAAAAAATCAGTAAATGCATGAAAGAATTTGTTTGCACATAAAATTTCTTCGCGTTTCAAATGCCAAAACACATAAATACCCTAACTATTACAAAGATTCCCTCCTGGGTGTGAAACATAGAATAAAGTGATGATAGTGAAGCTGAGCACATCCCAGATCTTTGGATGTGAAACTTTTTCTTCGCGTGTGTCCCTTTGCGCCGTAGCCATGGAAAATCTTCATCATTTAACTGGATGCTCGGGTCAATATTCACTGTGAATGGAGCAATTTCATCAAACTTTTCATAATCTTATGACATGTCTATCTTGTCATCCACTCCCACGATGTTTCTCTTCCCAGAAAGAACTATGTGGCGCTTTGGCTCATCGTATGATGCATTCGCTTCCTTATCTTTTCTTTTTCTCGGCTTGGTAGACATATCCTTCACATAGAAACCTGCGCCACATCATTAGCTAGGACAAATGGTTTGTCTGCATACGCAATATTGTTGAGATCCACTGTTGTCATTCCGTACTGCGGGTCTTCCGTTACCCTGCCTCGTGTCATATTGACCCATTTTCACCGAAACAAAGGGACCTTCAAACCACGTCCATAGTCAAGTTCCCATATCTCCTCTATGTAACCATAACATGTTTCCTTTCCCGTCTTGGTTTCTACATCAAAGCGGACACCACTGTTTTGGTTGGTGCTCTTCTTATCTTGGGCGATCGTGTAAAATGTATTACCATTTATCTCGTACACTTTGAAAGTCATTATATTCGAAGATGGTAACTGGGACAGCGAGTACATGTCATCATCAATAGAGGCGTCATGCATGGTACGTGTCTGCAACCAGCCAGCGAAACTCCTTGTTTGTTCACATGTAATCTAGTCATCAGACCGCTTCGGGTGTTTGGAGCGTAGAAAATTCTTGTGTTCATCCATATACGGAGCCACCAAGGCGGAATTATGTAGAACTGTGTAGTGTGCTTCAGTTAGAGAATGTCCGTCCATACATATTATTTGATCCCCTCCTAGCGTGCCTTTTCCATCCAGTCTGCCCTTATGCCACGATTCAGGAACACCAATCGGCTTAAGGTCAGGAATAAAGTCAATACAAAACTCAATGACCTCCTCATTTTCATGGCCCTTGGAGATGCTTCCTTCTGGCCTAGCACGATTATGAACATATTTATTTAAGACTGCCATGAACCTCTCAAAGGGGAACATATTGTGTAGAAATACAGGACCCAAAATGTTAATCTCTTCCCATAGGTGAACCAGGACGTGCGTCATGATGTTGAAGAAGGATGGTGGGAACACCAACTCGAAACTGACAAGACATTGCACCAAATCATTCTATAACCTTGGTATGATTTCTGGGTCGATTACCTTCTGAGAGATTGCATTGAGGAATGCACATAGCTTCACAATGGCTAATCGAACATTTTCCGGTAGAAGCCCCCTCAATGCAACCGGAAGCAGTTGCATCATAATCACGTGGCAGTCATGAGACTTTAGGTTCTGGAACTTTTTCTCTGCCATGTTTATTATTCCCTTTATATTCGACGAGAAGCCATACGATACCTTAATACTGAGCAGGCATTCAAAAAAGATTCCTTCTCTTCTTTGGTAAGAGCGTAGCTGGCATGACCCTGATGTATGCCGTATTTTCCGTGCATACGTTGCTGGTCCTCCCGTGCCTCAGGTGTATCTTTTGTCTTCCCATACATGCCCAAGAAGCCAAGCAGGGTCACGCAAAGATTCTTCGTCACGTGCATCACGTCGATTGCAGAGCGGACCTCTAGGTCTTTCCAATAGGGCAGGTCCCAAAATATAGATTTCTTCTTCCACATGGGTGCGCGTCCGTCAGGGTCATTCGGAATAGGTTGTCCACCAGGACCCTTTCCAAAGACTACCTTCAAATCCTTGACCATATCATGTACATCAGCACCAGTACGGTGGCAAGGCTTCGTCCGGTGATCCGCCTCACCTTTGAAATGCTTGCCTTTATTTCTTACGGCATGCCTGCTCGGAAGAAATCGACGATGTCCCAGGTACACATTCTTCTTACAATTAGCCAAATATATAATGTCGGTATTGTCCAAACAATGCGTGCATGCGCGGTATCCCTTGTTTCTCTGTCCTGAAAGGTTACTGAGAGCAGGCCAATCATTAATGGTCACAAACAGCAACGCCTTTAGGTCAAATTCTTCCCCCATGTGCTCATCCCACGCACGTACACCTGTTCTATTCCACAGCTGTAAGAGTTCTTCAACTAATGGCCTTAGGTACACATCAATATCGTTGCCGTGTTGCTTAGGGCCTTGGGCACTAGCATCATAATGAACTCCCGCTTCATGCACAACCAAGGAGGAAGGTTATACAAACATAGAGTCACAGGCCAGGTGCTATGGTTGCTGCTCTGCTCCCCAAAAGGATTAATGCCATCTACGCTTAGACCAAACCATACGTTCCTTGCGTCATCTGCAAACTCCTTCCTGTACTTTCTCTCGATTTTTCTCCACTGCGACCCATCAGCGGGTACTCTCAACTTTCCGTCTTTCTTACGGTCTTCTCTATGCTATCGCATCGCCTTGGCATGCTCTTTGTTTTGGAACAAACGTTTCAACCGTGGTATTATAGGAGCATACCACATCACCTTGGCAGGAATCTTCTTCCTGGGCGCTCGCCCTCGACATCACTAGGGTCATCGCGGCTGATCTTATAGTACAATGCACCGCATACTGGGCAAGCATTCAAATCCTCGTACTCACCGCGGTAGAGGATGCAATCATTAGGGCATGCATGTATCTTCTGCACCTCTAACCCTAGAGGGAAGACAGTCTTCTTTGCTTCGTACGTACTCTCGGGCAATTCATTGTCCTTTGGAAGCATATTCTTTATCATTACCAGCAACTTTCCAAATCCCTTGTCAGATAAACCATTCTCTGCATTCCATTGCAGCAATTCCAGTGTGGTGCCCAACTTTTTCTTGTCACCTACACAATTCGGGTACAACAATTTTTTGTGATCCTCTAACATGTGTTGCAACTTCTTCTTCTCCAAATCACTTGCGCAGTTTCTCTTTGCATCGGCAATGGCCCGACCTAGATCATCAATGGGCTCATCCGATGCCTCTTCTTCAGCTTCTTCCCGCATTGCCGGCTCAGCTTCTTCCCGCATTACCGGCCAGCTTCTTCCCTCATTGTTGTGTCATCGTATTCAGGGAACCCATGGCCAGGATAGCTGTCGTCATCCTCTTCTTCTTCATTGTCTTCCATCATAACCCCTCTTTCTCCGTGCTTGGTCCAAACATTATAGTGGGGCATGAAATCGGACTCAAACAGGTGGACGTGAATGGTTCTTGATGTAGAGTAATTGTGACCATTCTTACAGCCAGCACATGGACAAGGCATACAACCATCCGCCCACTTGTTTGCCTCAGCCGCAAGCAGAAAAGTATGCACACCATTAATGAACTCGGGAGAGCATTGATCATCGTACATGCATTGCTGGCTCATCTTCAATACACAGCACCGAAAACACCAAATTAATACAATACATAAAGTTCATACAACACTTAAATGCAACAAAAAAATAACTCGCTAGCTAAAGAATTTAAATGCAACAAAAAAATAACTCGCTAGCTAAAGAATTTAAATGCAACAACAAATGCGATCAAGATCGCAACTAAGGTAACAATTGATCCAATAGCATAATGATACCAAGCCTCACTATGAATGGCATATTTTCTAATCTTTCTAATCTTCAAGCACATTTTCTCCATCTTAATCTTGTGATCATCGACGACATTGGCAACATGCAACTCCAATTCCATCTTCTCCCCTCAATTCTTTTCAATTTTTCTTTCAAATCCTCGTTTTCTCTTTCAACTAAATTTAACCGCTTGACAATAGGGTTGGTTGGAATTTCCGGTTCAACTACCTCCTACATACAAATATCTATGTCAGCTTGATGGGCATAATTTTTCATAAACATGAAATGCAACAAATAGTTTTAAAAGAGAATATACCACATCTGAATCATAACAAGGACGAGGGCCGATGGGGACGGATATCAAAACCATGGCACTATGTATAACAAACAACATACGGGTACGATAATTATACGAGTAACTATATATCCAAATCACACAAACATCAATTTTTTATATAAAATTTCATGAACAAGAGGCTCACCACAAGGTGGTGCCGGTGACGGGACGGTGCGGGCGATCGACGATGGTTACGATGGAGATTTAGAAGGCACTAAGTAAACCACACCTACATATGCAAACTAAGTGTTATTTTGACCTCAATTTGCATATAAATCAAATACTACCACATATAATTCCTCCCAAACTACTAAAACCCACAATTAATCACTATATAAACCAATGCAAGAGCTAATCTAGCAATGAGAGATGAAAGGACAAAGTTGCTAACCTTTGTGATCATTTGAATGGATGGGGGCCTGCAAATCTTGACAAATTTGGGGAAAACTTTGTGATGAACTCGAGAGGAAGAAGGGAAGAACAGAGGAGAGGGAGAGGGGAAAGGGGGAAGAACAGAGTGCTGGTGGACAAAGGGTTTATATAGGATGACCTTTAGTACCGGTTCGTGGCACGAACCGGTACTAAAGGTGCTGGAGGGGCCCCACTCTGACAACATCCTACCACCACTCTCATTAGTACCGGTTCGTGGCACGAACCGGTGCTAAAGGTTCACCACGAACCGGTACTAAATATCTCCTCCCGCCTAGCCGTTGGAACCGACACTAATGGACACATTAGCGCCGCTTCTGTTACAAATCGGGACTAATGTGTCTCACATTTGACCCTTTTTCTACTAGTGCGTGCAGGCGTCCCCGGCAAGGATCTTGCCGGGGGTCTTGTGGGTTTCTTCGGTGAGGATGGCTTCCTCCCTATCCTCATTTGACCTTGACTATTCTTTGTCTTCACGAAGATCTGCATGCCACCACACAGGTGCCTCCCGGGCCCTGTCCAATGCATTTGTCGAGTGTTGGTGGGCTCGAGGGTGGCTCACTCGGCTAGCGTGGGCGAGCTGCCCTGGTAAGGGTCTTGTCGGGGCCGCTGAGGCTGCCCCCGGCAAGGGTCCTTGCCCGTGAAACCTGCTTTGCCCATCTGATCTTTGTGCCCTTGGTCCTTGTCGTTGCTTTGCTTCGTCTTGGGCTTCGATCTTACCTTGGCTTACCTCCCTTGCTCTGCTCGGTGTGGTCACAGGCGCGGCTCTGACTGCCCATGCACAGGTTAAGGGGTAAAAAAATGTGCCCCTAGTTTTGTACACCGACACGGATTGATCGGAAAGAATAACTTTGAGGTGGTTTCGTACCCTACAATAAGATCTTCGTTTGTTCTCCGCTATTAGTGACTTTGGGTGACTCTTTGTTGCATGTTGAGGGATCGTTATATGATCCAATTATGTTATTATTGTTGAGAGAACTTGCACTAGTGAAAGTATGAACCCTAGGCCTTGTTTCCTAGCATTGCAATACCGTTTACGCTCACTTTTACCACTTGCAACCTTGCTGTTTTTATATTTTCAGATTACAAAAACCATTATCTACTATCCATATTGCACTTGTATCACCATCTCTTCGCTGAACTAGTGCACCTATACAATTTATCATTGTATTGGGTGTGTTGGGGACACAAGAGACTCTTTGTTATTTGGTTGCAGGGTTGCTTGAGAGAGACCATATTCATCCTACGCCTCCCACGGATTGATAAACCTTAGGTCATCCACTTGAGGGAAATTTCCTACTGTCCTACAAACCTCTGCACATGGATGCCCAACAACGTCTACAAGAAGAAGGTTGTGTAGTAGACATCATCAGTCATCGTTAAATGTTTCCCTTCATATATACATCCCACACAGTCACTCCAAGGAAAATGTTTGCGCAAGGTGGCGTAACGCAAACCGTTTTGAAGAGAATGTCGTGTGTGATTGTTCATTGATCCAACACGGTTTATTCCTAGAAACTGTGTGCGTTACCTGAGGTCATCGCCCACGGTGTTTCCTCATTAACCATTTGCAATAGGAAAACCCAATTAGCAAGCTAATTGGGCAATTAGCGGGCTAATTGCACTATTATTAATAATACATTTACTAATGTAATTGACATTCATATTAAGCAAATAATATATTCCATTTCCATATTAAGGAAGTAGGATTTCATAATTAAAATACATCGTAGTACAACATGATATAGCTTCAGCACCCAGCCACCCCATTACACAACTGCACCAGCAGCAAGTTTCACATGCAACATCTAGAACCTTTCGAAATTATCATAATAGATGATAGATAGAGAGATGCATCTCATATGGAAAACTGTTGAAACAGAAGGCGAATATTGAGCCTTCATTCATGGTGAAGGTCTTTGCAACTCTAGGCTAGTGCCTGTGGATGATTGACCGTCCATCCTTCGACCTCTTCAGGAACACTTCAATATTGAACCATGGGTGTTGTATGAAAACTTTCGTCGCCTCCTGACCACAGAGGTGGTTTGAGAGGTAATCATTAGTGAAGCCTGAAAACAAGGATGTGCATAAATATCTTCTCTATATTGGAAACAGGGCAAAGGAATACAAAAGGCAAGGTATAATAGTTAGTACCATCTTGTAAACCTGAGTGCTTCCCATTGTTTCCCTGCAACACATATAAGGTAGTTAGTCATCAGGTTAAGTAAGGGTTCGCATGCTATCAGTAAAATATGTTGATGAAAAATAAGCACATTGCAGATTCATCAGATTAATTCAAGCCTCATGGAAAAGCCATTTATCCAAACCAAGCATGATTAAGAACTAGGAAATATAGAATTTATATATGTTTCTCATGTATTAAGTGCAGCCAAATTCGATTTATTCCTCACATGGTATACAATAACAGAATGCAGCCACATCAATTGAACATCGCATTGCAGAATTGAACCAAGCAGTTAACTAAACACCACAACAAATGAACCAAACGTTAACTAAGCACCACATTGCACAATATAAGATACTCCTAATAGAAGATCAGACAGTTAACCAAACAAAGCATGCTTAACAACTTGGAAATATAGCAATTATATTTGTTTCTCATGTATTTAGTACAGCCAAATTGGATTTATTCCTCACATGGTATACAATAACAGAATGCAGCCACAACAATTGAACATTGCATTACAAAATTGAACCAAGCAGTTAACTAAACACCACAACAAGTGAACCAAGCAACAACAAATGAACCAAGTAGTTAACTAAATACCAATTGAACAATATAACATACTCCTAATAGAAGATCAGATAGTTAACCAAACCAAGCATGCTTAACAACTTGGAAATATTGCACCCTGAAGAATTGAACAACACATTTGCAGAATTGAACCAACCAATTAATTGAACACCACATTGCACGACATATAGAACATATACACTGTAGCACAAGATTGCATGGTAAAAGTAGATAGAACAATTCACTAGAATTTGTTAAGGAAAGGCAGTAGCTAGCAAACTGAACATGGGTCCTTATAGTGAGCTAATAAGACAAACTACTCCTCATTGTCGAAGATATTGATGACGATTGTGTCCTTCGACATGGAAGAGGGCGAGGCCTCCGCATCATGGGTGCCCTCGTTGTAGTGGTGAGTTGCCTGAGCCGCTCCGGGCACCAACCTGCTGGCTCTCGAGATGAGGTAAGCACGTGCACACTGAGAAAACACCTCGTAGTCTTCATCGAAGGCACCGATGCTGGCCTCGAGAAAACGCCATGAACTCTCGTTTAAAGCAGCCAACTACGTTGCAGCGTCGGCGCGTGATGCATCAACGGTGGCCTCGACGGCGAGGTGCTCCTCCAAGATCTGGGGATCGGCACAAATGGCAGTCATCGTGACCTCATCCGCGCGTGCGGACGTGATTTGCTTCTCCACTGCCAAATGCTCCTTGAGGTCCTGGCTATACTGCATGCACCATGGCTTAGGCCGGCGCTTATTTGGTGGAGGGGTCGGTGATTTGGGTGGAAGGTGTCGCACTTGCGCCAGCGGTCGAGGCATGTGGGATGTGGAAGGAGGAGGATGGGGGTCGGGTGTGGATTACCTGCCTGGATAGGCGAGGCCGAGAAGCATGAAGGAGGGTCGCCGACGGGGAGGCGGTGGTGCTGCAAGCAAGGAGTGAAGGTTTCAACTTGGAAAGGAAGGTGGGAACAGGGGAAATGTGGCTTTTGGTAAGGGGGAGGGGCGGGGAGGTAGATATTTCTGTGGAAGCCGAAAATTTGGAATCGCTTCAGCAGAAAAACTGGCGCGCAAAGTGTCATCAGACACGGTTCCTTATTGAGAATGGGCTGTGGACTATAGCGGTCGCACCTTCTCGCGTAAGCCGTATGCGTACTAAACTCCGACGATGCTCCAAGATATTTTGTGCTGCATCTCACACGGTTGGTTATAATAAACCGTGTGGGATCTACTTGATTTTTCGTCTTGATTTGAATTACATAATGGGGTCACAACAACCATGGATGGTGTTTGATTTTCTTGACCTTTTATCTGCAGTGATCATAAAAGAATTGGAATTATTCAGGGTTCGTTTGGACATTTTTATGCATTAAGTGAGTTTTCAATGCATTTATGCGCATAATTCAAATTTGAACTACATGCACATGCTCTAGTGCATATAAATTGGTTGAAAAATCAAATCTTTGTCCTTGGGTGCATGCTTAGGTCCCATGCAAGAAATGGGAATGAATGTCAAACACCCTGCCACCATCACCCGGCCGCAAACATTGAGATACCCAGTTTTTAAATTATAGTAAATCCAAAACTCGTCTGAAATTCATGAAACTTGGCATGCTATCATCGAGCGGCATCAACATGGCGTGGTAAATTTGTTGTCCCATTTGGGGCAGGTTTGGGTATATGCTTCTCACAAACCAGAGCTTCTCACAACAAGCATGATGGTTTCGGTAGGGAATGCCCCAGCTTTGGGGACGAAACGATATCCATTTGCCTCTAATTGCTTTCAAATTTTTTGTCGTGTCAACATAGAACAATAGGAGTGTTGTGTTATATGTCATGATTTTTCGAGGTTCATTTGGACATTTTTATGCATTAAGTGAGTTTTCAATGCATTTATTTGCATAATTAAAATTTGAACTACATGCACATGCTCCAGTGCATATAAATTGGTTGAAAAATCAAATCTTTTATCCTTGGGTGCATGCTTAGGTCCCATGCAAGAAATGGGAATGAATGTCAAACACCCTACCACCGTCACTCGGCCGCAAACTTTGAGATACCTGGTTTTTAAATTCTAGTAAATACAAAACTCGTCTGAAATTCATGAAACTTGGCATGCTATCATGGAGCGGCATCAACATGGCGTGGTAATTTTTTGTCCCATTTGGGGCAGGTTTGGGTATATGCTTCTCACAAACCAGAGCTTCTCACAACAAGCATGATGGTTTCGGTAGGGAACGCCCCAACTTTGGGGACGAAACGATATCCATTGCGTCTTATTTCTTTCAAATTTTTTCTCGTGTCAACATAGAACAACATGAGTGTTGTGTTATTTTTTGTGATTTTTCGGGGTTTGTTTGGACATTTTTATGCATTAAGTGAGTTTTCAATGCATTTATGTGCATATTTCAAATTTGAACTACATGCACATGCTCCCGTGCATATAAATTGGTTGAAAAAGCAAATCTTTGTCCTTGGGTGCATGCTTAGATCCCATGTAAGAAATGAGAATGAATGTGAAACACCCTGCCGCCGTCACTCGGCCGCAAACATTGAGATACCTGGTTTTTAAATTCTAGTAAATCCAAAACTTGTCTGAAATTCATGAAACTTGGCATGTTATCATGGAGGGCATCAACATGTCGTGGTAAAGTTTGTCCCATTGGGACAGGTTTGGGTATATGCTTCTCACAAACTAGGGCTTCTCACAACAAGCATGATGGTTTCGGTAGGGAACACCCCACCTTTGGGGACGAAATGATATCCATTGCCTCTTATTGCTTTCAAAATTTTTGTCAGGTCAACATAGAACAACATGAGTGTTGTGCTATTTTTTGTGATTTTTTGGGGTTCGTTTGGACATTTTTATGCATTAAGTGATGCATTTATGTGCATATTCAAATTTGAACTACATGTACATGCTCTATTGCATATAAATTGGTTGAAAAATCAAATCTGTGTCCTTGGGTGCATGCTTAGATCCCATGCATGAAATGGGAATGAATTTCAACCACCAGGGCACCGTTGATTGCCGGCAAAACGTTGAGATGACTGGTATTTAAATTATAGTAAATCCAAAGCTCGTCTGAAATTCATGAAACTTGGCATGCTATCATGGAGCGGCATCAACATGCCGTGGTAATTTTTTTGTCCCATTTCAGGCAGGTTTGGATATATGCTTCTCACAAACCAGAGCTTCTCACAACAAGCACGATGGTTTTGGTAGGGAACGCCCCACCTTTGGGGACGAAACGATATCCATTGCTTCTTATTGCTTTCAAAATTTTTCTCATGTCAACATTGAACAACAGGAGTGTTGCGTTATTATTTGTGATTTTCGGGGTTCGTTTGAACATTTTTATGCATTAAGTGAGTTTTCAATGCATTTATGTGCATAATTCAAATTTGAACTACATGCACATGCTCGAGTGCATATAAATTGGTTGACAAATCAAATCTATGTCCTTGGGTGCATGCTTAGGTCCCATGCAAGAAATGGGAATGAATTTCAAACACCAGGGCACCGTTGCTTGCTGGCAAAAGATTGAGATGCCTAGTTTTAAATTCTAGAAAATCCAAAACTTGTCGAAAATTCATGAAACTTGGCATGCTATCATGGAGCGGCACAACATGCCGTGGTAAACTTTTTTCCCATTTGGGGCAGGTTTGGGTATATGCTTTTCACAAACCAGAGCTTCTCACAACAAGCATGATGGTTTCGGTAGGGAACGTCCCACCTTTGGGGACGAAACGATATCCATTGCCTCTTATTGCTTCCAAATTTTTTCTCGTGTCAAACACAGAGCAACAGGAATGTTGTTTCAATTTTTGTGATTTTTCAGGGTTCATTTGGACATTTTTATGCATTAACTGAGTTTTCAATACATTTATGTGCATAATTCAAATTTGAACCACATGCACATGCTCAAGTGCATATAAATTGGTTGACAAATCAAATCTGTGTCCTTGGGTGCATGCTTAGGTCCCATGCAAGAAATGGGAATGAATTTCAAACACTAGGGCACCGTTGATTGCCGGCAAAACGTTGAGATGCCTGGTTTTCAAATTCTAGTAAATCCAAAACTCGTCTGAAATTCATGAAACTTGGCATGCTGTCATGGAGCGGTATCAGCATGCCACGGTAAATTTTTTGTCCCATTTGGGGTAGGTTTGGCTATATGCTTCTCACAAACCATACCTTCTGACAACAAGTGTGATGGTTTCGGTAGGGAACGTCCCACCTTTGGGGACGAAACGATATCCATTGCCTCTTATTGCTTCCAAAATTTTTCTTGTGTCAACATAGAACAGCAGGAGTGTTGTGTCAATTTTTTTGATTTTTCGGGGTTCGTTTGGAAATTTTTATGCATTAACTGAGTTTCCAATGCATTTATATGCCTAATTCAAATTTGAACTACATGCACATGCTGCAGTGCATATAAATTGGTTGAAAAATCAAATCCGTGTCCTTGGGTGCATGGTTAGGTCCCATGCAAGAAATGGGAATGAATTTCAAACACCAGGGCACCGTTGATTGCCGGCAAAATGTTGAGATGCCTGGTTTTTGAATTCTAGTAAATCCAAAACTCGTCCGGTGCGCAGGCTCACCAAGAAATGTGCGAGATGTTCAACACATGATTTGTGCATCTCTTCAATGCAAACGGTTCAGTGAAGCAGTAAAGCGGCAGAAAATAAACCAAAAAATATACATGCTGCCACACGCCCCATGTGCCGTTCGAGAAGGCGTGAGTTGACGGGACGCATGCGAGTAGTCCACCGCGTAGGAAGACGGGGAGGCGTGCGTTGATACGTCTCCAATTTATCCATAATTTTTGATTGTTCCATGCTATTATATTATCTGTTTTGGATGTTTATGGGCTTTTTATACACTTATAATATTTGTGGGACTAACCTATTAACCGAAGGCCCAGCCCAAATTGCTGTTTTCTTCCCTATTTCAGTGTTTCGAAGAAAAGGAATATCAAACGGAGTCCAAACAGAATGAAACCTTCGGGAGAGTTATTTTTTGGAACAGAAGCAATCCAGAAGACTTGGAGTAGATGTCAGGGAAGCTTCAAGGTGGCCACGAGGCAGGGAGGCGCGCCTGCCCCCTGGGCGCGCCCCCACCCTCGTGGGCCCCCTCATGGCTCCCCTGACCGACTTCTTTCACCTATATATATCAATATACCCTAGAAACATCGGAGAGCGCAATAGATCGGGAGTTCCGCCGCCAGAAGCCTCCGTAGCCATTGAAAACCAATCTAGACCCGTTCCGGCACCACGCTGGAGGGGGAATCCATCTCCGGTGGCCATCTTCATCATCCCGGTGCTCTCCATGACGAGGAGGGAGTAGTTCTCCCTCGGGGCTGAGGGTATGTACCAGTAGCTATGTGTTTGATCTCTCTCTCTCATGTTCTTGAGGTGGTACGATCTTGATGTATCGCGAGCTTTTGCTATTATAGTTGGATCTTATGATGTTTCTCCCCCTCTACTCTCTTGTGATGAATTGAGTTTTCCCTTTGAAGTTATCTTATCGGATTGAGTCTTTAAGGATTTGAGAACACTTGATGTATGTCTTGCATGTGCTTATCTATGGTGACAATGGGATATCACATGATCCACTTGATGTATGTTTTGGTGATCAACTTGTGAGTTCCGTGACCTCGTGAACTTATGCATAGGGGTTGGCACATGTTTTCATCTTGAATCTCCGGTAGAAACTTTTGGGAACTATTTGAAGTTCTTTGTGTTGGTTGAATAGATGAATCTGAGATTGTGTGATGCATATCGTATAATCATAATCACGGATACTTGAGGTGACATTGGAGTATCTAGGTGACATTAGGGTTTTGGTTGATTTGTGTCTTAAGGTGTTATTCTAGTACAAACTCTATGATAGATTGAACGGAAAGAATAGCTTCATGTTATTTTACTACAGACTCTTGAATAGATTGATCAGAAAGGATAACTTTGAGGTGGTTTCGTACCCTACCATAATCTCTTTGTTTGTTCTCCGCTATTAGTGACTTTGGGGTGACTCTTTGTTGCATGTTGAGGGATAGTTATATGATCCAATTATGTTATTATTGTTGAGAGAACTTGCACTAGTGAAAATATGAACCCCAGGCCTTGTTTCCTAGCATTGCAATACCATTTAATCTCACTTTTACCACATGCTACCTTGCTGTTTTTATATTTTCAGATTACAAATACTCATATCTACCATCCATATTGCACTTTTATCACCATCTCTTCGCCGAACTAGTGCACCTATACAATCTACCATTGTATTGGGTGTGTTGGGGACAGAAGAGAGTCTTTGTTATTTGGTTGCAGGGTTGTTTGAGAGAGACCATCTTCATCCTATGCCTCCCATGGATTGATAAACCTTAGGTCATCCACTTGAGGGAAATTTTCTACTGTCCTACAAACCTCTGCCCTTGGAGGCCCAACAACGTCTACAAGAAGAAGGTTGTGTAGTAGACATCAAGCTCTTTTCTGGCATCGTTGCCGGGGAGGTTAGCGCTTGAAGGTATATCTTTAGATCTTGCAATCGAATCTTTTTGTTTCTTGTTTTAGCACTAGTTTAGTTTATAAAAGAAAATTTCAAAAAAAATGGAATTGAGTTTGCCTCATGCGCTTAATCTTTTTAATATTTTTCGTGAGAATGATGGAAAGGAAAATTGTGCTCAAGTGCTAGAAGAAGAAGTATATAAAATGTTTGGCACTAAATCTTTGAATGATGTGCATGATTGCAATGTTGTTATTATGAAATCCTTGAATATCCATAGTACTAATGATGATTGCAATAGTCATAATGAAAATGTCTCTTATAAGCATGTAAATTTTTGTGGAGTGCATAGAGTTTGCATGTACACACCAAATAGGGAAGATAGATTTTGCAAGAGGCATAAGTATTTGGAAACTAAATGGTTGCAAGAAAGGCTAGATGTTTGTGCTGAAAATTTAAAATTTCTTCACCATACTTGTGAACTTTGCAATGAACAGGGTCATTTATATCTCAAATGCAAATTGTTCCATGATCGTATCGTGTCCAAAAATTGTGATGATTTGATTTCCCTTGCACATCATAATGAACTTAGTTTGCTTTTGGGTTATGAAGAAATGAAACATAACTAAACATATTCTAGAATATAACCTTGAGAAATTCCTCGATATTGATCTAGAAGAAATTCTTATGTATTGTGCGGTGAATTACATTGAAAATCCTTATACTTCCAATTACATAAAGAAAAGAAAACAAATAGAGGATGAAGGGAATACTAATGAAAGGGGAGAGGCTTCCCAATATCCTCCTATTATTTCTTATGATGAATCAGGTAACGAGGAGGAGCTTGCCATTCAACCAATCTCATCAATAAGGTGCTCCGAAAATAGGATTAAACCCACACATGATGTGAAGAAGAAAAAGAAAAGATGGAGAAGTAAGGGTAAAAAGGTATCCCTCCCAAATGATGTTGCCCCTATTACTCATTGTGATGATGATAATTGCTATACTATTGGTGCTATCCATACTAATAATGATGAGAGTGATTATGATTATGATATGAAAAGCCCCAAGCTTGGGGATGCTATGTTTGATGAGAATGAAATGTTTTAGAATATATTTTCTGCAATTAATGTTTGTCCCAATCTTGGGGATGCTATGTTTAATGAAGATGATATTTCTATCCTCCCAAGTTTTGATATGCAAATTTGTTATGATGATAGCATGCCTCCTACTTATGATGATTATATTGATGAAAGTGGGTTTGGAAGAGTGTCAACTATAGGAAGTAATGATCACACTATTTTGGAGGATCTTATTGTGATAATTATGAAAGTGGACTTGGAGAGGTCATGACTTTATTTAGTAATGATTCCACTATCTTGGAAGAGGTTTCAATTGATTATGATGAGAACAAAGTTTCTACTTATGATGGTTATTGTGATGATACTTATGCTATAAAAAGTAACGATGATTATATTTATAAAACTTGTCATGACTATGACTACCCCTTTTCCGAACATTACTCTTTTAATATGGAAACAATTTATAGTATTCGAGTTTCTTATGATACTCCCACTATTCCGAATGAGAAGAATTTTGCTTATGTGGACAGTAATAAAATTTGTATGCTTGTAGATCAGGAAAAGAATGCTTTATGTGATAGTTATATTGTTGAATTCATTCATGAAGCTACTGAAAAATTATCATGAGGGAGGAATATATGCTTGTAGGAATTGCAATAATATCAAGTTTCCTCTTTATGTGCTTAAAGTTTTGAAGTTATGCTTGTTTTGCCTTCCTATGCTAGTTGATTATTGTTCCCATAAGTTTTTTTCTCACAAAATACCTATGCATAGGAAGTGGGTTAGGCTTAAATGTTCTAGTCATATTCTTCATGATGCTCTCTTTATGTTACAATTCTTATCTTTTATGTGAGCATCATTGAAATCATCATGCCTAGCTAGGGGCGTTAAACGATAGCGCTTGTTGGGAGGCAACCCAACTTAATGTTTTTTGTTCCTGTTTAGTCATAAATAATTCATGTAGCCTCTGGTATGATTGAGTTTTTATGCTTTTAATTAGTGTTTGTGCCAAGTAGAACCTTTGGGAAGACTTGGGGAAAGTCTTTGCGATCATGCTGTAAAAAACAGAAACTTTAGCGCTCACGAGATTTGCTGCCATTCTTTATTGGAGAGTGATTGCCGTCACCAGGATCCTGCGCCTCAGGCTTGCCGGGCGTACTATTGGCGCTGTTGGCGCAGACTTCCTTCGCCGCCGCATCGCCCCCTTGCAGGAACGGGGGAGGCCCACTTGGGAGTTCAAGAACGCGACAGACATTATGAGGCTGCGGCCGGGCCTCAACTATAACTTCACAGTCCTGGAGCTCAACGCAATGCTGCAGGAGTTGTTCAAATATAACCATCCGCTTTGTCGCACCTAAGCCACAAGAGAAGTTGCTGCTGTATATAGCGGCAACAAATCAAGTGGTTAGTGCTGCGTTAGTAGCAGAGAGGGAGGCAGATGACGAGCCCGCAACCACGGCAAGCACATCCAGCGGCAAGCAGGGGGCTTCCCCGGCAAGCTCTGGTCCCGACAAAGATGGATCTGCGTAGATGCACGAGGAGACACAGAAGAAAATGGTGCAGCGCCTAGTTTACTTTGTCAGTTCCCTCCTACAGGGGGCTAGGTCAAGGTATTCTGGTGTGCATAAATTGCTTTTCGGCCTTCTCATGGCCTCGAGAAAGCTGCGCCATTACTTCCAAGCACAGGAGATCACAGTTGTCACTCGCTTTCCGCTGAAGAGGATATTATAGAATCCAGAAGCGACAGGCAGGATTGTTGAGTGGGCACTGGAATTGTCAAGCTTTGGCCTCAAGTTTGAGAGTACTTCAACTATCCAGAGCAGAGCATTGGTAGAATTTATAGCAGAATGGACGCCAACACCAGATGAAGAAATTCCAGAAACGAGCATCCCCGACAAGGAAGTAAGCAAAGAATAGCTGATGTACTTTGATGGTGCCTTTTCGCTGCAAGGCGCCGGCGCTGGTGTGCTGCTTGTCGCACCCACCGGAGAGCACCTCAAGTACGTAGTCCAGATGCACTTTCCCAAGGAGCAAGCAACAAACAATACTGCAGAGTATGAAGGCTTGCTTGCCGGTCTCCGGATCGCGGCAGACCTTGGGATCAAGAAGCTCATCGTCAGGGGTGACTCACAGCTTGTCGTCCGCCAAATAAACAAGAATTATCAGTGTCCGTTGATGGAAGCTTACGTTGACGAAGTGAGAAAGCTAGAAGAGCACTTTGACGGCCTACAAATGGAACATGTTCTAAGAGCTCAGAACGCCATTGCTGATGGCCTGTCAAAGTGCGCCGCACTTAAGCTACCTGTGGAACCAGGGATCTTTGTGCTCAAGCTGACTCAACCGTCCGTAACACCATCAACTGGACAGAGCAAGAAGAGGAAGTTGATTTCTGGTGACTACCTGCCGGCAGAGCTTCCCGAAGCCGCCGCCAAAAAAGTCCCTAAGATCAACGCCGAAGGCGCTGAGGAGCAGTCTGCTCCAGCAAGCCCTAGGGTTTGTTCCATTGAAGCAGAAGCTCCCGACAAGTTTTGCTCCGGCAAGCTTGTCGGGGAACGTCAAGCTCCGGCAGAGACGTAGCTTCTCACCGTAGAAGCAGATGTTCCCGCAGCAGCTGAGACCAACACCCAGAGCGCTGAGGAGCAAGATGCTCCGGCAAGCCTTAGGGTTTGTTCCGTTGAAGCAGAAGCTCCCGACAAGTTTTGCTCCGGCAAACTTGTTGGGGAACGTCAAGCTCCGGCAGAGCCGCAGGTTCTTGCCGTAGAAGCGGATGTTCCCGCAGCAGCAGATTTGCCTTTAGTCCTTGATGTCGAGCCACAAGCTCCAGCATGGGCACAGAAGATAGTCCGTTTCCTTCAGACAGGAGAACTTCCCGAAGAGCAAGAAGAAGCGGAGAGAGTAGTCTGGCAGTCAAGTATGTACCAGTTTGTCGACAAGACACTGTACAGAAGAAGACTCAACGGTGTGAAATTGAAGTGTATTCACCGGGAAGACGGACAAAAGCTGTTGGCAGAGATACACGGAGGCATATGTGGTCACCACATTGGCGCAAGAGCACTTGTCGGCAAAGCATTCCGGCAAGGTTTCTTCTAGCCAACAGCCCTCCAGGATGCAACTGCACAAGTAACCAAGTGTGAAGCGTGCCGGTTCCATTCCAAGCAGATACACCAACCAGCTCAAGCTCTCCAGACGATCCCTTTATCCTGGCCATTTTCGGTCTGGGGGCTCGACATCCTCGGCCCCTTTCCCCGAGATGTCAGGGGCTTTGAGTACTTGTACGTTGCAATCGACAAGTTCACAAAGTGGCCGGAAGTGGAACTAGTGAGGAAGGTGACCGCACAGTCAGCCGTCAAGTTCTTCAGGTCGATTGTTTGCCGCTTCGGGATCCCTAACAGGATAATCACCGACAACGGTAGACAATTCACGAGCCGCACCTTCATGCAGTATGTCCAAGATCTTGGCGCCAACGTCTGCTTCACTTCTGTTGCTCACCCGAGAAGCAACGGTCAAACGGAGAGGGCAAATGCTGAAGTGCTGCGCGGGCTCAAGACCAGAACTTTCGACAGGCTGCACAAGTGCGGAAGAAACTGGATCGAGGAGCTGCCGGTGGTTCTTTGGTCGATCAGGACGACGCCAAATCGAGCCACTAGCCAGACACCTTTCTCTCTAGTCTATGGAGCAGAGGCAGTTATCCCCACGGAACTCGTATACGGGTCACCTCGAGTGCTCGCTTATGATGAGCTTGAGCAAGAGAAGCTGCGACAAGATGACGCGCTGCTCCTTGAGCAAGACCGTCTTTAGGCTGCTGTGCGAGCTGCTCGCTACCAGCAAGCTTTGCGCCGCTACCATAGCCACAAAGTTAATGCCAGAAGTCTCGAGGAAGGCGACCTTGTTCTTCGGCGCGTTCAGTCCGCCAAGAATTCCAACAAGTTGACGCCGAAGTGGGAAGGCCCTTACCGGGTGAAACGAGTCACTAGGCCTAGCGCTGTCCACCTGGAGACCGAAGATGGAATTCTGGTGAGCAACTCCTGGAACATTGAGCATCTTCATAAGTTTTACCCGTAAGGCGCGGTTGCCGGAACCTGTTCCGGCAACCACCTTTTGTACAAGTCTTGCCGCTGTTGCATGTAATCCTTTGTACAAAGCCGGGCGCAGACCCCGTGCATAAATAAAGCTCATGTGCCTTGCGCATTTTGTCGATTTTATGCTTTCTATTTTTTGGCATATATGATCTGACACTTTGTGCAGCACCTACTCCACGGTAAGCACTAACGAGCCGTAAAGCTCCATATCTATATTGTCTCTTCTTTCTTTTGAAAGGAAGGTTCCCCTCGCCCACAAGTTTGCCGGGGGGAGAGGAGAGGAGAAGATAATGATATGGACTAGGCGTCGTTCAAGAGAGTTTCGCCTTGCCGGGAAGCAAACAATAGAAAAGCTAAGTTGCCATAGTTTGAGCAATCAAATTTTTTAATTTTTAAGTTATTTCCCTTGAACGACCGCCACTTTGTATGGAAAACCTGTGCACGGAGGAACCTATTCGTAGCTAGTTGCGCCCTTACTTTGTTTCGAGTCCGCTCAACAAATTAAGTGAGCTGCTAAGCGCCCTTACTTTGTTTCGAGTCCGCTCAACAAATTAAGTGAGCTGCTAGCACCCTTACTTTGTTTCGAGTCCTCTCGACAACATTAAGTGAGCTGCAACTAGTCGCGACAAGGTTTCTTGCCGGTAGCGACACCGCCAGCAGGCTGCTGACGTTCCACACTCAGCACTCGCGGCTCTGGTGCCTGCACCGGCAAGTTCCCTAAAAGCGTAGGGTAAAAAGACATACAAAGGGAGGAATCAAGTAAAGGGAATAACGTTGCGAGTCATTACCCAGGATAAAGTTATATTACAAAGACAGCTTGTCGCAACTCTAATAGATTGTTTTCATGACAAGATAAACAGCGACAAGGGAAGAAGAAATGGGCGGCCTAATCTATGCGATCGCCTTCGACCCTCTTGATCCCGCTCACCTTGTCCACAATGGGTGCGACAAGGGCTTTGAGCTCCTCCAGATCAGCTTCTGGCGGCAAGGACCTGAGGATGTTGGTGAGGCGGAGGCCCGGATTGCGGAAGGCCACCTTCATCAACACTTTTTCGAGGGCCCCTGCGCAGACCCTGCGTGACTCGTCAGCCAGTTGCTTGGGGATCCTCTCTCGGAGTCGCTGAAGGGCCGTCGCCACGCCCTTGAAGAACAGAACGAGCTTGGCGCTGGGTTGGAGGTTGTCGTCGGTGGGATACCCGAGATCCTCCATCCCCAGTTGCGCCAGCTCCTTGTCGATGTCCGTGGCGGCGTTCACAAGGCTCTCCGTCCAGTGCGTCACGGTCTCCCTGAAGGCGTTCTGGGCGGTGGCAGCACTCTCCAGCAGCGCCTTGTCGGCCTTGATTTCCTCCTTCAAAGCCGCCTCCCTCTTCTTGGCGCTGTCCAGAGTCTTGGTTAAAGTGGTTAGCTTCAACTCAAGATCCACGTTGGAGACCTTGGCGGCGCTGAGCTCCTTGCCCTTCTCGGAGAGATCGGCCTCCAGCCGCGCCACCTTCGTCTTCAACTCTTCCTTGGCGGCCTCAGCGGCGGCGGCAGTGTCCTCCGCTTGCTTGAGGGCTCCGCCAAGCTTCTCCTCGCGCGAGGCAAGCTCCTCCTCGTCGGCGTCAAGATTGACCTTCCGCCGCGCCAGCTCGCCCTCCTCCGCGGCTAGCTTCACAGCGGCAAGTCGTTGGCGCTCTTCGGATTCGGCCTTCTCGAGGAGAAAGGCCTTCTGGACTTCAACGAGCCGCTCCCGCTCCTCCGCCAGGGATCGGAGGGCTTCCCGGTGGAAACCCCCGAGCTCTTCCGCGCGCTTTTCAATGTCTGCCCCCGCCTTTGCGACAAGTGCCTCGCGGGACTCCAGCTTGGCCTGTCGCGCGCGGTAGAGCGACGTCAACCTCCGCAGCAGCCGCTCTTCTTCGGGCTCGTTGCTGCTGCTGCTTGGTGTGTCGACCAGCGTCAACCCCGCGGAGGCAAGCACTTCTCCGTCGAAGATCTTCCCCTCGACCGACGCTCTGGAACTTGATGCCCAGGGAAGATTGATGAAGACGTCGTCGCCGGCCTTTAGGTAGACGCCTGACTGGGGCTCTCCGGAGCCTGGCGCTGCGGCAGCGGCGGACGGGTCGGCGGTCGGTGTAGCGCCTGGCGCTCCAGCGGCCTCAGGGCCGTCGGTGCGATCGCCGGACCCCTCGCCAGTTGCTGTGGCGTCAGCCTTGGCGGCCTCTGTGCCGGCGGCATCTCCAGCACCAGTTGCCTCGTCGGCGGCGACCTCGGTTTCCATATGCTCCGCAGCGGATGGATCTGACGGCCGGAAAAGGGGGAAGAGTCAAGCAAAATCCAGCAAAAACTCAAGAAGATCAGAAGAAGAAGAACCCAAGGGAAGTTTTGAAGCAAGAGGAATACCTGCACCAGGTTCTGCAGTTGTGGTCTCTGCTGTCGGGGGGCCACTGGTGCTGTCCCTTGCCGGAGAACCCTCCCTTGCCGGAGACTTCTCCCTTGCCGGAGAACCCTCCCTTGCCGGAGGCTTCTCCCTTACCGGGAAGCCCTCCCTTGCCGGAGAATTCTCCCTTGTCGGGGGATTCTCCCTTGGCTCCTGGTGGGGTTGCTCGGCTCCTACACGAGTCAACAAGCAGATATCAGCAAAGACAAGAACCCAAACGCGCCTCGCAGTAAAAAGTAAATCAGACACTTACGCTGGGGGCTGCCCTGGAGAAAAGTCGCCGGGTCCGGCAAGCTTGTCTCGGGCGCGCCACCTGCTGTCGCAGTGGGCTCGTCCTCGACGATGATCACCGGGGCCTTGGCTCTCTTTGCTGCTCTCTGAGCCAGAGTCCTGAGAAGGAACAAATTCAAAGCGAAGCAAATGAGATACAAGACAAACAGCAAGATTTGAAGAACTGTAAGTACTACAAGAGAAGCTCACTCTTCCTCTTCATCGTCGTCGGAGCTGAACGCGGAGAAGTCAAAGTCCGGCGCGCGCCCGGCGCGAGGAGGTGGAGGGGTAGCTTCCCTTGGCCGCTTGGCGGGAGCGGTGGTGGTAGGCTGCCCCGCTCCGGCTGTCGGCGCGGCGTGAGTAGCGGCAGGGACTGAAGCGGTGGTCCGGCTGGACTCCGCTCCAGTTGCCGTCGCAGCATGAGGCGCTCCCGTGGCAACGGTGTTTGCCGCGGTAGAGCGTGTCACGCGGCGCGGCGACTGTTGACCCGCTTGCCGCTCCGCCACGTCACAGGCCTTGCGGAGATGCCTTCTTGGCGGGGATGGAGGCCCTGCTTGCGGCGAGCTGCCTGAAGACGAGGAGGAAGAAGAGTTGATTTCTAACGAGCCGCTCGTGTCCTTGGCGGGCTCGCTCGGCTCGGCGTCACGCCCGGCAAGCTCCTTCTTGCCGGCGGCCTCCCCTCGCTCGGCACGGCTTGCCGCTTCCGCTGCATCAGCCTCCTCCACAGTAAATCCGAACTCGCCCGCGGCTGCGGCTGCCGCTGCCTCCTCCATCCTGGTGGCGATGAGCGCCAACTCCGCATCCGTGGTGTCGCGGGTGAGGCCGTCCTTCTCGTCGGGGCGGACTGGCACTTCCACCAAGTCGTCGAAGAACTGCTGCACGACCTCGTCGGCAGGTTCCTGCCAAGTTGGCACAATTCCATGCGAGTCACACTCCGGCATCATTGCACGGATGCGGTCGAGCGAGGAATTGTTGCACAACGGCACGACGCCCCCCGGCAACCTGAACACCTCGGGATGTTGGGGGTCATATTTGAACAACTCTTGCAGCATTGCGTTGAGCTCCAGGACTATGAAGTTATAGTTGAGGCCCGGCCGCAGCCTCATAATGTCTGCCGCGTTCTTGAACTCCCAAGTGGGCCTCCCCCATTCCTGCAGGGGGGCGATGCGGCGGCGAAGGAAGTCTGCGCCAACAGCGCCAACAGTAAGCCTGGCAAGTCTGAGGCGCAGGATCCTGGTGACGGCAATTCTCAGCCTGTCGTCTTCCAGGGCCACATCGCTCCAATCGCTGCCGCGTGCTACTGGGGTTTTGCGCCGGGTGGTGAATGGCTGCGGATCCTCTTCGTCAATCCAGCACCAATCTGCTCTCCACTCCTCCCACTTGCCGCGGAACTCTCCCTCCAGATAGGTCTCCTTCTTGCCGGCCCTTGAGATCCAAGCAATCCCGCCGGATAGAGGCTCTCCTCTCTCTACTCGGGGTATGAAGAAGTGGCGGAAGAGGGCTACGTTGGGAAGGACTCCGACAAAGTTTTCGCAGAGGTGTGCAAAAACTGCCATGGTCAGGACGACATTGGGGGTGAAGTCAAGGAGATGGAATCCGTACGTATTCATGATGTCGCAGAAGAAATCTGAGAAAGGCGGGGAGAGCCCGCAGTAGAAGAACAGAGCAAAAAAGGGGTATCCATTCGGAGCCTTCTTCCAAGCGACGGCGGGGAGTACCTTTGTGCGCGGATGCGCGCGCGTCTCCGCCGACCAGAAGAGGTAGTACTTCTCCCTCAGCTCCTTCGCGGCAAGCTTGGGGGGGAAAGCTGCCCGCTCCTTCCGCAGCGCCGCAAGCCGCTGCGCCTCGGTCGACTTCACAGCTTTCCCCTTGTCGGCTTTTGGAGCCATGGCGGAAGCAGTGGAGGAGGTCGACGGCGTTGGTGATGCTGGCGGCGATGGGGGGCGGGGCGCTGCTCTCTCTCTCTCTCTGCTCTGGGAAGGCGAGGGAGCGGCGGAGGTTTCTGAGATTGGAAACAGCAACGGGCGAATGTGCGAACTGCCCCCGTTGCCTCTGCTTATAAAGGGGGAGGGGGCGGAAGTTCCGCATTTCCGAATAAAGAAACCCCCACGATCTCTCCCACGATGCCGCATTCAACGCGTGGCGTTCGAGGAGGGCGCGGTGGATACGGAGTAAGATACGGCGTAACCTAGGCCGCGCGTGCCCGTGCCCTGTTTTGGGCCTGGCCCAACAGCGCTCGCACACCGTGTATGGCCCATGCCCGGGGGCTCCTGTCGGTGTACTAGAGTAGGGGTACCCTAGTATCCCGAACTTATGCACGGGCAGTCGCAGCATCCCGCGGCAAGGCTTGCCGGGTGACCGCCAAGGTCCTCCATGGTTCCTTTGGAGCCATTCAAGAACAAAGTGTCCAAGCCAAGAAGACAAGACCCCGGCAAGAGGAGCTTGCCGGGAAGGCTAGCAAAAGCATCCCAAGACCCCGGCAAGAGGAGCTTGCCGGGAAGGCCACCCAAGGCATTGCAAGGAACTTGCCGCGGCGCACCACGCGCCACGGCAAGGCCCGGTGAGCGACAAGCTCCCGGGCGCGACAAGACAACGGCAACGGCAAGGCGCTTGCCGCGACAGGCCACCTCCCTGGGCCCGCACTCCAGCACATCCACCAACGTGTCGCTCTGGGACCCTTCCAGGCTTACGTGGCGGGAGGCTGTGCAGCCAACGGCGTGCGGTGGCAAGCGGCGCTGACAAGATCGCCATCGTGGCGAACGGTGGCATCCCTGGCGGTCCCTTTTCGCACTGTTTAGGCGACACAGACGGGCATTTAAGGCCCTTGTCCCCTGCCGTCAGGGTTAGGTATGATACACTGTAGCAGGTAGCTGTGCCTACCACAACACCTTTCCATTTTTGCCCTTTACCTCCGTTGACACCTGTCGGTAACCCCTTGAGCATATAAAAGGAGGCCCGTGTGCAACGTAGAGGGGGGTTAGCTAGTTCGAACACTCACGCTCGGTCTTGCTAGCTGCTGAAGTGTACTGTAGCACTCCACGCTCCCGAGCAAGAAATCAATACAAACCACAAAGCAGGAGTAGGGTTTTACGCTTCCGTGCGGCCCGAACCTGGGTAAATCGCTCGCGTGTATCGCCTCGATTTGCTCTTTGCACGATCTCCGCCCCCGCCGAACCGAAAGGGACCCGGTCCGCCGGTCCCATAGGTGCCCGTGGATCAGTACCCCGGCATCTTTGGCGCGCCAGGTAGGGGGCGTCGAAGTTGTGTGAACCAGATCCGGCATTCTCCCGAGCTAGATCTTCATCATCTTCATCAACATGCCGCCGAAGAAGAAGGTTTCGGAGGCGGCTGCTCCGTTCGCGCCTTACCCACCACCGCCGGGACAAACGGCTGAGGGGGAGGGCGCCGGCGGAAGAACGGGCGTAGACGAGGGAGCTCACGGTGCTGCCAGGTCCAAGGGCGAGGCTGCGCTGCCCATCGGCGGCGTAGCCGGCTCTCACAACGACCGGGCGCACTCCAAGACCTCAGCGTCCGTACATGCACCACGCCTGTCTCAAGAGGCGCGGGACCGGCAGCGTCATGGTACTCATGGTACCATGCGTTTGCTAGACCAAGATTGGGCTGGTGGATCTCGGAGCACTCAGGACCACCAACCACGCCAACATGCTGGCACGAGCGAGGCACGGTCGCCTGGACAGGATATTGCTCCTTCTAACGTGGTTAGAAGTCCGAGGATATCCCGCTCCTCGTGCCGTTCGCCACCACCGCCCGCCACTGCAGCCGAAGCTTTGGCGCGAGCTCAGCTGCTCCTAGACTACCCTCCAACGGCGGACAAGATCGATGATTGGAGGGCCACCATCCAGAGTCTCATCGGCTTCGCCAACGGCGACACTCCATGGCAGCCGAGCACGTCGCAGCCGCGGCAAGCCAGCCAGGCACGAGCCGGAGACGACAAGACTGTTGGGGGTGCAACTATTGTGCACTCTCCGCCCCGAAGGCCGAGATCGCCGACTCGCCGGATCCACCTCGACAGCGACTCCACCGCGTCGTCAGATCCGCAAGCTCGTCGCGATCAGCGCCAAGTTCTTCAAGAACGACAGCAAGAGGACACTCGTACACGCATCGAGCGGTGAAGAGAAGCGCGGCGTCAATCAGACCAGCGCGCTGGTCCCTCTATCGACATGCATGCGCCAGGGGAACCAGGCGACTTGCCGTACGCGGTAGGTTGCCCTGCGTTCACTCGTGAGCTGCGGCAAGTCCAGTGGCCCAGCACGAAGAATTTCAAACCAGATGTACCAGAGAAGTACGATGGCAAGACGCATCCGTCGGAGTTCCTCAGCATCTACACCATCGCGGTGCAGGCTGCCGGGGGGCGTGACGACAAGATCCTTGCCAACTACTTACCGCTGGTGCTCAAGCCCAACGTCAGGTCCTGGCTGATGCACTTGCCGGATAACTCCATATCCTCCTGGGCTGATTTATGCCATCAGTTTGTCGGCGCCTTTACAGGCGGCCACAAACCTCCTGGCCAAGAGAGCGACCTTCATCTGCTCGCCCAGAAGGAAGGAGAACCCCTGCACAAGTACATTCAGAGGTTCAGCCGTGTACAGTATAACATCCCAGACGTCCAGCCCGCCGCGGTCATCAGCGCGTTCCATCAGAACGTGCATAACCGCAGGATGAGGGAGGAGATGGCGATGTGCAGGATCAGAGACGTCAGTGAGCTGTATGCCCTGGCCGACAAGTGTGCACGTGCTGAGGAAGGGAGGAAACTCCCCGGAGAGAAGACCGGAGCAGAAGGATCTGACAGTGAGGATGCTGTCCCGGCAAAGAAAAACCGGCGACGTTGTTGAGTAGTCCGGCAATGAAGGTGGCGCCAAGAAGGCCAAAGTTGGTAGCTCCGGCAAGGAGGTTGCCGCGTGCACCAACTGCCAGGCTGTGGCAGTCGCCGACAAGCAGGACGGCTCCGACAAGCAATACTGCAAGATTCACCGCACCAAGGGCCATGACCTCCAGAGCTGCAAGAAGGTCGAGCAGCTTGTCCACGCAGCACTAACCACTTGATTTGTTGCCGCTATATACAGCAGCAACTTCTCTTGTGGCTTAGGTGCGACAAGTATTGGAGGGGAGGACAGGTATCTCTTCAGGTCTTGCAGCACAGCCTCCGCTTCCGGAGACCATCTCATTGGGCCTGCCTTTTTCAATAATTTGAAAAACGGCAGGGCGCGCTCAGCAGACTGAGAGATAAACCTGCTGAGAGCAGCCACACAACCGGCAAGTCTCTGTACATCTTTGACGCGCTTGGGTGCTTCAATCTGCTCAATGGCCTTGATCTTGTCGGGATTGGCTTCAATTTCCCGTTGAGACACGAAGAACCCGAGAAGTTTGCCGGAAGGAACTCCAAACACACACTTCTCTGGGTTGAGCTTGAGGCTGATCTTGCGCAGATTTGCAAAGGTTTCGTCCAAATCTTGAATCAGAGTTGCCCTGTCCTTGCTCTTGACCACTATATCATCCATGTAGGCTTCCACATTTCTGTGCATTTGCGGCTCAAGGGCGACATGGACTACTCTTGCAAATGTTGAACCAGAATTTTTTAATCCGAAAGGCATTCGTACGAAACAGTACGTGGCACATGGAGTAATAAATGCGGTCTTCTCCTCATCCTCTTCTGCCATGAAGATCTGATGATATCCTGAATATGCGTCCAGAAATGAAAGCAAATCACATCCGGCTGTGGAGTCAACAATCTGGTCAATGCGCGGCAAAGGAAATGGGTCTTTGGGACAAGCTTTGTTAACATCGGTAAAATCGATCAAAGTCTCCATTTCCCATTTGCCTTGCGCACGACTATAGGATTGGCCAACCACGTGGGATGGAGCACTCCTCTGACAAGGCCTGCTGCTTCCAATTTCTTGATCTCTTCTGCTATGAACTCTTGGCGCTCCACTGCTTGTTTCCTATCCTTCTGCTTGACGGGCCGCGCATGAGGACAAATGGCAAGGTGGTACTCAATCACTTTCCTGGGAACACCGGGGATGTCAGACGGTTTGCACGCAAACACGTCGACATTCGCCCGCAGGAAAGCAACGAGCGCGCTTTCCTATTTAGGGTCGAGAGTGGCACTGATGGTGAAGGTACCACCAGTGCCGTCCTCCTTGGCGGACACCTTTTTCGTCTCTGGCGGAGCTGCCATCGTCTTCTTGCACTTGCCGGTGGAGCTCGATGGTGCGTCCTTGACGGCAGCGCAGCACTCCGAAGAGGTGCGCTTGCCGGAGTGGGCACCAGAACTCTTGCCGTACTTGGTCTTCTTCCCCCCGGGAGCTTCAGCGGCAAGTGACTCGCGCTCTGATGCGGCTGCTGCTTCCCGGTAGATCTTGTCGGCACAGATAAGAGCATCTTTCTTGTCGCCAGGGACAGAGATGACGCTTATTGGCCCTGGCATCTTCAGCATGTTATATGCGTAGTGAGAGGCTGCCATAAATTTGGCAAGTGCTGGATGGCCAAGTATTCCATTGTAAGGCAATGGAATATCGGCAACGTCAAATGTGACCCTCTCAGTCCTGAAGTTCAGCTCGCTGCCAAATGTTACTGGCAACGTGACTTTCCCCTTCGGCTTGCTCCTTCCCGGGTTGATTCCTTGGAATGTGCCGGTCTCTTCGAGCTCGCTGTCAGGGATTTGGAGTTTCTGGAGTACAGCGGAGGAGATCAGGTTCAAGCCGGCCCCGCCGTCAACTAACATCTTAGTGACCTTGAGGTCGCGGATAGTTGGTGAAACCAACATCAGCAGGCACCCGACCGCAGTTGTGCGATCAGGGTGGTCCTCAATGTCAAAGATGATAGGCGTGCTGGACCATTTCAGAAGCTTGCGCGATTCGACAGGTGGTTCCGCTGCATTGACTTCCCGCACCCACTGCTTGAGTTGGCGGTGTGAAGTGTGCAGAGAAGCACCGCCGTCAACGCACAAGACCTCTGTGGCTTTCTGAAACTCCTGTTCACTGGTCTCA
Organism: Triticum urartu; assembly: GCF_056163025.1. Classification (NCBI taxonomy): domain Eukaryota; kingdom Viridiplantae; phylum Streptophyta; class Magnoliopsida; order Poales; family Poaceae; genus Triticum; species Triticum urartu. Next base: position 648,434,544 of record NC_141875.1, on the reverse strand, counting down.
ACATCATTCATGTCTTTGTCGTCGTCGTCTTCATTGTTGTCGCGGCCGCGGGGAGGCCTGTCTCCTTGCCGCTGCTTGGCCTTGCCGCGGCGTCCTCCCCGGCCGGCGCGCTTCTTGCCGGATTCTCCAGCACCTCCTTGGGCCCTCTCCTTGTCGCGTCGCTCGTACTCAGCCTTTTGCTGCTGGACAAGCTGCTCGACCTTTTTGCAGCTCTGGAGGTCATGGCCCTTGGTGCGATGAATCTTGCAGTATTGCTTGTCGGAGCCGTCCTGCTTGTCGGCGACTGCCACAGCCTGGCAGTTGGTGCACGCGACAACCTCCTTGCCGGAGCTACCAACTTTGGCCTTCTTGGCGCCACCTTCATTGCCGGACTGCTCAACAACTAGCACCTCTTTGCCTTTCTTCTTCCTGTTCCATCGCCGGTTTTTCTTTGCCGGGACAGCATCCTCACTGTCAGATCCTTCTGCTCCGGTCTTCTCTCCGGGGAGTTTCCTCCCTTCCTCAGCACGTGCACACTTGTCGGCCAGGGCATACAGCTCACTGACGTCTCTGATCCTGCACATCGCCATCTCCTCCCTCATCCTGCGGTTACGCACGTTCTGATGGAACGCGCTGATGACCGCGGCGGGGTGGACATCTGGGATGTTATACTGTACACGGCTGAACCTCTGAATGTACTTGCGCAGGGGTTCTCCTTCCTTCTGGGCGAGCAGATGAAGGTCACTCTCTTGGCCAGGAGGTTTGTAGCCGCCTGTAAAGGCGCCGACAAATTGATGGCATAGATCAGCCCAGGAGGATATGGAGTTATCCGGCAAGTGCATGAGCCAGGACCTGACGTTGGGCTTGAGCACCAGCGGGAAGTAGTTGGCAAGGATCTTGTCGTCACGCCCCCCGGCAGCCTGCACCGCGATGGTGTAGATGCTGAGGAACTCCGACGGATGCGTCTTGCCGTCGTACTTCTCTGGTACATCTGGTTTGAAATTCTTCGTGCTGGGCCACTGGACTTGCCGCAGCTCACGAGTGAACGCAGGGCAACCTATCGCGTACGGCAAGTCGCCTGGTTCCCCTGGCGCATGCATGTCGACAGAGGGCCCAGCGCGCTGGTCGGATTGACGCCGCGCTTCTCTTCGCCGCTCGATGCGAGTACGAGCGTCCTCTTGCTGTCGTTCTTGAAGAACTTGGCGCTGATCGTGACGAGCTTGCGGATCTGATGACGCGGTGGAGTCGCTGTCGAGGTCGATCCGGCGAGTCGGCGATCTCGGCCTTCGGGGCGGAGAGTGCACAGTAGCTGCACCCCCACCAGTCTTGTCGTCTCCGGCTCGTGCCTGGCTGGCTTGCCGCGGCTGCGACATGCTCGACTGCCATGGAGTGTCGCCGTTGGCGAAGCCGATGAGACTCTGGATGGTGGCCATCCAATCATCAATCTTGTCCGCCGTTGGAGGGTAGTCTAGGAGCAGCTGAGCTCGCGCCAAAGCTTCGGCTGCAGTGGCGGGCGGTGGTGGCGAACGGCGCGAGGAGCGGGATATGCTCAGACTTCTAACCACGTTAGAAGGAGCAATATCCTGTCCAGGCGACCGTGCCTCGCTCGTGCCAGCATGTTGGCGTGCTTGGTGGTCCTGAGTGCTCCGAGATCCACCAGCCCGATCTTGGTCTAGCAAACGCATGGTACCATGAGTACCATGACGCTGCCGGTCCCGCGCCTCCTGAGACAGGCGCGGTGCATGTACAGACGCCGAGGTCTTGGAGTGCGCCCGGTCGTTGTGAGAGCCGGCTACGCCGCCGATGGGCAGCGCAGCCTCGCCCTTGGACCTGGCAGCACCGTGAGCTCCCTCGTCTACGCCCGTTCTTCCGCCGGCGCCCTCCCCCTCAGCCGTTTGTCCCGGCGGTGGTGGGTAAGGCGCGAACGGAGCAGCCGCCTCCGAAACCTTCTTCTTCGGCGGCATGTTGATGAAGATGATGAAGATCTAGCTCGCGAGAATGCCGGATCTGGTTCACACAACTTCGACGCCCCCTTCCTAGCGCGCCAAAGATGCCGGGGTACTGATCCACGGGCACCTATGGGACCGGCGGACCGGGTCCCTTTCGGTTCGGCGGGGGCGGAGATCGTGCAAAGAGCAAATCGAGGCGATACACGCGAGCGATTTACCCAGGTTCGGGCCGCACGGAAGCGTAAAACCCTACTCCTGCTTTGTGGTTTGTATTGATTTCTTGCTCGAGAGCGTGGAGTGCTACAGTACACTTCAGCAGCTAGCAAGACCGAGCGTGAGTGTTCGAACTAGCTAACCCCCCTCTACGTTGCACACAGGCCTCCTTTTATATGCTCAAGGGGTTACCGACAGGTGTCAACGGAGGTAAAGGGCAAGAATGGAAAGGTGCTGTGGTAGGCACAGCTACCTGCTACAGTGTATCATACCTAACCCTGACGGCAGGGGACAAGGGCCTTAAATGCCCGTCTGTGTCGCCTAAACAGTGCAAAAAGGGACCGCCAGGGACACCACTGTTCGCCACGATGGCGATCTTGTCAGCGCCACTTTCCACCGCACGCCGCTGGCTGCACAGCCTCCCGCCACGTACGCCTGGAAGGGTCCCAGAGCGACACGTTGGTGGATGTGCTAGAGCGCGGGCCCAGGGAGGTGGCCTATCGCGGCAAGCGCCTTGCCGTTGCCGTTGTCTTGTCGCGCCCGGGAGCTTGTCGCTCACCGGGCCTTGCAGGGGCACGTGATGCGCCGCGGCAAGTTCCTTGCAATGCCTTGGGTGGCCTTCCCGGCAAGCTCCTCTTGCCGGGGTCTTGTCTTCTTGGCTTGGACACTTTGTTCTTGAATGGCTCCAAAGGAACCACGGAGGACCTTGGCGGTCAGCCGGCAAGCCTTGCCGCGGGATGCTGCGACTGCCCGTGCGCAAGTTCGGGATACTAGGGTACCCCTACTCTAGTACACCGACAGTGATATTTAGTTAATTATTTTTGCAGATGATTAATAGATAAATTCCTCACATACAGAAATTTATTTTAGAATTTTCTGGGTTCCATAAGTATATGTTTGATCCAGATTACTACAGACTGTTCTGTCTTTGGCAGATTCTGTTTTCTATGTGTTGTTTGCTTATTTTGATGAATCTATGAGTAGTATCGGAGGGTATGAACCATAGATAAGTTGGAATACAGTAGATATTACACCAATACGAATTTAGAATGAGTTCACAACAGTACGTAAGTGGTGATTTATTTTCTTATACTAACGGAGCTTACGAGTTTTCTGTTAAGTTTTGTGTTGTGAAGTTTTCAAGTTTTGGGTAAAGATTTGATGGACTATGGAATAAAGAGTGGCAAGAACCTAATCTTGGGGATGCCCAAGGCACCCCAAGGTAATATTCAAGGACAACCTAGAGCCTAAGCTTGGGGATGCCCCGGAAGGCACACCCTCTTTCGTCTTCGTTCATCGGTAACTTTAATTGGAGGTATATTTTTATTCACCACATGATATGTGTTTTGCTTGGAGCGTCATTTTATTTTATTTTGTTTTGTTTTTTCTGTTTCAATAAAATACCAAGATCTGAAATTCTTAAATGTTAGAGAGTCTTCACATAGTTGCATAATTATTCGACTACTCATTGAGCTTCACTTATATCCTTTGGAGTAGTTTGTCATTTGCTCTAGTGCTTGACTTATAACGTTTTAGAGCACGGCAGTGGTTTTATTTTGAAGAAATAGATGAACTCTCATGCCTCACTTATATTATTTTGAGAGTCTTTAGAACAGTGTGGTAATTTTCTTTGGTTATCAAACTATTCCTAATATGATGGGCATCCAAGATGGGTATAATAAAAACTTTCATATAAAGTGCGTTGAATACTATGAGAAGTTTGATACTTGATAATTGTTTTGAGATATGAAGATGGTGGTATTAGAGTCATGCTAGTTGATTATTTGTGGATTTGAGAAATACTTGTGTTAAAGTTTGTGATTCCCGTGGCATGCACGCATGGTGAACCGTTATGTGATGAAGCCGGAGCATGGTTTATTTATTGATTGTCTTCCTTATGAGTGGCGGTCAGGGACGAGCGACGGTCTTTTCCTACCAATCTATCCCCCTAGGAGCATGCGCATAGTACTTTGTTTCGATAACTAAAAGATTTTGCAATAAGTATGTGAGTTCTTTATGACTAATGTTGAGTCCATGGATTATACGCACTCTCACCCTTCCACCATTGCTAGCCTCTCTAGTACCGCACAACTTTCGCCGGTACCATAAATCCACCATATACCTTCTGCAAAACAGCCACCATACCTACCTATTATGGCATTTCCATAGCCATTCCGAGATATATTTCCATGGAACTTTCCACCGTTCAGTTTGCTATGACACGCTTCATCATTGTCATATTGCTTTGCATGATCATGTAGTTGACATCGTATTTGTGGCAAAGCCACCGTTCATAATTCATTCATACATGTCACTCTTGATTCATTGCACATCCCGGTACACCGCCGGAGGCATTCATATAGAGTCATATCTTGTTCTAAGCATCGAGTTGTAATTCTTCAGTTGTAATTAAATAAAAGTTTGATGATCATCATTAGAGCATTGTCCCAAGTGAGGAAAGGATGATGGAGACTATGATTCCCCCACAAGTCGGGATGAGACTTCGGACGGAAAAAAGAGAAAGAAAAGAGGCCATAAAAAAGAGAAGGCCCAAAAAACAAAAAAGACAAAAAAATGAGAGAAAAAGAGAGAATGGGCAATGCTACTATCCTTTTACCACACTTGTGCTTCAAAGTAGCACCATGATCTTCATGATAGAGAGTCTAATATGTTGTCACTTTCATAAACTAGTGGGACTTTTACATTATAGAACTTGGCTTGTATATTCCAATGATGGGCTTCCTCAAATTGCCCTAGGTCTTCGTGAGAAAGCAAGTTGGATGCACACCCACTTAGTTTCTTTTGTTGAGCTTTCATACACTTATAGCTCTAGTGCATCCGTTGCATGGCAATCCCTACTCACTCACATTGATATCTATTGATGGGCATCTCCATAGCCCGTTGATACGCCTAGTTGATGTGAGACTATCTTCTCCTTTTTGTCTTCTCCACAACCACCATTCTATTCCACCTATAGTGCTATGTCCATGGCTCACGCTCATGTATTGCATGAAAGTTGAAACAGTTTGAGAACATCAAAAGTACGAAACAATTGCTTGGCTTTTCATAGGGGTTGTGCATGATTTAAATATTTTGTGTGACGAAGATAGAGCACAGCCAGACTATATGATTTCGTAGGGACAGCTTTCTTTGGCCATGTTATTTTGATGAGACATAATTGCTTTGGTAGTATGCTTGAAGTATTATTATTTTTATGTCAATATTAAACTTTTGTCTTGAATCTTATGGATCTGAATATTCTTGCCACAATAAAGAGAATTACATGGATAAATATGTTAGGTAGCATTCCACATCAAAAAATTTGTTTTTATCATTTACCTACTTGAGGACGAGCAGGAATTAAGCTTGGGGATGCTGATACGTCTCCAACGTATCTATAATTTTTTATTGTTCCATGCTATTATACTATCTGTTTTGGATGTTTATGGGCTTTATTATACACTTTTATATTATTTTTGGGACTAACCTATTAACCGGAGGCCCATCCCAAATTGTTGTTTTCTTGCCTTTTTCAATGTTTCAAAGAAAAGGAATATCAAACGGAGTCCAAATGGAATGAAACCTTCGGGAGAGTTATTTTTGGAATGGAAGCAATCCAGAAGACTTGGAGTAGATGTCAGGGAAGCTTCAAGGTGGCCATGAGGCAGGGAGGCGCGCCTGCCCCCCTGGGCGCACCCCCACCCTCGTGGGCCCCTTGTGGCTCCCCTGATCGACTTCTTTCGCATATGTATATCAATATACCCTAGAAACATCGGAGAGCGCAATATATCAGGAGTTCCGCCACCAGAAGCCTCCGTAGCCACCGAAAACCAAGCTAGACCCGTTCCAGCACCCTGCCGGAGGGGGAATCCCTCTCCGATGGCCATTTTCATCATCCCGGTGCTCTCCTTGACATGGAGGGAGTAGTTCTCCCTCGGGGCTGAGGGTATGTACCAGTAGCTATGTGTTTGATCTCTCTCTTTCTCTCGTGTTCTTGAGGTGGTACAATCTTGATGTATCGCGAGCTTTGCTATTACAGTTGGATCTCATGATGTTTCTCCCCGTCTACTCTCTTGTGATGAATTGAGTTTTCGCTTTGAAGTTATCTTATCGGATTGAGTCTTTAAGGATTTGAGAACACTTGATGTATGTCTTGCATGTGCTTATCTGTGGTGACAATGGGATATCACGTGATCCACTTGATGTATGTTTTGGTGATCAACTTGCGAGTTCCGTGACCTTCTGAACTTATGCATAGGGGTTGGCACACGTTTTCGTCTTGAATCTCCGGTAGAAACTTTGGGGCACTCTTTGAAGTTCTTTGTGTTGGTTGAATCGATGAATATGAGATTGTGTGATGCATATCGTATAATCATACCCACGGATACTTGAGGTGACATTGGAGTATCTAGGTGACATTAGGGTTTTCGTTGATTTGTGTCTTAAGGTGTTATTCTAATACGAACTCTATGATAGATTGAACGGAAAGAATAGCTTCATGTTATTTTACTACGGACTCTTGAATAGATCGATTAGAAAGGATAACTTTGAGGTGGTTTCATACCCTACCATAATATCTTCATTTGTTCTCCGCTATTAGTTACTTTGGAGTGACTCTTTGTTGCATGTTGTGGGATAGTTGTATGATCCAATTATGTTATTGTTGTTGAGAGAACTTGCACTAGTGAAAGTATGAACCCTAGGCCTTGTTTCCTAGCATTGCAAGACCGTTTACGCTCACTTTTACCACTTGCTACCTTGCTGTTTTTCTATTTTCAGATTACAAATACTCATATCTACCATCCATATTGCACTTGTATCACCATCTCTTCGCCGAACTAGTGCACCTATACAATCTACCATTGTATTGGGTGTGTTGGGGACAGAAGAGAGTCTTTGTTATTTGGTTGCAGGGTTGTTTGAGAGAGACCATCTTCATCCTACGCCTCCCATGGATTGATAAACCTTAGGTCATCCACTTGAGGGAAATTTGCTACTGTCCTACAAACCTCTGCACTTGGAGGCCCAACAACGTCTACAAGAAGAAGGTTGTGTAGTAGACATCATGCGTGCATGTGTGTGAATTAACGGGGAGGCGTATGTGCAGGTGTGTGAATTGACGGGGAGGCGTGCGAGTAGTTGTGTGAAATGATGGTAGGAATGGCAGATGTCCGCCGCGCAGGCTCACCGGGAGGCGTGACAAGTTTTGACCACATCCTGCCTCGCTCCCACTGGTCTGTATTAATTGCGCGCCCGAGCCTCCAATCATAATAGGCGGCCGCACCCCCGGTCCATAGAGGTCACCGACGTCTGGTCTCCGAAGTGTAAGACGATGCTGCCGAAGCGCACCATCGGAGGGAGTGGCGACGCCGGGGCTGGTGAAGCACTCACACAACACATGAAGCTGGCCACAGAGGTTTCCGTCGCCGCCGACGAGGTCTTGCGCGAGCAGCAGCACGACCTTGAATTCGTCGGCTTGAACACCAGGAGCCGGAGGTCAACAGCATGTTCTTGCTACCTCTTGAGCACTTGCGTTGGTTTTCCATTGAAGAGGAAGGGTGATGCGGCTGTCAGAGTAATGGGCCACGGGTAGGCCAACCAGAGTCCCATAACCTTTCAAGACATCGGGGCAGGCTGCGCCCCTCAAGACCCCAGGGCGAAGAGCCGCCTCCTGAGGAGTCGACGGCAGGGCGGCCGACTGCCCGCTCACGACCGAGTCCCAGGGACGACTTGCAGAGAAGCCGGCTTTGTGGAGTCGGCCGGCGACTCCAACAAACCCACGACCTCATCGAAGGGGACGAGGCAGGGGCGTGGCTACAGTGAAGCCCACTCCCGCCCCTTACCAGGGGCGGGCATGGCCACAACACGCCGTACTCGGGAAGATCTCCGTGCGGCGTGGCACTGTTGCCCTGCCGGCCCTGACATCAGCACCACAGTACCGAGTCCTGTGCCCACGATAGCTTGTCTGAACGGCCCGGAAGCAGCAGGTCCCACCAGTCAGTGAGACCCTAGGAGATGGCGAGAGGACCGCCAGTCGGATCCGTCAGGAGTCGGCCCGGGGAGTCGGCCGAGCCCTCCCCTGGGCCCCATGCGCCATTAATCAAGATGTGACGGGGAGTGGAAATAGTGATCGCCTGCCAGGCGGCGGGACTGTTGCCACGACCCCATGACCAAGCCCGCGTCATCAGAAGCATGGCTACAGTAATCAGCAGCCGGCAAGACCCACCCGTGGCGGACGCGGCCTGTCGGCTCGGTACCAGACGAGTTGGCGGGGCCCACCAACCGGCAGGCCCCAGCAGTCGGCGGAGAAATCAGAGGCCAAAGGCACTGACGGCTGCGCCCATGCCCAGACGAATTACCATTGTACCCTTGGGGGGTAGGCCTATATAAACCTCCCAGGGCACCCATGCAAAGGGTTGGAACCCGGTAGCTCTAAACCATACCAGATAGAAGGAGAGAGCTAGCCTTGCCCTCTCCTACCTCTAAGAAATAGCTCAAGGAGCAACCGTGTAAACACTTGGCCATAGTGATCATGCAGAGACCCCGTAGAGCAGCAGTAGGGGTATTATCTCCCCGGAGAGCCCTGAAGCTGGGTAAGATTCTCCGGCGTGCATGTCTTCGCCTCATCCCGTTTCCAGGCACCAGCGACGTTCTACTCGCCGCCACCATGATAAGCCATCCGTTGGCATATGTCGCACCAAACCCCCGACATTTGGCGCCCACTGTGGGGCCTGGTGCACCGCCGTCCGGAGATCTGTTCTGGACGGGAACCCTTTTCGTCCCTGGCGAGCGCAGCCAGCCAGGCACGCCAGACGAAGTTTGCATCGACGCGCTGCAGCTCCTTGGCCGAACTTGTCGGCAAGGTCCACCTCTCCGACGAACCTGCGTCCGATGCAGTCACGGGCGGCCCCGAGAACCTCCTCATGGGCCTCCTCGATCAACTCCACGTTTCCGGCGGGCCTGCCGTAGACTTGGAGTCCGTAGGCTCCACCGACCCGATGCTGGTCGACTCCGACACCGCGCCGCTCGACGCGTTCCCCACCAACGTGGTGGTCTACAACGAACCTCTCCCCCACGCAGAGAGTGACAGAAGCACCGTCACTGAGGTGCTAGTCATCAGTCATAACGAGTTCCCTGGCGGAGGAGCGCCCGACTCACTCGGCGCGGCGCTGCAAGACCTAACTGCGCCCATTTCGGAAGATGCTGACGCAGAGACGCTAGAAGCACGCCGCCTTCAGCTCGTTGAAGGCGCGAAGAAGTTGGCCAGCATGAGACGCTTTTCAGAAGCTTACCAGCGGGAGATGGATCGCGCCGTTGGCGGCTCGCCGGCCCCGGAAGGGCCCAGCCGCCTTGGCGCGGTCCAGCAGCGCGGTGAAGCCATCGCCAGCCTGTTTGGGGCTAGCCGCCCCATGTACACTACACCAGCGGAGAACATCCGAGCCGCCTAGGCAGCGGTGGATGAGCTAGATAATTTCGAGGGCGAAGAATGCCGCCTCATGATGGAGCGAGTCCAGCGGCTCCTCGACGCCGCCGCCGCGCAGAACGAGGCCGGCTGCCGCACGGAGGCGCCACAGCGGCCAAACGACGACCCGCACCGAGATCAAGGCGCGACGTCTCAGACGCCAACTGGCGGCGCCCGAGGAAGAAAGGACAAGGAGCCGGCTGTCAGCCACAGTCGGACTCGCATTACCATAGAGCGCGACCAAGATGGCCGCCCGAGAGAAGTGGAACGACGGGACGACTGTCCGCCTCCCCCTCCCCGTAAGGAGAGGCGAGTCTCCCCACCGCCTGTTGACCATCTGACTCTCGGTGACCGCCTTGGCCGCCGAGAGGGAGTTGGAGAGAATGACGCCCGCCACCGGATCGACCGACTTCACCGGTCCCTGGCGCTGGAAGAAGAAGACGAGCTGGGTCCACCTTGTTTCGGGCCCCGCATTCGGGACGAGCCCTTTCCCAGAGGGTTCATGCTCCCAAGAGACACGCCCAAGTATACCGGCTCCGTGAAGCCGGAAGACTGGCTAGTCGACTACTCCACGGCTGTCAGCATAGCAAACGGCAACAAGCGTGTCGCCGTAAAGTACGTTCCGCTCATGCTCCATGGCACGGCCCGGACATGGCTGAACAGCCTAAAGCCCTGCAGCATCAATAGCTGGGTCGACTTCACCGAAGCGTTCGTCCGCAACTTCACCAGCACGTACAAGCGTCCTCCCAAGCCTCGTCAGCTCTCCTTGTGCGTGCAAGGTCCTGACGAGTCGACTCGCGACTACCTCACGCGTTGGGATGAGCTCCAGAACTCCTGCGAGGGCGTGCACGAGGTGCAGGCCATCGAGAACTTCACAGCCGGGTGCCGAGAAGGCACCCTCCTCAAGCAGAAGCTCCTCTGCGATGAGCCAGAAACCCTCGACGAGCTGCTGATCATAGCGGACAAGTACGCCACGGGCGACTCCTGCATGAAGGCGGAAATTCAAATCAGCACAACTGGCAAAGTGGCTCCTCAAGCTCCAAGAACTCCGGCGGCAGACGACGGCCGGCGACAACAGCAGGGCGACAACAAGCGCAAGGCCCCGCAGCCGGCTTCCAGCAGCCGGCAGGTCACGACCGTTGAAGCCCAGCAGCCAGAAGAGCAGCCTCCGCCCAAGCGACAGAAAGGCGGCAAGCCTAACTGGTTGCCGGCCTTCTCCTATGAGCAGACCTTGGATGGACCTTGCAAGTTCCACAGTGGCGCAAAGCCGTCGAATCACACCACCCGGAAGTGCCACTGGCTCACTAGGATCGCCAAGGGAGACGGCCTCCTGCCACCCCCGCCTGCTGGGCAGCCGCCTCCGCCTCCGCCCCAGCAGCCAGCAGTCAGGCCAGTCGGCGCAGTACAAGACGAATACCCTGAAGAACACGGAGCCTACGTGGTGTTCTCTAGTATGGCTGATGATCGACGCAGCAGGCGGCTGCAGCGACAAGAGGTGAACGCAGTAGCCTCAAAGACACCAGAGTTCATGCACTGGTCTGAGAAGCCCATCAGCTGGAGCAGGGCTGACCACCCAGAAGTGATGCCGAGTCCGGGCTCCTACGCCTTGGTCCTGGACGCCACCTTTGCTACGGACAAACGGGCCGCGCGTTTCTCGCGAGTTCTGATAGATGGGGGCAGCAGCATCAATATCCTGTACAAGGATACCATGGAGAAGTTAGGAATCAAGCAAAGACACCTTCAGAGCAGCCGGACAGTGTTCCACGGCATTGTACCTGGGCTTTCCTGCTCGCCGATCGGCAAGATCCTGATGGACGTCCTCTTTGGGGACAAAGATCACTTCCGAAGAGAGTCTGTTTGGTTTGAGGTGGTGGACCTTGAGAGCCCATACCATGCGCTACTTGGCTGACCCACCTTGGCCAAGTTCATGGCGGTCCCCCACTACGCTTACCACAAGATGAAGATGCCCAGTTCCAGGGGAATTCTGACTGTGGCAGGCGACTACCGGAAGTCGTGTGCTTGCGCAGCTGAGAGCAGTCGGCTGGTCGAGTCCCTGGTAATTGCGGCTGAGAAGCGGCTCCTTGAGCGAGTTGTGGCGATGGCCGGCAAGCAGCCTGAGGTATCGCCCAGCCCAAAAGAGTCGGAGGCTGAGGGTTCGTTCAAGCCGGCTAAAGAGACAAAGAAGATACCCTTGGATCCGGAGCACCCAGGGAGGTACGCCGTCGTAGGTGCAAACCTCGACAACAAATAGGAAGGCGAGCTCGTCGATTTCCTCCGTGAGAATCGGGACATCTTCGCATGGTCCCACAAAGACATGCCAGGTGTACCGACGGATTTCGCCGAGCACAAGTTACATGTCCGATCTGATGCAAAGCCGGTCAGGCAGCCCCTGCGCCGCTTATCAGAAGAGAAGAGAAGAGTTGTCGGAGAAGAGATAGCCCGACTCCTAGCAGCCGGCTTCATTATGGAAGTTTTCTTTTCGGAGTGGCTGGCAAATCCGGTCCTGGTACTAAAGAAGAACAAGCAGTGGCGAATGTGTATTGACTACACGAGCCTCAACAAGGCCTGCCCCAAGGACCCATTTGCTCTACCAAGAATCGATCAGGTGATAGACTCCACAGCCGGATGCGAGCTGTTGAGTTTCTTGGATGCATACTCAGGATATCACCAGATCAAGCTGAACCCGGTTGACAGATTGAAGACCGCCTTCATCACGCCGTTTGGAGCATTCTGCTACCTCACCATGGCGTTCATCTTGAGGAATGCCAGCGCCACCCTTCAGCGTTGAATGCAGAAGTGTCTCCTCAAGCAGCTCGGCAGGAACGCCCACGTCTACGTGGACGACGTAGTGGTGAAAACGGAAAAGCGTGGAACACTGCTGGAAGACCTCAAAGAGACCTTTGAGAACCTGCGCCGGTTCCAGATCAAGCTCAAACCCAAGAAGTGTCTCTTCGGAGTACCAGCCGGCCAGCTGCTAGGTTTCCTGGTCTTTGAACGCGGCATAGAATGCAACCCAGTAAAAATCAAGGCCATCGAGAGAATGGAGGTACCCAGCCGACTGCTGGATGTGCAGAAGTTCACCGGCTGCTTAGCGTCCATCAGCTGATTCATCAGTCGGTTGGGCGAGAAAGCTCTCCCCTTATACCAACTCATGAAGAATACCACTTTTTTCGAGTGGAACCATAAGGCGGACGAAGCTTTTCACCAGTTAAAGAAGATGTTGACTACTCCGCCTGTCCTGGCGGCTCCGACTCCCAAGGAACCTATGCTCCTGTACATCACCGCCACCAGCCGGGTAGTCAGCACAGTCATGGTAGTGGAGCGCAAGGAGGAAGGCAAGGCGCAGCCTGTCCAGAGACTAGTATATTACCTGAGCGAGGTACTGTCGACCTCCAAGCAGAACTACCCCCACTACCAGAAGATGTGCTATGGCGTACACTTTGCTGCCAAGAAATTGAAGCCTTACTTTCAAGAGCATCCAATCACGGTGGTCTCCACGGCCCCACTTGCCGAGATCATCGGTAGCCGAGATGCTTCTGGTCGAGTGGCCAAGTGGGCCATAGAGCTGGCTCCTTACACCATCTACTACCATCCCCGCACCGCTATCAAATCACAAGCACTGGCCGACTTCCTCGTCGACTGGGCCGAGACCCAGTACTTGCCTCCAGCACCTGATTCCACCCATTGGCGGATGCATTTCGACGGCTCCAAGATGTGCACTGGCTTGGGAGCCGGCGTCGTCCTCACCTCTCCCAAAGGCGACAATCTCAAGTATGCACTGCAAATCCACTTTGCCGCCTCCAATAACGTCACCGAGTAGGAGGCGCTCATCCACGGGCTCCGGCTTGCCAAAGAGCTTGGCATCCGCCGGATCTTGTGTTATGGTGACTCGGACTTAGTGGTCCAGCAATCATCCGGCGACTGGGACGCTAAAGATGCAAACATGGCGAGCTACCGTTTCCTCGTGCAGCAACTCAGCGGGTATTTCGAAGGATGCGAGTTCCTTCATATACCAAGGAATGACAACGACCAAGCAGATGCATTGGCACGAATCGGCTCTACCCGCCAAGCAATACCATTTGGTGTTTCCCTTCAACGCCTTCTCAAGCCGTCCGTCAAGCCCTCGCCAGAATCAGACTCCATCTTCGTACCGGCTCCTCCCGAAGACGTCGGATCCAACTCCAGAGCCCCGGTAGGCGGCACGAGGATCTCGGCAGATGACTCCGGAGCCGCCACAGTCGAGGCTAGCCCAGGGACTGCGGAACCCGGCCCGGGGACTGCGGTGGCGGACTCGAAGATTCCAGAACTAGGCCCAAGGACCGCGCCAGTCAGCCTGGGGACTTCATCAACCCAGCAAGCGGCTGTTGACTCCAACCTGCCGCCTCCCAGCCCAGCCGCCCTCGTCCAAGTCGCAGTTCTAGTAGTCGAAGAAATAGCAGCACCCTCATGGGCCCATCCCATCCTCAAATTCCTGGTGAACAAAGAGCTACCAACTGATGAGACCTCAGCTCGGCAAGTACAACGCCGGGCGGCAGCCTATACCATAGTCAACAAAGAGCTGGTCAGGCGCAGCGTCACTGGTGTCTACCAGCGCTGCATAGAGCCAGAGCAAGGCCAAGCGATTCTCAAAGACATCCATCAAGGCGAATGTGGCCACCATGCGGCTTCAAGAGCACTCGTCGCCAAAGCCTTTCGGCACGGTTTCTTCTGCCGACTGCCTTAGAAGAGGCCAAGGAGTTGGTCCAAAAATGCAAAGGATGCCAAAAGTTTAGCTCCAAGCCACACCAGCCGGCTTCTGCGCTCAAGACCATCCCCATTGCCTGGCCTTTCGCAGTTTGGGGTCTAGACATGGTGGAACCATTCAAGACAGCACGAGGTGGTTTAACTCACCTAATTGTCGCAGTGGACAAGTTCACCAAGTGGATAGAAGCGAAGCCAATTAAGAAACTGTACGGTCCGACTGCCGTGACTTTCATCACCGATATCACAATTCGGTACGGCATACCACACAACATCATCACCGACAACGGCACCAATTTTGCCAAAGGCGCCTTGGCCCGTTTCTACGCAACACAGGGCATCCGACTGGACCTAGCGTGAGTAGCCCACCCGCAGTCAAACGGCCAAGTGGAGCGAGCAAATGGCCTCATCCTGTCCGGCATCAACCCTCGGTTAATCGAGCCTCTGTAGCGCTCGGCTGGTTATTGGCTCGAAGAGCTGCCAGCCGTCCTCTGGAGTCTGCACACGACTCCAAACAAGTCAACCGGCTTCACGCCCTTCTTCCTCGTCCATGGTGCCGAAGCCGTCATCCCAACGGACATAGAGTTCGACTCCCCATGAGTCACCATGTACACCGAGGAGGAAGCAGAAGAAGCACGACAAGACGGCGTCGATCTGCTGGAAGAGGGCCGGCTGTTGGCACTCAGCCGGTCCAGCATCTACCAGTAGAGCCTGCACCGGTACAACAAACAGGAAGGTCAGGCCAAGATCTTTCCAAGAAGGCGACCTTGTGCTCTGGCTGATCCAGCGAACAGCCGGCCAGCACAAGCTGTCGGCGCCTTGGGAAGGGCCTTTCATCATCAGCAAAGTACTGGGCAACAATTCCTACTACCTGATCGACGCTCAGAAGCCCCGAGCACGCAAGTGGGACGACTCTGGCAAGGAGACAGAGTGGCCGTGGAATGCAAATCTCCTCCAAAGGTTTTACAGCTGATGCAGTATGTACCACGCTACCTTTTGTATTAAAGAACCAAGACTTCGGGCCCCCCGAGGCGAGCTCGGGGACTGCCCTCTTTTGTCTGTATGATAAAAATTATGACTGCAAGTATGTTAGTCCCTTTTATGCCGTTTGGCACCGGGCTCGACAAATCGGCCTGGGGACTTGCCGCCTTGCACTATGAAATGCTTCCTACAGTCGGACAAGTAGTGTGTAAACGCCCAAACCGTCTCCTGTCAGAAGCCGCAGCTCACAGAGCGACTGTACGGTGGGCATCAGTAAGGTAGAATGGGCATTCGCATGAAAAATGTCTAAGGACTCAAAGCATAAAACATAGCTCAAGACGGCTTCCAGCCTTTCTCGCAAACCGACTCTCGGATAGTCGAACTGCCGCTTCCTATCCAATTTGCTCAAAAAAAATCTTGAAATCGGCTAAGTACTTGCTTTCCCAAAGTAGCCTAGCACTTGATCCAGCAACAGTCCGCAGAGCGGCTGTCCGATTGGCAAGGCAGGCAACTAAGAGAAAGCGGCAAAGGATAAAAGCCAAAAGAACAATGAGCAAGAAAAGATAGATATATATATTTACATAACATAGGCCCTTGGCCAAATTGTTGAGTAGAGGTTCAAAATACACCCTGCGGGTGGAATTATGCGAATTAACAAGTTCTTCAAAGACTACTGAAGCAGATAAAATAAAAGATACAGCGGCAGCTTAGGAGGCAGCAAGCAGATTTGGAGGATCGGAGGAGGCGCCAGCGTCAGGCGTTGGGGCAGCCGGCTGGCTAGTCTTGGCTTGATCACCTCTGGCGGCAGTCGACTTGATCGCACGCGGCTCATTGCTGGAGGCGCAGTCGGGCTGAGGCGGGCCGTCTGCTTCGTCTTCTGGTGCCTCCACCTCGCCTCCATCCTCCACCTCGTCCTCCTCCTCGACGCTGGAGCCAATCACCTCCGCCGAGTCTTCGCCGTAGTCTGGGTTCATCCAAACCACTCCGGCGGTACCTCCTCGCCGTCTTCAGACCACTCGGGGACGAAGATGCTGGTGTCGGTGTACTCGGCGATCGCTGCAGCATGTTTGACGAGGGCATCTTCCGCAGCTGCCAGCTCCGGCTGGGCCTCCGACCGAAGCGTGGCCAACCGGTCTAGATCCAGCCTCGGGTACCACGCCTTGACGAACTCCAAGGCCTGGCGCGCTCCAGCCCGGGCCGAAGAGCCCTTCTAGGCCTCAAGACGACCAGCCGCGACCTCCAGCCAGTTGGCCGTCACGATGGGGGTGCACGGAGCCTGCATATCCGGCCAAAGGGTGGCAATCGCCTGGGCACCGGCGCGCTGAAGCCGGCGCAGCATCCGGTGAGCCAGCCGGAGGGGAGCCTCGATGCTCAGGATGTGCTCGTCAAGAGTTTGGGGGGCATCGGCGGCGATCTCTGCGCCCTCCGCCCTCCGACTTTCACGGTCGGCCTCGATGGCTTGGATGGCGGCCTGCGACTGCCCAGGGAAGAAGTCTACAAAGACGCGAAGAAACGAGGAAGCTAGTCAAAAACCAGGAGTCGGCACGATTTAAATCGGCAGCTCGAAGAAAGAAAATAAAGAGACTCACCATCAACGATGTCTTCAATCTCATGGAAGCCGGAGGACAGCAGCGCCTCCTTATCAGACCAGGAGGAGCACTCGCTCGCGAACTCGGCCAAGAGGGCGGTTTCCGTCTCCTCCGCCTCCCTCTACGACTTCACAAGCAGCTCCTTCTACTCTACCAACTGAGTGGCTACCAGATCACGCTCTGTGGCGAGCCTGCTGCACTCCTCCCCTTTGGCGCGCAGGGCGGAGTTGGCTTCGCTCAGCTGCTGTTGAAGAGCAGCGTTGGCTCCTGAAGAAAAGGAATAAAGATAACAATCATCAATAAAGTAGGTCGCCGGGGAGATCCGGCCCGACTGCTCAGCAGTCGGCCCGAATCTCGGGGACTACAGCCCGCGGGTGCGCTAGCGCGCCCCCGCAGAGAAGAAAAAAGGACTTACTCCGGCTCTCCGCCAAGTCGGCGGTCCGCTTGCCCAGCTCTTCAACGTTACAGTTGAAGGCAGTGACGCGGAGGTTGTGGTAATCCTGCGACAAGCATTTTAGACAAAGTTAGTACCCGGAAGTTCATCAATTGGAGTTCCGGGCCGCCTGCTCAGTAGCCAGCCCGAAACTCGGGGACTACACCCAGTGGGTGCGCTGGCGCGCCCCCACAGAGAGGAACAAGAAAACAAAGACCAAAGGAAAAAAACATACCCGGACGGCTGCCCGCGACGCTAGGAACGCCTTGGGGCAACTCTGGAGAGCGTCGCCCTCAGCATGGAGCTTCGCCTGGACGTCCAGGAGCGCCCGGTTTAGCGGCCCTATGCCGCCTCCTCGCACCCACCCAATAGGTGCGGCACTCGTTGCTTCGGCGTCTGGGGCCGCCGAGCTGGCGGTGCCGGCTTCCAGGGGGCGCTGTGCCGAAGTCGCCTTCTCCAGACGACGGCGCGTTGGCGAGCCGATTTGGAGGAGTAGCCTCGCCACGGCCTCGTCTTCGGTCGGCGGCACCGGAGGGTCCGCTGGCTGCTCGCCTTGCGCGCCTTCAGACGGCGGCGGAGGCGGCGGCGGAATGTTCGCGTCCGGAGTAGAGGGGTCGCCGCCTTCCCTCTCCTCGACGGGGTTCTCCCCGCCGGCTTCTCCAGTTGGCCCTGTGAACTCCGGAGGCGGCCGCGCAGAGTTCAACGGGGTGACGAGCACTGCCAACTGGCGCCGTGCGGCTTCCTCAGCCCTCTGCTTCGCCGCGGCGGCGGCTTCGGCCTCCGCTAGTTTTTTCTTAGCGGAGGCCTCCGCCCTGTCGGCCTCCGCCTTCTCTAGGCGGAGGGCCTCTTCTTCGTTGCACTTTGCTACGTCTCGAGCTAGCGTTGGTTTTCCCCGAAGAGGAGGGGGTGATGCAGCACAGTAGCGTAAGTATTTCCCTCAGTTTTTGAGAACCAAGGTATCAATCTAGTAGGAGGTCACGCGCAAGTCCCTCGTACCTGCACAAAATGGTAGCAACTCGCAACCAACGCTTAGGGGTTGTTAATTCCTTCACGGTCACTTACGAGAGTGAGATCTGATAGAGATAATATTTTTGGTATTTTTCGTATAAAGATGCAAAGTAAAAAGTAAAATCAAAACAAGCAAAATAAAGTAATGGAGATTGATATGATGAGTATAGACCCGGGGGCCATAGGTTTCACTAGTGGCTTCTCTCAAGAGCATAGATATTCTATGGTGGGTGAACAAATTACTGTTGAGCAATTGATAGAATTGAGCACAGTTATGAGGTTATCTAGTTATGATCATGTATATAGGCATCACGTCCGTGACAAGTAGACCGACTCCTGCCTGCATCTACTACTATTACTCCACTCATCGACCGCTATCCAGCATGCATCTAGAGTATTAAGTTAAAAATAGAGTAACGCCTTAAGCAAGATGACATGATGTAGAGGAATAAATTCATGCAATATGTTAAATACCCCATCTTGTTATCCTCGATGGCAACAATACAATACGTGCCTTGCAACTCTTTCTATAACTGAGTAAGGACACCGCAAGATTGAACCCAAAGCTAAGCACTTCCCCCATTGCAAGAACTACCAATCTAGTTGGCCAAAACAAACGGATAATTTGAAGAGACTTGCAAAGATAACTCAATCATACATAAAAGAATTCAGAGAAGATTCAAATATTATTCATAGATAAGTTGGATCATAAACCCACAATTCATCGGTCTCAACAAACACACCGCAAAAAGAAGATTACATCGAATAGATCTCCACGAGAGAGGGGGAGAACATTGTATTGAGATCCAAAAAGATAGAAGAAGCCATCTAGCTACTAGCTATGGACCCGAAGGTCTGAAGTAAACTACTCACACTTCATCGGAAGGGCTATGGTGTTGATGTAGAAGCCCTCCGTGATGGATGCCCTCTCCGATGGAGCTCCGGAACAGGCCCCAAGATGGGATCTCGTGGATACAGGAAGTTGCGGTGGTGGAATTAGGTTTTTGGCTCCCCTCTGGTCTAATGGGGGTACGTAGGTATATATAGGAGGAAGGAGCACGTCGGTGGAGCTCCGAGGGGCCCACGAGGCAGGGGGCGCGCCCTCCACCCTCGTGACCTCCTCGGAAACTTCTTGGAGTAAGGTCCAAGTCTCCTGAATCACGTTTGGTGAGAAGATCACGTTCCCGAAGGTTTCATTCCGTTTGGACTCTGTTTGATATTCTGTTTCCTCGAAATACTGAAATAGGCAAAAAAAACAGCAATTCTGGGCTGGGCCTCCGGTTAATTGGTTAGTCCAAAAAATAATATAAAAGTGGAAAATAAAGCCCAATATAGTCCAAAACAGTAGATAAAGTAGCATGGAGCAATCAAAAATTATAGATACGTTGGAGACGTATCAGGCATCCCCAAGCTTAATTCCTGCTCGTCCTCGAGTAGGTAAATGATAAAAAGAGAATTTTTGATGTGGAGTGATACTTTGGCATAATTTCAATGTAAATCTTCTTAATCATGGTATGAATATTCAGATCCGAAAGGTTCAAGACAAAAGTTCATATGGACATAAAAATGATAATACTTCAAGCATACTAATCAAACAATTATGTCATCTCAAAATAACATGGCCAAAGGAAGTTCATCCCTACAAAATCATATAGTTAGGCTATGCTTCATTTTCGTCACACAAAGATGCTCCCAACTTCTATACCCCCGATGACAAGCCAAGAAATTGTTTCATACTCAAATAATCTCAAACTTTTTCAACCTTCACGCAATACATGAGCGCGATCCATGGACATAGCACTATGGGTGGTATAGAATATGATGATGGGGATTGTGTGGAGAAGACAAAAAAGGAGAAAGTCTCACATCAACGAGGCTAATCAATGAGCTATGGAGATGCCCATCAATTGATGTTAATGCAAGGAGTAGGGATTGCCATTCAACGGATGCACTAGAGCTAAGAATGCTCAAGAAAAGAAAACTAGTGGGTGTGCATACAACTTGCTTGCTCATGAAGACCTAGGGCATTTTGAGGAAGCCCATCATTGGAATATACAAGCCAAGTTCTATAATGAAAAATTCCCACTAGTATGAACAAGACAACTTATGAGACTCACTATATGAAAATCATGGTGCTACTTTGAAGCACAATATACGAGACTCACTACATGAAGAACAAGGTGCTACTTTGAAGCACATGTTTGGAAAAAGAGATAGTAGCATTGCCCTTTTTATTTTCTCTCTTTTTTTGGGCCTTTCTTTTTTTCCTTTTTGGCCTTTCTCTCTTTTTTTTGATTGGGCAATGCTCTAATAATGATGATCATCACACTTCTATTGATTACAACATAATGATTACAACTCGATACTAGAACAAGATATGACTCTATATGAATGCCTCCGGCGGTGTACCGGGATGGTGCAATGAATCAAGAGTGACATGTATGAAAAATAATGCATGGTGGCTTTGCCACAAATACGATGTCCACTACAAGATCATGCAATGGCAACATGACAAAAGTAAAGCATGTCATGATGATGATGATGATGGAAGTTGCATGGCAATATATCTCGGAATGGCTATGGAAATGCCATGATAGGTAGGTATGGTGGCTGTTTTGAGAAAGATATAGGGAGGTTTATGTGTGAAAGAGCGTATCATATCATGGGGTTTGGATGCACCGGCGAAGTTTGCAACAACTCTCAATGTGAGAAAGGGCAATGCACGGTACCGAAGAGGTTAGCAAATGGCGGAAAGGTAAAAGTGCGTATAATCCATGGACTCAACATTAGTCAAAAGAACTCATATACTTATTGCAAAAATTTAGAAGTCATCAAAAATCAAGTACTACGCGCATGCTCCTAGGGGGATAGATTAGTAGGAAAAGACCATCGCTCGTCCCCAACCGCCACTCATAAGGATGCACAAGCAAGGTACACTTCATGCTTCAAATTTGTTACATAACTTTAACCATACGTGCATGCTACGGGACTTACTAACTTCAACACAAGTATTTCTCAAATTCACAACTACTCAACTAGCACGACTATGATATTATCACCTCCATATCTCAAAACAATTATCAAGCATCAAACTTATCTTAGTATTCGACCCACTAAAAAGAAAGTTTCACATATCTTGAATACCAAGTATATTAACATTAAGCAAATTACCATGCTATTAATGACTCTCAAAATAATCTAAGTGAAGCATGAGAGATCAAGTTTCTTTAAAACAAACCACCACCGTGCTCTAAAAGATCTAAGTGAAGCACTAGAGCAAAAATTATCACGCTCAAAAAGATATAAGTGAAGCACATAGAGTAAACTATCAAGCTCAAAAGATATAAGTGAAGCACATAGAGTATTCTAACAAATTTCAATTCATGCATGGCTCTCTCAAAAGGTGTGTACAGAAAGGATGATTGTGGTAGACTAACAAGAAAATACACAAATAATACAAGACGCTCCAAGAAAAACACATATCATGTGGTGAATAAAAATATAGCTCCAAGTAAATTACCGATGGAAGTGGACGAAAGAGGGGATGCCTTCCGGGGCATCCCCAAGCTTTGACTTTTTGGTGTCCTTTGATTATCTTGGGGGTGCCATGGGCATCCCCAAGCTTAGGCCCTTGTCACTCCTTGTTCCATAATCCATCAAAAGAATTCACCCAAAACTTGAAAACTTCACAACACAAAACTCAATAGAAATCTCGTGAGCTCCATTAGAGAAAGAAAACAAAAGACTACTTTAAGGTACTGTAGTGAACTTGTTCTTTATTTGTATTGGTGTTAAACCTACTGTATTCCAACTTCTCTATGGTTTATAAACTATTTTACTAGCCATAGATTCATCAAAATAAGCAAACAACACACGCAAAACAGAATCTGTCAAAAACAGAACAGTCTGTAGTAATCTGTTACTAACGCAAACTTCTGGAACCCAAAAAATTCTACCAAAATTAGACAACCTGTGCAATTTGTTTATTGATCAGCAGAAATTGGAATCACTATTTTAT
This sequence comes from Triticum urartu, assembly GCF_056163025.1. Classification (NCBI taxonomy): domain Eukaryota; kingdom Viridiplantae; phylum Streptophyta; class Magnoliopsida; order Poales; family Poaceae; genus Triticum; species Triticum urartu. Next base: position 648,412,172 of record NC_141875.1, on the reverse strand, counting down.
CACGTTCTGGTGATTTTTGACAATTCGGGCACTGAGCGCAAAGATTCTGGAAATTACAGCAAGATCAAATAACTATCTTCCAAGAAGATCTAATAGGTTTAACTTGGCACAAACACTAATTAAAAGATAAAACCACATCTAAACAGAATCTAGATGGATTATTTATTCCTAAACAGAACCAAAAAAAACACAAAATAAAATTGGGTTGCCTCCCAACAAGCGCTATCGTTTAACGCCCCTAGCTAGACATAAAAGCATGGACAGATCTAGGTATTGCCATCTTTAGTAGGCAATCCATAAGTGGCTCTCATGATAGATTCATATGGTAATTTTATTTTATTTCTAGGAAAGTGTTCCATGCCCTTCTTTAAGGGAAATTGGAATTTAATATTCCCTTCCTTCATATCAATAATTGCACCAATCGTTCTAAGGAAAGGTCTACCAAGAATAATAGGACATGAAGGATTGCAATCTATATCAAGAACGATAAAATCTATGGGCACATAATTCCTTTTGGCAAGAATAAGAACATCATTAATTCTTCCCATGGGCTTTTTAATAGTGGAATCCGCAAGATGCAAGTTTAGAGAGCAATCATCAAAGTCACGGAAATCTAGCAAATCACACAAAGCTTTGGGGATAGTAGAGACACTAGCACCCAAATCACACAAAGCATAAAACTCGTAATTTTTAATTTTAATCTTAATTGTAGGTCCCCACTCATCATGGAGTTTTCTAGGGATAGAAACTTTCAACTCAAGCTTTTCTTCATAAGATTGCATTAAGGCGTCAATAATGTGTTCGGTAAAGGCCTTAATTCGACTATAAGCATGAGGAGAATTTAACACGGATTGCAAGAAGGAAATAAAATCAATTAAAGAGCAATTTTCATAGTTAAATTCCTTGAGATCCAAAATAGTGGGTTTAGCAATATCTAGATTTTTATTTCTTTCAATCCCTTTTTAATCAATTTCATCATCAGGATCTAAAAACTCAGAATTCTTAGAACGCCTTCTAGGTAAGGGAAGATCATAATCAGATTCATCAAGATTCACATTGAAAAACAACAATTTAATAGGCGACACATCAATAACTTTCAGATCTTCATCTTGATTTTCATAGTTATTCGGTTTAGCGGCCATCTTATTGACTAAGGTGGCTTGCATATCCGAAATTTCAGCGGTCATTTTTTCAAGATGAGCAATTTGGGCTCTTACACCATCAAATACTTTGGACATATCATCGAGCTCTTTATTCATATAACTCATAAAACTCTTTTGTTCCTTAAGCTCGTTTCTAAAGAAATTATTATACTCAAATTGCAAGACCATAAACTTCCTGACATTGTTTTCGATATCTACTTGCCTTTTAAGGTGAAGATCACCAAAATTAGGTAAGGCCATCGTGACGAACAAGCAAGCAAACTAACACACGACCAAACAAAAGGCAAAGGGAAAGAGAGGGTGAATAAAACGGCAAGGGTGAAGTGGGGGAGAGGAAAACGAGAGGCAAATGGCAAATAATGTAATGCGAGAGATAGAGATTGTGATGGGTAGTTGGTATGTTGACTTTTGCGTAGGCTTCCCTGGCAACGGCGCCAGAAATGGCTCGTTGACGGGAGAGTAAATCTTGACTTGACTTGGCGTAGGCCTCCCCGGCAATGGCGCAAGAAATGGCTCATTGACGGGAGAGTAAATCATGACTTGACTTGGCGTAGGCCTCCCCGGCAACGGCGCCAGAAATCCTTCTTGCTACGTCTCGAGCGAGCGTTGGTTTTCCCCGAAGAGGAGGGGGTGATGCAGCACAGTAGCGTAAGTATTTCCCTCAGTTTTTGAGAACCAAGGTATCAATCCAGTAGGAGTTCATGCGCAAGTCCCTCGTACCTGCACAAAATGGTAGCAACTCGCAACCAACGCTTAGGGGTTGTCAGTCCCTTCACAGTCACTTCCGAGAGTGAGATCTGATAGAGATAATATTTTTGGTATTTTTGGTATAAAGATGCAAAGTAAAAAGTAAAAGCAAAACAAGCAAAATAAAATAATGGAGATTGATATGATGAGAATAGACTCGGGGGCCATAGGTTTCACTAGTGGCTTCTCTCAAGAGCATAGATATTCTACGGTGGGTGAACAAATTACTGTTGAGCAATTGATAGAATTGAGCATAGTTATGAGGTTATCTAGGTATGATCATGTATATAGGCATCACGTCCGTGACAAGTAGACCGACTCCTGCCTGCATCTACTACTATTACTCCACTCATCGACCGCTATCCAGCATGCATCTAGAGTACTAAGTTAAAAACAGAGTAACGCCTTAAGCAAGATGACATGATGTAGAGGAATAAATTCATGCAATATGATAAATTCCCCATCTTGTTATCCTCGATGGCAACAATACAATACGTGCGTTGCAACTCTTTCTGTCACTGAGTAAGGACACCGCAAGATTGAACCCAAAGCTAAGCACTTCTCCCATTGCAAGAACTACCAATCTAGTTGGCCAAACCAAACAAATAATTCGAAGAGACTTGCAAAGATAACTCAATCATACATAAAAGAATTCAGAGAAGATTCAAATACTATTCATAGATAAGTTGGATCATAAACCCACAATTCATCGGTCTCAACAAACACACCGCAAAAAGAAGATTACATCGAATAGATCTCCATGAGAGAGGGGGAGAACATTGTATTGAGATCCAAAAAGAGAGAAGAAGACATCTAGCTACAAGCTATGGACCCGAAGGTCTGAAGTAAACTACTCACACTTCATCGGAAGGGCTATGGTGTTGATGTAGAAGCCCTCCGTGATGGATGCCCTCTCCGGCGGAGCTCCGGAACAGGCCCCAAGATGGGATCTCGTGGATACAGGAAGTTGCGGCGGTGGAATTAGGTTTTTGGCTCCCCTCTGGTCTAATGGGGGTACGTAGGTATATATAGGAGGAAGGAGCACGTCGATGGAGCTCCGAGGGGCCCACGAGGTAGGGGGGCGCGCCTTCCACCCTCGTGACCTCCCCGGAAACATCTTGGAGTAGGGTCCAAGTCTCTTGGATCACGTTCGGTGAGAAGATCACGTTCCCGAAGGTTTCATTCCGTTTGGACTCCGTTTGATATTCTGTTTCCTCGAAATACTGAAATAGGCAAAAAAAACAACAATTCTGGGCTGGGCCTCCGGTTAATAGGTTAGTCCCAAAAGTAATATAAAAGTGGAAAATAAAGCCCAATATAGTCCAAAACAGTAGATAAAGTAGCATGGAGCAATCAAAAATTATAGATACGTTGGAGACGTATCACGCTTCTCCTGCGCATTCCACTCCGTCGCCTCCCGGAGGTCAGCAGCGGGGTCAATCCGCCAAGTGGTGGCAGACGTCTCCGCTAACCCCATGACGGAGGTGGCGTCGACCCGCTCAAGAGAGAGGGGAGCCTTGAAGCAAGAGGGGCAAGCAGAGACTCAGACAAATCACGAAGAAAGAATAAAACTTTGAAGACAGAATACTTACGCGGAGACCAACGATGGCTTCTTCACTTCCTTACGGAAGCGGATGGCCTTCGCGGCTGCCTCGTCCCGCCGGGTCGCCGCAGCCGAGCCCTTGGGCTTCTTCGGCCGACTGCCGAACGAGGTCGGCACGGCCCTGCGCTTCTTCCCGCCGCCTGGAGCGCCCGGCGCGGCAGAAGAGCCCACGCCAGGCTGGCTGGCTCCTGGCCGATGGTGAGGGGCGACTTCTCCCTCGGCGTTATCTTCAGGCCAGTCGGCGAAGGTAGCCGAAGGCTTGAAGTCGCCTGCTGTCCCTCCTCCTCCCTCGGCGTTGTCTTCCAGAGCCGCCGCCCCCAGATCGGGGTCGTCGACATCGCTCTCTGCCCGGTCGGCAAGGAACTCACGGGCCGGCCCCCAGGTGCCGGCTGGTGGGTGAAGAAGGGGATTCTAACAAAAGCTGACAGGTCAAAACAAAACTCGGCAAGAAGAAGACAATCTAAAGAAAGAAAAGAAAGGCGACTCACCACGGGCGGGGGGATGGCGCGGGAGTACGGCTCCTTGCCGAATCGCCAGTCCTACAGAAGCCTGCTGTCCGAGAGGTAGTTCACCATGAAGGCCACCTCTTCGTGAGGCATGTCCTTGGTGCACATCCGACTCGGGTCGCGGTGCCCGCTCATCTGGCATATCATGTGAGGGCGGCCTTGGAGTGGGAGAATTCGGCGCGAAACAAAGGCGGCCAACAGGTCCGGACCAGTCAGACCCTCTGACTGCGTCAGCACTCGGAGTCGCGTGATGGCGCCGGCTCCCGCAGGCGTCAGCGACCTGGCTCGGTATGACCAGTTGGGCAGTCTCCCAGCCGGCGGGCCGGCTTCGAAAGGCGGCAGGTTGACCCAGTCGCCCCTCGTGGTGAAGTTCCTGATGTAGAAGTAGGATCTCTGCCACATCTTCACTGACTTTATCAGTGAGATGGAGGGGAAGGGATTTTCGGCCCCCGACCTTCGCATGACGATGAAGGCGCCGCACTGAGCCGGCACGCCCGTGGCCTGGGTGCCGAGCTTGGAGAAGAAGAACTCCCCCAGAGCTCGAGGGTGGGGAGGACTCCGAGGAAGCCTTCGCACAGGGCCACGAAGGCGGACAGCAGCACCACTGCGTTGGGGGTGAGGTGGTGCGGCTGGAGACCGTAGAACTCCAGGAAGGACCGGAAAAAACTGCTCGCCGGCAGTCCCAGCCTGCACAGGCAGTGCGAGCGGAAGATGACCCGCTCGCCCTCCTGCGGTGCGGGGGAAATCTCCCCCTTCGGCGCAAGACGCACCTACACGCGATGCTCGCCGGGAAGCCGACGAGTCCGGTGGAGGAACTCAATGTGGTCTTCATGAACTTCGGAACCGTCCCAGGTGCCGGAGCGCACTGGGGGAGGCGCAGCAGCGGAGGAAGAACTCATCGCGAGCTGTCACCGCAGCGTTCGTCGGAGCTTGGGAGTGCGGCGAAGCAAAGAAGAGAAGAGCAAGGAGGAAGAGAACAAGGAGTAGTGGGAAGGAGGGGTGCGCGTGCCCCCCTCTTCCCCCTACTTATAGCCCCGTGGGCTGCGAAGCCGAGGGGGCGGACGTGGGGATTTACTAAGCCCACAACCCCACGACCCCCACGATACACGTAAAGTTACTGCGCGCAGTAACTCCACGGGAATCCCAACCGTCCACCGGGGCCGCAGCGGATCCGCTCGGGCGCCGAGGCGCGGTAGTGCCGGGACCCGCCTATGGGCCTGTCCCGTCGCACGCGTAGGCTGGCAGGACGGCCTAGCCATGTCCCCTCGCGTGACAGGCCAAGAACGGGCGGCGGCCTGGAGGCTTAGCTAGCACGCCACTTAAAATCCCGCTGCGATGTTCGAAATACTGAGCAAGTCGGAATTGAGTGAGTCCGAGTTGAGCAAGTCCGACTCCTTCTAGACGGCCCGGTAGAAGTCAGTCAAAGACCATGTGTTGAGCACCCGGAAAGAGAAACTGTTGAGGCTTCTCGGCCGATCGCCCGCGGCGCCTCACCGGCTTCGGGGACTACTGTCGGAGTAATGTGCCACGGGTAGGACAACCCGAGTCCCGTAACCTTTCAAGACATCGGGGCAGTCTGCGCCCCTCAAGACCCCAGGGCAAAGAGCCGCCTCCTGAGGAGTCGACGGCAGGGCGGCCGACTGCCCGCTCACGACCGAGTCCCAGGGACGACTTCCAGAGAAGCCGGCTTTGGGGAGTCGGCTGGCGACTCCAACAAACCCATGACCTCATCGAAGGGGACGGAGCAGGGGCGTGGCTACAGTGAAGCCCACTCCCGCCACTTACCAAGGGCAGGCATGGCCACAACACGCCGTACTCGGGAAGATCTCCGTGCGGCGTGGCACTGTTGCCCTGCCAGCCCTGACATCAGCACCACAGTACCGAGTCCTGCGCCCACGACAGCTTGTCTGAACGGCCCGGAAGCAGCAGGTCCCACCAGTCAGTGAGACCCTAGGAGACGGCGAGAGAACCGCCAGTTGGATCCGTCAGTAGTCGGCCCGGGGAGTTAGCCGAGCCCTCTCCTGGGCCCCATGCGCCATTAATCAAGATGTGACGGGGAGGGGCAATAGTGATCGCCCGCCAGGCGGCGGGACTGTTGCCACGACCCCATGACCAAGCCCGCGTCATCAGAAGCACGGCTACAGTAATCAGCAGCCGGCAAGACCCGCCCGCGGCGGACGCGGCCTGTCGCACCGTACCAGACCAGTCGGTGGGGCCCACCAACCGGCGGGCCCCAGCAGTCGGTGGAGAAATCGGAGACCAAAGGCACTGACGGCTGGGCCCGCGCCCAGATGAATTACCATTGTACCCCTGGGGGGTAGGCCTATATAAACCCCCAGGGCACCCATGCAAAGGGTTGGAACCCGATAGCTCTAGACCATACCAGATAGAAGGAGAGAGCTAGCCTTGCCCTCTCCTACCTCTAAGAAACAGCTCAAGGAGCAACCGTGTAAACACTTGGCCATAGTGATCATGCGGAGACCCCGCAGAGCAGCAGTAGGGGCATTATCTCCTCGGAGAGCCCTGAAGCTGGGTAAGATTCGCTGGCGTGCATGTCTTCGCCTCATCCCGTTTCCAGGCACCGGTGACATTCTACTCGCTCCCACCATGATAAGCCATCCGTTGGCATATGTCGCACCAAACCCCCGACAGCGGCAGAGTAGTGTAAGTATTTCCCTTAGTTTTTGAGAACCAAGGTATCAATCCAGTAGGAGGCCACGCACGAGTCCCTCGTACCTACACAAACAAATAAATCCTCGCAACAACGCGATAAGGGGTTGTCAATACCTACACGGTCACTTACGAGAGTGAGATCTGATAGATATGATAAGATAACATTTTTGGTATTTTTATGATAAAGATGATGCAAGATAGACCCGGGGGCCATAGGTTTCACTAGTGGCTTGTCTCGAGAGCATAAGTATTCACGGCGGGTAAATAAATTACTGTTGAGCAATTGACAGAATTGAGCATAGTTATGAGAATATCTAGGTATGATCATGTATATAGGCATCACGTCCGAGACAAGTAGACCGATTCCTGCCTGCATCTACTACTATTACTCCACACATCGACTGCTATCCAGCATGCATCTAGAGTATTAAGTTGAAGAGAACAGAGTAACGCTTTAAGCAAGATGACATGATGTAGAGGGATAAACTCATGCAATATGAAATTAACCCCATCTTGTTATCATCGATGGCAACAATACAATACGTGCCTTGCTACCCCTACTGTCACTGGGAAAGGACACCGTAAGATTATACCCAAAGCTAAGCACTTCCCCCATTGCAAGAAAGATCAATCTAGTAGGCTAAGCCAACCTGATAATTCAAAGAGACTTGCAAAGATAACCAATCATACATAAAAGAATTCAGAGAAGATTCAAATATTGTTCATAGATAAACTTGATCATAAACCCACAATTCATCGGTCTCAACAAACACACTTCAAAAGAAGATTACAATCGAATAGATTTCCACAAGAGAGGGGGAGAACTTTGTATTGAGATCCAAAAAGAGAGAAGAAGCCATCTAGCTAATAACTATGGACCCGTAGGTCTGAGGTAAATTACTCACACTTCATCGGAAGGGCTATGGTGTTGATGTAGAAGCCCTCCGTGATCGATGACCCCTCCGGCGGAGCTTCAGAACAGGCCCCAAGATGGGATCTCGTGGATACAGAAAGTTATGGTGGTGGAATTAGGGTTTTGGCTCCGTATCTGGTAGTTTGGGGGTACGTAGGTATATATAGGAGGAAGGAGTATGTCGGTAGAGCAACAGGGGGCCCACGAGGGTGGAGGGCGCGCCCAGGGGGTAGGCATGCCCCCTACCTCGTGGCCTCGTGGTTGATGTCTTGACGTAGGGTCCAAGTCCTCTAGATCATGTTCGTTCCAGAAATCACGTTCCCGAAGGTTTTATTCTGTTTGGATTCCGTTTGATATTCTTTTTCCGCGAAACCCTAAAATAGGCAAAAAAACAACAATTCTGGGTTGGGCCTCCGGTTAATAGGTTAGTACCAAAAATAATATAAAAGTGTATAATAAAGCCCAGTAATGTCCAAAACAGAATATAATATAGCATGGAACAATAAAAAATTATAGATACGTTGGACATGTATCAAGCATCACAAGCTTAATTCCTGCTCGTACTCGAGTAGGTAAATGATAAAAATAGAATTTTTGATGTGGAATGCTACTTGGCATAATTTCAATGTAATTCTCTTAATTGTGGTCTGAATATTCTGATCCGAAAGATTCAAGACAAAAGTTCAATATTGACATAGAAATAATAATACTTCAAGCATACTAACTAAGTAATTTTGTCTCTTCAAAATAACATGGCCAAAGAGAGTTATCCCTACAAAATCATATAGTCTGGCTATGCTCCATCTTCACCACACAAAGTATTCAAATCATGCACAACCCCGATGACAAGCCAAGCAATTGTTTCATACTTTTAATGTTCTCAAACCTTTTAAATTTTCACGCAATACATGAGCGTGAGCCATGGACATAGCACTATAGGTGGAATAGAATGGTGGTTGTGGAGGAGACAAAAAGGGAGAAGATAGTCTCACATCAACTAGGCGTATCAACGGGCTATGGAGATGCCCATCAATAGATATCAATGTGAGTGAGTAGGGATTGCCATGCAACGGATGCACTAGAGCTATAAATATATGAAAGCTCAACAAAAAGAAACTAAGTGGGTGTGCATACAACTTGCTTGCTCATGAAGACCTAGGGCATTTTGAGGAAGCCCATCGTTGGAATATACAAGCCAAGTTCTATAATGAAAAATTCCCACTAGTATATGAAAGTGATAACAAAGGAGACTCTCTATCAAGAAGATCATGGTGCTACTTTGAAGCACAAGTGTGGAAAAAGGATAGTAGTATTGCCCCTTTTTTGGGCCTTTTTTTCTTTGGCCTTTCTCTTTTTTTATTTGGGACAATACTCTATGAATGATGATCACCACACTTCTATTTATTTACAACTCAATGATTACAACCCGATACTAGAACAAAGTATGACTCTATATGAGTGCCTCCGGCGGTGTACCGGGATAGCAATGATGCATGAGTGACTTACATGAAAGAATTATGAACGGTGGCTTTGCCACAACTAAAACGTCAACTACATGATCATGCAAAGCAATATGACAATGATGTAGCGTGTCATGATAAATGGAATGGTGGAAAGTTGCATGGCAATATATCTCGGAATGGCTATGGAAATGCCATGATAGGTAGGTATGGTGACTGTTTTGAGTAAGGTATATGGTAGGTGTATGATATCGGCGAAAAGTGTGTGGTATTAGACAGGCTAGCAATGGTGGAATGGTGAGAGTGCGTATAATCCATGGACTCAACATTAGTCATAAAGAACTCACATACTTATTGCAAAGATCTATTAATTATCGAAGCAAAGTACTACGCGCATGCTCCTAGCGGGATAGATTGGTAGGAAAAGACCATCGCTCATCCCTGACCGCCACTCATAAGGAGGACAATCAATAAATACATCATGCTCCGACTTCTTAACATAACAGTTCACCATATGTGCATGCTACGGGAATCACAAACTTCAACACAAGCATTTCTTAAATTCACAACTACTCAACTAGCACGACTCTAATATCACCATCTCCATATCTCAAAACAATTATCAAGTTTCAAACTTCTCATAGTATTCAACACACTCATAAGAATTTTTTTATTTATTTAATATTGAATGCCTCAAATAATTAAAGCAAATTACCATGCTGTTTTGTAGGACTCTCAAAATAATCTAAGTGAATCATGAGAGAACAATGGTTTCTATAAAACAAATCCACCGACGTGCTCTAAAAGATATAAGTGAAGCACTAGAGCAAAAACTATATAACTCAAAAGATATAAGTGAAGCACATGGAGTATTCTAATAATTTCCGAATCATGTGTGTGTCTCTCAAAAAGCTGTGTGCAGAAAGGATGATTGTCGAAAACTAACAAATAAAGACTCAAATAATACAAGACGCTCCATGCAAAACACATATCATGTGGTAAATAAAAATATAGCTCCAAGTAAAGTTACCGATAGAAGTAGACGAAAGAGGGGATGCCTTCTAGGGCATCCCCAAGCTTTGGATTTTAGGTGTCCTTAGATTATATTGGGGGTGCCTTGGGAATCCCCGAGATTAGTCTCTTGCCACTCCTTGTTCCATAATCCATCAAGTCTTTACACAAAACTTGAAATCTTCACAACACAAAACATAAAGTAGAAAATCTCGTGAGCTCCATTAGCGAAAGAAAAAAAAAACCACTTCAAGGTACTGTAATGAACTCATTATTTATTTATATTCATGTTAAACCTACTTTATTCCAACTTATCTATGGTTTCTAAACTATTTTACTAGCCATAGATTATACAAAATAAGCAAACAACACACGAAAAACAGAATCTGTCAAAAACAGAACAGTCTGTAGTAATCTGTAGCTAACGCAAGATATGGAACCCCAAAAATTCTAAAATAAATTTCTGGACGTGGGGAATTTATATATTAATCATCTACAAAAATAATTAACTAAATATCACTTTCCAAATAAAAATGGCAGCAGTTCTCGTGAGCGCTAAAGTTTCTGTTTTTTACAGCAAGATTAACAAGACTTTCCCCAAGTCTTCCCAACGGTTCTACTTGGCACTAACACTAATTAAACACAAAAAACTCAACCAAAAAAGAGGCAAGATAAATTATTTATTACTAAACAGGAGAAAAAAGCAAGGAATAAAAATAAAATTGGGTTGCCTCCCAACAAGCGCTATCGTTTAACACCCCTAGCTAGGCATAAAAACAAGGATAGATCTAGGTGTTGCCATCTTTGGTAGGCAATCCATAAGTGGCTCTCATAATAGATTCATAAGGTAATTTAATTTTCTTTCTAGGGAAATGTTCCATGCATTTCCTTAATGGAAATTAGAATATAATATTCCCTTCCTTCATAATTGCACCAATCGTTCTAAGGAAAGGTCTACCAAGAATAATAGGACATGAAGGATTGCAATCTATGTCAAGAACAATAAAATCTATGGGCACATAATTCCTATTTGCAACAATAAGAACACCATTAATTCTTCCCATAGGTTTCTGAATAGTGGAATCCGCAAGGTGCAAGTTTAAAGAGCAATCATCAAAATCACGGAAACCTAACAAATCACATAAGGTCTTTGGAATCGTGGAAACACTAGCACCCAAATCACACAAAGCATGGCATTCATGATCTTTAATTTTAATTTTAATATTAGGTTCCCACTCATAATAAAGTTTTCTAGGGATAGAAACTTCCAACACAAGTTTTTCTTCATAAGATTGCATCTAAGCGTCAACGATATGTTTAGTAAAAGCTTTATTTTGAGTATAAGCATGAGGAGAATTTAGCACGGATTGCAACAAGGAAATAATATCTATCAAAGAGCAATTGTCATAATTAAATTCCTTGAAATCCAAAATAGTGGGTTCATCAATATTTAAAGTTTTGACTTCTTCAATCCCACTTTTAACAATTTTAGCATCAAGATCTAAAGACTCCGAATTTTTGGAACCTCGTCTAGATAAAGGTGGATCATATTCAGTCCCATTATTATTATCAAGATTCATATTGCAAAACAAAGATTTAATAGGGGACACATCAATAACTTTTAGATCTTCATCATTATTTTCATAGGAACTAGAAGAACACGCTTTTATGAAGCAATCTTTCTTTGCATGAATCCTAGCGGTTCTTTCTTTGCACTCATCAATGGAAATTCTCATGGCTTTGAGAGACTCATTGATATCATGCTTAGGTGGAATAGATCTAAGTTTCAAAGAATCAACGTCAAGAGAAATTCTATCAACGTTCCTAGCCAACTTATCAATCTTAAGCAATTTTTCTTCAATCAAAGCATTGAAATTATTTTGCGAAGTAATAAATTCTTAATATTAGATTCAAAATCAGAGGGCATCTTATGATAATTTCCATAAGAATTGTTGTAGGAATTACCATAATTATTAGAGTAATTACTAGGATACGGCCTAGGGTTAAAGTTTCCTCTATATGCGTTGTTACCAAAATTGTTCCTACCAACAAAATTCACATCCATAGATTCGTTATTATTCTCAATCAAAGTAGACAAAGGCATATCATTAGGATCAGAAGAAACACTTTTATTAGCAAATAATTTCATAAGTTCATCCATCTTTCCACTCAAAACATTAATTTTTTCTATCGCATGCACTTTCTTATTAGTAGATCTTTCAGTGTGCCATTAAGAATAATTAACGATAATATTATCTAGGAGTTTCGTAGCTTCTCCTAAAGAGATTTCCATAAAACTGCCTCCCGCGGCCGAATCTAAAAGATTTCTAGAAGCAAAATTCAATCCGGCATAATTTTTTTGTATAATCATCCACAAATTCAAACCATGCGTAGGACAATTACGTATCATTTCATCCTCTCCCAAGCTTGTGCAACATGTTCATGATCAAGTTGCTTAAAATTCATAATATCGTTTCTAAGAGAGATGATCTTAGAGGGAGGAAAATACTTGGAGATAAAATAATCTTTGCACTTATTCCACGAATCAATACTATTTTAGGCAAAGCCGAAAACCAAGCTTTAGCACGAGCTCTAAGCGAAAAAGGAAATAGCTTCAATTTAACAATATCATTATCCACATCTTTCTTCTTTTGCATATCACACAAATCAACGAAGCTATTTAGATGGGTAGCGACATCTTCACTAGGAAGGCCGAAAAACGGATCTTTCATGACAAGATTCAGCAACGCAGCATTAATTTCACAAGATTCAGCATCGGTAAGAGGAGAAATCGGAGTGCTAATAAAATCATTGTTGTTGGTATTGGTAAAGTCACACAATTTAGTGTTATCTTGTGCCATCATGACAAGCAAGCAATCCAACACACAAGCAAACAAGGAACGGGCAAAAGGAGGCAAATAGAGAAAGAGAGAGAGGATAGAGAGAGAGAGGGCGAATAAAACGGCAAGGGTGAAGTGGGGGAGAGGAAAACGAGAGGCAAATGGCAAATAATGTAATGCGGGAGATAAGGGTTGTGATGGGTACTTGGTATGTTGACTTTTGCGTAGACCTCCCCGGCAACGGCGCCAGAAATCCTTCTTGCTACCTCTTGAGCACTTGCATTGGTTTTTCCCTTGAAGAGGAAAGGGTGATGGAGCAGAGTAGCGTAAGTATTTCCCTCAGTTTTTGAGAACCAAGGTATCAATCCAGTAGGAGGCCACACACGAGTCCCTCGTACCTACACAAACAAATAAGTCCTCGCAACCAACGCGATAAGGGGTTGTCAGTCCCTACACGGTCACTTACGAGAGTGAGATCTGATAGATATGATAAGATAATATTTTTGGTATTTTTATGACAAAGATGCAAAGTAAAATAAAAGGGAAAGGAAATAACTAAGTATTGGAAGATTAATATGATGGAAGATAGACCCGGGGGCCATAGGTTTCACTAGTGGCTTCTCTCGAGAGCATAAGTATTCACCGCGGGTAAACAAATTACTGTTGAGCAATTGACAGAATTGAGCATAGTTATGAGAATATCTAGGTATGATCATGTATATAGGCATCACGTCCGAGACTAGTAGACCGACTCTGCTTGCATCTACTACTATTACTCCACACATCGATCGCTATCCGGCATGCATCTAGAGTATTAAGTTCAAGAGAACAGAGTAACGCTTAAAGTAAGATGACATGATGGAGATGGATAAACTCATGCAATATGTAATAAACCCCATCTTGTTATCCTCGATGGCAACAATACAATACGTGCCTTGCTGCCCCTACTATCACTGGGAAAGGACACAGTTCAAGAGAACAGAGTAACGCTTTAAGTAAGAAGACATGATGGAGAGGGATAAACTCATGCAATATGAAATAAACCCCATCTTGTTATCCTTGATGGCAACAATACAATACGTGCCTTGCTGCCCCTACTATCACTGGGAAAGGACACCGCAAGATTGAACCCAAAGCTAAGCACTTCTCCCATTGCAAGAAAGATCAATCTGGTAGGCCAAACCAAACTAATAATTCGAAGAGACTTGCAATGATAACCAATCATACATAAAAGAATTCAGAGAAGATTCAAATATTGTTCATAGATAAACTTGATCATAAACCCACAATTCATCGGTCTCAACAGACACACCGCAAAAGAAAATTACACCGAATAGATCTCCACAAGAGAGGGGAGAACTTTGTATTGAGATCCAAAAAGAGAGAAGAAGCCATCTAGCTAATAACTATGGACCCGTAGGTCTGAGGTAAACTACTCACACTTCATCGGAAGGGCTATGGTGTTGATTTAGAAGCCTTCCGTGATCGATGCCCCCTCCGACGGAGCTCTGGAACAGGCCCAAGATGGGATCTCGTGGATACAGAAAGTTACGCCGGTGGAATTAGGGTTTTGGCTCCTTATCTGGTAGTTTGGGGGTACATAGTTATATATAGGAGGAAGGAGTACGTCGGTGGAGCAACAGGGGGCCCACGAGGGTGGAGGGCGCGCCCAGGGGGTAGGCGCGACCCCTACCTCGTGGCCTCCTGGTTGATGCCTTTACATAGGGTCCAAGTCCTCTGGATCATTTTCATTCCGAAAATCACGTTCCCGAAGGTTTCATTCCGTTTGGACTCGGTTTGATATTCTCTTTCTGCGAAACCCTAAAATAGGAAAAAAGCAACAATTCTGGGCTGGACCTCCGGTTAATAGGTTAGTCCCAAAAATAATATAAAAGTGTATAATAAAGCCCGATAATGTCCAAAACAGAATATAATATAGCATGGAACACTCAAAAATTATAGATACGTTGGAGACGTATCACAACTCCAGCAACAACTACGACTCCGATGGAAAACCGGTTAGTCATCTATATACCCATTTGTGCGGCAAACATATCAATTGTTTTCTCTGGTTAATCCGCCCCCCGCCCCTCTATAATTTTTCTGGAATACAAATCCTATGGTTATGTTTTTCCCAGTCCATGAAATCAAAGTAACTAAGATCCGTTAGATGCACGTAGTGTATTGATTGTTTGAAGGTTATCCACATATAGTTAGTGATTAATTGTTTGTTCTGTACAAATGAGTTTTGCTAATAATCTGACTAGGGTTAGCTTGCATGCTAATAATTTGTGGCCAAATCTTAAGAATTGATTTTGAATGTCCTACATATATGTTTGTGTTGGGGAACGTAGCAGACTTTTAAAATTTTCTACGCATCACCAAGATCAATCTATGGAGTCATCTAGCAACGAGGGAGAGAGGAGTGCATCTACATACCCTTGTAGATCGCGCGCGGAAGCGTTCAAGAGAACGGGGTTGATGGAGTCGTACTCGTCGTGATCCAAATCACCGATGACCTAGCGCCGAACGGACGGCACCTCCGCGTTCGACACACGTACGGTTGGGAAGACGTCTCCACCAACTTGATCCAGCAAGGGGGAAGGAGAGGTTGATGAAGATCCAGCAGCACGACGGCGTGGTGGTGGAAGCAACGGTGATCTCGGCAGGGATTCGCCAAGCTCAGGGAGAGGGAGGAGTGTCACGGGAGGGAGAGGGAGGCGCCAGGGGCTAGGGTGCGGCTGCCCTCCCTCCCCCCACTATATATAGGACCCCTAGGGGGCGCCGGCCCTAGGAGATTGAATCTCCAAGGGGGGGGGGCGGCCAAGGGGGGTGTAGTGCCCCCCAAGCCAAGTGGGGCGCCCCCACCCTAGGGTTTCCATCCCTAGGCGCAGGGGAGGCCCATGGGGGGCGCACCAGCCCACTAGGGGATGGTTCCCCTCCCACATTAGCCCATGGGGCCCTCCGGGATAGGTGGTCCCAGTACAATACCGATAACCCCTGAAACCTTCCCGATGGCCGAAACTTGACTTCCTATATATAAATCTTCACCTCCGGACCATTCCGAAACTCCTCGTGACGTCCGGGATCTCATATGGGACTCCGAACAACTTTCGGGTTACCGTATGCTAATATCTCAACAACCCTAGCGTCACCGAACCTTAAGTGTGTAGACCCTACGGGTTCGGGAGACACGCAGACATGACCAAGACGACTCTCCGGTCAATAACCAACAGCGGGATCTGGATACCCATGTTGGCTCCCACATGCTCCTCGATGATCTCATCGGATGAACCACGATGTCGAGGATTCAATCAATCTCGTATACAATTCCCTTGGTCAATCGGTACGTTACTTGCCCGAGACTCGATCGTCGGTATCCCAATACCTCGTTCAATCTCGTTACCGGCAAGTCACTTTACTCGTACCGTAATGCATGATCCCGTGATCAACCACTTGGTCACATTGAGCTCATTATGATGATGCATTACCGAGTGGGCCCAGAGATACCTCTCCGTCATACAGAGTGACAAATCCCAGTCTCAATTCGTGCCAACCCAACAGACACTTTCGGAGATACCTGTAGTGTACCTTTATAGTCACCCAGTTACGTTGTGATGTTTGGCACACCCAAAGCACTCCTACGATATCCGAGAGTTGCACAATCTCATGGTCTAAGGAAATGATACTTAACATTCGAAAAAGCTATAGCAAACGAACTACACGATCTTTGAGATATGCTTAGGATTGGGTCTTGTCCATCACATCATTCTCCTAATGATGTGATCCCGTTATCAATGACATCCAATGTCCATAGTCAGGAAACCATGACTATCTTTTGATCAACGAGCTAGTCAACTAGAGGCTCACTAGGGACGTGTTGTGGTCTATGTATTCACACATGTATTACGATTTCCGGATAACACAATTATAGCATGAACAATAGACAATTATCATGAAAAAAGAAATATAATAATAACCATTTTATTATTGCCTCTAGGGCATATTTCCAACAGTTTGTGCCTTTTTTCTTCCTGATCTTGAGAATTGATTTCGAATGTCCTACATGTTATGCCATTTTTTTTCTTTCAGATTGGTATGTACATAGATGAGGCTCTGACCAGCGCCGCCACTGGATGTAGATCTTGGACCTGGTTGTGCGGCCAGAAGCGCCCCCTGGACCTGAGGAACCAGTAGAATCTTCGGCGGTACACATCAGCGATCTCCGAGACGGAATCCTTGGGGAGATCATCTCCCTTCTCCCCACCAAGGATGGCTGCCGCACACAAGTCCTCGCATCTCGGTGGTGCACTCTGTGGCGCACCGCGCCTCTTAATCTCGAATGTCGCCAGCAATCTGTTGATGATGATTCTTAACTCCCCAGAGCCATCATCTCCTCCCATGGGGGCTCCCTTCAACGCATCTGCATCCCGTCATGCTACCTGCTAGACATACCCTACATGGTGGCCGCATGGCTGACATCCCGTCAATTCGATAAACTCAAGCAGCTTGAGTTCTACCATGACTATGTATGTAACATACCATGAACCGATGTATCTGTGCCCTCACCACCGATGTCCATCACATGGTTTTCCTCCTCTCTCCACTCCACCACCTTTGCCCGGTGCCATCTAGCAGACAATTTGGTACAAATGCTTCGACTCCCACTGCTAAAAAAACTTGCGCTTGTGGTGGTTGATTCGTCGGAGGCCGCACTGCACATCATCATCCACTCCAGCTGCCCTGCCCTGGAGTGCTTGTTGCTTGTTTTTGCAATGGAAATTCATATATGTTGTCTCAAAATAAAGTCGCCCCGCCTTGTAAGCATGGGAATTTGTTTTTTTGGACATGTTCTCATCATCAAAGATGCCCCTTCACTTCAAATATTTCTCCTTGATTCTGGTATAGTACCTTCGCAAATAACTACAGTCTTGGCGCCTAAACTGGAGACCTTGGGTGCAATTCGTGATCCTTTTAGATGGTTCAAAATGTTATTTGGCTCCACACCTATTGAGGTACTGTATATTATTCACATAAACTTTTGTAATCTGCCTTTTTCATTTGTGCGCATAAGTTAAGTATCATCTTGGAGTACACTTTTGGTACTAATATTATGTTCTATGCTCAATGAAGAGCTTGTCCATCCTATCAGTGGTGGAGGATTATGTAAAGATCTTACATATCAGTATGTGGTGTTTTGATCTGAACACGATTATTGGCTTGCTGCAATGCTTTCCATGTCTAGAGAATTTGTATATAAAGGTGATGATTTCACGCACATTGAAAGCCCATATATAATGTACTATAATTAATCGTTGAGCTATCACTCTTTCAACATAATCTTTTGAGACATTAACTATTGTCAATCTTCATCTCTATTTAGGCACTAACACATGGAGAAAAGGGTATAACCAATCGATGGTTCAAGAAGCACCGTGATTTTCTCAGATCTCATGACATTCGTTTGAAGACAGTACCACTGGAAGGATATGCATCCAACAATGCAAACACTAGCTTTGTCACATTCTTCATGTTCAATGCGAGGGCACTATTATCTGTGAGGATTAAGTTTTTCAAAAAGAAATTTCTTATGGCTGCAAGTGTTGAACAACATAAAACGAAGTTTTAGGTGGACCAAAGGGCTTCTAATCATGCTCGGCTTCTATTTACAACAGCTTGTCATCATGTACCAGTAGAATTTCTGGCCGGGGATCTTGATTTTATGGATCAGTCTGACCCATTTGATTGTGACTGCCGAAAACTTTGGTTGAGCTAGATGTCATTGTCCTGTTCAATCTGGATTTTGTCTAAACCTAATGAGCAATTAATCCTCGTGCTTTTGTACTGTTTATAAGCTGGAGTTACATATTGTTTCCCTTTTCAACTCGATTTTGACCCATATTTTCTTTCATACTGGGCCAATGGCTTGCCATTTCTTTCATTAAGACATAAATATTATAAGCATTCACAACATAGGGAAAAAACATCACTCTCGCGGGATCCTCGAGATCTTTGTTCATTATAGAACCCGCAAGTTCTTAGTACCCACAAACTTATTTTCAGCTAGCACACCAAATGGGCTGTAATTCTTAATAAGAAAAGTAGCATGGTAGTGATTGATTTGGATTTGTCATTTGGGACCCACTAGGAAAAAGCCTATCCAGGGAGTGCTGACTCGACAGCAAACATTGAGAAACCTGGTTTTAAAATTACTTGGCATGGTGTTATGACATAGCAGCAACAGGTTGTGGTAAAAAATTAGTCCAATTTCGGACAAGTTTTGGTACAAACTTCTTACAAACCGGAGCTTCTCTAAAAAAGGCTCATGGTTCCGAGAGGGACCTTGTCACGTATGTGTGCGGAACAACATACGCTGTCTCTTCCCGGCTTGATTTATTTTAGAAAGGCAACATGCAACTATATATAGTAGTGTCGTCCTAAAAATATGAAATTCTTCATGGTTTGTTTTGCCTTTTTAAACATTATTTGATTTTCCTAGGCATTTTGGAACGTACTTTCGTGTGTGCAAAGGTCATGTGTGTACTAGCCACATATGTAATTCGATGCTCAATCTGTTTATGGAATCAAGTCCTTATATGTTATAAGTACATATGTTGTTGTTCTGTGTGCAATGATAGTGCACATGGACCCTACTAGGGAACCCATCGGTGATGATTTCATCAATCGCTGACAATTGTATACCACCAAGCGGCTGCCCACAACACACACAGCTTGTTAGCAACAATCGTCTGTGCTATTATCGATCTTCGCACGCAATTTTGATTACAGACCTATTTGCTGGGTGTCACACACATCTTGTTATATTGAACCATTTCTGTTGTCTTGGCTCAAAGCAAACAATTCATCCGAGTGAACCACATGCCGTATATCGCACACACCTTCATCTGGCTGATCGTTTCTTTTGTGTTGCCTAATCACAAACAGTTCATCCGAGTGAACCGTATGCTATATATCGCACACACCTTCATCTGGCTGCCCATTTCTTTTGTTCCTCATCATCACAAACAGTTCATTGAACTGAACCGTATGCCCTGCGTCGCACACGCAACTAAAATCTGAACCGTGTTTGATGCATCCTCCATCGCAAACTTTTTGCACCCTTTTTGATGATTTTTTACATCCGTTTGCAATTAGTGTATCGCACACAGTTCGTGAAAGGGTCTCTGATCATGTAGTGTCACGTTAGCAGCATCCTGCAGTAGTGTTTTATAGAAATTGATGAACTCTTGTGCTTCACTTATATTATTTTGAGTCTCTAAACAGCATGGTAATTCGCTTTGGTTATAAATTTAGTCATAATATGATAGGCATCCAAGAGGGATATAATAAAAAACTTTCATATAAAGTGCATTGAATACTATGAGAAGTTTGATTCCTTATGATTGTTTTGAGATATGAAGATGCTGATATTAGAGTCATGCTAGTGAGTAGTTGTGAATTTGAGAAATACTTGTGACAAAGTTTGTGATTCCCGTAGCATGCACGTATGGTGAACCGCTATGTGATGAAGTCGGAGCATGATTTATTTATTGATTGTCTTCCTAATGAGTGGCGGTCGGGGACGAGCGATGATCTTTTCCTACCAATCTACCCCCTAGGAGCATGCGCGTAGTACTTTGTTTCGATAACTAATAGATTTTTGCAATAAGTATGTGAGGTCTTTATGACTAATGTTGAGTCCATGGATTATACGCACTCTCAGCCTTCCACCATTGCTAGCCTCACTAGTGCCACGCAACTTTCGCCGGTACCATAAACCCACCATATAACTTCCTCAAAACAGCCACCATACCTACCTATTATGAGATTTCCGCAGCCATTCCGAGATATATTGCCATGCAACTTTCCACTGTCCAGTTTGGTATGACACGCTTCATCATTGTCATATTGCTTTGCATGGTCATGAAGTTGACATCGTATTTGTGGCAAAGCCACTGTTCATAATTATTTCATACATGTCACTCTTGATTCATTGCACATCCCGATACACCACCGAAGGCATTCACATAGAGTCATATTTTGTTCTAAGTATCGAGTTGTAATTCTTGAGTTGTAAGTTAATAAAAGTGTGATGATCATCATTATTAGCACATTGTCCCATGTGATGAAAGGATGATGGAGACTATGATTCCCCCACGTCAGGATGAGACTCCGGACGAAAAAAGTAGCCAAAAAATGAGAGACGGCCCAAATAGAAAAATAAATGAGAGAAAAGAGAGAAGGGGCAATGCTATTATCCTTTTACGACACTTGTGCTTCAAAGTAGCACCATGATCTTCATAATAGAGAGTCTCATATATTGTCACTTTCATATACTAGTGGGAATTTTTCATTATAGAACTTGTCTTGTATATTCCAATGATGGGCTTCCTCAAATTTTCCTAGGCCTTCATGAGTAAGCAAGTTGGATGCACGCCCGCTTAGTTTTTTTGAGCTTTCATAAACTTATATCTCTAGTGCATCTGCTGCATGTCAATCCCCACTCACTCACATTGATATCTATTAATGGGCATCTCCATAGCTCGTTGATACGCCTAGCTGATATGAGACTATCTCCCTCTTTTTGTCTTCTCCACAACCACCGTCTATTCCACCTATGGTGCCATGTCCATGGCTCACGCTCATGTATTGCGTGAAAGTTGAAAAGGTTTGAGAATATCAAAAGTATGAAACAATTGCTTGGCTTGTCATCTGGGTTGTGCATGATTTGAATATTTTGTGTGATGAAGATGGAGCATAGCCAGACTATATGATTTTGTAGGGATAAGCATTCTTTGGCCATGTTATTTTGAGAACACATAATTATTTTGCTAGTATGCTTGAAGTATTATTGTTTTCATGTCAATATTAAACTTTTGTTTTGAATCATATGGATCTGAACATGCATGCCACAATAACGAGATTACATGGATAAATATGTTAGGTAGCATTCTACATAAAAAAATTCTATTTTTATCATTTACCTACTCGAGGACGAGCAGGAATTAAGCTTGGGGATGCTTGATACAGCTCTAACGTATCTATAATTTTTAATTGTTCCATGCTATTATATTTTCTGTTTTGGATGTTTTATATGCATTAATATGCTATTATATACTCCCTCCGTCTCAAATTAAGTGACTCAAACTTGTACTAACTTTGTACTAAAGTTAGTACAAATTTTAGTCACTTATTTTGGGATGGAGGGAGTATGATTTTTGGGACTAACCTATTAACCTAGAGCCCAGTGCCAGTTCTTGTGTTTTCCTTGTTTTAGAGTTTCGCAGAAAAGGAATACCAAATGGAGTCCAAACAGAATGAAACTTTCACGATGATTTTTCTTGGTCCAGAAGACATCCAGAGGACTTGGAGTGCACATCAGGGAAGCCACGATACGGCCACAAGGTTGGAGGGCGCGCCCCCACCCTTGTGGGCCCCTCGTGAATCCACCGACCTATTTCTTCCGGCTATATAATCTCAAATATTCCAAAACCTACGAGGAGAGCCACGAAAACACTTTTCCACTGCTGTAACCTTCTGTACCCGTGAGGTCCTATCTAGGGGCCTTGTCCGGCGTCCTGCCGGAGGGGGATTTTATCATGGAGGGCTTCTACATCAACACCATTGCCTCTCAGATGAAGCGTGAGTAGTTTACCACAGACCTACGGGTCCATAGCTAGTAGCTAGATGGCTTCTTCTCTCTCTTTGATTCGCAATACCATGTTCTCCTCAATGTTCTTGGAGATCTATTCGATGTAATACTCTTTTTGCGGTGTATTTGCTGAGATCCGATGAATTGTGGATTTATGGTCAACTTATCTATGCATATTATTTGAATCTCCTCTGAATTCTTATATGCATGATTTGATATCTTTGCAAGTCTCTTCGAACTATCGATTTGCTTTGGCCAACTAGATTGGTTTTTCTTGCAAGGGGAGAAGTGCTTAGCTTTGCGTTCAATCTTGCGGTGCTCGATCCTAGTGACAGAAGGGGAACCGGCACGTATTGTATTGTTGCCATCGAGGATAACAAGATGGGGTTTTCATCATATTGCTTGAGTTTATCCCGCTACATCATGTCATCTTATGTAATGCGTTACTCTATTCTTATGAACTTAATACTCTAGGTGCAGGCAGGAGTCGGTCTATGTGTGGAGTAAAAGTAGTAGATGCAAGCAGGAGTCGGTCTAATTGATACGGACGTGATGCCTATACTCATGATCATTGCCTTATATATCGTCATAACTTAGTGCTTTTCTATCAATTGCTCGACAGTAATTTGTTTACCCACTGTAATAATTACTATCTTGAGGGAAGCCTCTAGTGAAACCTATGGCCCCTGGGTCTATTTTCCATCATATAAGTTTATGATCTACAATTTTAGTTTTCTATTTACTTCCTTTGCAATCTTTTACTTTCCATTCCATAAACCAAAAATACCAAAAATATTATTTTACCGTTTATCCATCTCTATCAGATCTCACTTTGCAAATAACCTTGAAGGGATTGACAACCCCTTTGTCGTGTTGGGTGCAAGTTGGTGTTTGTTTGTGCAGGTATTCGGTGACTTGTGCATTATCTCCTACTGGATTGATACCTTGGTTCTCAAAACCGAGGGAAATACTTACTCTACTTTGCTACATCACCCTTTCATCTTCAAGGGAAAAGCCAACGCAAGGTCAAGAGGTAGCACCTTCTTAAGGCAAACTTGTTTATCTTCTACCTATACTCAGATGTTGTTGCTTCCGCTGACTCAAAAGGATCCCCATTGGACATCTACCGAAAGTTCTCTGGCATGCCTCTCTCATCTTCAATGACCATGTTATGCAGGATGATGCAACATGCCATGATTTGACATAGGACCTTGGGGTTCTAATAGTCGGCAGGGCCATGAATGATGCGAAAGCACTACTGAAGCACACCGAAAACTATCTCCACATCCTTCCTTGTCAACTCTTGTTGTGGGAAACCACGACCACCTATGGGACCTTGAGCCCCTTGTGGTTCGGTAGGGGGGATGAGCATGTTGCACAAAGAGCAGAGAGAGTATCGGGCAACACAGCAAAGATCACACAGGCGAGTTTACCCAGGTTCGGATCGCCGCGAGGCGTAAAATCCTACTCCTGGTTTGGTGGATAGTGGTGGAAATGCAACGCTCTTACCCGGCAGGGTTGTCTCAGAGCGAGAGTGGCTACGCGCGTATGAGTGTGGGTCCGAATCCTTTCTATGGTTGCCATGGGCCTCCTTTTATATATCAAGTGGTCACCATAGTGGCAAATCAATCATTGTGTACAGATTAGATAGCAAACTGTGCTATCACACCTAACTCCACAGGCAGGATAGAGCGCATTAAATGCGCCACTTAGTGTCACATCATGGCGTGCCCGACAAGCCTTGGCGGGATACTCTGCCAGCTTCGCGCCTGCCAGCTTGACACGTCTGTGGACGGGTGTCATTTGGAGGTGATTTCTGTAGCAAGTGGCTGCCATATGGCAGAAAACAGCCACTTAGTCACCTTGGGGCTTGACACCGCACTGATCGATAACTTGCGTCGCTGTGAGGTGGTGCGGTGGAGCCTAGGCGGGGTAGTTTGCCTCCGTAGGCCCCGGCAGGCCTGCCGGGGTGTTCCTGAGGTTTGCTTTCAGGGTAACCTTGACCTTGCCAGGCTCGCCTTCCCGTTAAGGGAGGTTTTCCCTTAGTGGTATCTTGCTCCTTTAGCTTGACTTGGTCTTCTTGATTCGCCCCCTGATTACTCAAAGAGCTCATATCTTGTGCTTGGTCTAGTCTAGGATGTTGTAATCTTGCTGGGTTGGTGGCTTGCTGTCCGTGCACAAGTCAGGGGAAACATACACCCCTGTTTGTGTACCCTGACATAAGCCCCCGAGCCTGAGCCATGCATGTCACTGGGCACGTTGGGTTAGGCCGCAAGCAGTGCACAAACATGTGGCGAGAGAATGCTACGCAAGTAGCGATTTGTCATGATAATTAGTCAATCCAACGTCCACTTCGCGTGATTATCGTAGGTCGTGGGGTAGTGGGACTATAGCAATTAATGCGAAATGGTAACTTTCTAAAGAGTCACGCCCTCCCCCATGTCTTTCCCATAAGAGAGGAAAAATGCGGAAGGGCACTGCTCATTCATTGCGCGCTCCGTCACTCCACCATCTTCTTCCGCAAGCCAAACAACTGTTCTTCCTCCTCACCCATACTCGTCGCCGATCTTCCACCCAATGCCCTTTCCCCATCCCTGCCGCAATCTTGAGGGAACGGGGAAGAAAGCCGCCACCAAGGGGAAGCGGACGGCCGCTGCGAAAGAGGCGGCCGCAGAGGGAAGCAAGAGGGCGACAGAGCTGGACAGGAGGAGGAGGGGAGACGTCGTCTTGTTCCCGTCGAATCTAGATGGCGAAGTGCTAGAAGCAAGGTACATATACCTATGGGGGAGGGAAGTCCCGAAAGGGCATGGCGCACCCAAAGTTCTGGTGGAAGGGGAAGAGGACCCGCCAGATTCATACCGATTTTCCTGCGCGTATTTCATCTGCGGCCTCCGCCCTCCATTGTTGGATTTCTTTGAGGTAATGATGGTGATCTATGGCTTCCATCTTCTGCATTCACGCCAAATGCAATGGCGTGCATGGCAATTTTTGCTCACTTGTGCAAGTACTTCGTTGGAGTCGCCCCCAATGTCGACTTGATCATGCATTACCTCGTCCCGCGGGTGGAGAACAAAAACCACCATTCTGGGAACATAAGTTGGATGCCATGGGTGGCGACGGAAGTCTGGGACTACATCCCAGGCCAATAACATAGTAGATGGGAGGAATGGAGAGCAGATTGGTGCAGGATCCAAACCAAGGAAGCCGTGGAGTTCTGCCAAGCGCGAACAGAGTGTCTTGAGCGCGACAACGATTGGAGGGAGGTCGGCCTCTCCGACAACAGGCTCCGCCCGACAATAAACAGAATCACCCGCCTAAAGGTTGTTGGGCTAACTATTGAGCATGTGGGAGCCGACTTCCTCCTTCGTCGTATCTCACCGCTGCAGAAGAGGGCAGGTTCACCTAGGAGTATGGGGATGCAGCAGATAGGATGAGATTGCTCCCAGGCCTAACCATGGCCATGCTTGGTTGTGTGATCAACTGTTTGGCCATTTCAGGCTGTTCAAGCTGCCGGCAAATGTCATCCTAATGAACATCAATTCCGCTAGGGATCAAATTCTGAAGTGGATGTCGGATTGCAATGCTCATGGAGTCTCGGGTGACTGGAGGTTGCCCACGCTTGATGAAGAGCTCGCATGGTCCTCCGCCCTGGTGGAAAGGGCTACTAGGGTGGAAACCAGAATGTGCAAGCGCACCTCCAAGGTGGAGGAGGCATACATCTAGAAGCGGCTAGAGGAGGATAGGGCGCTTCGCGCTGCCGCAATGGCAAAGGCCGGGAGGACGGTGAAGGGGAAAGAGAAGGCTGAGGACGAAGGTTCCTCCCACGACGGAAGCGAGGCACAAGCCACGGAAGATTCTGTCAGGGAGAATCCTGCCGGGGCCGAGCATGTCGGGGCCGAGCCTGCCAGGGATGAGACTTCCGGGATTGAAGCTCTAAATACCGCGACAGCAGAGGCCCAAGAGGAGGAGGAGGTCGAGGAGGCAGGGGAGCCTGAAGAGGAGTGGCTCACGACAGGCCCTCAAGCCCCTGATTCAGTCTTGGATCAGTGCCCTCGCAGGCGGGCTGCCAACCAGGGAGTAGTGGCTCTGGACCCTTCGCCTGCTGCTAAGAAGGTGAAGAAGACTACCTTCAAGGGCGGTAAGCTGGACATGGTGCGCCGACAGTCCTCTCGCCTTGCTGAGGTCAAAACCTCCCCTGCCAAGCAGTCAAGGGCCGTGGGAGGTGACTCCATTTCCCAGTCTGGTTTGGGCTCTTCGCAGAGCTCGTCCTCGTTGGAGTGCTCTGCGCTTCAGCAAGGCTCAAAACTGCTGGGGAGCTCCATTCCCCTGCCCCAAAAGAGAGGCCGGGCGCCCTCACCGCCCAACGAGTTTGAGCCAAACTCTATGCTCATCGATGAGGAGTAGGGGAGAACAATCCCCTTTTCTTGCAGTTGTTTCAGTATGCCTGCTTACTCTTGTTGCCTGATCTTTTTCTTGCTGCTGTTGCCAGGGAGGAGGAGGAGGAGACAGAGACCCTCATCCACCGATCCAAGCGGCTCAAGCGTGCGGAGTCCCCAAAAACTATGGAGGGCACGGGCTTGGTGGGGAGCAGCACAAACGACCTGCCACCAAGCCTCCAGCTTAGCCCCTGGCGAGGGAGCACAGGAATGGCCTCTCCTGTGGGGAATGATGCTAGAGAGCTCGCAACCTCCTCGGCCGGAGGAGGAGGAGAGGAGATCTAGGGCGAGTCCCCAATGATTGCTTCAATAGGAGAGCTTGCCCAAGACAACATCGGGGGTGCTATGGGAGAGGACGGAAACCATGGCCCGGCAACTGATGTTGCTGGGGAAACTGAGGCCTCCGCCCGGCAGACTCCTCTGGGTAATTCTTCCCCCTCCCACTCTTCTTATTTTACCATCTTGTTTCATGCTTCAGGCTTTCCTGATAACTCTGCTTCTTACTTTTGCTTGCCATCTTTGCTTGCAGCCCCTCAGGCCGAAGAGCCTGAACTGTTGGAAGAAGTGGCCAGTATAGGGAGAGATGCCGCAGATGAAGCCACCAAGATTGATGTCGTAGAGGAGCAGGGACATGCTGTAGGGGGGCCCATGAGCTCCCGACAGAGGCAGAGCAGATCCCCGGCAGCTTGCCAGGGGCGGGGCGCTGGTCGAGGAGAAAGTTCCCCTCCAAACCATGGATCCCTCCCCTCATTTGGTACTATGGCGGGGGCCCCACAGCCATCCTCGAGCCATTTGGTGCTGGTGCATGCACAACCCGGGCTTGGAGCCCCCGGCTTGTCTGTGGCGACGAGTGCAGAACTTGGTGAGGAGCTCCAGCGCATTCTAGCATCGTTGAACCAAGGGGTCAAGGAGGTTGATGATTTTGTTGCTGTCGCGATGGATTTGTCTTTCATGGAGTCCATGGTGGCAAGCATCAAGGATATGTAGGGCCGACACAACCAGAAGTGGCAGGCGCTCAAGGAGCAGCGCAAGTCCGCCAACAATGTGGACCGGCAATTGAGGGACAAGGGTAACAAGATGTGTGACTGGCATGGCATGCAGTTCCAAGTCCTGATGAAGTAGCATGAGACCATCTCAATGGTGAGGGAGGATGTCATTGCCCGGGAAGCCTGCATGGCAGAGTGCAAGGCGCTTCTGGATGCCAGAGAGCAAGACATTTCTTCTCAGGAGGAGAAGCCTGAGGCCACCCTCTGCGCCAAAGATGATGACCTGGAAGCCCTTGTGCAGGAACGCACCAAGGAGCTAGAGCACAAGCACAAGGCCGCCCTGGATGCCCTCACTGTCGATTCTGCTACCCAGTTGAAGAAACTCGCCGATGACCTTGTCGCGGCCTCCTCTACCAAGACTGCCCTTGACCAACAGGTGGCCAAACTAACCGAAGAGCTTGCCGGGAGCGGCAAGGAGGTCACGACCCTTAAGGAGGAGGCGTAGAAAGTAGAGACCTTTCTGAAGGACACACAATTGCAGCTCTCCTCCAAAAGTCAAGACCTCGAGACTGCCAATGGCACCATCAAATATCTGAAGGCCAGGATTGGCACCTTGGAGAGCTCGATAGAATCCGGTGGGGCCCATGAGCAGCAGCTGACAAAAGACCTGGATACTGCAAGGCGTCTCCGGAAGGATGCATAGGAGAAGTTGGCAAATCACTCCGAGCAGGTCGATCTCCGGATCAAGAGCTTGATTGACATTGCAAAGCGCCTCAATGCTCAGGCTGCTGCAATGGGCATGGAAGGGCTAGTCTTCTCGGCCAGCAGGCAGGAGGTCCCCAGCGTCAAGCTAGGTGTCTCCTTCAATGAGCCGATCATCAAGCTAAAGTCACATGAGAAGGGAAGGGCCGATCGCTTCGCGATCGAATCCCGGAAGCTTGCCACGACGCCCTCCTCATGGTTTTGAGTAACATCGCCTGCCGCCATCCGGACCTCGGCCTTGCTGATGTCTTCTTGAAGCCGCCGGAGGGCGCGAATGCCTCAGCAGCCGAGGAGAAGGCTGCCCCCTCACCGCCAAGGTCTGTTTCATCCCAACGACTCCACGCGGTTGTCAGGCACGGCACTGAATTGTTCTCGCCACCGCACTGTCCTGTAACAAAACATGATGCATGTCCTGTGTTTAGACTCCGTTTTATTTATTCCTGTGTGGAACTGATGTCCTTGCTTAATCTTAATTGCGTGTTTATCCCCTTAGAGTTCACCCGTAAGTGTTCATACGATTAGTCTCTATGCATGTTTTGGTTGCCCACCGGTATCATATTTGCCGCAATTGTCGTAAGGGGCAGGCCCTTAACATTCATCTTGGTGTGGATGTGTCCCGGCAGGTTTTTCCTTGGTAGTTCTCGACACAGCCGCTCCTTCTGTGAGCATGCTCGAAACAAAACAAGGGTGTAGACAAAGAAACTAGCAAGGTGCCATTACACGAAGGATTTCCTCATACAAACACTT
Organism: Triticum urartu; assembly: GCF_056163025.1. Lineage (NCBI taxonomy): Eukaryota > Viridiplantae > Streptophyta > Magnoliopsida > Poales > Poaceae > Triticum > Triticum urartu. The sequence continues at coordinate 648,382,673 of NC_141875.1, read as the reverse complement.
TGGTACCCAAGGAATAAACAAGTTTGAAACATCCAACTCATAAGAGTTCAATGACTGCATAAACTTAGCTTTTGGCCTCGCTTCCTTACATCCCCTTCAGCTATGAGCGCTTGCCGCGTTTGCATGCTTCGGGAAGGATGAATGTCGTGTGCATAGTTCTTGGGCTCCCGGCAGGGGCCAATACAAAAAATCTTATGTATCTTGCGGGCGGCAGGGCACGGTGTGAGGCACGACCGGTTTTTTCTCTCCATCCCATACTTTTCAAACAATTTGGTGACGGCTGGCATAGAGGTCAAGCTAATGTGGACGGCCTTGCTAGAGCACACTTGTCGGGGCATCAATCAACAAATTCGCACCAGCGCTGAAGTCAGGATTTCCCTAAGTAGGGTAAATACTGAACCGAGTTTCATGCGGTACTCATCAACATTGATGATGCTAAAATCTAGAGTGGCTTTATTGTCGATAAGTGAGAGTGGCGGAAAGAGAAACCTTGTACCTATGCGCTTTTGTCCCCTTCCCCTAGACAGGGCTTGAATGGTGATCATGCTACCCAAACTACAGGGGTTGGTTTGCCGCCGCCGTCATTGATTCTCGCCGCTGCAGCAGCTATGGCGAAGGGAAGCGACGGTGATTGAACGGGGGTGCGGGGGGGGGGGGACATCTCTTACCCTCTCCATTCCCATCACCTCCCACCTTTTCTCGGGTGGCACGAATGATGAAGCCATTGATGAAGAAAATGATGATGAAGATGACGCGCCACGTACACCTCTCGGGTTCGCGCAAGCGCTTCCCCCTACCTAGCACGCCAAAGATGTCGTGGGAAACCACCGCCACCTATGGGACAATGAGGCCCTTGTGGTTCGGCAGGTGGGATGAGCACGTTGCACAAGGAGCGGAGAGAGCGTCGCGCAGCGTAGCAGAGATCACACGGGCGATTTTACCCAGGTTCAAGCCATCGCGAGGCGTAAAACCCTACTCCTGCTTTGGTGGATTGATGGTGGTTGTGGTGGAAACACAATGCTCTTGCCCGGCAGGGTTGCCTCAGGGCGAGAGTGGCTACGCGCGTATGAGTGTACGAGGGTCCGAATCCTTTCTGTGGTTGCCATGGGCCTCCTTTTATAGATCAAGGGGTCACCATAGTGGAAAATCAGTCATTGTGTACTGATTAGGTAGCAAACAATGATATCATACCTAACTCTACAGGCAAGACAGAGCGCATTAAATGCGCCGCTTAGTGTCACATCACGGTGTGCCCGGCAAGGCTCTGCCAGCTTCGCGCCTACCTGCTTGACACGTCTCTGGACATGTGTCATTTGGACGTGATTTCTGTAGGAAGTGGCTCCCATGAGGCAAAAACAGCCACTTAGTCACCTTGGGGCTTGGCACCACATCGATTGGTGACTTGCGTCGCTGTAAGGTGGTGCGGTGGAGCCTTGGCGGGGTAGTTTGCCTCTGTAGGCCCCGGCAGGCATGCCAGGGTGTTCTTAAGGTTTGGTTCCGGGGTAACCTTGACCTTGCCAGGCTCGCCTACCCGGTAAGGGAGGTTTTCCCATAGTGGTATCTTGCTCCTTTAGCTTGACTTGGTCTTCTTGATCCGCCCTTTGATTACTCAAAGAGCCGATCTCTTGTGCTTGGTCTGGTTTTGGATGTTGTAATCTTGCCAGGTTGGCAGCTTGCTGTCCGTGCACAGGTCAAGGGAAACATACGCCCCTGTTAGTGTACTCCGACTCCTATGTGCATCTACTACTATTACTCCACTCATCGACCGCTATCCAGCATGAATCTAGGCTATTAAGTATAAAATAGAGTAATACCTTATGCAAGATGACGTAATGTAGACAAAATAAATCCAAGCAATATGAATAAACCTCATCGTTTTATCCTAAATGGCAACAATACTAATACATGTCCTTTCCCTTTCTTCTAGTGGGATGGAGCACCGCAAGATTGAACCCATCACAAAGCACCTCTCCTACTACAAGATAAATCAATCTAGTTGGCCAAACCAAATAGATAGATCAGAGAGAAATACAAAGCTATAACAATCATGCATAATAAGTTCAGAGAAGACTCAAATATTTATCATGAATATTTAGATCATAAACCTTCATCTGATCCCAACAAATACACCTTAAAGGAGAATTACATCGAATAGAACTCCAAGAAGATCAAGGAGAACATGGTATTGAAGATCAAAGAGAGAGAAGAAGCCGTCTAGCTACTAGCTATGGACCCGTAGGTCTGTGGTGAACTACTCATGCATCATCGGAAGTGTAGTAGGTTTGATGTAGAAGCCCTCCGTGGTCAATTCCCCCTCCAGAGAGTACCGCAAAAGGCCTCCAAATGAGATCGCGGAAGAACAAAGGCTCACGGCAGCGGAAAAAGTGTTTTTGGTGGCTCTTTATTGGTCTCCCAACATTTGAGAATTTATAGAAGTGTAATTAGGTCAAACAGAGCCATGACGGGCCCACAAGGTCCCTGCATGCCTACCCCCTGTGTGTGCCGGGTTGGGTTGCCCTCTCCTTGTTTGTCTTCTGGTCTCCTCCCGAAGCTTCTAGGGTCTCTTGAGGGAGTCCTGGATTAGGGGGTCTCCGGATAGCCGGACTATATCCTTTAGCCGGACTGCTGGACTATGAAGATACAAGATTGAAGACTTCGTCTCGTGTCCGGATAGGACTCTACTTGGCGTGGAAGGCAAGCTAGGCAATACGGATATGTATATCTCCTCCTTGGTAACCGATCTTGTGTAAGCCTAGCCCCCTCCAGTGTCTATATAAACTGGAGGGTTTTAGTCCGTAGGACAACATACAATCATACCATAGGCTAGCTTATAGGGTTTAGCCTCTCCGATCTCGTGGTAGATCAACTCTTGTAATACTCATATCATCAAGAGTAAATCAAGCAGGGCGTAGTGTTTTACCTCCATCAAGAGGTCCCGAACCTGGGTAAAACATTGTGTCCCCTGCCTCCTATTACCATCCGCCTTAGACGCATAGTTCGGGACCCCCTACTCGAGATCCGCCGGTTTTGACACCGACATTGGTGCTTTCATTGAGATTTCCTCTGTGTCGTCGTAGTTAGGCTGGATGGCTCCTACGATCATCGATAGAGATGCGGTCCAGGGTGAGACTTTTCTCCCAGGACAGATCTTTGTGTTCGGCGGCTTCGCACTACGGGCCAACTCGCTTCGGCAGATCGAAAGTTACGCCCCTGGCCACCAGGTCAGGTTTGGAAGCTTAAACTACACGGCCGATATCCGCGGAGACTTGATCTTCGAAGGATTCGAGCCCCTGCCTTGTGCGCCACGCGGTCACGATGAGTACGATTTAGCTCTACCATCGGACAGTGTTCGAGAAATCGCACCGGCAGCCGGTCCGACCCTCAATTCAGAGCCAGTTGCGCCATCCATGGATGGGTGGATAGACCCCGCCATGGAGGCCGTATCCTCTGCGGCGATCGAGCCAAATATTGACCATACCCTTCACGAGAGCCGTGTTGCCAAACTGCCGGATCCTTCTCTGGCCACGGACTCCGAACCGCCTGCGCCCGTTCCTGTCGAATCCGATTGGGCGCCGATCATGAAGTTTACCTCCGTGGATATGTTTAAGCACCTGCCCTTTGGCGACATACTGAACTCATTAAGGTCTCTCTCCTTGTCAGGAGAGTCGTGGCCGTACTACGTCCAGCAGGATTGGGATGCGGATGACGAAGAAATTTGCCGCCCAGCCACCACCCACTTAGTAGCCACTGTTGATGACTTAACCGACATGCTCGACTTCGACTCTGAAGACATCGACGGTATGGATGACGATGCGGGAGGAGAAGAGGAATCACTGCCCACAGGGCACTGGACAGCCACCTCATCATATGACATATACATGGTGGACACACCCAAAGAAGGCAATGGCGGTGGGACAACGGAGGATGACCCCTCCAAGAAGAAACTCAAGCGGCGCCGATAGCGGCGCCGCTCTAAGTGCCGCCAAAGAAAAAGCGGTGATACCGGCACCGGAGATAATAGCACTCCGGACAGTGTCGAAGGCAACAACAATCCCCTCTAGCAAGATTTAGAGCAGGAGGATGGAGAGGCCAGCCCTTCTGAGAGAGCGACAGATGGAGAGGCGGAGGATGATAATTACATGCCTCCCTCCGAAGACGAGGCAAGCCTCGACGATGACGAATTCATCATGCTAGAGGATCCCATCGAACAAGAGCGCTTCAAGCGCCGGCTTATAGCCACAGCAAATAGCCTTAAGAAAAAGCAACAACAGCTTCAAGCTGATCAAGATTTGCTTGCTGACAGATGGACTGAAGTCATGGCGGCCGAGGAATATAAACTTGAACCGCCCCTCCAAGAGTTACCCAAAGTGTAGGTTGCTAGCCCGACTAGAGGAGGAAGCACCGAAACCCACATCCCCGGTGTATGACGCGGCTGATCGGCCACCTCGTGGCCGCGACAAAGAGGCATTCCAGCCAAAAACTCAGCCCGAACCCTGACGCCATTCATATAAAAAGGCATGGGGAAATACGTCAGACCTGCGAGACGTATTGGAGGACAGAGCAAAACATGCAAGATCGATCTACGGATCACGAGGGCGCGCCACTATGCAAGACGATAATCGTCACGCCAGATACAGTAAAAGTAAGTCCGGCCGGGCCGAACACAGCGGGCAAGACTCATTTGAGCTGCGTCGTGATATAGCCCAGTACAGAGGCGCCACACACCCCTTATGCTTCATAGACGAAGTAATGGATCATCAAATCCCAGAGGGTTTCAAACCCGTAAATATAGAATCATACGACGGCACAACAGATCCTGCGGTATGGATCAAGGATTTCCTCCTGCACATCCACATGGCCCGCGGTGATGACCTACACGCCATCAAATACCTCCCACTCAAACTCAAAGGACCAGCTCGGCATTGGCTCAACAGCTTGCCAGCAGAGTCCATTGGCTGTTGGGAAGATCTGGAAGCCGCATTCCTCGACAACTTTTAGGGCACTTATGTGAGACCACCAGATGCCGATGACTTGAGCCACATAATTCAACAGCCAGAGGAATCGGCCAGGCAATTCTGGACACGGTTCCTAACAAAGAAAAATCAAATCATCGACTGTTCGGATGCAGAGGCCCTAGCAGCTTTCAAGCACAACATCCGCGACGAATGGCTCGCCCGGTACCTTGGCAAGGAAAAGCCGAAATCTATGGCAGCCCTCATGACACTCATGACCCGCTTCTGTGCGGGAGAGGACAGCTGGTTGGCTCGCAGCAATAACATATCAAAGAACCATGGTACTTCGGATACCAAGGACGACAATGGAAGGTCACATCACAACAAACATAAGCGCCGCATTAACAGCGACAATACCGAGGATACGGCAGTCAATGCCGGATACAAAGGCTCTAAACTCGGTCAGCGGAAAAAGCAATTCAAAAGAAGCACTCCGGGCCCGTCCAGTTTGGACCGTATACTCGATCGTTCATGTCAAATACACGGCAACCCCGACAAGCCAGCCAACCACACCAACAGGGATTGTTGGGTGTTCAAGCATGCCGGCAAGTTAAATGCCGAAAACAAAGATAAGGGGTCACATAGCAATGACGAGGAGGAGCCCCGGCAGCCGAACACTGGAGGACAGAAGAGGTTCCCCCCACAAGTGCGGACGGTGAACATGATATACGCAACCCACATCCCAAAGAGAGAGCAGAAGCGTACGCTCAGGGACGTATATGCATTGGAGCCAGTCGCCCCAAAGTTCAACCCATGGTCCTCCTGCCCGATCACCTTCGATCGCAGAGACCACCCCACTAGTATCCGTCATGGCGGATTCGCCGCACTAGTCCTAGACCCAATCATTGACGAATTTCACCTCACTCGAGTCCTAATGGATGGCGGCAGCAGCCTGAACCTGCTTTATCAGGACACAGTGCGCAAAATGGGTATAGACCCCTCAAGGATCAAACCCACAAAAACGACCTTTAAAGGTGTCATACCAGGTGTAGAGGCCCATTGCACAGGCTCAGTCACAATGGAAGTGGTCTTCGGATCCCCGGATAACTTCCGAAGCGAAGAGTTAATCTTCGACATAGTCTTGTTCCGCAGTAGCTACCATGCACTGCTCGGGCGAACCGCTTTTGCGAGATGCAATGCGGTACACCATTATGCATATCTCAATCTCAAGATGCCAGGACCTCAGGGGGTCATAACAGTCAATGGAAACACAGAGCACTCTCTCCGCATGGAGGAGCAAACTGCGGCCCTCGCAGCAGAAGCGCAAAGCAGCCTCTCAAGGCAATCCACTAGTTCGGCGATTAAGGACCCGGACACCTTCAAGCGCGCCCGGAGTAATCGGCAACTGGACCTCCTGGCACATTCCAAGCTCGCATAGCAATATGGCCCCCACCCCGGTCCCAGCCAAACGGCGAAATCCGTGGCACGCGTACATAATTACGCATTAAAAATACCATGGGCACAGGTGGGGAGGGGGGCACAACTACGGCATGCCCCAAGACGCGGCTTAAACCGCACTAGGGGCTTCCCGCTTTGTTATTTTTGTCTTTTAGGACTTTAATCTCTGGAAATCCTGTCCGGCATCATGATTGCCGAACACATGATGCAGCAATCAAGGAGGCAGAGAGCTACGTCACACCATGGAACTCCCAGGTGGATTATGATAACGAGTGAAATACTTGCTTTAATACTATTCCTCAGCTCGCCCTTGGAAGAGACATGTCAAATAGTCCTACTTTTTGTTTATCGCACTACTTGTATCATTCTGCTCTAATGCACCTTTTTGAATAAAACAATGCATAGCATTAAGACTATTATTGCATTCTTCCTTTACATATATATGTTCATTCATGACATCTAGCACCCGTACACTCTAGTACGGCCAATACGCTAGGGGCTTAAGCATACCCGATAATGCGGCGTGAGAAGTCCGAACACTTTTGACAGTGCGGCACCCCGAATTTATAGCATTATATGCATCAGCTCCGAATCATGTCTTAGGTCAATAGTTGGGTTTGCCCGGCTCCCATGTTTTGGTACCTTACGTTCCGCTATATCGGCTAAGGTAGCACTAGGAGAACTATTGCGATTGTGCCCCAGTTTTGCTGGGCTAAGCACCTCAGTAGAGAAAGCTAAAACTGACTGTCATGATAAGGTGAGAGACTGGTCGCTGTTCAAGAGGTTTCAAGTCCCTAAAGACTTATGACGCTTAGAGTGAGGAGTCGGCCCTATCCGTCTTAAGGCGTGTATCGCGCCCCAAATTCGGCCTTCCGAATACTAGGGGCTTCGCTGAAATTTAAAATTATAGAATTCTATGGCTAAGTGAGAGTGATAACGCATTATAGTCCGATTGCCTTGTTCGTTGTGTTGAGCACCTCCCTCGAAGGACCCAACAATGGGAATAAGAGTGCTCAGGTTTATCCTGAACACCCCAGAACTCGTGGCGTGGGGGCAGAAGCCGACGACTAGCCATGTCTCAGATTTGATAAACAGCGGAACAGAAGGCAATATTTTAAATTCAAACAAGCGTTGCATAGCGCATATGAACAAGTTTTCATAATACAGGATTACACAAGCAAGTTTACTCAAATATTACATCTTTCGCACACTCGTCCGCTACAAGACGGGCACCCTTCAGGACACCCTCATAGTACATCTCGGGGTGGCGATGCTCCTTGCCCTGCGGCGGCCCTTCCTTCACCAGCTTCATGGCGTCCATCTTGGCCCAGTGCACCTTCGCACGAGAGAAAGCCCGGCGTGCACCTTCGATGCAGACGGACCGCTTGATGACTTCCAGCCGTGGGCAGGCATCCACAAGCCGCCTCACCAGGCCGAAGTAGCTGTTGGGAAGGGCGTCACTAGGCCACATCCGGACTATAAAGCCCTTCATGGCCTGTTCGGCCGCCTTGTGCAGCTCGACCAGTTGCTTCAGCTGGTCGCTCAGAGGCATCGGGTGTTCGGTCTCAGTATACCAAGACCAGAACAGCTTCTCCGTTGAGCTTCCCTCCTCGGCCTGGTAAAACTGTGCGACATCCGACACGCTGTGGGGAAAATCTGCGAATGCTCCTGGAGAGCTCCGGATTCGGGTAAGTAACAAGTAATTTAATTTCACATGCTTGCTTTGCATATAGAATGCCTTACCCGCCGCTATCTTCTTCATCGCGTCAATCTCCTGGAAAGCCTTTTGGGCATCAGCCTTGGCACTCTTTGCACTCTCAAGGGCCGCGGCAAGCTCAGACTCTCGCGTCTTCAAGTCAAGCTCGAATGCCTCGTGCTTCGTCACTAGAGCGTGGAGCTCTTGCTGCACCTCGCCCACCCGTGCCTCTTCTTTTTCCCGCTTGGTGCGCTCCTGGGCCGCTTTGTTTTTGGCCTCGGATAGCGCTTGCTTCAGGGTTTCCACTTCGGTCGTGGCCCCTGGCAGATTAAAGATGATCCTGTCATTTTGCAATCGCATCACTTTTATATATATACATATCTACAGACTAGGTATTGCTTACCTTTGTTCTCCTCGAGCTCCCTCTTGGCAAGTTCGAGCTCTTTCTTGGACCCTTCGAGGCCCTGCTTCAGTACGGTGACCTCCGCAGTCAGTGCGACAGAGGCCAGCAGTGAAGCCTGCATACGCATATAGACATACTTATATTAGACTCCTGTAGATATTAGTTGATCCTCTATTCAGCTTTTCTTTTTGAACACCAAACAGAGCATCTGGGGCTACTGTCTATGCGGTAATATTTTTCCTATATTTCAAATACTTACCTCAAAGCCTGTCAGAAGGCTGGCACGGGCTTCAGTCAGTCCGCTCTTGGCGGACTGAACCTTCTGGATCACCGGACTCATAATAGTGTGGTGCTCTTCGTCGATGGAAGCACTGCGAAGTGCTCCCAGCAGATTGTCCGGTGCCTCTGGATGGACAGAGGTCACCGGCACGGGCGTCTTGCCCCTTTTGGAAGGAGGCCGCCTGCCTGAGTCCAGAACCACTAGGGGTTCCGGCGCAGTTTCTGGTTGAAGGACGAACTCGGAGCCCTCGGGAACCTTACCCCCTCTACTCCCGGAGTCCGGAAGGCCGCCTTGAGGCGCCTTTGGGACTGTCTCCCCTCGACCCGGTGCCTCTCGAGATAGCACCTCGGCATTTTCCGTACGGCAAGGGGAGGTGGCGGTCAGAAGTGGATCGCTATCCATATCCAACGAGTCCAAGGAGCCGCCCGACGTAGATACGTCGATACGGGCTTGCGGCGGTTTGCATAATCATATTCGACGTTAGGAGAAGCAGTGCGTCAAAGGTATGCTATGAGTTACTCTGGTATCTGAATACTTACGACTTCGCCAGGGGCTTGGCCCTGAGCAGCCACTCATCTTCGTCTTCGGCGACGGTGGTGGAGCAGTCCGGAAGGAGAGTCCTTCCCTTTTTGGACCCTTTGCCCCCCCCCGGTTGGGGCGACCTTCCTTTTCTTGTCTCCCCCGGCTGAAGGGGGAGCATCTTCATCTTCCTCCTCGTCTTCGGGGGAGGAGTGCATCGCGGAGTCATCGGACGATGAGCCCGATATCACCTGGCGCCGGGAACTCTTTCGGGTTCCCTTGGCCTTCTTCTTGGTCTTCTCCGGCACCTTGTATGGAGCCGGAGTCAGCATCTCCATCAGGAGAGGTCCACGGTGTGTTCGGGCAGAGGGGCCAGACAGTCGATCTTCTCCGATGCCCCCACCCAGTACTGTCAAAGGCATGGGAGCTCAGACCCCGCACGTGGTTAAGCTATGGGAAGTAAAAATCCTACCAGATGTACAAAACTTACAGGATTCGTAGGGCGCTTCGTGCTTAGCCCGCGGTCCTCGGTGAGAGAGGGAGGGACCTCGGCACCCTTGAACAGCAACCTCCAGACATCCTTGTGCGTCGTGTCGAAGAGCTTGCTCAAAGTCTGGTGCTAGGCCTGGTCGAACTCCCACAAGTTGAAATCCCGTTGTTGACACGGGAGGATCCGGCGGAAGAGCATGACCTGGACTATGTTGACAAGCTTGAGCTTCTTGCTTGCCATATTCCGGATACATTTTTGGAGTCCATCCAGCTCCATCGATGAACCCCAGGATAGGCCCTTCTCTTTCCAGGAGGTGAGCCGCGTGGGGATTCCGGATCGAAACTCGGGGGCCTCCACCCAGTAGGTGTCGTGCGGCTCGGTGATGTAGAACCACGCCGATTGCCACCCCTTTATGGTCCCCACGAAGGAGCCTTCAAGCCATATAACATTGGGCCTCTTGCCCACCATGGCTCTGCTGCATTCTTCTTATTGGCCTCCCACCACCTTCGGCTTGATATTGAAGGTCTTCAGCCACATGCCAAAGTGGGGCCGGATGCGGAAGAAAGCCTCACAAATGACGATGAACGCCGAAATGTTGAGGATGAACTTCAGGGCTAGATCATGAAATTCCAGCCCGTAGTAGAACATAAGACCACGGACGAATGGATGGAGGGGAAACCCCAGTCCGCGGAGGAAGTGGTGGAGGAAAACTACCCTCTTGTGAGGTTCTGGGGTAGGAACAATCTGCGCCGCAGCGGGCAGCCGATGCGCGATATTCGCGGCTAAGTATCCGGCTCCGCGCAGCTTCTTGATGTGTCCGTCCGTAACGGAGGAAGCCATCCATTTGCCTCCCGCTCCGGACATGTTTGGAGAAGGTTGAGGGAAAGGGTGTGGACTTGGGCGTTGGAGCTCGAGTGTGCAAGAATAGATGAGCAAGGAGGAAGAAGGCGTGGGTAGAGAAAGGTTAAACCTTATTCCCTTATAAGGGCAGCCGAAACTATGTGCCCCCACTAGCCTGGTAAAACTCGCTTATCCCCCAAGCGCCGTAATTGATGGCGCGGTTGGGTTACCCATGCCCGTATTGATGAGAATCCCGTAATAAGGGGGACACGATCTCTGCTTTGACAAGACGTGTCAAGAAACTGCCTCACGTTATGTGCGGGGCTAGTTAAAAGAAATGGTTCGAATAATCACCGGGCCACGGCATGATGTCATGTTGCCGAAACATGTCAGCAGATTAGATTTGTGGAAATATCATTCTCTCTACGGTGGTATGTGGAACTTATTTTGCAGGGTCGGACACTATCCTTGTATTCAAATTCTTCCGTGGTGTATTCGGAGGAGGAACCCGCCTTGCAATGTCGAAGACAACACTGCACGCTGTACTCATCGTCATTGAAGCCTGGTTCAGGGGTTACTGAGGGAGTCCTGAATTAGGGGGTCTCCAGACAGCCGGACTATATACTTTCGCCGGACTGTTGGACTATGAAGATACAAGATTGAAGACTTCGTGTCGTGTCCGGATAGGACTCTACTTGGCGTGGAAGGCAAGTTAGGCAATATGAATATGTATATCTCCTCCTTTGTAACCGATCTTGTGTAACCCTAGCCCCCTCCGGTGTCTATATAAACCAGAGGGTTTTAGTCTGTAGGACAACATACAATCATACCATAGGCTAGCTTCTAGGGTTTAGCCTCTCCGATCTCGTGGTAGATCAACTATTGTAATACTCGTATCATCAAGAATAAATCAAGGAGGACGTAGGGTTTTACCTCCATCAAGAGGGCCCGAACCTGGGTAAAACATCGTGTCCCCTGCCTCCTGTTACCATCCGCCTTAGACGCACAGTTCGGGACCCCCTACCCGAGATCCGCCGGTTTTGACACCGACATCTCTCTTGTCCAGAAAAAAATAATCAAAACCTTTCGTAGCGTTTGGATTCCATTTGGGAACGATTTCGTAGAAAACAAAATAGGGAAAAAAACAACTGGCAGTTGGCACTGGGTTAATAGGCTAGTCCCAGAAAATGACATAAAATAGCATATAATTGCATATAAAACATCCAAGATTGATACTATAATAGCATGGAACAATCAAAAATTATAGATACGTTGGAGACATGTCAATTATCTTGACAAATGTGGCACATGGAGGATTTATGCCATCTGCAAGTTAGTAACCATCTTGTGACCATTGACAACATAGTTGCAAGGAGGAGCATCTCTAGCAACAAGCCTAGTGAACAGTGGTGACCTAGACAACACATTCAGGTCGTTGTGAGAGCCAGGCAATGCAAAAAATGAATGCCAAATCCATAGATCCTCTGATACAATGGCCTCAAGAATGATAGCTCGTTTATTGTAGTGGCCTTTGTAGTTACCTTTCCACCCCGCAGGACAATTCTTCCATGTCCAGTGCATGTAGTCAATTGATCCAATCATCCCAGGTCATCCTCATTCTTCACTCAAAGCCAAAAATCTCTCGGTGTCATCATCATTGGGTGCCCTCAAGTACTCTGACCCAAAGATCTCAATCATGGCTTTTGTGTACCTTTGAACGGCCTCCAAGATTATATCTCCAATGCAGACATAGTCGTCAACGGCACTCAAACAACTGCTATACACTTCAACAAAGGCTCGCACTTATCTCTCCAGATGCACCCCTCCTGAGTTCGAACGAATCATCATGCTTCTACATGAATTTTATGGTGATAAAGAGACTCATTTGCATCCGAAATCTCCAGCAAAAATACTTCTCCGGATAGGCTGCATTGGGGTTGAAATAGTCTCTCATAATCTTGGCATGTCCCTGAGCTCTATCTCGGTTGATGTGTATATGACCGAATTGTGATTCTCCTCCCGGCTGCCGAAAATCCTCGTTGAGGATCATGCCAATAGCCACTTTGAAGTCATCATCGTCTTCCTCCTCCTCCTCCTCTGACAAAGAGTCCTCGAAGATCACACCCCTAACCTCTTTATCTTAACTAGAAATGACTCGGTTCATCAAGTGACAAATGAAAAAGCGGGATGAAAAAGCACAAAAACCACCAAACACTTGAAGGGTGGTGAAGGTGTCACACCCGCGATGTTGAGCAGCTGCTAGTGGTCGGCAGGGCTTCGAGATGGACAATAGTGGATAGAGTGGCTCGGAGTAAGAAGATTCAGTCCGTCCTTCCGACGACAGGAGCGATGAGACGGAGGCGGCAATGGAGCTGGATTCCGGCAATGGCAGCGACTAGCGACCGTCTAAGAGCGCAGAGGAGGCAGCGAGGTGTCAGCGGTGGCACTGTTTATTCGACGGAAGCAACACCGACGACAATGTAGTGTGAGCGCGGGGGAGAGGCCAAAAAATTTGCTCTGTGGGTGGTCAGTCGAGTTAGTAATCGGGGCTACCGTGGATGATATTTTTTTCTCCTTAAGGACGATAGGGGTTTGGTTAGGTGCCGGTTAGAAGAAGAAAAGATAATTTATCTTCCTCAAACACCGGATAGGGGATCATTAGAGATGCTCTAAGGTAGACGATCTAAGCCTCTAAGGCATATCAAGCATTCAGCCTCCTCCTCTTTCTTTCCTTTTATAGTATTGTTGTAATGATCTCATTATGACCAAGCCACTAAGATTCAAAGGTCACTGGTTGTATGGGTACGATATTGTGCTTTCTCTGATAAACCCTTAATTTGTTTTTTGAGCACATGATATATAATCTAGGCTCCATTGGTCCCGATTTAGGGGACAACGCAATACAAAGCCCAAATCTTCGTCACACACACACACACACACACATATATATATATATATATATATATATTCCAGAGTGCGTGCACAACACCATATACCCGAACAAGAAAAAAGTATATTTTTTATTTCTTGCATATGAAGTTCACAATATGTGTCCTTTACCAATTACCACCAAGGATGCATATTATTATCTTACGTGAGCAGTTCTTAAAACCGAGGAGCAAAAACTAAAGAGTGATAACACATTAAAGAATAGTTCAGATGGGATCACCAGAAAGGATTGAGGACAATGGTTTGGGTGTCGATGCTCCGGGCGCCCAGAATGCCAAGATCAGTTTGGTCCATCATCGGGAGGTAGATGCGGTGGAAACTTCTCATGGTCAGCTTCCTACGATAGGTAGGACACTTTCTGTGCCTGGATGGAGGGCTCGATGCACTTCTGGCAGAAGATGTGGCCACAGATAGTTGATGACGCATCGACCAACTCGTTCTTGCAGATTGGGCAGATGAACTTCGGTTTCCTTGGGAGATCCTTTATAGGAGGCACCGGGTGTGCCTCTGTCAGCTTGGGCTGCAGTGTTAAATGGATCTTTAGGGATATACTAACTACCACATTTTCTATGTGTAAACCATAGCGTAGAGATCTTACGAGGTTGTTGTTGTTGGACTCTGTAGACCAATCATGTTGTGTAGGGTTTATCCCCAGAGACAGCGTGGTGTTCACATGCTCATCAGGAGCTCCCCCTGGAAAGAGGACAACACATGCCAAGTTAGTAACTAGGGATATAGGTCAGGCAAACTGGGAAAGAAAACCTCCAAGACATAGTCTATATGATTGGAAGATGTCAATATGTCATACATGAATGTGGGATAACACTGTGGGGAAGACCATTGTGATATCACATTTCTAATTGATAGAATTAATGGTATACTCAATTTTTTTGGAATTTAAGAGTCTGAAGGAGCATAATGCTGAATTATGATAATACAATTTTCTGGCTAACATTTTAAAGCGCTTTTGTCATATAATAGCTACATAGTGGATTTTTCCCCAAAACACACGAGGTAGACTATGAAAAATGCGGTGTTTCTTCAACATATGCTTCACACATAATGAACTTCATTTTTGTCCAATATGCTGCTAGCTATTGGACTTCTAGGCTAGAAGCCCTAGGCAGAATAATTTCAACTTAAGATTAGTAAAACTATTAGTACCTGGCAGCGAGGTACCCATGGTGGCACTCTGTGGAACCAAGCCTGCACTAGAAGAAGGATCCATGTTGTGTGTTACATAAGACATTCTAGAAGTCCCACTTGCACCTTGGGTGATATAGCCAGGTGAAGATGCTATTTGTCCTGAGGATTGTTGGCTTTGTTGCTGTTGTTGGTTTTGATGAGCAGTCAAGAACCGGAGAGCGAAGTACAAGTATGACTGAATTGCCCCCATCGCCATATTGCAGTACTCCGTCTACCCAAAAGACCAGAAAATATCAGCAGATATAAAATGCAGGCCATTAACTTGTTTGGGTGTCTCCTAAAGGTGAAAATGAAGAAGGAAATACAAGAAGACCTTGTTTGGGTGTCTCCTAAACAAGATTTCCTCGATCCTGCTCGCGACCTCTGGCACCCGCCGCTGCCAGTCAGCCGCCATTGGTTTCATTCATATATACTCAATTCTGCCAATTCAAGAGCAACTATATTAGATCCAGGCTATTAACTTTGATCATAAAACTTATTTGGATCTGAGGGAGTACAATTTTGCTTGGGTGTTCTACTCATTCCCAATCGGGGCAAAGAAAAGCAATGGCTGCTTACAACTTCTGTCGGACTATGTCGCGCATTAGCACAAACTGGGGATCGACACCCGCGGCGAGGCCCGCCACAACCTGCGTCTGCGGTTGCCACGGCGGCACCCCGCCGGCGGCACCAGCGGCCTGACCCATCAGTGTCGTTTGCCGCATGTTCATCTTCACAGGAGGGGGTAGGACCGTAGGGTAGGACGGCTCACATACGTAGGAGGAGCAAGATATGTAGGGGACGAACTTGACTAACGAGTAACGACGGACTACCCGAGCCTCAAAGTGGTCATGCTGAGCCAGCAGTGTGCTTCCGAGCCTGGGTAATTAGGGCATCTCCAGCGGTTGGCCCCCCAGGGGGCGTCTAAAAGCGCCGCTTGGGGGTGAGCCGGCGCAAAAAATGGCCCTGGGGGCGAGTTGGTCCCCAGTCGTCGGCCCCCAGGGCCGCCCCCAGGCGCGTATTAAAAAAAGAACCGTTCGGCGGAGTTATGATAAAAACTAGTTAAATTTCGGCCAAACATGGCAAATTTTGGCGAAATTTGGCCAAACATTACATTAACCTAATCTAAAAAAAAGAAAGGGGCTGAAGTCGTCGCCGCCGTCACCGCCATCGTCGTCGTCGGCCTTCTCCTCCTTGACGCGGGTGCCCCTGTTGGACCCCTGCCCGGCGTCGCCATGGCGAACAGGCGGCGGCGCATCGTCGTCGTCGTCGCTGTCGCATAAGACGACGACCCCGCCTTCCTCGCGGCCGCGTCGGCGCTCCTCGAAGCGGCGTAGGGCGGCGCACTGGCGCTCCTTCTCCTTCTCGCGGTGCGCCTTCTCCATCGCAATGGAGTCCTGGCGCGCCCATTCGAGGTTCGCATCGTCGTCGTCGAACTCCGCCTTCGCCGGCGCCAGCCCCGGCTCCGTCTTTGGCTTGACGAAGCGCGGGGGAGCCGACGAGGAGGAGGCGCGCCGGCCGCCCTTGTTGATGACGATGCCGGCGCTGCGAGTGCGCCGGCCGAGCGGCGTCTCCGCCGTGGGCTCAGCCTTAACGCCGAGCAGCGCCGGAGAACCGGAGGAGTGTGAAGAAGAGCGTGATGAGGAGGAAGAAGAGGAGGCGCCGAACCTCCTTGGCGCCCATGGCCCGGTGCGTCGGTGCTGCGCCGGGGCGGCCACCCTCGCCGGGGGGTACGCCAACGGCGGGTCGTTGCCGCCCTCGAGGTATGTGAGCACGCCCTCGAGTGTACGGCCGGGGACGCCCCACCAGAGGTGGCGTCCCTCGCTGTTCTGCCGGTCGCTGACCACCGGCGCGCCGTTGGTGGATGCCAAGCGCTGCTGCTAGCGGCGCTCGAAATACGCCACCCAGGCCGCGTGGTTGTCGGCGGCGTACTGGGGGAGGGAGAGTTCGGCGTCGGTGAGGGACGCGCGCACGATCTCGACCTCCTCGGCGAAGTACTTCCGCTTCGCCATGGCGTCGGGCAACGGGGGAATGGGCACTCCCCCGACGCCGAGTCTCCACCCCGTTGGCCCGGCGCGCATGTCCGGCGGCGCCAGGATGTTCGCCTAGAACAGGAGCCAGGACTACTGTTCGCGGAGCGAACGGTGGCCGAAGCCGTTGGCCGCCGCCTCGTCTCCTGGGAAGCGTTCTGCCATGGCGACGGCGGGGCTGGGCGGGCTCGGGAGAGGTAGAGGGAGGGGCTGGGCGGCGGCGCTCGGGAGAGGTAGGGAGAGGAAGGGGCTGGACGGTGGCGAGGGGCGGGGCTGGTGTGGGCACAGGCGAGTGGAGGCCACCGGCTTTTATAGCCGGGCCGCGCCCGTGTGTACGCGTGCGAGGGAGGGGAGGCGTCGGCGCGCCGTCCCGTGATGCGCCGCCCATGAGGAATCAATGGCAAGGCTGACCAGCGGCAGCCTTGCCATTGATTCCCCGCGGAAACCGAGGCCGTTGGGGGAAGACGAGGCGCCAAGTCGCTGACGCGGCTGGCCCTCGTCTTTTTCGCGTCAAAACAGCTCGCCCCGGCGCCCCCAGGCGCCCCCCAAGGCGCCGGGTTCGGCCTGGGTCCGCCGGCGCTGTTTTCGGCCCAAGCCGGAGAAAATCGGGCTCCTGGGGGCGCGACTGGGCCGTTTTTTCGACGCCGGCGCGAAAAAATCACTTGGGGAGGCCTTCCTGGGGGAGCGGCTGGAGATGCCCTTAGTAATTATCTTTGGCGCCAGATTACTACCTACCAAAAGTAGCGCCATCGAGTTACTTCTTGCCAGAATCCGCCCTACGGCCGGTGCCACGCGGTGGAATTTTTTGTTTTTTTTACTTCCATCGCCTCCATCTCCACCCGCTTTTTTATCTTCCACGTTTCTTTCCTCGTTTGTTTTTGTTGATTTTTTAACCACAACTGATGCCTGCCACATAGAATAAAATCAACATATAAATATATTGAAACAATCTAAACCAAATCGATGTTTCCCAAAATTACACCATGCATTAACTCAATCAAATCAAATCAATCTGAGCAAAATCTCAAATAAATCAAAACTTTTTTGTTTTCCCCTACTCATACTTCCATCAAATTATATGTTACTAAAATAGATCTAAAGTATATGTTGGACAAGATTGATGTTTAACCATTAGAGTACGTGCCCGTTACAACACATGAGTTGGTTCCGTTGCCTCCACTCCTGCACCGTTATTTTTCTCCCCATGCCTCCCCCTCTCATGGACTTTTGTTTATTTTTTGGTAATCTCAACCGATGTCGCAGAAAAAAGAACACCATTAATAGAGTAACTTGAAATAATCTAAACCAAATTCATACTTTTCTAAAACACACAAAATAAAAGCATGAAAATAAAGTAACCTGAAATAATATAAATCAAATCGATACTTTCCTAAAATTATTTTATGCATTAACTCATCAAATCAAATCAAATCTTTCAAAAATCTCAACTAAATTAAAATTTTCCTTGCCTTCCCCTATAGATATATCCAAATCAAATCAAATCTTACCAAAACCTCAAGTAAATCAAAATTTTAGTCGCCTTCCCCTACTGATACGTCTGATGGTGTCCCGAACTAGCGGGTATCAACCTAGTCGGCACATGGTCCTCGGGCCGGGCTGGTGGGCCCTCCTTCTCCTTGAAGCAATCTCCGGAAGCCGCATGTTGGAGGCATGATCAAGACTGCGTTTGCTGAAGACTTGCCGTATACTCCAAGACTTCTCCTGCCGCCCCCATGCCTAGATACCGACCTTGTAACCCTAGATGACCTACCTGGTGTGTATATAAGCCAAAGGGTTTAATCCATAAAGGGGACTTTAACACGATCACATTCACCTAGCCCTAGAGTTAGAACACATCTTACAATCTCGAGGTAGATCAACTCTATACTCGATACATCTTCATCAATATAAACAAGAGCAGGACGTAGGGTTTTTCCTACATCAAGAGGGCCCAAACCTGGGTAAACATTGTCTCCCTGTTCCTGTTACCACTGATCTGAGATCCACAGCTCGAACCCCCTACCCCGAGGTCTTTCGGTTTTTCACACCGACACTGGTGCTTTCACCGAGAGTTCCTTTGTGAGATCAATAGAAGGATCGATGGCCCACCAGGAGATCAACTGCGGCAGTGGCTACGGGGATGTTTACGTCCTCGGCCAGCTTTTTGTGATCGACAACATGATCTTCTATGTCGACTCAGCGGGCCATGCTACGTCTCCAACGCATCTATAATTTTTGATTGTTCCATGCTATTATATTATCATTCTTGGATGTTTTATAATCATTTTATAGTCATTTTATATCATTTTTTGGTACAAACCTATTGACAAAGTGCCAAGTGCCAATTGTTGTTCTTTGCATGTTTTTTACATCGCAGGTAATCAATATCAAACGGAGTCCAAACACAACGAAACTTCTTGTGGATTTTTTGGACTAGAAGACATCCAATGGGGCGGAGAAGCGCCTGGGGGGGTTGCTCCGAGGGGATCACAACCCACCAGGGCACGCCTGGAGGCCCAGGCGTGCCCTGGTGGGTTGTGCCCTCCTCGGGTGCCCCCGGACCGCCTCTTTACTCTATAAATAACCCAATATTCCAGAAACCCGAGGGGAGTCGACGGAAATCAATTCCAGCAGGCCGCAGAGTCCAGAACCAGCAGATCCAATCTAGACACCATCACGGAGGGGTTCACGTCTTCCATTGGTGCCTCTCCGATGATGTGTGAGCAGTCTTTTGTAGACCTTCAGGTACGTAGTTAGTAGCTAGATGGCTTCCTCCCTCTCGTTTGATTCTCAATACAATGGTCTCTTGGAGATCCATATGATGTAATTCTTTTGCGGTGTGTTTGTTGGGATCAGATGAACTTTGAGTTTATGATCAAATCTATATTTTTATCCATGAAGTTATTTGAATCTTCTTTGATCTCTTATATGCATGATTAATTATAGCATCATATTTCTTCTCCGATATTTGGGTTTTGTTTGGCCAACTTGATCTATTTATCCTGCAATGGGAAGAGCTTCTTTGTGATGGGTTTGATCTTACGGTGCTTGATCCCAGTGATAGAAGGGGAACTGATACGTCTGTATCATTGCCATTAAGGATAACAAGATGGGGTCTATTTCTACATAAATAGATCTTGTCTACATCATGTCATCGTTCTTATTGCATTAGTCCGTTTCTCCATGAACTTAATACATTAGATGCATGCTGGGTAGCAGTTGATGTGTGGAGTAATAGTAGTAGATGCAAGCAGGAGTCGGTCCACTAATCTTGGACATAATGCCTATGTAATGATCATTGCCAGGATATCATCATGATTATTTGATGTTCTATCAGTTGCCCAACAGTAATTTGTTTACCCACCATTTGTTATTTTTCTCGAGAGAAGACCCTAGTGAAACCTATGGCCCCCGGGTCTCTTCTTTAATATATTTGCCTTTGCCAATTTCTGGCGCCGTTACCCGAAAGGGATTGGCAACCCCTTTAACACGTCGGGTTGCGACTATTTGTTATTTGTGTGCAGGTGCTGTTTATGAAGTGTTGCTTGGTTCTCCTACTGGTTCGATAACCTTGGTCTCATCACTGAGGGAAGTACCTACCGTTGCTGTGGTGCATCATCCCTTCCTCTTTGGGGAAATACCGACGTAGTTCTTGCAGACATCAAAAGGAATTTTGGGCCGTTGCCGGGGAGACATCATCAACATCTACCGGGTTCCTAATCACAAATCTTAGCTCCTCGCAATTTACATTATTTTCCATTTGCCTCCCATTTTCCTCTCCCCCACTTCACAAAAAAATACCTTTTTATTTGCCTTCTTTCTGTTTTCCTTTTTCTTGTTTGATCTTTTGTTTGCTTGTGTTGTCATGTGCCTTCTATATGCTTGCATTTTTGCTTGCTAAAAATCTATTGATATGGATACCCATCCAATTGCTAATCTTTTTAAAAGATCCAATCATGATGAACCAATTGCTAGTGAGTTGAGTGCACAATTATCTTTATGAAGTTTTGCTTGAGATTCATGAATCTGAAAATTGTGATGAAGAAATTTATGAAGTGATTCATGATAGCTCCTTGAATGAAAAGCATGATTGCAATGATGTTTCTATAAAATTCCATTAATGTCAATTGTGTTAGTGATATGGAAAACCCCAAGCTTGGGGATGCTTGTTTTGTTATGTCCACTACTTATTGCAATGATCATGATTGGGGTGATAATGTTTCTTATGATCTTGAAAAATTGTTTATGCCTCATGATGAATATGCTATTGATAATAATGTTTGCAATAATATTGAAAGTGGGTTTGGAAGAGAGTCAACTTTAGGTAAAAATAATCCCACATATTTGGAGAGTGTTCAATCTTATGAAATTTTTGACAAAAGTGGGTTCGGAGGGGCCATGACTTTATTTGATGATAATCCCACTATTTTGGAAGAGTGTCAACTTTGCATGCATGTGGATCATGAAAAGAATATTTTACGTGATAGTTATATTATTGAATTTGAATATGATCCCACATGTAATTATTATGAGAGGAAAATACGGTTGTAGAAATTTTCATGTTACTAGATTACCTCTCGTTATGTTGAGATCGTCAATATTTTATTCCCCTTCTTTGCATATGCTAGTTTTTGCTTGCCATGATAATTTGTTAGCTTATTTAATGCCTATGCATAGGAATTATGTTAAACTTAAATATGTTTGTCACATGTTTTATGATGCTCTCTTTGTGTTTCAATTATTATCTTTCATGTGAGCATCAATAAAATCTCATGCCTAGCTAGGGTCATAAAATGATAGCGCTTATTGGGAGGCACCCAATGAATAAAATTTATTTTTGTATTTTTATTCCTGTTCTTGAGTGTTAGCACAATTATGCTACTGCTATGATTGTGTTTTTTGTATTTTAGTTAGTGTTTTTTCCAAGTAAAGCCTTTAGGATCTTCTTGGGTGATAGTTGTTTGATCTTGCTGAAAAACATAAACTTTTGCGCTCACAAAAATAATTTTCATTTTCAACCAGAGAGCGATAAAATACCAATTCTTTTTGCAGAAGATTTATATACAAATTGCTCAGGCCGTTCTAATTTTCAGAGTTTTTAGAGTTACAGAAATACTCAAAATACCCAGATTGCTACAGACTGTTATGTTTTTGACAGATTCAGTTTTCTTTGCGTTGTGTGCTTGTTTTGATGATTCTATGGTTTTATTTGATGAGTTTTTGCCATAGAAAAGTTGCAATATATTATATATAATGCAAAAATAAAATATGAATGGGTTGCAACAGTACTTATAGTAGTGATTTGTTTTCTTATAGTAACGGATCTCACGAAGGTTTTGTTGAGTTTTATGTGATTGAAGTCTTCTAGTTTTGGGTTATCTTACGATGGATGAAGGAATAAGGAGTAAGAAGAGCCTAAGCTTGGGGATGCCCATGGCATACTAAGCTATTATCCAAGGAGAAGCAAGCAACTAAGCTTGGGGATGCCCCGAGTGGCATCCCCTCTTTCTTCTAATGACCATTGGTATTTTACTCGAAGCTATATTTTTATTCATCACATACTATGAGTTTTGCTTGGAGCGTCTTGTATGATATGAGTCTTTTCTTTTCTTGTTTTATGTTTTCCCTTGATCTCTTGCTGGACACACTTTTTTGAGAGAGCCAAAATTATGCCATGACGTGTTAGAATTGCTCTCTATTCTTCACCTAAATTTTTATGAACTATGGAATTCCTCTAGTGCTTCACTTATATCTTTTTGAGCATGGTGTGCTTTAGTATTTTTGAAGAAATGCTCTCTTGCTTCACTTACATTTATTTGAGAGTTAGTAAATTATTTAAGAAATCCTCTCTTGCTTCACATAATTTAATTTAAGAGAAAGAAATATTATGCTCATGGTCTTCACTTATATTTGTTTGAGCTTATCACAAGCAACACATGAAAATTAGTTCCAAAGTGATAGATATCCAAGAAGGATATAATAAAAACTTTCATGAAGATCATTGGAAAAAATAAACTTGATTCTTAGTAATAGTTTTGAGATATGATGATGTGATGTGTGAGGCATGTTGATGAGTAATTATGCTTGAGTAAGAATATTGGTGTTAAGGTTTGTGATTCCCTACGCAAGCACGAAAGTCAATAGTCATGCAATGAAATAACATCCTACTTGTGGTGCATTACTCAGTGTTAATTATTCTTAATGCTCTCTTATGAGATTATTCGTTTCTTGGTTGGTCGCTTCTCAATCTTTTGCTAGCCTTCATTTTGCACTAAGTATGATCACTACTTGTGCATCCAAAATCCTTTAAACCAGTTTTGCCACATGAGTCCACTATACCTACCTATATGCGGTATTATTTTTCCGTTCTAAACAAACTTGTATGTGCCATCTCTAATATTCAAAATAAATTTCTCTTTTGTGTGCTCGTACAGCTCGCGAGGCGGTGAGAGGTGGCTAATATCTTCCATGATAGATGTGCTATTCTCACGATGAGTGTTTATTCACTTGTCATTGCACGAGAGTAAGGCAATGGTATTAGGGATAGCTGTTAACCCACAAGTATAGGGGATCGCAGCAGGTTTCGAAGGTAGAGTATTCGACCCAAATTTATAGATTCGACACAAGGGGAGTCAAAGAATATTTGAAGGTATTAGCAGCTGAGTTGTCAATTCAACCACACCCGGAGATTAATTATCTGCAGCAAAGTGATTGGTAGCAAAGTAATATGATAGTTTTGATGACAGTAGCAGCAGTAACGGTAACGGTAATAGTGATATCAGTAGTAACTTAGCAAGAACAATATAAGATAAATTCGTAGGCATCGGATCGGTGACTTGTTGGATGATATTCATCATGAGACAATTATAACCTTGAGGCACAGCCTTGCCTGGAGTATATTCAATACTCGGATTATACTCTTGAATCATTTCGACCCAACGAGTCTGTCTAAGGTTGAGGTTGGGTTGAGTGAAGATGTACTTGAGGCTCTTATGATCAGTGAAGATGTCCACTTTCCTTCCTAACAAGAGATGTATCCATGTTAAAAGAGCATGGACAACTGCCGCCAACTCGAGGTCATGAGTGGGGTAGTTCTTTTCGTTGGGCTTCAACTGACGAGAGGTATAGGCCACAACATTCTTCTCTTGCATTAACACAGCACCGAGACCTTGCAGGGAAGCATCACAGAAAACATCGAATGGTTTGGATTCATTGGGAGGAGTCAAAACAGGAGCTATAACTAGCTTCTCTTTGAGGGTGTTGAAAGCGATGTCACATTCAGGCGTCCAGACATACTTCACATGCTTCTGGAGGAGGTTGGAAAGAGGCTTTGCAATCTTAGATAAATTCTCAACGAATCTTCTACAATAGCTTTCAAGCCCAAGAAAGCTGGGGAGCTGCTTGACATTCTGAGGCGGTTCCCAATTCACAATTGCAGACACCTTCTAAGGATTAACAGCAATGCCCTTGGCAGAGATGATATGGCCAAGGTAGAGAACCTCATCAAGCTAGAACTCACACTTTGAAAACTTCGCATAGAACTGATGTTCTCTGAGTTTGTCGAGAACCAATCTCAAATGCTTGGCATGATCCTCCTTGTTCTTGGAAAAGACCAAGATGTCATCGAGATACACCAAGACAAAATCATTTGTGTAAGGGTTGAAGATGAAGTTCATCATGCGAGAGAACGTTGGAGGAGCATTGATAAGGCCGAAATACATGACCGTATATTCATAAGAACCATTGCTTGTTCTGAATGTTGTCGTGGGGATATCTTGTTCACGAATGCAAATCTTATGATAACCCATACGGAGGTCAAGCTTGGAGAATACTTGAGTACCTTTGAGTTGTTCGAAAAGCTCATTGATGTTGGGAAGTGGGTACTTGTTCTTTATTGTATTCTTGTTCAATGGGCGGTAGTCGACACAAAGTCGGTCCGTGCCATCCTTCTTCTGGACAAAAAGAACACCACAACCCCATGGAGATGAACTCGGTCTGATCAGACCTAGACGCTCTTGTTCATCGAGCTGTTTCTTCAATTCCTTCAATTCCTTTGGTCCCAGCTTGTAAGGACGTTTGCAAATAGGTTCCGTGCCAGGCTCAAGATCGATGACGAATTCAACTGGCCGATGAGGAGGCATTCCTAGAAGCTCTTCTGGAAAGACATCTTGATATTCACAAACGACTGCAATCTGAGAGATGGAATTCAACTCGCCCTTCTCATTGAGAGAAAACAGTCGAATGGTTTCACCACGAGCGGCATAGATGATCACATCCTCAGACGAGTGTGTCAATTGAATTTGCCTGGTAGCACAATCAAGCTGAGCCTTGTGCTTAGAAATCCAGTCCATGCCGAGAATTAGATCAATATCCGAGTCGCCAAGAACAATTGGAGAAGACAGAAACTTATAGTCACCCATCTTGATAACAGAATCCGGAACGAATACTTGAGAAGTCATTTGTTGGGCTGGAGAAACAATAGACAAAGGTCTCAGCAATACTTGAGTAACCAAATCATGCATAGCCACAAAAGGTCTTGAAATGAAAGAATGTGATGCACCGGTATCAAAAAGGACTTTTGCAGGAATATCATTAACAGGAAGGTTACCCATGATCACTTCTGAAGAGTCCTCTGCCTGAGCTGCTTTCATCATGTTGACCTTTGCAAACTTGGAATTATGCTTGACCACTGCATTGCTGGCAGATCTCACAGGAGGAGGAGGTGGAAGGCGCCTTTGGTTGAAGCATTTGTTTGCATAGTGCCCTTTCTGCTGACACTTATTGCAAGTAACCTCTGTGAGCGGATGGTGATAAGGAGCACTTGACCTTGGAGCATGAGACTGTGCTTTGTTTTGATAGCCTGGGTTGGGTGGGTGGGAAGATCCATTTCCACCTTTACTCTTCTGCTGATAAGGCTGACGGAACGGAGGAGGAGGCAACCAGAACTTCTGTTGCTTAGCTGCCACTTGAGTTGAAGAAGAAGATGGAGCTGCATCCCTGAGTCTCTTCTTATATGCATCATACTTGGTCGGCTCAAAAAGCATGAGAGCTAATTGCAGATCTTCTCTAAGGCCACCTCTGGATTGATAAATCATGCTCTTTTCGTCAGGGACGTCTTGTTTAGAGAAGCGAGCGAGCCTCTGAAACATGATGTTGTATTGGTAAACAGACATGCTGCCTTGCTTGAGATTGCGGAACTCCTCACACTTACTCTCAGCAACACTTTGTGGAGTGTGGTGAGCTTTGAAGTCTCGGAAGAAATCATCCCAGGTAATCACACGACCTCCTCTGGAATCTTTGTATTGTTGATACCACACAGCAGCTTGGTCTTTGAGTTGGAACGAAGCAAACTTGACAAAGTCCTCAGGCCTGACATTTCCACACTCAAAATGTTTGCAGATATCCCCGAGCCAGTCGTCGGCGTCTGTGGCCTCAACACAGTTACTAAAGGACTTCGGCTGGTTTGCGAGGAACTGATTGATGGTAGCAAACTGAATCTGATTGTTGCATTGGCCTTGATTTCCTTGGTTGCGCTCTTGCAAGAGTTGCAAAAGCATTTGAGTGTTGGTGTTGGTGGCTGCCATGAGAGCTTGCCATGTCTCCGGAGGTGGACGTGGTGGCGGAGGATCCAGATTCTGACGCGTTGGAGGAGCCATCCTGAAGAGGTTGACATCCGTTAGCATCTTGAAAGACATATATTCAAGCTGAATCAATGGATCAAAATTGCAACATATAGCCTTAACATTCGAACAAGAATGAATGAATGCATTCCAAAGTAAATCATCACTTAGATAGGGATAGATGAATAAAGCAACAAGGTACGGATATGAATAAATAATTGGCAAGGATTACCCAATCACAAACCAAATATCTGCGGAAAGAAATACTAGAGTGCCGGGGTTTCTGATCCACGGACACCTATGGGACCGGCGGACCGGCTTCCTTTCGGTTCGGCGGGGGGCGGAGGTTGCGCAAAGAGCAGATCGAGGTGAAGCACGCGGGCGGTTGGTCGTGCGAAGAGTAAATCGAGGCGAAGCATGCGAGCGATTTACCCAGGTTCGGGCCGCACGGATGCGTAAAACCCTACTCCTGCTTTGTGGTTTGGTATTGATTTCTAGCTCGGGAGCGCGGGGTGCTACAGTACACGCCGGCGACTAGCGAGACCGAGCGTGGGTGTTGGAATGGCCTCCTCCCGAAGGCTCTCAAAATGGCCGACCCCACTCTACGTTGCACATGGGCCTCCTTTTATACTCAAGGGGTTACCGACATGGAGCAACGGGGGCCAAGGGCAAAAATGGAAAGGGTGCCGTGGATAGGCACAGCTAGGTGCTGTAGTAGGCACAGCTACCCGCTACAGTGTTATCATACCTAACCCTGATGGCAGGGGACAAGGGCATTAAATGCCCGTCTGTGTCACCTAAACAGTACCGAGAGGGACCGCTAGGGACACCACCGTTTGCCACGATGGTTATCTCGTCAGCGCCTGTTCGCCACCTCGCACCCCTAGCTGTGCGACCTCCTGCCACATGCGCTTGGGAGAGGCCCCCAGAGCGACACGTGGTGGTTGTGCTGGAGCGCGGGCTCGGAGAGGCGGTTCCCGCGGCAAACTCCTCGCCGCGGTCGTCCTCTTGCCGCGTCCGGGAGCTTGTCGCTCACCGGGCCTCGCCGGGACGCGTGGTGCGCCACGGCAGGTTTTCTTGGCATGCCTGGGTTGGCCTTCCCGGCAAGCTCCTCTTGCCGGGGTCTCGTTTCCTTCCCGGCAAGCTCCCCTTGCCGGGGCCTGGAGATGCTTTTGATAGCTTTCCCGGCAAGCTCCTCTCGCCGAGGTCTTGTCTTGGGTATTTTGTTCTTGAATGGTCTTCAAAGTAGCCGCGGAGGGTCTTGGCGGTCACCCGGCAAGCCTTGCCGCGGGGATGCTGTGACTGCCCGTGCACGAGTTCGGGGTACTAGGGTACCCCTACTCTAGTACACCGACAGGAGCCCCCGGGCCTGGGACAGACACGGTGCCGAGCGCTGTTGGGCGAGGCCCAAAACAGTGCACGGGCATGCGCGGCCTAGGTCACGCCGCATATCTCTCCGCTTCCGCCGTGCACGTCCAGAACGGCACGCGTCAAACGCGGCGCCGTGGGTGACGTGGGCGGCGTGCGCGGGGCTAAGCCCTGCGAGCATGCGTCGGGCCATGTTGAAGGGAACGGTTCACGCCCTCCTCCCTAAACGGAGGTAGGTGTGGGGGCGTGGTGCATTTACTGAACGGGGCCGGTGCGCGGTTTCCGAGGCGCCCACTCCCCGCGATCACGGGTCGGGGCCGACTCCTTGCCCTTCCCGTGCCTTGTTTCGCTGAGCGGGGCGGCTGAGCCCCCACCTCGCTCCTTTATAAAGAGCGGGAGGGGAGCACGGAAGCCCGCACTCTCCTCCTTCCTTCAGCTTCAGCTTCCCTTTCTCTCATTCGTCATGGAGAAAGGGAACCCTGGCCCTTCATCAGTGGCGGCGAGGATCGCCGCCAGACAGCGCACCTCTCCCTCTTCCGCGCCCGTGGCGGCAGAGCCAGCCATAAGGGGAAGAGGGAGGGGGCGAGGTCGCGGACGAGGTCGAGGACGAGGTCGAGGCGCTCGGGGAAGAGGCGAACGGGGCGGTGCGCCAGCTACGCCTCCGCCGGCGGCTCCTCCCCCCACGGCGGTCCATATAGGGGACGACCCTTGCGAGCTCTTCGTCAGGCTGCACCGGGCGCCTCGTCGTCGCCTCCGGCTTCCAGCTCCGTTTGCGAGCGCGATGGAGTTGGACCCGCCCGAGACGCTGAGACTGCACATGACGGGCTGCGGAATCAGCGGCACACGAGTCCGCATCGTATTCCCAGCCCCTAATGTGACGTATCTTGATCGGGGGTGGAAGACGTTCGCCCGTATCCACAGCTTGACGGGGGGACTCACCCTCCATTTTAAGTTGATGGAGGGCGGTCTCCTCTCCGTCAAGGTTTTCGGGTGCTTCGGCACTCGGGCGAAGTGCTGCGTGGACAGCTCCTCCGATAGCGAAGGCTCCTCCTCGAGTGATGGTGACGAGGAGGAGAGCGACGGCGATGATGAGGGTAACGGTCGGCGGGATGGCGGGTCCGACTAGGTGTCGGGCGCCGCTTCGCGCGACACCGGTGACCCCATCATCTGCGTCGCCGGCTCCTTGAACTCCCCGGGGGCGTCTCCTTGGGCGACTGGCGTAGGGAGGCTGCGGAAGGGGAAGAGGGCTGGCGGCAAGGCCGTCAGGTCAGAGTACGAGGGCGTGGTGCCCTCGACAGCGTGCTGACGTCCTGCTGCCCCGTCTTCGAGCCCCGCTTCCGGCGTCGCCATCACCGTCAAGCCCTCGGTCGCCCCCCCGGGATGTTCTCTTGGTGTCTTCTGGCACCTGTGGCTCGCCTAGGCGCCCCTTTTCCCCTTTTCGCCTCCTTGATCTACCACCTGAAGAGAGGGACAGGAAAGGGATTACGGGCACCTTATCTTTTTAATCTGTAAGCCCTCGGGCCTTAGCTGCATCTAAAACTTGTAACCCTCTATTTCATGTTTTTCATCCTCTATGGACTGTACCTGAGTGGGATGTTTTTTAATGAAAAGGGGATGTTTGCCGGGTTATTTGCCTCGCGGGTCGAACCCACGCCAAGGAGCGAATCCTTAGTATCCCTCGGACAGACATTCCCGGCAACAGGCCCTGCCGCCTTCCCACGTCGCTCGACCTTCCTCACGCCTTTGATGGAGGCGGGAACGAGGTGGGCGCGGCCTCCTTGTTTCACCCCTTTGCTGTCGCGGCTACGACCAAACTTGGCCCCGGGAACGCGCTCCAGGGCCTAGAGTCGGGGGAGCACGGCAGTTTTCGGGAAGAAACGCGGTTTCACATTCCCCAGTCCATAAGAGGATGCATGATGAGGGACGAAAGACTTATCTGATTTTGCAGCCCCCGGCAACTCTGGCTTGCCGGGAACGGATCTTGGTACCCGCAACCCTCGGCAATACTGGCTTGTCGGGGTTCAGGTGCCGGCGCGCCCTTCTTCTCCTTTTCGTCCTCAAGCGGTCTGGCTAGGATATGCGAGCCCTGCGCACGAAAGAAGAGCAAAGGGACGGACACTCGACCTCTAAGTTAGGGGTTAGCCGCTGTTTGGCACTATCAACCCTAACCAAGGACGAGACTCAACCTAGCATGCATGCTATAACCCCGGGGTGGCAGCGCTTCATTTACTGGTGCTCAGGGTCTGCGCCTGGCTCTGTACAAAGGATTACATGCAATAGCGGCAAGACTTGTAAAGAAAGGTGGTTGCCGGGCAAGGCCCGACAACCGCGCCTTACGGGTAAAACTTACGAAGATGCTCGATGTTCCAGGAGTTACTCACTGGAATGCCATCTTCGGTCTCAAGGCGGACAGCGCCAGGCCTTGCGACTCGTTTCACCCGGTAAGGGCCTTCCCACTTCGGCGTCAACTTGTTGGAATTCTTGGCCGACTGAACGCGCCGAAGAACAAGGTCGCCTTCCTCGAGGCTTCTGGCATTAACTTTGCGGCTATGGTAGCGGCGCAAAGCTTGCTGGTAGCGAGCAGCTCGCACAGCGGCCTGAAGACGATCTTCCTCAAGGAGCAGCGCGTCATCTTGCCGTAGCCGCTCTTGCTCAAGCTCATCGTAAGCGAGCACTCGAGGTGACCCGTATACGAGTTCCGTGGGGATAACTGCCTCTGCTCCATAGACTAGAGCAAAGGGTGTCTGTCCGGTAGCTCGATTTGGCGTCATTCTGATTGACCAAAGAACCACCGGTAGCTCCTCGATCCAGTTCCTTCCGCACTCGTGCAGCCTGTCGAAAGTTCTGGTCTTGAGCCCGCGCAGCACCTCGGCGTTTGCCCTCTCCGCTTGACCGTTGCTTTTCGGTGAGCAACAGAAGCGAAGCAGACCTTGGCGCCAAGATCTTGGACGTACTGCATGAAGGTGTGGCTCGTAAATTGTGTGCCGTTGTCGGTGATTATCCGGTTAGGGATCCCGAAGTGGCAAACAATCGACCTGAAGAACTTGACGGCTGACTGTGCGGTCACCTTCCTCACTGGTTCCACTTCCGGCCACTTTGTGAACTTGTCGATTACGTCGTACAAGTACTCAAAGCCCCCGACAGCTCGGGGGAAGGGGCCGAGGATGTCGAGCCCCCAGACCGAAAATGGCCAGGATAAAGGGATCGTCTGGAGAGCTTGAGTTGGCTGGTGTATCTGCTTGGAATGGAACTGGCACGCTTCACACTTGGTTACTTGTGGAGTTGCATCCTGGAGGGCTGTTGGCCAGAAGAAACCTTGCCGGAATGCTTTGCCGACGAGTGCTCTTGCGCCAATGTGGTGTCCACATATGCCTCCATGTATCTCTGCCAACAGCTTTTGCCCGTCTTCCCGGGGAATACACCTCAATTTCACACGTTGAGTCTTCTTCTGTACAGTGTCTTGTCGACGAACTGGTACATACTTGACTGCCGGGCTACTCTTTCGGCTTCTTCTTGCTCTTCGGGAAGTTCTCCTGTCTGAAGGAAATGGACAATCTGCTGCGCCCATGTCAGAGCTTGTGGCTCGACAACAAGGACTAAAGGCAACTCTGCTGCTGCGGGAACATCCGCTTCTATGGCGAGAAGCTGTGTCTCTGCCGGAGCTTGATGTTCCCCGACAAACTTGTCGGGGCAAGACTTGTCGGGAGCTTCTGCTTCAACGGAACAAACCCTGGGGCTTGCCGGAGCATCTTGCTCCTCAGCGCTCTTGGTGTTGGTCTCAGCCGCTGCGGGAACGTCCGCTTCTACAGCGAGGAGCTGTGTCTCTGCCGGAGCGTGACGTTCCGCGACAAGCCTGTCGGGAGCTTCTGCTTCAACGGAACAAGCCCTGGGGCTTGCCGGAGCAGACCGCTCCTCAGCGCCTTCGATGTTGATCTTAGGGACCTTCTTGGCGGCGGCTTCTGGAAGCTCTGCCGGCAAACAGTCGCTAGAAATCAACTTCCTCTTCTTGCTTTGTCCAGTTGACGGTGTTACGGACGGTTGAGTCAGCTTGAGCACAAAGGTCCCTGGTTCCACAGGTAACTTAAGTGCGACGCACTTCGACAGGCCATCTGCAATGGCGTTCTGAGTTCTTGGAACGTGCTCCATTTGCAAGCCGTCAAAGCGCTCTTCCAGCTTTCTCACTTCGTCAACGTAAGCTTCCATCAATGGACTCTGATAATTCTTGTTTACTTGGCGGACGACAAGCTATGAGTCACCCCTGACAATGAGCTTCTTGATCCCAAGGTCTGCCGCGATCCGGAGACCGGCAAGCAATCCCTCATACTCCGCAGTATTGTTTGTTGCTTGCTCCTTGGGAAAGTGCATCTGGACTATGTACTTGAGGTGCTCTCCGGTGGGTGCGATAAGTAGCACACCAGCGCCGGC
The DNA here is from genome assembly GCF_056163025.1 of Triticum urartu. Lineage (NCBI taxonomy): Eukaryota > Viridiplantae > Streptophyta > Magnoliopsida > Poales > Poaceae > Triticum > Triticum urartu. Next base: position 648,350,458 of record NC_141875.1, on the reverse strand, counting down.
GCCTTGCAGCGAAAAGGCACCATCAAAGTACATCAGCCACTCTTTGCTTGCCTCCTTGTCGGGGATGCTCGTTTCTGGAATTTCTTCATCTGGTGTTGGCGTCCATTCTGCTATAAATTCTGCCAATGCTCTGCTCTGGATAGTTGAAGTGCTTTCAAACTTGAGACCAAAGCTTGACAGTTCCAGTGCCCACTCAACAATCATGCCTATCGCTTCTGGATTCTGTAGTATCCTCTTCAGCGGAAAGCGAGTGACAACTGTGATCTCATGTGCTTGGAAGTAATGGCGCAGCTTTCTCGAGGCCATGAGAAGGCCGAAAAGCAATTTCTGCACACCAGAGTACCTTGACCTAGCCCCCTGCAGGAGGAAACTGACAAAGTAAACTGGGCGCTGCACCATTTTCTTCCGCGTCTCCTCACGCATCTGCGCAGATCGATCTTTGTCGGGACTAGAGCTTGTCGGGGAAGCCCCCTGCTTGTCGCTGGATGCGCTTGCCGCGGTTGCTGGCTCATCATCTGCCTCCCTCTCTGCTACCAACGCAGCACTAACCACTTGGTTGGTTGCCGCTATGTACAGCAGCAACTTCTCTTGTGGCTTAGGCGCGACAAGTATTGGAGGGGAGGACAGGTATCTCTTCAGGTCTTGCAGCGCAGCCTCCGCTTCCGGAGTCCATTTCACTGGACCTGCCTTTTTCAATAATTTGAAAAACGGCAGGGCGCGCTCAGCAGACCGAGAAATAAACCTGCTGAGAGCAGCCATGCAACCGGCAAGTTTCTGTACATCCTTGACGCGCTTTGGTGCTTCAATTTGCTCAATGGCCTTGATCTTGTCGGGGTTGGCTTCAATTCCCCGCTGAGACACGAAGAACCCGAGAAGTTTGCCGGAGGGAACTCCGAACACGCACTTCTTTGGGTTGAGCTTGAGGCTGATCTTGCGCAGATTTGCGAAGGTCTCGTCCAAATCTTGAACCAGGGTTGCTCTGTCCTTGCTCTTGACCACTATATCATCCATGTAGGCTTCCACATTTCTGTGTATTTGTGGCTCAAGAGCAATGTGGACTACTCTTGCAAATGTTGAACCAGCATTTTTTAATCCGAAAGGCATTCGTACAAAGCAGTACGTGCCACATGGAGTAATAAATGCGGTCTTCTCCTCATCCTCTTCTGCCATGAAGATTTGATGATATCCTGAGTATGCGTCAAGAAATGAAAGCAAATCACATCCGGCTGTGGAGTCAACAATTTGGTCGATGCGCGGCAAAGGAAACGGGTCTTTGGGACAAGCTTTGTTAACATCGGTGAAATCGATACAAAGCCTCCATTTCCCATTTGCCTTGCGCACGACTACAGGATTGGCCAACCACGTGGGATGGAGCACTCCTCTGACGAGGCCTGCTGCTTCCAGTTTCTTGATCTCTTCTGCAATGAATTCTTGGCGCTCCATTGCCTGCTTCCTGACTTTCAGCTTGACGGGCCGCGCGTGGGGACAAACAGCAAGGTGGTGCTCAATCACTTTCCTGGGAACACCGGGGATGTCGGACGGCTGCCATGCAAACACTTCGACATTTGCCCGCAGGAAAGTAACGAGCGCGCTTTCCTATTTAGGGTCAAGCGTGGCACTGATGGTGAAGGTACCACCAGCGCCGTCCACCTTGGCGGATACCCTCTTCGTCTCTGGCGGAGCTGCCATCGTCTTCTTGCACTTGCCGGTGGAGCTCGATGGTGCGTCCTCGACGGCAGCGCAGCACTCCGAAGAGGCGCGCTTGCCGGAGTGGGCATCAGAACTCTTGCCGGGCTTGGTCCTCCTGGAGCTCGATGGTGCGTCCTCAACGGCAGCGCAGCACTCCGAAGAGGCGCGCTTGCCGGAGTAGGCACCAGAACTCTTGACGGACTTGGTCTTCTTGGTCCCGGGAGCTTCAGCGGCAAGTGGTTCGCGGTCTGCCGTGGCTGCTGCTTCCCGATAGATCTTGTCGGCACAGATAAGAGCATCCTTCTTGTCACCAGGGACAGAAATGACGCTTATCGGGCCTGGCATCTTCAGCACGTTATACGCGTAGTGAGAGGCCGCCATGAACTTGGCGAGTGCTGGACGGCCAAGTATCCCATTGTAAGGCAACGGGATATCGGCAACGTCGAATGTGACCCTCTCAGTCCTGAAGTTTAACTCGCTGCCGAATGTTACCGGCAGCGTGACCTTCCCCTTCGGCTTGCTCCTTCCCGGATTGATTCCTTGGAATGTGCCGGTCTCTTCGAGCTCGCTGTCAGGGATCTGGAGTTTTCGGAGTACAGCGGAGGAGATCAGGTTTAAGCCGGCCCCGCCATCAACTAGCATCTTGGTGACTTTGAGGTTGCGGATAGTTGGCGAAACCAACATCGGCAGACACCCGACCGCGGTTGTGCGATCAGGGTGGTCCTCAATGTCAAAGATGATAGGCGTGCTGGACCACCTCAGAAGCTTGCGCGATTCGATGGGTGGTTCTGCTGCATTGACTTCTCGCACCCACTGTTTGAGTTGGCGGTGCGAGGTATGCAGGGAAGCACCCCCGTCAACGCACAAGACCTCTGTGGCTTTCTGAAACTCCTGCTCACTGGTCTCAACGTCATCCATGTCTTCATCCTCATCGTCGTCTTCGTCCTTGTCGCGACCGCGGGGAGGTCTGTCTACTTGCCGCTGCTTGGCCTTGCCACGGCGTCCTTCCTGACCGGTGCGCTTCTGGCCAGGTTTCTCGGCACCCCCTTGGGCTCTCTCCTTGTCACGCTGCTCGTACTCAGCCTTATGTTGCTGGACAAGCTGCTCGACCTTCTTGCAGTTTTGGAGGTCGTGGCCCTTGGTGCGGTGAATCTTGCAATATTGCTTGTCGGAGCCGTCCCGCTTGTCGGCGACCGCCACGGCCTGACAGTTGGTGCACGCGGCAACTTCCTTGCCGGAGCTACCAACTGCAGCCTTCTTGGCGCCACCTTCATCGCCGGACTGCTCAACGACCAGCACCTCGTTGCCTCTCTTCTTCCTGTTGCGCCGCCGGTTTTTCTTTGCCGGGGCAGCATCCTCACTGTCAGATCCTTCCTCTCCAGTGCTTTCTCCGGGGAATTTCCTCCCTTCCTCAGCGCGCGCACACTTGTCGGCCAGGGCATATAGCTCGCTGACGTCCCGAATCTTGCACATCGCCATCTCCTCCCGCATCCTGCGGTTACGCACGTTCTGATGGAATGCGCTGATTACCGCGGCGGGGTGGATATTTGGGATGTTGTGGTGTACACGGCTGAACCTCTGGATGTACTGGCGCAGGGGCTCTCCTTCCTTCTGGACTAGCAGATGAAGATCGCTCTCTTGGCCATGAGGTTTGTGGCCGCCTGTGAAGGCGCCAACAAACTGATGGCACAGGTCAGCCCAGGAGGATATGGAGTTGTTCGGCAAATGCATGAGCCAGGACCTGACGTTGGGCTTGAGCACCAACGGGAAGTAGTTGGCAAGGATCTTGTCGTCCCGTCCCCAAGCAGCCTGCACCGCGATGGTGTAGACGCTGAGGAACTCCGACGGATGCAACTTGCCGTCGTACTTCTCTGGTACATCTGGCTTGAAGTTCTTCGTACTAGGCCACTAGACTTGCCGCAGCTCACGAGTGAAAGCAGGGCAACCTACCGGGTACGGCAAGTCGCCTGGTTCCCCCGGCGCATGCATGTCAACAGAGGGCCCAGCGCGCTGGTCTGATTGACGTCGCGGTTCTCTCCGGCGCTCGATGCGAGTACGAGCGTCTTCCCGCTGCCGTTCTTGAAGAACTTGGCGCTGATCGCGACGAGCTCGGGGATCTGACGATGCGGTGGAGTCGCTGTCGAGGTGGATCCGGCGAGTCGGCGACTTCGGCCTTCAGGGTGGGGAGTGCACAGTAGTTGCACCCCCACCAGTCTTGTCACCACCGGCTCGTACCTGGCTGACTCGCTGCGGCTGCGACGCGCTCGGCTGCCGAGGAGTGTCGCCGTTGGCGAAGCCGATGAGGCTCTGGATAGTGGCTTTGGATAGTGGCCCTCCGGGGCTGGGGGGTAGTCGAGGAGAAGCTGAGCTCGCGCCAAAGCTTCGGCTGCGGTGGCGGGCGGCGGTAGCGAATGGTGCGAGGAGCGGGACATGCTCGGACTTCTAACCACGTTAGAAGGAGCAGCGTCCCGTCCAGGCGACCGCGTGTCACTCGCGCCAGCAGGTTGACGTGCATGGTGGTTCGGAGCGTTCCGAGATCCACCAGCCCGATCCGGATCCAGCGAGCGCATGGTACCGTGAGTACCATGACGCTGCCGGTCCCGCGCCTCCTGAGATGGGCGCGGTGCATGCACGGACGCCGAGGTCTTGGAGTGCGCCCGGTCGTTGTGGGAGCCGGCTACGCCACCGATGGGCAGCGCAGCCTTGCCCTGGGACCTGGCAGCACCGCGAGTTCCCTCGTCGGCGCGTGTTCCTCCGCCGGCGCCTGCCCCACCGGCCGTTTGCTCCGGCGGTGGCTGGCTCGGCGCGGACGGAGCAGCTGCCTCCGAAACCTTCTTCTTCGGCGGCATGTTGACGAAGATGATGAAGATCTAGCTCGAGAGGACGCCGGATCCGAGGACGATGAAGATCTAGCCTGCGAGGACACTGGATCTGGTTCGCACAACTTCGACGCCCCCTACCTGGCGCGCCAGAGATGCCGGGGTTTCTGATCCACGGACACCTATGGGACCGGCGGACCGGGTCCCTTTCGGTTCGGCGGGGGGCGGAGGTTGCGCAAAGAGCAGATCGAGGTGAAGCACGCGGGCGGTTGGTCGTGCGAAGAGTAAATCGAGGCGAAGCACGCGAGCGATTTACCCAGGTTCGGGCCGCACGGATGCGTAAAACCCTACTCCTGCTTTGTGGTTTGGTATTGATTTCTAGCTCGGGAGCGCGGGGTGCTACAGTACACGCCGGCGACTAGCGAGACCGAGCGTGGGTGTTGGAATGGCCTCCTCCCGAAGGCTCTCAAAATGGCCGACCCCCCTCTACGTTGCACACGGGCCTCCTTTTATACTCAAGGGGTTACCGACATGGAGCAACGGGGGCCAAGGGCAAAAATGGAAAGGGTGCCGTGGATAGGCATAGCTAGGTGCTGTAGTAGGCACAGCTACCCGCTACAGTGTTATCATACCTAACCCTGACGGCAGGGGACAAGGGCATTAAATGCCCGTCTGTGTCACCTAAACAGTACCGAGAGGGACCGCTAGGGACACCACCATTTTCCACGATGGTTATCTCGTCAGCGCCTGTTCGCCACCTCGCACCCCTAGCTGCGCGACCTCCTGCCACGTGCGCTTGGGAGAGGCCCCCAGAGCGACACGTGGTGGTTGTGCTGGAGCGCGGGCTCGGAGAGGCGGTTCCCGCGGCAAACTCCTCGCCGCGGTCGTCGTCTTGCCGCGTCCGGGAGCTTGTCGCTCACCGAGCCTCGCCGGGACGCGTGGCGGGCCGCGGCAGGTTTTCTTGGCATGCCCGGGTTGGCCTTCCCGGCAAGCTCCTCTTGCCGGGGTCTCGTTTCCTTCCCGGCAAGCTCCCCTTGCCGGGGCCTAGAGATGCTTTTGATAGCTTTCCCGGCAAGCTCCTCTCGCCGGGGTCTTGTCTTGGGTATTTTGTTCTTGAATGGTCTTCAAAGTAGCCGCGGAGGGTCTTGGCGGTCACCCGGCAAGCCTTGCCGCGGGGATGCTGTGACTGCTCGTGCACGAGTTCGGGGTACTAGGGTACCCCTACTCTAGTACACCGACATAGAGCTACTTGAATTCCCACCTATAAAACTCCCGAAACTTTCTGGTTATGCAATCAGGTGTTGGGGATACAGGGGAAGCATTATATCTCACCCAAAACTAGCAAATCCTACATCCAGCCGTATCCATCCTTCAACACATAACCAAGAAACCTTCGGAAATCATTTACCTCAACCTTCGAAAAACATCCGTTATATGAGTTATGGCAATACTCCTGAACTCCCGCCCAGTACTGGGTGGCGTCGAGGTTATCTCACCAGCAACTGCATAAAAGAGATTTTCAATGTCGGTGAAACTCCGGTATTCCAGAACTACAACGATAAAATTGTGACGACAACACCTCGGAGCTCAATTGCCCGGGACACTGCCACAACCCCTAAATGTCAGGAGGCACCAAGAACAATGTTCTCGTCACAAAACCATCGGAACGATTCCAAAATACCCGCATGATCCTAATTTTTTTTCATGAAATTTGAGGAGAGAAGAGTCAAAACTCTACGTCAGGAGGCCTCACCAGATCGAGAAGGGACTGAGGAGTAAAAATAATCCAACTCTCTGATATATATAATCCTATAAGACTCAAAACATTTTACTAGACTCAACAATGTCAGCGATTCGATCAAGCAGGGGGGCTCCTAAGTCGGGGATGGCTCTGATTACCAACTTGTAACACCCACAATGCGGCTATATCTCCCACGTGTCGGGGCACGACTTAGAGGCATAACCGCATGGTAGGCATGTCACAAGAGTGTTAATCTTTACACATCCCATGTACTGAATAAGAAAGGGATAAAGAGTTGGCTAACAATCGCCACTTCACACAATACATAAATATAGCATACATCATCCAGAATACAATCAAGGTCCGACTATGGAACCAAAATAAGAAAGACAACCCCAAATGCTAGATCCCGATCGCCCCAACTGGGCTCCTCTACTGATCATCCAGAAAGGAAACATAGTAACGGCCCGAATCCTAGTCGAACTCCCACTTGAGTTCAGTAGCGTCCCCTGCACTGGCATTGTCGGCACCTGCATCTATTTGGAAGTATCTGTGAGTCACGGGGACTCAGCAATCTCATACCATCGCGATCAAAACTATTTAAGCTTAAAGGGAGGAAAGGGGTAGTGAGGTGAAGCTGCAGCAAGCACTAGCATATGTGGTGGCTAACTTACGCAAATGAGAGCGAGAAGAGAAGCAAAGCACAGTCGAGAAGCTATTAGTGATCAAGAAGTGACCCTGAAGCTACTTACGATCAAGCGTAACACGAGACCGTGTTCTCTTCCCGGACTCCGCCGAAAAGAGACCATCACGGCTACACACGCGGTTGATTCATTTTAATTATATTGAGTGTCAAGTTCTCTACAACCGGACATTAACAAATTCCCATCTGCCTATAACCGTGGGCACGGCTTTTGAAAGTTCAAAACCCTACAGGGGTGTCCCAACTTAGCCCATCACAAGTTCTCACGGTCAATGAAGGATATTCCTTCTCCCAGGAAGACCCGGTCAGACTCGGAATCCCGGTTACAAGAAATTTCGACAATGGTAAAACAAGACCAGCAAAGCCGCCCGAATGTGCCGACAAATCCTGATAGGAGTTGCACATATCTCGTTCTCAGGGCACACCGGATAAGCAATCCGTACAACTAAAACCAAACCTCAAGTTTCCCCGAGGTGGCGCTGCAAGGGGCTCTAATTTGGACCAACACTCAAAGGAGCACTAGCCCGGGGGTTTAAAATAAAGATGACCCTTGAGTCCGCGGAACCCAAGGGAAAAAGGCTTAGGTGGCAAATGGTAAAACCAAGGTTGGGCCTTGCTGGAGGAGTTTTATTCAAGGTGAACTGTCAAGGGGTTCCCATTATCACCCAACCACGTAAGGAACGCAAAATCAAGGAACATAACACCGGTATGACGGAAACTAGGGAGGCAAGAGTGGAACAGAACACCAGGCATAAGGCCGAGCCTTCCACCCTTTACCAAGTATATAGATACATTAAAGTAAACAAGATGTACTAATGATATCCCAACAATATCCATGTTCCAATAAGGAACAAACTTTAACTTCACCTGCAACTAGCAACACTATAAGAGGGGCTGAGCAAAGCGGTAACATAGCCAAACAACGGTTTGCTAGGAAAGGTGGGTTAGAGGCTTGACATGGCAATATGGGAGGCATGATAAATCAAGTGGTAGGTATCGCGGCATAGCAATAGAGTGAACAACTAGCAAGCAAAGATAGAAGTGATTTCGAGGGTATGGTCATCATGCCTGCAAAGTTCTCGGAGTTGACGAAAGCTGGATCCTCGTAAGCGTACTCAACAGGTTCCTCGATCACGTACTCGTCTCCCGGCTCTACCCAAAGCAAGAACACAAGCAAAGGACCAACAATCAATCACGGTGCAATGCACAAGCAACATGATGCAAAACATGGCATGATATGCGAGATGTGATATGCAGTGCATATGCGTGCTCCGGAAGGAAAAGATTGATCAAGGCATCAACTTGGCAAACCAAGTGCGCCTCTGGAAAGATGAGATGATTTCGGTCGAAATTGATATAAAGATCACCGGAATCGGATGCACGAATTGCAAATGGCAAGCAAAACAAGAATGGCACAATTCTGCGATTAACAGCACGATACCATCTAGAATGCAACAAGGAACTAAGCTACTGCACTCCAACATAGCAACAAAGCACATGGCAATGATCTACTCAAGATGCTTGACAAAATATGAACATTGAGCTACGGCTAAATCGCACAAGAGAAGGTTAAAACAAGCATGGCAAAAGAGCAAAAGATATCAGCATCACAGACTTGGTGAAAATACTAACATGCGAGAAATTAACAACAGGAAGCCATGTTTAGAGCAAGCAAACAACATGATACAAGAACAAATCATAGTAAAAAATGGCATGGCATGAATCTACTAAATGCATAGAACAAAAGTCCCTTACTGACCATGAGCCAAAAAGGCACAGAAAATAAGATGGCACCCATGTAAACATAGCATGTTTCGTTAACCGATTTGAGACTTGGTAGAAAACTGAGCATGACATAAACATAATTATGAAGGCCTCTTTGCGAGCTCGATTGACTCACCACAAGGCATTGCATGACAAGATAAGAATACTACCAGCAAGAAGACATGATCATAAAGCTAACCATGGCAAGAACAAGTTTATATCATCCTTGGATCAACTACAACAACCATGGCAAAATTAATTAACATGTAAACAATCTGCTAGGAACATTTTATAGCAAAAGTATAACAAGATTAAGACATGCTAGGGTACTCCATAGTTGCAAACAGGGGCATGGATGGATACAGCATAACCATATATCCATACCATCCTTACTGAAGATACTCAAAACAAGCATGGATCTCACTTTAGCATCATGGAAACAAGGCATCAAAATAACAGCAGACAAAAGACTTAGCCAAAATCCTGAGATTCTGAAATCAGCAATATCACGAAGGCTACTTTGCATGCTTGTTCTAGTCACCACATTGGTCACCAAAATACATGGCAAACACCGCTGTAAAGATGGCATGACATAGATCAAAATACATGTAGAGCTCATGCCCATATGCATCACATAACAAATGTAGCAAAAATGACAAATCCTCATACTCTTATAAGAATCAGCACCTAGAAATTAATAGAACTCTTGCATCCACGATTTGGGCATCAAGATGGACTCAAACAAGCATGTCACAATGGAACAAAATGAAGAGCACATCATGATGAACATTTTGATATATTGCACGCACAAAACGGAGCAACGGTCATGAAGTTATGGCATGATGAACAGGGGCTTAAAATGTGAGGGGGAAAGACTTTGTGGCAGAATTGACCTCCAGATCTAGGGTTCCTCGATTTGCACGCGAACCGAGGCGAGGCACGAGCTCACCGGAGTTGATGCCCGAGATCGTCGCCAGACTAGGGAAGGTGGCCGGAGAGGAAGGGACCGGCCGGATCCGATGGGAGAGGAGGCGGAGAGGATCTCGTCGACGTCGGCGGAGGTGTTCGGCCGGCGGCGAGCGTGACGGCGGCCGGCGGCGAGCGTGACGGCAGCCGGGTGGAGGAGGCGTGAGACGGGCGGCGGCGGAGGACTGGCGCGGCGGCGCTGCGTAGTGCGGGCCGTGGGGGCCCAGCACGGGCCGAGCGGGCCGGTGGCGGTGGGTGGCACTGCGGTGCCACGTGGCGCGCTGGGATTCGATGGGCGGTGGCAGCGGACGTGTCCGGCCATCGCGGAGGCGTCCGGTGGCGGTGGGGAAGGCTAGACTAGGGTTTCGACCCGGATTTGGACGGGGAGGACATATTTATACCTAGAAGGAGGTGCGAGTGTCCAAATGAGGTGTAGTTTTCGACCACGCGATCGTGATCCGACGGTGGAGGACATGGGATAGGTTTGGATGGGTTATTGGGCCGTTTTGGAGGGGTGTTGGGCTGCAACACACATGAGGCCTTTACGGTTCCCCGGTTAACCGTTGGAGCATCAAACGGACTCCAAATGGCACGAAATTTGACAGGCGGTCTACCGGTGGTGTACCAAGGCCGCTTGGCAAATCTCGGTCCATTCCGAGAATGTTTAACACCCGCTCACAAAAAGAGACAAAAGGGGACGCCGGAGGACGTAGGAGTGTCGGATTCCAAAACGGACAACGGGGAAAAAGCTCGGTTGCATGAGACGAACACGTATGCAAATGAGATGCACATGATGACATGATATGGAATGCATGACATGAACAAAATGCAAAACAAAGACAAGACCCAACCACGAAGGGAGAATCATAACTTAGAGCTGGAAACGGCAGAGTCGGAGTTACAAATATGGTAAGCTGCATCCGGGGTGTTACAATAACCTAGGGCGATACGACACTAGCTCCAGTTTATCAATATAATGTAGGCATGTATTCCGTAAATAGTCATACGTGCTTATGGAAAGAACTTGCATGACATCTTTTGTCATACCCTCCCGTGGCAGCGGGGTCCTATTGGAAACTAAGGGATATTAAGGCCTCCTTTTAATAGAGAACCGGAATAAAGCATTAACACATGGAGAATACATGAACTCCTCAAACTACGGTCATCATCGGGAGTGGTCCCGACTATTGTCATTCAGGGGTTGCCGGATCATAACACGTAGTAGGTGACTATAACTTGCACGATCGGATCTAGAACATGGATATAATGGTGATAACATAAACAGTTCAGATCTGGAATCATTGCACCGAGCCCAAAGTGACAAGCATTAAGCATGGCAAAGTCATAGCAACATCAATCTTAGAACAAAGTGGATACTAGGGATCAGGCCCTAACAAAACTAACTTGATTACATGATGAATCTCATCCAACTCCTCACCGACCAGCGAGCCTACGAAGTAATTACTCACTCCCGGTGGGGAGCATCATGGAATTGGTGATGGAGAATGGTTGGTGATGACGAAGAACGAAGACCCCCCTCTCCGGAGCCCCAAACGGACTCCAGATCTGGCCTCCCGATGAAGAACATGAGGTAACGACGGCTCCGTCTTATGGATCATGATAATTCTTTCTCCCTGATTTTTTTCTGGAAAAAACAAGATTTTGAGCGTCGGTTTCAGGGTCTGCGGGGCCACCAGGTGGGGACAACCCACCTGGGCACGCCAGGAAGGGGGCCGCCCTGGTGGGTTGTGCGCACCCAGGCGCCCCCCTTCGGTGGGTCTTGGCTCCAGAAATTCTTATTATTGATATAAAAAAAATCCTTGCAAAGTTTCGTTCCATTTCGAGAACTTTTATTTTTGCACAAAACAACACCATGGTAGTTTTGCTGAAAACATCATCAGTCCGGGTTTAGTTTCATTCAAATTATGCAAATTAGAGTCCAAAACAAGAGGAAAAGCGTTAGGAAAAGTAGATACGTTGGAGACGTATCAACTCCCCCAAGCTTAAAACTTTGCTTGTCTTCAACCAATTCAGTTGATAAACTGAAAGTCAAAAAGAAAAACTTTTACAAACTCTTTTGCTCTTGTTTGCATAAATAAGCTTAAACAGCACCCAGGTTTTCAGCCAACATTATATAACTAACCATGCTAACAATAACTCTTAAAGATTATATTAACTCATATCAATAACATAATCAGCTAGCGAGCAATAATAAGATATCTCAAACGGCAACACGTTGTCAAAACAACCGTGATATAATATGACAATAGTGGTATCTCGCTAGCCCTTTCTGAGACCGCAAAACATAAATGCAGAGCACCTCCAAAGTCCAAGATGCGACTAAACATTGTAATTCATGGTAGAAATGATCTAGTCATGATGCAGCCAACATTAACTACACATAATGCATAAGTCATGACAACAGTGCTCTCAGGTTCTGGCGCTTGTTTCAGAAGGTGATGACACAACATAAAAGTAAATAGATTTTCCCTTCACAGAGGGAAGCGGTGATTTACAAAGGTGCCAGAGCTCAAGTTTAAAAACCGAGATAAATGATAATTTGAGACATGCACCCTTCTCATTTACTTCACAACTATCAGTTATCAATATCTTCCTTGCTAAGCACGTTAGTGGTGGTTCCCAAGTGATAAAAGTAAAGGTTTTGACTACATTGGGAGTTTTTGTTTGATTATTTGTAAGCTTTTTCTATTTGTAGTTTGGGACTGGGCATCCCTATTACGGCCTTTTGTCGTGCGATGGCGAGTGAATAAACACTCGACCTGAGAATAACCTGCTTAGCATGGAAGATACCGACCACCTCCCGTCGTTCCATGAACGATCCAGGCACACAAAGGATATTTATTAGAATTTTTTTTAGAGGTGGCACATGCAAATTTACTTAGGACGACAGGGTAATACCGAATATAGGTAGGTATGGTGGACTCATCTGGAATAACTTTAGGTTCAAGGTTTTTGATGTACATGCAGAATTCCCACTTAGTACAGGGGAAGGCTAGCAACTAGATTGAGAAGCAGCCAGCTAGAGAGCAAGAACGGTCATGAACATGCATTATGCATAAGTAACATTGGACACTAGCATGAGTAGGATATGAACACCATGAACATAAATATCATAGATGCTATGTTGGTTTTGATTCAACTACATGCATGAACACGTGCCAAGTCAAGCCACTTGAACATTCATAGGAGGATACCATATCATCATACTACATCACAATCATTTTAACACAATGTTGATATCCAAGATAAATCATTATCCACTCCCAGCTACTTATGCATGGCATGCGGAACTATAATCTCTAATTGTCATTGCAAGCATGTTTAATCATAATGGGCTGAATCATGGATACTAGGTTAAACATATTTACACAAACAGACCAAGTCAAGTTCATACTAGTTTCTCTCTGCTACGGCCAGTTCATCGAATATCGTCATTATTGCCTTTCACTTCCACGACCAAATGGTATGAAAATAATAATAGTGCAAGAGTGCCGTGGACTAAGCTGGAATCTGCAAAACATTTTATTCAACAAGAGAAGACAAGGTAAAATGGGCTCCTTATTAGATCAATAGTTATTCATAAGAGAGACACTGAAAATTTTCATCGTGGTCTTCTACTCGGTACAACTCGAATAAAAGGAAAAGAAATTCAGAGAAACACAGTGAAATATTGTCGAAGTTTTTGGTTTTCTTGAACAAGCAAATAAAAGGGAAAAGCAAAAATGAGAAAAACTATTTACACGGGAAAGCTCCCAACCAGCCAAAGAAGAACAAGGAAATCTTTTTGGGTTTTCTTTTTAGTATTACAACTAAACATGCATAGAAAGTAAATTAAATACAACTATTTTTTTTGTTTTTCTAAGGTTTTTCAAACACACAAGAAGAAAGAGAGAAAATAAAATTAAGCATGGATGATACAATGAAAAAGTGTGAACACAGACAACTGGAATGAAATTTGTGAACATGTACGCAATGTCAGTGGGAAACACATACTCCCCCAAGCTTACGTTTTTGGCCTAACTTGCTAATCGACTAGTAGTTTGGATAATAGTCGGCGTGGTAGCTCATGAAGGCTCTCGGTGCGAATGCCTCGGCCTGCCGTGCTGCCTCCACTACTGCATTCTGAGCTCAGGCCTCGCTCTCAAGAACAAAATATCTTCCTTTGCGATGATTGTCAAAAAGAGCAGGCGCAGGCAAATATGTGTGCACAACAAATGTTTGGTTAAACAACAAATTGTAAGTAAAGTTATGAATTTTTCCTTTGAGGATCTTATCACATTTTAAGGCGTCAAAATGTAAATACTGCGTGGGTAGGATAGGGTCAAAGGGAAAAGGTGCAACACACATGCCTCATGCTAAACGCATAGCATATATTCCACCATAGAAATAGCCACTATTAGCGTGATCCTGAAGTCTGCGTGCAACAATCGCTCCAAGGTTATAACTCCTTTCACCGGTGAGTGGTGCATATGAGGATCAACTCTGGAGCACAGAGTGTGCTATAGTCTTGCTCATTGTTGAGGAAATCGTTAGCTGGTAGCTGCTCGGTTGGCTGGCGAGTAGGGGATTAATCAGCGAGTCGGCAAGTTAATCGGCCATTTAATCAATTAATCGGACGATTTTTCAATTTATCGGCTACTTGGTGACCCTACGAGTAGGGATTAATCGGCAACTTAACTGGTTAATCGGATGAATTCTTGAACAGGGGTCTTGCTTGCCTACTATACATTTCCCGTTAAATAATGCAAAGTACTGAATTGTGGGAAAGTGAATGCTCTTTATTCTACCTTGTGTCACTCCCCTCGTCTCACACTAGACAAGAATGATTGGTACTCAGCCCTTGGCGGTTCGTCAAGCGAACCCCATAATGGGAGTTTGCAGTGGTGAGCAAAGCTCTCTAGTGAGATGGTAAATGAATTTTCATAAAGCTTAAATGACACCCTAGACTCATGGGGATGGAATTTAAATCCTTTGACAAATGATTCAGTTAGATTGTGGCGTTGCTCGCACTTATCTGAAATGTAGGGACCGAGACCGACATTGTGAACATATTGCTCAAATTCCTCCTTAATGCCCACACACATCATATAGTCATCGCAAGGCCATAAGCATGTTTTGGTGGCTGCATCCCGAATGGAACTTTCACTTGGTTCGACATAATACAAACGAGCAGAGTTGTCACTCGAAGATGCCCCCGAGGATCTCCTCCTCGAAGAACTCCTTCCAAATAGGTTCATCATGTTCGCGTACAATTTTCTGAAAATTTTTGAGTGACAAAAATTTATCAACAAAAATTTATAAGATTGATAGCAACTACTCATAGGGATACATAGAGGCCACAACAAGCATTCAAACTACTTAGAACTCTAAGAATTCAACATGCAAGCTCATCTACGGCATCACCAAGAGTAGCTAATTATTCAAAATATAAACCACTAAAACAAAAACTAATTGGACAAGCGGTGGAGTTACATACCAAACAACAATCCCCCGAAATAGTTTCGGAAATGGAGCTTCGAGCAAAGAGATCAAAATCCGCGGGATTGAGAGCAAGAACACGGGAGAGAGAGCAATGGAGATTTGTTTCTGGAGGTAAGTGATGATGTGGTGTGAAGGGATAAGTGAGGGGGCCCATGTGGGGACCACGACCCACCAGGGCGCACCTGGGGGTCCTAGCACGCCCAGGTAGGTTGTGCCCACCTGGTGCACCTCCCTCTGATATTATTTGCACCAGAATTTCTTAAATATTCAGGAAAAATCGTATTAAATTTTGAGAGCATTCTGAGAACTTTTATTTTTGGGTCATTTTTTTATTGCACGGGAAATTCAGAAAATAGACAAAACATGGCATTTTATTTTATTTAACTAATAAAAACAGAAAACAGGAAGTAGGGATAGCAGGTAGTGCTTACTAAATTCATCAACTTCATACCGCTCAAAAATGATCCATTAATAAGGTTGATCAAGTCTTATTAACAACCACTTTCGATTAGCATGAAACTAGAGAACTTTCGTAAATCACTAAGTTACCTCAATGGGGATATGAATGTCCCCAACAATAAGCATTTCATATTTCTTTTTGACAGTAGGTAGAGGTATTTGAAAACTTCCCATAGTGATTGTCGGAGATTTTTCAATAACATTAATACCATTCACTTGGAATTGTTTCTTCGGAAAGTGCACCGTACGCTCATTACCATTGATATGAAAAGTGACCTTGCTTTTATTGCAATCAATAAAAGCCCCTATAGTATTCAAGAAGGGTCTACCAAGGATAATTGACATGTTGTTGTCCTCGGGCATCTCAAGTATAACAATGCCAGTCAAAATAGTAACATTAGCAACAACAACGAGCACATCCTCACAAATACCGATAGGTATGGTAGTTGATTTATCAGCCATTTGCAAAGATATTTCAGTAGGTGTGAGTTTATTCAAATCAAGTCTTTTATATAAAGAGAAAAGCATAACACTAACACCGGCTCCTAAATCACACAAAGCAGTTTTCACATAATTCTTTTTGATGGAGCAACGTATAGTTACTATTCCCGGATCTCCAAGTTTTTTATGTACTCCATCTTTAAAAGTATAATTTGCAAGCATAGTGGAGATTTCAGCTTCCGGTATTTTTCTTTTATTAGTGATAATGTCTTTCATATACTTTGCATAAGGAGGCATTTTCAAGATGTCAGTCAAGCGAGTACGCAAAAAGACTGGCCTCAGCATTTTAACAAAGCATTCAAATTCTTCTTCATCATTCTTTTTAGTTGACTTAGGTGGAAAGGGCATTGGTTTTTTAACCCACGGTTCTCTTTCTTTGCCATGTTTTCTAGCCACAAAGTCGTTTTTATCATACCTTTTATTCTTAGGTTGTGGGTTCTCAAGATCAACAGGTGGTACTATCTCAACATCATTGTCTTGTTGTTTATTATTAGGTTGAGAGTCTTCATGAACATCATCATTATCTTTTTCATTATCACTAGGTGAATGTTCATTACCAGACTGAGTTTCCGCATCATAGATAGAAGTTTCATTATCATTATCAGGAGGTTTTTCTATTTCAGGTTCACTAGAAGCATGCAAAGTCCTATCAATTTTCTTTTTCCTTTTCTTTTTAGATGGACTAGGTGCAGTGGTGTTGTTCCTTTGTGAATCCCGCACAATTTGTTTTGGCTGTCCCTCAGGATAAAGTGGTTCCTCAGTCATTTTACCTCCTCTAGTTGCAACTCTAACAACAAAGTCATGTATATTATTATTCATTTCATCAAGAAATTCTCTTTGAGATTTAGCAACTTGTTGTAACTGAGTTTGAACCATAGAAGCATGCTTTCCAACACCTCTAACATCATTTGAGATTCTAAATAACAAGTCACTCAAGCGAGCAAACATATTAGAATAGTATTTCAATTGTCTCATAACATTTGCATTGAAGTGATCTTGTTTTCTAATATACTTTTCAAACTCATATTGTGAGGGTTGTCATTATCATTGAACTTCATTAGAGAATTTACCTCTACCACCTTAGGCAGTAGTGGTGTATTAAGCCCATGTATTTCTTCAATAGGAGGTAAATTTTTTACATACTCAGCTTTAATACCTTTTTCCTTCATATATTTCTTTGCCTCTTGCATATCTTCAGAACTGAGATATAATATACCCCTCTTCTTTAGAGTGGGTTTAGGCGCTCGTTCAGGAAGAGTCCAATCATCATAATTTTTCAACATGTTGTTCAATAATTCTTCAGCTTGCCCAACAGTTCATTCCCTGAAAACACAACCAGCACAACTATCTAGGAAATCCCTAGAAGCATCGGTTAGTCCATTATAGAAGATATCAAGTATTTCATTTTTCTTAAGGGGATGATCAGGCAAAGCATGAAGTAACTGGCAAAGCCTCCCCCAAGCTTGTGGGAGACTCTCTTCTTTTTTTTGCACATAGTTAAATATTTCCAGTAAAGCAGCTTGTTTCTTATGAACAGGGAAATATTTTCAGAGAAGTAATAAATCATATCCTGGGGACTACACACACAACCAGGAGCAAGAGTATTGTACCAAGCTTTAGCATCACCCTTTAATGAGAATGGAAATAATTTGAGAATAAAGTAATAGCAAGTCTTCTCATCATGAGTAAAAAGGGTGGCCATGTCATTCAACTTAGTAAGATGTGCCACAATAGTTTCAGTTTCATAACCATTGAAAGGATCAGATTCAACCAAAGTAATTAACTCTGGGTCACAGAGAATTCATAATCCTTATCATTAAGAAAGATAGGTGAAGTAGCAAACTTAGGATCATATTGCATTCTAGCATTCAGAGATTTTTCTTTATACTTGCATAATAATTTCTCTAGATCATCTCTATCCTTACAAGCAAGAATGTCCGTAGTTGTCTCCTCATTCATAAAACCTTCTGGTATCTTAGGAAATGCATATCTAGGAAGGCTAGTTCTAGTAGGTGTTTCAGGAGTTTCAGTTTCAAGCTCATCATCAGATTCAACAACATCATGTTGTATTACTCTAGCAATTTGTTTATCAAGAAATTCACCAAGTGGCACATCATCATCAAGCAAGGTACTAGCATCATCATAAGCATCATTCATAGGAGAAGTATCATCATCAATAACTTGCGACATATCAGGATTAATATCATGTGGTGGTGTTGCAAGTTTACTTATAACATAAGGTGAATCTAAGGCAGAACTGGATGGCAGTTCCATACCTCCCCTCATCTTAGAGGAAAAAAATCTTAGTCTTAGCATCCTTCAGATTCTTCATAGTGTTAAATTGATAATAATCCCAAGTGACTCAACAAATATAGCTATGCTCCCCGGCAATGGCACCAGAAAGAGGTCTTGATAACCCACAAGTATAGGGGATCGCAACAATTGTCGAGGGTAGAGTATTCGACCCAAATTTATAGATTCGACACAAGGGGGCCAAAGAATATTTGAAGTTATTAGCAGCTGAGTTGTCAATTCAACCACACCCGGAGATTAATTATCTGCAGCAAAGTGATCAATAGCAAAGTAATATGATAGTTTTGATGATAGTAGCAGCAGTAACGGTAACGGTAACAGTGATAGCAGTAGTAACTTAGCAAGAACAATATAAGATAAATTTGTAGGCATTGGATCAGTGACTTGTTGGATGATATTCATCATGAGATAGTTATAACCTAGGGCAATACGGCACTAGCTCCAGTTCATCAATATAATGTAGGCATGTATTCCATAAATAGTCATACGTGCTAATGGAAAGAACTTGCATGACATCTTTGTCCTACCCTCCCATGGCAGCAGGGTCCTATTAGAAACTAAGGGATATTAAGGCCTCCTTTTAATAGAGAACCGGAACAAAGCATTAACACACGGTTAATACATGAACTCCTCAAACTACGGTCATCATCAGGAGTGGTCCCGACTATTGTCACTCCGGGGTTGCCGGATCATAACACGTAGTAGGTGACTACTACTTGCAAGATCGGATCTAGAACATGGATATAATGGTGATAACATAAATGGTTCAGATCTAAAATCATGGCAGCCGGGCCCAAAGTGACAAGCATTAAGCATGGCAAAGTCATAGCAACATCAATCTTAAAACATAGTGGATACTAGGGATCAGGCCATAACAAAACTAACTCGATTACATGATGAATCTCATCCAACTCCTTACCTACCGGTGGGGATCATCATGGAATTGGCGATGGAGAAGGGTTGCTGATGACGAAGAACGAAGATCCCCCTCTGTGACGCCCTTGATTTGACCGTACACTAATCATACACGCAAACGTGTACGATCAAGATCAGGGACTCACGGGAAGATATCACAACACAACTCTACAAATAAAATAGGTCATACAAGCATCATATTACAAGCCAGGGGCCTCAAGAGCTCGAATACAAGAGCTTGATCATAGGCGAGTCAGCGGAAGCAACAATATCTGAGTACAGACATAAGTTAAACAAGTTTGCCTTAAGAAGGCTAGGATAAACTGGGATACAGATCAAAAGAGGCACAGGCCTCCTACCTGGGATCCTCCTAAACTACTCCTGGTCGTCGTCAGCGGGCTGCACGTTGTAGTAGGCACCTCCCGAGTAGTAGTAGTAGTCGTCATCGACAGTGGCGTCTGGCTCCTGGGCTCCAACGTCTGGTCGCAGCAATTGAGTAAAGAAAGTGGAAAAAGGGGGAGCAAAGCAACCGTGAGTACACATCCAAAGTACTCGCAAGCAAGGAGCTACACTACATATATATGCATTGGTACCAAATGAAAAAGGGGTGGTCATATGTGGACTGAACTGCAGAATGCTGGAATAAGAGGGGGATAGCTAGTCCTTTTGAAGACTATGCTTCTGGCCACCTCCATCTTGTAGCATGTAGAAGAGAGTAGAAGGTAAGCTCACCAAGTAACATCGCATGGCATAATCCTAACCAATGATTCTCTCCTCGTCGCCCTGTGAGAGAGCGATCACCGGTTGTATCTGGCACTTGGAAGGGTGTGTATTATTCAGTATCCGGTTCTAGTTCTCATAAGGTCAAGGTACAACTCCAAGTCGTCCTGTTACTGAAGATCATGTCTATTCGAATAGATTAACTTCCTTGCAGGGGTGCACCACATTTCCCAACACGCTCGATCCCCTTTGTCCGGACACACTTTTCTGGGTCATGCCAGGCCTCGGAAGATCAACACGTCGCAACCCTACCTAGGCACAACAGAGAGGTCAGCACGCCGGTCTAAATCCTATGGCGCAGGGGTCTGGGCCCATCGCCCATCGCACACCTGCACGTTGCGTACGCGGCCGGTGAGCAGACCTAGCAATCTCCATTACAAAGGAAGTTGCGTTACGCGGTCCAACCCGACGCGTGCCGCTCAGTCGCTGACGTCACGAAGGCTTCGGCTGATACCACGATGTCGAGTGCCCATAACTGTCCCTGCGTAGATGGTTAGTGCGTATAAGCCAGTGGCCAGACTCAGATCAAATACCAAGATCTCGTTAAACGTGTTGAGTATCTGCGAACGCCGACCAGGGCCAGGCCCACCTCTCTCCTAGGTGGTCTCAACCTGCCCTGTCGCTCCGCCACAAAGTAGCAGTCGAGGGCCGTCGGGAACCCAGGCCCACAACTACCTGGATGGAGCCACCTGCCCCTTCAGCCCCCATCTCCGAACAGTATCATAAGTAATGTGACAGTATAAGTATATATCATATGCCCGTGATCACCTCCTGAAGTGATCACGGCCTAGTAGTATAGCATCACAGACGGACAAGAGTGTAGGGCCACTGATGATAATCTAGCATCCTATACTAAGCATTTAGGATTGCAGGTAAGGTATCAACAGTTGTAGCAAGGACATGCTATGCATCAGGATAGGATAACGGAAAGAAGTAGCATGCTACACTACTCTAATGCAAGCAGAAGAGAGAAGAATAGGCGATATCTGGTGATCAAAGGGGGGCTTGCTTGATTGCTCTGGCAAGAGAGAGGGGTCGTCAATACCGTAGTTGTACTGGGTAGCAACGGCGTCGGTCTCGGTGTCTAGCGAGGGAAGAGGGGGAAGAAACAATAAATATCAAGCAAACAGATGCATAGTGATGCATGACATGACAAGTATCGGTGCTAGGGGTGCCCTAACACGGTATGAGGTGGTACTGGTGAAGGGGGGAAACATTCGGGAAAATATCCCCGGTGTTACGCGTTTTCGGACAGATGAACCGGTGGGGGAAACTTGCGTGTTCTCTATGCTAGGGATGCGCGGCGGACGAACGGGCTGCGTATCCGGGTTCGTCTCATCGTTCTGAGCAACTTTCATGTAGAAAGTATTTTCATCTGAGCTACGATTTATTTTATATGATTTTTCAAAGTTTTAATAATGTTCTAGAATTATTAATAATTAGAAATTAAATAGCTAAATGCTAGGTGCACCCAGCTCTGCGTACACAGAAGTGTACCAGAGGCTGACAGGTGGGCCAGGGGGTCCTTGTTGACCAGTCAACGTTTAACTGGTGAAAAGGGGGTGGGGCCCCCTGTCATAGGCTGTTACATTAACTAACTAGTTAATGTAGTCTAACTAGGTTATTAGGATAATAGATTTTAATTAGTTTAATTAAACCTAATTAATTAATTTAATTAATGTAATTAATTTAATTAATTGACTAATTTATTTATTTACATATTTATTTATTTATTTTAATTTTTTTAATTTAATTTTTTTACAATTTTTTTAAAACGTTCCAGGGCTGGGCCCCACATGTCATTGACCCATAGGGCCAAACGGGCGCGGGCGAACGTGCTGCACGATCGGGCACTCGCCCGAGGGGCGCTGGGCACGCACGGTGCACGCCGGCGCCGGCCGCCAGGGCCAGGGGGTGGCGGAGGGGTGGCCGCAGCGTGCAGCGCGGCGGGGCGCGCAGGGTGGAGATGCGGCAGCAACAGCAGGGGCGAGCGGGAGGTGGAGCGGCCCGAGTAGAGGAGGGGGACGCTCGCGGGGAAGGAGGGGCGACGGAGCCAAGGGGCGCCGGCAGCAGGGCAAGCGGCGCGGATGGCTGACGCGAGGACGTGGCGGGGTGGCTATGGAATGTGCGATCGGGGCGGTGGCATTGCGGGGGCGGAGGCAGGGCGTGTCGGGGGCGCGACCATGGGTCGCAGGCGGTGAAGGCAGTGGTTGGCGAGCAGCGGCGCACAGCAGGCGGCTATGGTCGGCGGAGTGTGAGCTCGGGAGCGGCACGACGACGTGCAATAGAGAGGGGGAGAAGAGGAGAGGGAGGTCGTGGCGTCATTGATGTCGCAGAGACGAGGGTCGGCGAGGCTCGGTCGAGCCTTTGGGGAGGAGGACGGGGACGCCGACGACGTGGAGGAGGAGATCCGGTGAGGGAGCGATCCGGTGGCGACAGGGTTGAGCGGCGGGCGTCGCGGTTTGGTGCAGCGTCGAGGTCCAGCCTGGAACCAGTTCTAAATCGGGGAGGGGGATGAGGATGGGGCGACGATCCGGCGACCGCATCGGCTGGGAGGTGAGGCGACAGAGGGGAGTGCGCCGGGGGCGATGGGGATGAGGCAATGTTGCCTCGATCCCGATCTAGACGGGCGAGAGAAGGGGATCGTGGGGGAGTGGGGCGAGCGGTAGTGGGTTAGGGTTTCGGCACGAGGGGATAAGGGAGTGGGGACGGGCCGGTCAGGCCAGTGGGCTTGCTAGCTGGGCCTTTTGGCCCATTTGGCCACGGGGGTTGTGTTTTTTTTGTTACTTTTGTTTTTTCTGTTTTTATTCTTTTCCCATTTCCTCATTTTCTTTTTTGTTTTCTTTTATAGTTTCTTTTATTTTAGCTTTATGAATCACAATAGTTGTGCCTAAATTTGTATTACTAATTATACCTCTACTACAAAAAGTTTAAACCTCTAATTAAAAATAGTTTAACCTTTTATTAATTATAAAAGCTCTTCAATTAAATTCTTTGACTACTGTTTTATTTATTTTAAGACACTCAAAATTTTTTAAAGATGCTGGTTTCTCCACCATTATTACTCATGTATTTATTTGTCACATTTAGAACATTTTAGTTTTAGTTTGTGAAAACTTTTACTGTTTGATTTGATTTTGAATTTGAATTTGAATCGGTTTCAAACTAACGCAAGATTAGCAACGGTAACTGTGGTGACGTGGCATCATTAGCAGAGGCTTACTATAGGTTAATTATCCGAGCGTCACAATTCTCCTCTACTACAAGAAATCTCGTCCCGAGATTTAAGAGGTGAAGTAAGGGGGAAGTTCTGGTTACGAAAATCTATCGAGTCTTCTTGGTCTTGGTTGCTCTTCCCGAAGTAGTTGATCCCTTTTGGTGATGTCTTCATTTCTCTACTCCAGGTCATCATGATGAAGTGGCCACCCTTCCTCCCGAGTCTTCATCATACTAATGAAAGAAGAAGGGGGTATACCGGAAGAATGGACCTCTACAGGGTAGACTATCTGGTAGACAACAACGAGGAAGGTGGCGGAAAGTAACTCTCGAATTGAAATTTAAGAAAATATTGAGGGAAAAGTAAGAAGGTGCAAAATAGAAGTTTCAAGCGCATAGGCGATCGTTCGTTGCCTGAAACGAAGTGTGAAAGGGGTTCAAAGCAATGGGAATAAGTATTGCGTCTGGTACCAGATTTGATGATCTCATTGGAAGGTGGATCGCGAATTACACACGAGGCCACGCGCGAGGAATAACTTTGGGAACAGGGGGTGTACATGAGAGCTAGGTTTTGATCCTGTGGAACTGTGGGTTATGGGCCCACCATGTGGGTTAAAAGTAGGAAGGCCGGTGACCTCTTGCACGATTATGTAAGCAAGGCATGTCAGAGGATAGTCTGTCGGTTATGTCGGCAACAACATCGGTACCAAGGGCGAGGGACGAAGATAACCATTTTCCTTCTCGTCGAAACGAGGTGGACCAATAGGCAAAGTTCTCATCCATCGGTGGCTACCGGAATGTCATCAACAATAGTAACAGGGTCTTACTGACAGAGTTGTACACCGAGGTGTTTACATAAGCAGGAGAATATTACTGCTTAGATCATATAGATCACAAGAAACGTTAAACCAACCAATGGAAAGGAAAATATGATTATCAGATTAAACTGAACAATGGAAAGGAAAATGTGTTTAAACACATACTTCAAGGGTATATCCTTGCCAAGGACAAGCAGAGCATGATATCCATGACAGGATATAACATAGAATACCATTTAGGTAATGGGAGAGGAATTCCATGACATTACCCATACAATGGTGTTTGGATAATTGAGCAAGAAGCATTCAACATTGGGCTCCCAATGTTCTTGTTGAAAATCGGAGTACCATAGACATGCTTCCAGATAGCATTGACATGGTCAACGGGCGAAGATTGGACTTTGGAAACAAAAAGGATCCATCAGGAACAACTTATAGAATAGTCTTACAATTTCGTCACGGAAGAATGACTAACCTTGCCAAAAAGGAAACTATAACTATAATAATAGGTCCTCCGGCCAGGTGTGCTAGGCATGACATCATCTTATCGGGTCTTATATAGACCAATGCTATAACTCTTGGAAAAATGTTCCAACCATCATATCTGACCGAGATTCAGATCTGATTGGTGCCAGGATACCTCAGACCCAGGATGCCTGAGAAGAAAAGGTGCAACACAAATTGACAAGATTTCATTGTAAGATTCTTGGGAAACGAACTATCGAAGCGAGTTCAAAACAAGAGTTCATCATTTAACCAAGGAGAGGACGAGGAGGTGGTTAAGGAACTCAGCGACAACGAATCGAGATTTCCAAAAGATGGATTCCCACCAGTATTCGAACAAGGAGATAAAACTTGTCAGATCAAATGATATAGTGAGGTATGCTCGAGGAAAACATACACAGTTAATCATTGATTGTAAGGTGCACCCGAATTATGGGCTTAGGTAGCACGATCAATGTTAGAATGGTGATCCGATAACCAATGGTCTAAGAATGAAATAATGACCATTAACTTCAAAGCAATATGGTTGCTAGAAGTTTTAAAGTAGCACATCATAGTTCAATTGTCGGTTTTTCGGTTAGAAACAACACGGGGACCAAGGAATGAACGGATATGGCAAGAAGTGTCACTTGTATCAAGAATTCATAAGAGGTGGTGAAATTCTCACAACATTCTTGACATAAAAGATGGTAATACTCCAAGGTAAAGAAGAATAATTACTGGATAGCAAGGATCTCCAGGTATAACACAAAAGACGAACAAGTTTGTGTTGGAGGGAAGGCAAGAATGCTGTCGATGAAAACACAAATCATCGATGGGCAAGGATGGTATTTCTCAACATGAATTCGATTTATATCCTGTAAGAGCTCAGAATGCTGATGATGATCATGGCACATTAGTCGAGAGATCTCAAGATGTAATCGATCGGTGATGACATCAAGTCAAAGGAATGGTGAAGCGAAAGGTTATTGAAACCAAGGATACAACACAAACTCAAATCCAAGTTCGTTGTTCAAGGCGAAATGATATGACGAGGAAGATGGACGTAAGCTTAGCTCATCATCAAAAATTTTGCTACAGGAAGACGGACCAGGTAGCACAGTTAAAATTTAGCACAATATGATATAGCCGATCAGGCTAGGAATGACGTGATGGAGTATTAAACTTCTCAACCACAAAGTACTAGGAGTACTGAATCACAGGGGTGATTCGATTCACTAATCGGTGTTCTCGGTTGACGACAACCCAGAACCCATGGAGTCACTATGACAGGGAAGGTACTACTTCATCAGAAATTTATAAGATATATCCTCGAGATACCATGGGGGTAATACAAGAAGGCGGATCAAAATATAGGTTGGGCAGGCATATTGATCTGCAGAAGGCAAGTACTCTAACATGTCCGAGAAAAGGAATCAAGAAGAAAATATGGTTGGAACCATGATTGCAAAAGTCCAAACATAGATACAGGACGAACTTATAACAAGGGGATTATTATCATTTACAAGAAGCTTCGATGATAAGTTTCACATCGGGTCCATGGGCATGAACGCAAAGGCTCAAGGTCGACTCCCACTTCTTGCATGCATAACCTTCCATTTTACTTCTCGCTTTTGATGAAGTTGTAGTGTTGAAATTTTATCTAGCAAAATACCAGAAGAGTATGACTCGTGAAAACTTTCGAGTTCACCCTTAATAAGGAAGGCATAGGTTGAACCCGTCAGGGTATCGTGGAAACATATACCACAAGCTTCAATAGTAAATACCAACAGCTCGAAAATAGAGCATGGTTGAGAAAGCAGAGGATACAATTTACCAAAGGCATTATGTATTCGAGGAAAGGCTCACAGGGTTATCGAATATGAAGGACGGTGTCAAATAAAATCCAACAAAGGATCTGGTGGTCCACAAGGGATCTTATGTGAGCATCGGTACTCAACCAGAGGAAGAAGGAATGCAAGGAGATCAGTTTACGAAAATAACTGACTAACTCAAAGCTCCAATGCAAAGGAATTATGAATTCCAAGACAAGGGATCAGAAGCAATGCTCTGATTAGGGATGGATAAGCTGAATATCCTTAGGGGTACAATCGATGGCAATTTGATTGGTCGAGATCCAGCTCATGTCCGAAATGACGTTTGAATCGGAAGGATAAATTCCAGGGAACAACTGATGATTGTGTGCATTCACACACATGTTGAATCAAGAGGATCAGAATGACAATCACAAAGGTTTCTAAAGTAAATAGCTAGACAAATGGAATTAACCGGAATGCAAGTATGCAAGAATTCCAAGAACAACATGCTGTCGAGGATTGTCGAAAGACCAAATAGTATTTCGAAGTCCTTTGCGGAACACAAGAACAACTAGGGAGAAACAAATCCTCGGTGAGTGTGAGGATTGAGTTGTAGATGTATTTAGGCGACAAGGAACTAAGGCAGTAAGCACAAAGATTTCTCGGAGCAATAGAGAGAAGTTTGAGGTATCTTGTAATAACAAGATCAACTTGGAATAAAAGTAAGAACGACAGGTGTATGTATTTATCCATAGTGATATTTTAGTGGTAGGGAATTACAAAAGCAACGGGGACAAAGTCTTGAGAGAACATCGGAGAGTATCTTCAGAATCTTCTGGTGTTGCAGTCGATCATCTATAATAAGGGGCTCCCCGGAAGGAAGTAATTACGAGAAACTAGAGTTAGATTTAACAAAATCTTTTAACCCGAATAGAAGAGAGATCAGAGTCCCAGAGTAAGGATTGAGGAGTAAAAGATCCTAATACCACCCACATGGAGACGTGGGCCCGTAAGGCACACATCCATGTTAGTAAAAAGTTTTGTAATGTCTAGACTCGACTTCGGCCAAGGCGTGTGAAAGGGGGATTCCTACAGGTAGTCGGCTCTGATACCAACTTGTGACGCCCCCGATTTGACCGTACACTAATCATACACGCAAACGTGTACGATCAAGATCAGGGACTCACGGGAAGATATCACAACACAACTCTATAAATAAAATAAGTCATACAAGCATCATATTACAAGCCAGGGGCCTCGAGGGCTCGAATACAAGAGCTCGATCATAGACAAGTCAGCGGAAGCAACAATATCTGAGTATAGACATAAGTAAGGAGCTACACTACATATATATGCATTGGTATCAAATGAAAAAGGGGTGATCATATGTGGACTGAACTGCAGAATGACAGAATAAGAGGGGGATAGCTAGTCCTTTCGAAGACTACGCTTCTGGCCACCTCCATCTTGCAGCATGTAGAAGAGAGTAGAAGGTAAGTTCACCAAGTAACATCGCATGGCATAATCCTAACCGATGATTCTCTCCTCGTCGCCCTGTGAGAGAGCGATCACCGGTTGTATCTGGCACTTGGAAGGGTGTGTTTTACTAAGTATCCGATTCTAGTTGTCATAAGGTCAAGGTACAACTCCAAGTTGTCCTGTTACCGAAGATCACGGCTATTCGAATAGATTAACTTCCCTGCAGGGGTGCACCACATTTCCCAACACGCTCGATCCCCTTTGTCCGGACACACTTTTCTAGGTCATGCCCGGCCTCGGAAGATCAAAACGTCGCAGCCCCACCTAGGCACAACAAAGAGGTCAGCACGCCGGTCTAAATCCTATGGCGTAGGGACCGGGCCCATCGCCCATCGCACACCTGCACGTTGCGTACGCGGCCGGTGAGCAGACCTAGCAACCTCCATTACAAAGGAAGTTGCGTTACGCAGTCCAACCCGGCGTGCGCCGCTCAGTCGCTGACGTCACGAAGGCTTCGGCTAATACCTCGACGTCGAGTGCCCATAACTGTCCCCGCGTAGATGGTTAGTGCGTATAAGCCAGTGGCCAGACTCAGATCATATACCAAGATCTCGTTAAACGTGTTAAGTATCCGCGAACGCTGACCAGGGCCAGGCCCACCTCTCTCCTAGGTGGTCTCAACCTGCCCTGTCGCTCCGCCACAAAGTAGCAGTCGGGGGCCGTCGGGAACACAGGCCCACAACTACCTGGATGGAGCCACCTGCCCCTTCAGCCCCCATCTCCGAATAGTATCATAAGTAATGTAACAATATAAGTATATATCATATGCCCATGATCACCTCCCGAAGTGATCACGACCCAGTAGTATAGCATGGCAGACGGACAAGGGTGTAGGGCCACTGATGATAATCTAGCATCCTATACTAAGCATTTAGGATTGCAGGTAAGGTATCAACAGTTGTAGCAAGGACAGGCTATGCATCAGGATAGGATAACGGAAAGAAGTAACATGCTACACTACTCTAATGCAAGCAGTAGAGAGAAGAATAGGCGTTATCTGGTGATCAAAGGGGGGGCTTGCCTGGTTGCTCTGGCAAGAGAGAGGGGTCGTCAACACCGGAGTTGTACTGGGTAGCTGCGGCGTCGGTCTCGGTGTCTAGCGAGGGAAGAGGGGGGAGAAACAATAAATATCAAGCAAACAGATGCATAGCGATGCATGACATGACAAGTATCGGTGCTAGGGGTGCCCTAACGCGGTATGATGTGGTACCGGTGAAGGGGGGAAACATCCGGGAAAATATCCCCGGTGTTTCGCGTTTTCGGGCAGATGAACCGGTGGGGGAAAGTTGTGTGTTCTCTATGCTAGGGATGCGTGGCGGATGAACGGGCTGCGTATACGGGTTCGTCTCATCATTCTGAGCAACTTTCATGTAGAAAGTATTTTCATTTGAGCTACGGTTTATTTTATATGATTTTTCAAAGTTTTAATAATGTTCTGGAATTATTAATAATTAGAAATTAAATAGCTAAATGCTAAGCGCACCCAGCTCTGTGTACACAGAAGTGTACCAGAGGCTGACAGGTGGGCCAGGGGGTCCCTGTTGACCAGTCAACGTTTGACTGGTCAAAAGGGGGTGGGGCCCCCTTGTCATAGGTTGTTACATTAACTAACTAGTTAATTTAGTCTAACTAGGTTATTAGGATAATAGATTTTAATTAGTTTAATTAAACTTAATTAATTAATTTAATTAATTGACTAATTTATATATTTACATATTTATTTATTTTAATTTTTTAGTTTATTTTTTTACATTTTTTTAAAACGTTCCAGGGCTGGGCCCCACATGTCTTTGACCCATAGGGCCAAACGGGCGCGGGCGAACGGGCTGCCCGATCGGGCGCTCACCCGAGGGGTGCTGGGCACGCACGACGCACGCCGGCGCCGGCAGCCAGGGCCAGGGGGGCGGGGGAGGGGTGACCGCAGCGTGCAGCACGGCGGGGCGCGCAGGGTGGAGATGCGGCAGCAACAGCAGGGCGAGCGGGAGGTGGAGCGGCCCGAGTAGAGGAGGGGGATGCTCGCGGGGAAGCAGGGGCGACGGAGCCAAGGGGCGCCGGCAGCAGGGCGAGCGGCGCGGATGTCTGTCGCGAGGACGCGGCGGGGTGGCCACGGAATGTGCGCTGGGGGCGGTGGTGTTGCGGGGGTGGAGGCAGGGCGTGTCGGGGGCGCGGCCATGGGTCGCAGTCGGCGACGGCAGCGGTTGGCAAGCAGCGGCGCACATCGGGCAGCTACGGTCGGCAGAGTGTGAGCTCGGGAGCGGCACGGCGACGTGCAACAGAGAGGGGGACAAGAGGAGAGGGAGGTCGTGGCGTCACCGACGTTGTAGAGACGAGGGTCGGCGAGGCTCGGTGGAGCCTTTGGGGAGGAGGACGGGGACGCCGGCGACATAGAGGAGGAGATCCAGCGAGGGAGCGATCCGGGGGCGACAGGGTCGAGCGGCGGGCGTCGCGGTTCGGTGCAGCATTGAGGTCCAGCCCGGAACCAGTTC
This sequence comes from Triticum urartu, assembly GCF_056163025.1. NCBI lineage: Eukaryota > Viridiplantae > Streptophyta > Magnoliopsida > Poales > Poaceae > Triticum > Triticum urartu. Next base: position 648,319,947 of record NC_141875.1, on the reverse strand, counting down.
TAAATCGGGGAGGAGGATGAGGACGGGGCGACGATCCGGCGACCGCATCGGCTGGGAGGTGAGGCGACGGAGGGGCGTGCGCCGGGAGCGATGGGGACGAGGCAAGGTCGCCTCGATCCCAATCTAGACGGGTGAGAGAAGGGGATCGTGGGGGGGGAGTGGGGCGAGCGGTAGTGGGTTAGGGTTTCGGCATGAGGGGATAAGGGAGTGGGGACGGGCCGGTCAGGCCATTGGGCTTGCTAGCTGGTTCTTTTGGCCCATTTGGCCACAGGGGTTGTGTTTTTTTATTAGTTTTGTTTTTTCTGTTTTTATTCTTTTCCCATTTCTTTATTTTCTTTTCTGTTTCTTTTATAGTTTCTTTTATTTTAGCTTTATGAATCACAACAGTTGTGCCTAAATTTGTATTACGAATTATACCTCTACGACAAAAAGTTTAAACCTCTAATTAGTTATAAAAGGCGTTCAATTAAATTCTTTGACTACTGTTTTATTTATTTTAAGACACTCAAACATTTTTAAAGATGCTGGTTTCTCCACCATTATTACTCATGAATTTATTTGTCACATTTAGAAAATTTTAGTTTTAGTTTTTAAAACTTTTACTATTTGATTTGATTTTGAATTTGAATTGGAATCGGTTTCGAACTAACGCGAGATTAGCAGCAGTAACCGTGGTGACGTGGCATCATTAGCAGAGGCTTACTATAGCTTAATTTTCCGGGCGTCACACCCTCTCCGGAGCCCCAAACGGACTCCAGATATGGCCTCCCGATGAAGATCATGAGGTGACGGTGGCTCCATCTCGTGGATCGTGATAATTCTTTCTCCCCGACTTTTTTAGGAAAAATAGGATTTTATAGCGTCGGTTTCAGGGTCTACGGGGCCACCAGGTGGGTTGTGCCCACCCAAGTGCCCCCCTCCAGTGGGTCTTGGCTCTAGAAATTCTTATTATTGATATAAAAAATACTCGCGAAGTTTCGTTCCATTCCGAAATAAAAATGAATTTACTTTATGTTGTCAAATAATAAATTCCTTGGAAAGTGTTGGTATGGAAGGCGCCCATGGATACGGTTAGCCATGGAAAGTGAAAGTATGGTGGAAAAAGCAATAAACTTTGTTTTCTATTTGGGAACCGCCTATGATATATCTAGCATGGAAAGCGTTGGGAACTCTAAGTTTTTTTGTTGGTGGGGAAAGTATGCCTCTCAAAATTTTTTTATCTCTCAATTTTTGCTTTAAGCTCTTACACCTCTACAAATCCCTATTTCCCTCTGCAAAGGGCCTTTATTTCACTTTATGAAATTTTTATTTTTAATTTGAGTCTCGATATTTTCTTATAAAGCACCAACTAGGGGGCACTATAATTTTACTTGAGTATTGGGTGTAGTTAATATGCGAGTGTGTTTCATGAATGGATTGATGATTGAGTATGATGGGCCAGGGATAACTTATTTTAGCATTGATATTTTGAAAGACATGGTTGCTTGTTGGTATGTTTGAGTATCTAAATTATCATGTCAAAACTAGACTATTGCTTTAAACAATATAAAAGTCCAAATGTCCATGCTATAAAGAAATGAAAATGAGATGACATGTTAGGAAACATTCCACATCAAAAATTCTGTTTTTATCATTTACCTACTCGAGGATGAGTAGGAATTAAGCTTGGGGATGTTGATACGTCTCCCACGTATCAATAATTTTTTATTGTTCCATGCTATTACATTATCATTCTTGGATGTTTTATAATCATTTTATATCATTTTTTGGTACTAATCTATTGAATTAGTGCCAAGTGCCAGTTGCTATTTTTTGCATGTGTTTTACATTGTAGGTTGCTACCTCTTGAGCATGCATTGGTTTTTCCCTTGAAGATGGAAGGGTGATCCAACAAAGTAGCATAAGTATTTCCCTCAGTTTTTGAGAACCAAGGTATCAATCCAGTAGGAGATAACACGCAAGTCACCTAGTACCTGCACAAACAATCAAGAACCTCGCAACCAACGTGATTAAGGGGTTGTCAATCCCTTCATGGTCACTTGCGAAAGTGAGATCTGATAAAGTTTGTAAGGTAATTTTTTTGGTATTTTTGTTGTATAGATTGAAAAATAGTAAAAAAGATTCGATGTAAATAAAAGAGATGCAATATAATAAGAAAGAGACCCGAGGCCATAGGTTTCACTAGTGGCTTCTCTCATGATAGCAAGTATTACGGTGGGTGAACAAATTACTGCCGAGCAATTGATAGAAGAGCGCATAGTTATGAGAATATCTAGGCAATGATTATGAAATATAGGCAACACGTCCGTGTTAAGTAGACCGAAACGATTCTGCATCTACTACTATTACTCCACACATCGACCGCTATCCAGCATGCATCTAGAGTATTAAGTTCATAAGAACAGAGTAATGCTTTAGGAAAGATGACATGATGTAGAGGGATAAAATCAAGCAATATGATATAAACCCCATCTTTTTATCCTCGATGGCAACAATACAATACGTGCCTTGCTGCCCCTACTGTCCCTGGGAAAGTATACTGCAAGATTAAACCCAAAGCTAAGCACTTCTCCCATTGCAAGAAAGATCAATCTAGTAGGACAAACTAAACCGATAATTCGAAGAGACTTGCAAAGATATCAAATCATGCATATAAGAATTCATAGAAGAACCAAATATTGTTCATAGATAAACTTGATCATAAATCGACAATTCATCGGATCTCGGCAAACACACCGCAAAAAGTATTACATCGAATAGATCTCCAAGAACAACGATGATAACTTTGTATTGAGAACCAAAGAGAGAGAAGAAGCCATCTAGCTAATAACTGTGGACCCGAAGGTCTGTGGTAAACTACTCACACATCATCGGAGAGGCTATGGTGTTGATGTAGAAGCCCTCCATGATCGAATCCCCCTCTGTCAGATCGCCAGAAAAGGCCCGAGATGGGATCTCACGGGTACAGAAGGTTGCGGCTGTGGAAGAGTGGTTTCGTGGCTCCCCCTGATGTTTTTAGGGTATAAGAGTATATATAGGTGAAAGAAGTATGTCGGTGCAGCTCTGTGGGGTCCACGAGGGTGGGGGGCACGCCTACCCCCTGGGCACGCCCTCCTGCCTCGTGGAAGCTTTGCTGAGTTCCCGACTTCAACTCCAAGTCTCCTGGTTTGCGTTTGTTCCAAGAAAGATCCTCGCGAAGGTTTCGTTCCATTTGGATTCCGTTTGATATTCCTTTTCTGCGAAACAGTAAAACAAGCAAAAAAACAGAAACTAGCGCTAGGCCTATGGTTAATAGGTTAGTCCCCAAAATAATATAAAAGTGCATATTAAAGCCCATTAAACGTCCAAAACAGATAATATAATAGCATGGAACAATCAATGATTATAGATACGTTGGAGACGCATCAAGCATCCCCAAGCTTAATTCCTGCTCGTCCTCGAGTAGGTAAATGATAAAAATAGATTTTTTGTTGTGGAATGCTACCTAACATAATTTTCAATGTAATTTCCTTTATTGTGGCATGAATGTTCACATCCAAAGATTCAAGAAAAAAGTTTAGTATTGACATAAAAATAATAATACTTCAAGCATACTAACCAAGCAATTATGTCTTCTCAAAATAACATAGCCAAAGAAAGCTCATCCCTACAAAATCATATAGTTTGGCCATGCTTCATCTCCGTCACACAAAATGCTCCCTTCATGCACAACCCCGATGACATGGCAAGCAATTGTTTCATACTTAGCCTTTTCAAACTTTTTCAACTTTTACACAATATATGAGCGCGAGCCATGGACATAGCACTATAGGTGGAATAGAATGGTGGTTGTGGAGAAGACAAAAGGGAGGAAGATAGTCTCACATCAACTAGGCGTATCAATGGGCTATGTAGATGCCCATCGATAGATATCAATGTGAGTGAGTAGGGATTGCCATGCAACCGATGCACTATAGCTATAAGTATATGAAAGCTCAACAAAAGATACTAAGTGGGTGTGCATCCAACTTGCTTGCTCACGAAGACCTAGGGCAATTTGAGGAACCCCATCATTGGAATATACAAGCCAAGTTCTATAATGTAAAATTCCCACTACTATATGAAAGTGACAACATAAGAGACTCTCTATCATGAAGATCATGGTACTACTTTGAAGCATAATTGTGGAAAAAGGATAGTAACATTGCCCCTTCTCTCTTTTTCTCTCATTTATATTTTTTTATTTTTTATTTGGGCCTTCTATTTTTTTATGGCCTCTTTTTTAACTTTTTTTTCGCCCGGAGTCTCACCCCGACTTGTGGGGGAATCGTAGTCTCCATCATCCTTTCCTCAGCTGGGACAATGCTCTAATAATGAAAAGCATCACACTTTTATTTACTTACAACTCAAGATAACTCAATACTTAGAACAAATATGACTCTATGTGAATGCCTCTGGCGGTGTACCGAGATGTTCAATGAATCAAGAGTGACATGTATAAAAAATTAGGAATGGTGGCCATGCCATAAATACGATGTCAACTACATGATCATGCAAAGCAATATGACTATGATGATGCATGTCATAATAAACAGAACGGTGGAAAGTTGCATGTCAATATATATCGGAATGGCTATGGAAATGCCATAATAGGTAGGTATGGTGGCAGTTTTGAGAAATGTAAATCCTGGTTTTATGGTACCAGCGAAAGTTGTGCGGCACAAGAGAGGCTAACAATGGTGGAAGGGTGAGAGTGCGTATAATCCATGAACTCAACATTAGTCATAAAGAACTCACATACTAATTGCAAAAATCTACAAGTCATCAAAACCAAGCACTGCGCGCATGCTCCTAGAGGGATAGATTGGTAGGAAAAGACTATCGCTCGTCCCCGACCACCACTCATAAGGAAGGCACTCAAAGAACACCTCGTGCTTTAAATTTGTCACACAACGGTTACCATATGTGCATGCTATGGGACTTGCAAACCTAAACACAAGTATTTCTCAATTTCACAATTACTCAACTAGCACAAATCTAATATCACCATCTTTATATCTCAAAACAATTATCAAGTATTGAACTATTTAATGCACTCTATATGAAAGATTTTATTATACCCATCTTGAATGCCCATCATATTATGATTAATTTTATAACCAAAGAAAATTACCATGCTGTTCTAAAAGACTCGCAAAATAATATAAGTTAAGCTTGAGATATCAATAATTTCTATAAAATAAAACCACCACCGTGCTCTAAAAAGATATAAGTGAAGCACTAGAGCAAAATTATCTAGCTCAAAAGATATAAGTGAAGCACATAGAGTATTCTAATAAATTCCCATTCATGTGTGTCTATGTCAAAAGGTGTGTACATCAAGGATGATTGTGGTAAATTAAAAAGCAAAGACTCAAATCATACAAGACGCTCCAAGCAAAACACATATCATGTGGTCAATAAAAATATAGCCTCAAGTAAAGTTACCGATAGACGAAGACGAAAGAGGGGATGCCTTCCGGGGCATCCCCAAGCTTAGGCTTTTGGTTATTCTTTAATTTTACCTTGGGGTTCCTTGGGCATCCCCAAGCTTAGGCTCTTGCCAATCCTTATTCCAAAATCCATCAAATCTTTACCCAAAAACTTGAAAACTTCACAACACAAAACTCGACAGAAAATCTCATGAGCTCCGTTAGTATAAGAAAACAAACCACCACTTCAGTGTACTATAATTAACTCATTCTTTATTTATATTGTTTTTAAACCTACTGTATTCCAACTTCTCTATGGTTCATACCCCCGATACTAGCCATAGTTTCATCAAAATAAGCAAACAACACACGAAAAACGGAATCTGTCAAAACAGAATAGTCTGTAGCAATCTGGAGGTTTCGAATACTTCTGTAACTCCAAAAATTCCGAAAACTTAGGACGACCTAAATAATTTGTATATTGATTTACTTCAGTTGGAATTGATATTTTATCACTCTATGGTAAAAAACGAAAATTATTCTCGTGAGCACATACTTTCTGTTTTTATCAGCAAGATCAAATAACAATCACCCAAGAAGATCCTAAAGGCTTTACTTGGCGAAAACACTAATTAAAACATAAAAAACACAATAATAACAGAGGCTAGATAAATTATTTATTACCAAACAGGAAAAAAAGTAAAGAACAAAAATAAAATTGGGTAGCCTCCCAATAAGCGCTATCGTTTAAGGCCCCTAGCTAGGCATAAAAGCAAGAATAGATCTAGGTATTGTCATCTTTGGTTCATAAGGCAATTTAATTTTTTTTCTAGGAAAGTGTTCCATGCCTTTACTTAATGGAAATTGAAATCTAATGTTTCCTTCTTTCATGTCAATAATTGCACCAATCATTCTAAGGAAAGGTCTACCAAGAATAATAGGACATGTAGGATTGCAATCTATATCAAGGACAATGAAATCTACGGTAACATAATTCCTATTTGCAACAATAAGAACATCATTAATCCTTCCCATAGGTTTCTTAATGGTGGAATCCGCAAGGTGCAAATTTAAAGAACAATCATCAAATTCGCGGAAACCTAACACATCACACAAAGTTTTTGGAATCGTGGAAACACTAGCACCAAAATCACACAATGCATAGCATTCATAATATTTAACATTAATTTTAATAGTAGTTTCCCACTCATCATAAAGTTTTCTAGGGATAGAAACTTCTAGTTCAAGCTTTTCTTCATAAGATTGCATTAAAGCATCAACGATATGTTTATAAAAGCTTTATTTTGATTATAAGCATGAGGAGAATTTAACACGGATTGCAACAAGGAAATACAATCTATCAAAGAAAAATTACCATAATTAAATTCCTTGAAATCCAAAATAGTGGGTTCATCGCTAAGTAAAGTTTTGACCTCTCCAATCCCACTTTTATTATCAAGATATAAAAACTCCGAATCATTGGGACACCTTTTAACTAAAGTTGACTCATCTCTAGTCCCATCTTTATGAAGATTCACATTGGAAAAGCAAAGATTTAATAGGAGACACATCAATAAATTTTAGATCTTCATCATTATTATCATGAGAACTAGAAGAACACGTTTTCATAAAGCAATCCTTTTTAGCATGCATCCTAGCAGTTCTTTCTTTGCATTCATCAATGGAAATTCTCATGGCTTTGAGAGACTCATTGATGTCATGCTTAGGTGGAATAGATCTAAATTTCAAAGAATCAACATCAAGAGAAATTCTATCCACATTCCTAGCCAACTCATCAATCTTAAGCAATTTTTCTTCAACTAAAGCATTGAAATTCTTTTGCGAACTCATAAATTCTTTAACACTAGTCTTAAAATCAGAGGGCATCTTATTAAAATTTCCAAGATTAGACAGTTAACCAAACAGTTAACTATAGCCAATTGTAGCAATTGTATTTGTTTCTCATGTATTTACTGCAGCCAAATTCAATTTATTCCTCACATGGTATACAATAACAGAATGCACCCACAACTATTGAGCATCGCATTGCGGAATTGAACCAAACAGTTAACTAAACACCACAACACAAATGAACCAAACGTTAACTGAGCACCACATTATACAATGTATAACCAAACTAAGCATGCTTGACAACTTGGAAATATAGCAATTGTATTCGTTTCTCATGTATTTTGTAAATATAAATATGATTTATTTCTCACATGGAAGACCATACAAAATTGCAGCCTGAAGAATTGAACATCACATTTGGAGAATTGAACCAAACAGCTAACTAAAGACGACAACTAATTAAAAAAACAGTTAATAAGTGAGCACCACACTGCACGACATATAGAACATATACACTAGAGCAACAGATTGCATGGTTAAATTAGATAGCACAATTCACTAGAATTTGTGAAGCAAAGGCAGGAGCAGCACACGCAACGGGTAAACCGGGCATGCTTAACCAGCGTAGTTAGCAAATGGCAAGGTGCTCCTCCAAGATCTGGTGGTTGGCACGAATGCCAGCCATCGCGACCTCATCCGCGCGTTCAGCCGCGATTTGCTTCTCCGCTGCCAAATGCTCCTTGAGATCCTGGCTATACTGCGTGCACCATGGCTTAGGGGCCGCTTATTTGGTGGAGGGGTCGGTGATTTAGGTGGAAGGGTCATCCACGTCATTGCATAATTTGGGTACACAAAGGAGACTACAGCACACCCACTGAGGGAGTCCTGGATTAGGGGGTCTCCGGACAGCCGGACTGTTGGGCCATGAAGATACAAGATTGAAGACTTCGTCCCATGTCCGGATGGGACTCTACTTGGCGTGGAAGGCAAGCTAGGCAATACGGATATGGATATCTCCTCCTTTGTAACCGACCTTGTGTAACCCTAGCCCCCTCCGGTGCCTATATAAACTGGATGGTTTTAGTCCATAGGACAACAAACAATCATCACATAGGCTAGCTTCTAGGGTTTAGCCTCTCTGATCTCGTGGTAGATCTACTCTTTTAATACGCATATCATCAAGAACAATCAAGCAGGACGTAGGGTTTTACCTCCGTCAAGAGGGCCTGAACCTGGGTAAACATTGTGTCCCCCGCCTCCTATTACCATCCGCCTTAGACGCACAGTTCGGGACCCCCCACCCGAGATCCGCCGGTTTTGACACCAACATTGGTGCTTTCATTGAGAGTTCCACCGTGTCTTCACCATAAGGCTTGATGGCTCGTTCGATCATCGCTAGCGATGTGGTCTAGGGTGAGGCTTTCCTTCCCGCACAGATCTTCATTTTTGGCGGCTTTGCACTGCGGGCCAATTCACTTGGCCATCTGGAGCAGATTAAGAGCTACGCCCCTAGAGATCAGGTCAGATTTGGAAACTTGAACTACACGGCCGACATCAGCGGAGACTTGATCTTCGATGGATTCGAGCCCATGTCGGACGTGTCGTACAGTCTTGACGAGCATGACGTAACTCTGCTGTCAGATAGTGTTCGGGAGATCGCATCCGCAGCTACTCCGTCCATCAATCCGGAGCAAGTCGCGCCATCCGAGAGCGGAGGGATGGACCCCGCCATGGAGGCCGCACTCTTAGTGGTGATAGAGCCGTATACTGACATCACCCCTTATGAGAGCCGTGTCGCCAAACCACTGGATTCATCTTCGGCCATGGACTCCGAGCCGCTCATATTCGTGCCTATCGAGTTCGACTGGGCGCCGATCATGGAGTTCACCTCCGCGGACATCTGTCAGGAGAACCTTGGCCGAACTATGTCCGACTAGAATGGGATGCGGACGACGAAGAAATTCTCTACCCACCCACCACCCACTTAGTAGCCACTGTCAATGACTTAACCGACATGCTCGACTTCGGCTCCGAAGACTTTGAAGGTATGGGCGACAAAGCCAGAGACGAACAGGATCCATCGCCCTCGGGGCACTGGACCGCCACCTCATCATATGATATATACATGGTGGACACCCCCAAAGAAGCCAATGGTGACGAGACAGTGGAGGATGACCCGTCCAAGAACAACCCAAGCGCCGACGTCAGCGGCACTGCTCCAAGTCCCGCCACAGCAAGAGCAGTGATACCGGCATAGGAGATAATAACACACCGGATAGCGCCGAAGACAACAACAATCCCCTCCAGCACGGTGTAGAGCTAGAGGACGAACAAGGTAGCCCTCGAGAGCAGGCAACAGATGGAGACCCGGAGGAGGATAATTACATGCCTCTCTCCGAGGACGAGGTGAGCCTCGGCGACGACGAGTTTATCGTGCCTGAGGACCCCGTCGAGCAAGAGCGCTTCAAGCGCCGGCTTATGGACACGGCAAATATCTTAAAGAAGAAACAACAACAGCTTCAAGCTGATCAAGACTTGCTAGCAGACAGATGGACCGAAGTCCTTGCGGCCAAGGAGCATGAACTCGAGCGCCCGTCCAAGAGTTACCCAAAATGCAGGTTGCTCCCTCGCCTCGAGGAGGAAGCATTGAAACCTCATTCACCAGTGTACGATGCGGCTGACCGGCCACTACGCGGCCGAGCCAGAGAGGCGTTTTGGCCTTGAGTTCAGACCGCACCCCGTCGCCACATAGTCAAAGATACTAAGGCCCGGGGCAACACAGAGGACCTGCGAGACATCTTGGAAAGTAAGGCAAAAATTGCATAGTCAATATACGGGACACGAACACGTGCGCCCACACGGGACGATGATCATCACGTCGGATACACCAAGAGTAAATCCGGCCGGGCCGAATACAGTAGACAAGACTCATACGAACTACATTGGGATATAGCCCGGCACAGAGGCGCGGCACACCCCCTATGCTTCACTAATGAAGTTATGAATCATTAATTCCCGGAGGGTTTCAACCCGTAAATATAGAATCATACAATGGAACAACAGATCCCGCTGTATGGATTGAGGATTTCCTCCTTCACATCCACATGGCTTGTGGTTACGATCTACATGCCATCAAGTACCTCCCACTAAAACTCAAAGGACCAGCTCGACATTGGCTGAATAGCTTGCCAGCAGATTCCGTTGGCAGTTGGGAGGATTTGGAAGATGCATTTCCTGACAACTTCCAGGGCACTTATGTGCGGCCACCGGATACTGATGACTTGAGCCACATAACCCAGCAGCCAGGGGAATCGGCCAGACAATTCTGGACATGGTTCCAGACTAAGAAAAATCAAATTGTAGACTGTCCGGATGCAGAAGCCCTAGCGGCATTCAAGCATAACATCCGCAACGAGTGGCTCGCCCGCCACCTCGGCCAAGAGAAGCCGAAATCTATGGCAGCCCTCACAACACTCATGACCCGCTTTTGCGCGGGCGAGGACAGCTGGCTGGCTCGCAGCAACAACACATCAAGGAATCCGGATACCTTGGATACCAAAGACGTTAACGGTAGGTAGCGTCATAATAGACCAAAGCGCCGCAATAACAGCGATAACACCGAAGATACGGCAGTCAATGCCGGATTCAGAGGCTCTCGATCCGGTCAGTGGAAGAAGCCATTTAAAGGAAATACTCCAGCTCCGTCCTGTCTGGATCGCATACTGGATCGCTCGTGTCAAATCCACGGCACCCCTGACAAGCCAACCAATCACACCAACAAAGAATGCTGGGTGTTCAAGGAGGTCGGCAAGCTAAATGCCGAAAATAAGGACAAGGGGCTACATAGCAATGACGAGGAGGAGCCCCGGCCGTAGGAGGATAGAAGGGGTTTCCCCCACAAGTGAAGACAGTAAACATGATATACGCAGCCCACATTCCCAAGAGGGAGCGGAAGCATGCACTAAGGGACGTCTACGCGATGGAGCCCGTCGCCCCGAAGTTCAACCCATGGACTGCTTGTCTGATCACCTTCAATCGCAGGGACCACCCCACTAGTATCCGTCATGGCGGATCCGCCGCACTGGTCCTAGACCCCACCATTGACAGATTTCACCTCACTCGAGTCCTTATGGACGGCGGCAGGAGCCTGAACCTGCTTTATCAGGATACAGTGCGAAAAATGTATCGATCCTTCAAGGATCAAACCCAGCAAAACCACTTTAAAGGCGTCATCCCAGGTGTAGAGGCCCATTGCACAGGCTCAATCACACTGGAAGTGGTCTTCGGATCAACGGATAACTTATAAAGCAAAGAGTTAATCTTCCACATCATCCCGTTTCGCACTGGCTATCATGCACTGCTCGGACGGACAACATTTGCAAAATTCAATGAAGTGACGCATTACGCATACCACAAGCTCAAGATGCCAGGACCCCGCGGGGTCATAACAGTAAATGGAAACACAGAACGCTCACTCAGTATGGAAGAGCTAGCACACTGCAGCCCTTGCAGCAGAGGCACAAAGCAGCCTGTTCAGGCAGACCACTCATTCGGTGTTACATCCCCCGGACACCTTCAAGCGAGTCCGGAACAATCTGCAACAGGATCGCCTGGCGCGATCAGCGCTCGCCTAGCAATCCGGCCCCCACCCCAGTCCCAGTGCAGCGACGAAATTCATGCCACGCGTACATAACTATGCATTGAAAATACCATGGACATAGGCGGGGGCACAATCAGGACACACCCCGCATTGTGGCTTAACCACACCAAGGGTTGTATACCTTTGACATTCCTTTTCTCTTTCAGGGCCTAACTCTTCGGAAGCCCTCTCCGGCAGTCCAATTGCCGGACACATTACGGAAGCAACAACCAAGGCGGCAAGAAGCTAAGATGAACACAGGAACCGCCAGGTGGTCTCTAGTAATACTTGATCTACCCGCTTTTCACTATTCATGCGTAGCTTGCCTTGGGATAGGACATTTGGAATTGTCCTACTTTATGCTTATTGCACTGCTTGTACCAGTACGCTTCGACGTATTATTCAAATAACAATGCATATTATTAATATGTCATTGCATTATTTAAGTTTTTCTCTTTCTCTTATATGTCCATTTATGACATTCCGCACCTACACGCTCGGGTACGATCAGTATGCCAGGGGCTCTCATTTACCCCATAATACATCGCAAGAAGTCCGAACACTTTCGACAGTGCGGCACCCCGAACTTATAGCATTATATGCATCAGCTCTGAATCATGTCTTGGGTGAAATGTTGGGTTGCCCGGCTCCCATGATTTGGTACCTTACGTTCCGCTATATCGGCTAAGGTAGCGGTAGGAGAACTACTGCGATTGTGTCCCGGTTCTTCCGGACGAGCACCTCAGTAGAGAAAGCCAAAAACTGACTGTCATAATAAGGCGAGAGACTGGTCGCTGTTCGAGAGGTCTCAAGTCCTTAAAGACTTTCTCCGAATACCAGGGGCGTCGCCAAAAATTTAAAATCATAGACTTATATGGCTAAGTGAGAGTGATAAAGCATTATAGTCCGATTGCCTGGTTCGTTGCGCTGAGCACCTCCCTTGAAGGACCCAAATTGGGGTAAAGAGTGTTCAGATTTACCCCGAACACCCTAGTACTAGTTACATGGGGGCAGAAGCCGACGACTGGCCAACTCTCAGATTTTATAAACGGCCACGCAGAAGGTAATATTTTAAATTAAGAAAGCGTCGCATGGCGCAAAAGAACTCGTTTCATTTTCCAGGATCACATGGGCATGTTCACTAAAAAATTACATCCTTGGCACACTCATCTACCACTAAGCGGGAACCCTTTAGGACGCTCTCATAGTAATTCTCGGGGCAGCGATGCTCCTTGCCTTCCGGCGGACCCTCCTTCACAAGCTTCATGGCGTCCAGCTTCGCCCAGTGCACCTTCGCCCGGGCAAAAGCTCGGCGTGCACCTTCGATGTAGATGGATCGCTTGATGACTTCAAGCCGTGGGCAGGCTTCCACCAGCCGCCTCACCAGACCAAAGTAGCTACCGGCCAGGGGCTCGCCAGGCCACATCCGGACTATAAGGCCCCTCATGGCCTGTTCGGCTGCCTTGTGAAGTTCGACCAACTGCTTCAGCTGGTTGCTCAAGGACACGGGGTGTTCGGTCCCAGTATATTGAGACCAGAACAACTTCTCCGTTGAGCTCCCCTCCTCAGCCCGGTAAAACTCCGCGGCATCCAGCACACTGCAGGGAAGATCTGCAAACGCTCCTGGAGAGCTCCGAACTCAGGTAAGAAAAAGGAAAGTGCCTTCACATGCTTGCTTTTCATATTGAATGCCTTACCCGCTGCTATCTTCTTCGCCACATCAATCTCCTGGAGGGCCTTGTGGGCATTGGCCTTGGCGCTCCGGACGCTTTCAAGCGCCTGCGCGATCTTGGACTCTCGCGTCTTGGAGTCAAGCTCCAAGGACTCATGCTTTTTGGCGAGAGCATCGAGCTCTTGCTGCACCTCGCCCACTCGGGCTTCTTGTTTCTCCCGTTCAAGGCGTTCTTTGGCCGCTTTGTCTTCGGCCGCGGACAACACCTTCCTCAGGGTCTCCACCTCAGTCGTGGCCCCTGACAAATTCATGATGATCCTATTACTTTACACCGAACTTCTTTTTAACCATATAACTGGGGTATATCTTACCTTTGCTCTCTTCGAGCTGCCCCTTGGTAAGGCCAAGCTCGTCCTCGGACCGCTTCAGGGCCTGCTTCAGCACAGAGACCTCCGCAGTACGTGCGGCAGCGGCCAGCCGGGAAGCCTGCACATACACATAGACATACTCTAATTAGACTCCTGAGTTATCATTTGATACTCTATTCGGCTTTTCTTCGCGAACGCCGAACAGAGCATCATGGGCTACTATCCATGTGGTAATATTTTTATTTTGAATGCTTACCTCAAAGCCTATTCAGAGGCTAGCACAAGTTTTGGTCAGTCCATTTTTGGCGGACTGAACCTTCTTGACCACTACACTCATGATAGTGCGGTGCTCTTCATCGATGGAAGCGCTATGATGCGCTTCCAGCAAGTTGTCTGGTGCCTCTGGTTGGACAGAGGACACCGACACAGATGGTTGGCCCCCCTTAATGGGGGACCACTTGCCGGAGTCCGGAACCACCGAAGGTTCCGGCGCAGTGTCCGACTGGGCCCCGAACTCGAAGCCCGTAGGAGCCTCGCTCCCTTGGTACCCAGGGTCCGGGAGGTCGCCGTGAGGCGCCCCTAGGACCGCCTCCCCTCGGCTCGGTTCCTTTTGAGACAACACCTCGGTGTTCTCCGTAGGGCGAGGGGTGGAAGCCGTCGGAGGAGAACTGCTGTTCATATCCGACGAGCCCAAAGAGCCGCTCGACGAGGGTACGTCGAGATGAGCTCGGGCCGGACTGCATAATCATGTTCGGCAAGAGCAAAGGCAGTACAATAAAACATACCATGAAGTATTATGGTGTCTGGACACTTACGACTTCGCCAGGGGCTTGTCCCTGGGTAGCCACTCGTCGCCGCTGTCGGCGGCTATCGTGGCATAGTCCGGAGGGAGGGTCTTTCCCTTCTTGGACCCTTCGGCCTCCCCGGATGGGTCGGCCTTCCTTTTCTTGTCTGCCCCCGCTGGGGGGAGAACTTTTCTCCTGTCCTTGTTTCCGTGGGTGGAGTGCGCGTCGGACTCATCGGACGATGAGTCCGAAAGAACCACCTTGTGCCGGAGACCCTTTCGGGTCCCCGCGGCCTTCTTCTTAGCCGTATTTTTCGGCACCTTGTAAGGTGACGGAGTCAACATCTTCGTTAGAAGAGCGTTTGTAGGATCTTCGGGCAGGGGGGCTGGGCAATCAAGCTGCTCCGCTGTCTTTATCCAGTCCTGGTAATGACATGAAAGCTTAGATCCAACACATAACCAAACCAGGGCACATAAATACCCTGAGAGATAAAAAAGCCTACTGTATGGGCGCGACACTTTGCGCTGAGTACGCGGTCCTCGGTGAGGGAGGGAGGCATCTCGGCGCCCTTGAACAGCACCCTCCAGACGTCCTCGTGCGTCGTGTCATAGAGCTCTCGCAGCATCTGGTGCTGGGCCGAGTCGAACTCCCACAAAACAAATGCCCGTCGTTGGCACAGAAGGATCCGGCGGAAGAGCATAACCTGGACCATGTTACGAGCTGGATTTTCTTGTTCGTCATGTTCAGGATGCAGGTCTGGAGTCCGGCCAGCTCTACCGAAGAGCCCCAGGACAGGCCCTTCTTTTTCCAAGAGGTGAGTCGCGTGGGGATTCCGGATCGAAATTTGGGGGTCGCCACCTAATTGGAGTCGCGCAGCTCGGTGATGTAGAACCACCCCGATTGCCACCCTTTATGGTATCCACGTAGGTACCGTCGAGCCAGGTGACATTAGGCATCTTGCCCACCATAGCGCCTCCGCATTTTGCTTGCTCGCCACCCACCACTTTCAGTTTGACATTGAAGGTTTTCAGCCATAGGCCGAAGTGGGGCCTGATGCGGAGGAAGGCCTCGAACACGACGATAAACGCTGAGATGTTGAGGATGAAGTTGGGGGCCAGATCATGAAAATCCAGCCCGTAGTCGAACATGAGCCCGCGGACAAACGGGTGGAGAGGAAATCCCAGTCCGTGGATGAAATGGGTAAGAAAAACTACCCTCTCATGGGGTTCCGGCATTGGGACGATCTGCCCCACATTCGGTAGCCGGTGCGTGATATTCGCAGCTAGTTATCCGGCTTCCCGTAACTTTTTGATGTTCTCCTCCATGACGGAGGAGACCATCCACTTGCCTCCTGCTCCGAACATGATTGGAGTGGTTCGAGAATAAGAACGCGAGCTTGGGCGCTAGAGCTCGGGTGTGCGGGAATGTGTAAGTGAGAAGGAAGAAGGTGTGGGTGAAAAAAGTAAATATTTGTCCCTTTATAAGGGCGGAGGAGGCGATGAGTCTCCCCACTTGCCTGGCAAAACTGCTTATTCCCCAGGTGCCATAATTGATGGTGCAGTTGGGTTACCCACATCTGTATTGATGAGAATCCTGTGATAAGGGGAACACGATCTCTGCTTTGACAAGACGTATCAAGAAACCGCCTCACGATATGTGCGGAGCTGGTTGAGAAAAGCGATTCGAATAATAACCGGGCCATGAAGTGATGTCACACTATCGAAACGTGTCAACAGATTAGATTTGTGGAAGTATTATTCTCTCTACGGTGGTATGTGGAACTTATTTTGCAGGGTCGGACAGTATCCTTGTATTCAAACTGTTCCATGGTGTATTCGGAGGAGGAACCCGCCTTGCAATGCCGAAGACAACACTACGCGTCAGTCTCATCGTCATTGAAGCCTGGTTCAGGGGCTACTGAGGGAGTCCTAGATTATGGGGCCTCCAGACAGCCGGCCTATATCCTTTGGCTGGACTGTTGGACCATGAAGATACAAGATTGAAGACTTTGTCCCATGTCCGGATGGGACTCTACTTGGCGTGGAAGGCAAGCTAGGCAATACGGATAAGGATATCTCCTCCTTTGTAACCGACCTTGTGTAACCCTAGCTCCCTCCGGTGCCTATATAAACCGGAGGGTTTTAGTCCGTAGGACAACAAACAATCATACCATAGGATAGCTTCTAGGGTTTAGCCTCTCTGATCTCATGGTAGATCTACTCTTGTAATACTCATTTCATCAAGAACAATCAAGCAGGACGTAGGGTTTTACCTCCATCAAGAGGGCCCGAACCTGGGTAAACATCATGTCTCCCGCCTCCTGTTACCATCCACTTTAGATGCACAGTTCAGGACCCCCTTCCCGAGATCCGCCTGTTTTGACACCAACACCCACACTTCTTAATCTATCAATTTCAGCAATTAAACAGAGCTAGCTGACCTAAAAATTACTCTAACAAATTAAATACCTGCGCTCTTAATTAAACAAAACAAAGAGTACTACTATGGCTGGTGCTCGTCGATCTCCGCTGCCGCCACCATGTCCAGCTCGGACCCGACGGTCACCTAGGGAAGGGGCTCCATGGCATCCATCGCACCATACTCGGCAAGCATCTCGCCATCCGCGTCCGCCATCTATTTGGAAAAGGCCGCCATGAGTTGGGCATGGGCGGACACGGTCTGGGATTGGTCGGGCTCCGTCGTCGCAAGGTATGCGACGGAGGAACTTACGGCTGCTCGAACGGTCTCGGCGATTGCCAGCTCTTCGACCGTGGGTTGCCGACCGTTCTCGAAGAAGCTTCGTTCGATTTGTGCGGTGACCACCAGGAGCTGGGCGTGGGCGTCCTCGACATGGTCGTGGGTGGCCTCCATCAGGGCTAAGGCCGCCGCTGTAGAACGGACAGCTGTTGTGCCGCTCTCGTCGGTTGCTATCCCCGAGGCAGATGTTGCTGCCACCACCTGAGAAGCAACAGCAGCCGTTTGGGCTGCCTTTGCCGCCCGGTCGCAGATTGTGGCCGCGCTGCTGCACGTTGTTAGCATGCGCATGGCGGCTGTGGCTGCGCTCTCGCCGGAGTGGGGCACCGAAGTGGCCCTCACGACGCACGTGAAATGATATTTGGGGAGCGAGCTAGTGTTCTTGAGACGCCGACCGTGGACTGTAGTCGACGGACCTTCTCACGTAAGCCATAGGCGTACTATACACCGACGATGCTCCAAGATATTTTGTGCTGCATCTCACATGATTGGTGATAATAAACTATGTGCGATCTACTTGATTTTCCATCTTGATTTGAATTACATAATGGGGTCACAACGGCAATGGACGGTGTTTGAATTACAACTATGTGTGTGTCATAAAAGAATTGGAATTATTCAGGGTTTGTTTGAACATTTTATACATTAAATTGGTGAAGGTTCAAGTGCCAGTCAGCCAGAGGAAACGCGCCTAACCTAAGTATAGTGCCAGTGGTCGGCGAGGAGAAGTTCATTCCAGTAGAGAAGAGAGGGGATCCTATTTCCTTCCCCCCGTCAATCCCCGGGCGCTGAAGGAGCTCCTGAACAGACTCCAAAACGGTCGGGCACGATCTCAAACTTCTAGATCTCAGCTCTTCGGAATGATTGGAGAGAGCCCCGCCTCCTCTTGGTTGGTGCCGGGCCCGAGAGTGTCTAGCCATTTTAGGTGCACAATTCAAAATTAAACTACATGCACATGCTCCGGTGCACCAACATGGGTTGTAAAATCATATATGTGTCCATGGGTTTGTGCTTATCTCCCATGCAAGAAATGGGGATGAAATTCGAACACTACGGCACCGTGGCCCTCCGGCAAACATCGACATACTCGCTTTTTAATTCTAGTAAATCCAAAATTCATCTGAAATTCATGAAACTTGGCATGCTATCATGGAGCGGCATCAAGATGTCGTGGTAAAAAATTTGTCCCATTTGGGACAGGTTTGGGTATAAGCTTCTCATAAACCAGAGCTTCTCACAACAAGTGTGATGGTTTCGATAGGGAACGTTTCACCTTTCTAGACGAAACGATATTTGTTGCCTCTTCTAGGTTTCAGTTTTTTTCCTAGTGTCAACATAGAACAACACAAGTGTTATGTCAATTTTAGGGATTTTCAGGATTCGCTTGGACATTTTGTACATTACCTGAGTGTTCTATGCATTCATGTGCATAATTCAAATTTGAACTATAGGCGCATGCTCTAATGCATATAAATTAGTTGAAAATTCAAATTTATGTCCTTGGTTGCCTGCTTAGGTCCCATGCAAGAAATGGGAATGAATGTCAAACACCCTGCCACCGTCACTTGGCCGCAAACATTGAGATACCTGTTTTTTAAAAAGTTTTAAATCCAAAACTTGTCTGAATTCATGAAACTTGGCATGCTATCATGGAGCGACATTAACATGTCGTGGTAAATTTTTTGTCCCATTTGGGGCAGATTCGGGTATATGCTTGTCACAAGCCAGAGCTTCTCACAACAAGCATGATGGTTCCGGTAGGGAACGT
Source organism: Triticum urartu (assembly GCF_056163025.1). Classification (NCBI taxonomy): domain Eukaryota; kingdom Viridiplantae; phylum Streptophyta; class Magnoliopsida; order Poales; family Poaceae; genus Triticum; species Triticum urartu. Next base: position 648,300,660 of record NC_141875.1, on the reverse strand, counting down.
CCCACCTTTGGAGACAAAATGATATCCATTGGCTGTTATTGCTTCCAAAAATTTTCTCGTGTCAACATAGAACAACAGGAGTGTTGTGTCAATTTTTGTGATTTTTCTTGGTTCGTTTCCACATTTTTATGCATTAACTGAGTTTTCAATGCATTTATGTGCATAATTCAAATAGGAACTACATGCACATGCTCCAGTGCATATAAATTGGTTGAAAAATCAAATATGTGTCCTTGGGTGCATGCTTAGGTGCCATGCAAGAAATGGGAATGAATTTCAAACAACGGGGCACTATTAATTGGGGCAAAACATTGAGATGCCTGGTTTTTATAATCTAGTAAATCCAAAACTCGTCTGAAATTCATGAAACTTGGCATGCTATCATGGAGTGGCATCAACATGTCGTGGTTAATTTTTTGCCCCATTTGAGGCAGGTTTGTGTATATGCTTCTCACAAACCAGAGCTTCTCACAACAAGCATGATGGTTTCGGTAGGGAACGTCCCACCATTGGGGGCTAAACGATATCCATTGCCTCTTATTGCTTTCAATTTTTTTTCGTGTCAACATAGAACAACAGGAGTGTTGTGTCAAATGTTGTGATTTTTCTGGGTTCGTTTGGACATTTTTATGCATTAACTGAGTTTTCAATACATCTATGTGCATAATTAAAATTTGAACTAGATGCACATGCTCTAGTGCATATAAATTGGTTGAAATATCAAATATGTTTCCTTGGGTGCATGCTTAGGTCCCATGCAAGAAATGGGAATGAATTTCAAACACCAGGGCACCGTTGATTGCCGACAAAGCATTGAGATACTTTATTTTTAAATTCTAATAAATCCAAGACTGCTCTGAAATTCATGAAACTTGGCATTCTATCATGGAGCGGCATCAACATGCCGTGGTAAATTTTTTCCCATTTGGGGCAGGTTTGGGTATATGCTCCTCACAAACCAGAGCTTCTCACAACAATCACGATGATTTCTGTAGGGAACGTACCACCTTTGGGGACGAAATGATATCCAGTGCCTCTTATTGCTTCCAAAAATTTTCTCATGTCAACATAGAACAACAAGAGTGTTGTCTCAATTTTTGTGACTTTTCGGGGTTCGTTTGGACATTTTTATGCATTAACTGAGTTTTCAATGCATTTATGTGCATAATTCAAATTTGAACTACATGAACATGCTCTAGTGCATATAAATTGGTTGACAAATCAAATTTGTGTCCTCGGGTGCATGCTTAGGTCCCATGCAAGAAATGGGAATGAATTTCAAACACAAGGGCACCGTTGATTGCCGGCAAAACATTGAGATGCCTGGTTTTTAAATTCTAGTAAATCCAAAACTTGTCTGAAATTCACGAAACTTGGCATGCTATCATGGAGCGGCATCAACATGCCGTGGTAATTTTTTTGTCCCATTTGGGGTATGTTTGGGTATATGCTTCTCACAAACGAGAGCTTCTCACAACAAGCATGATGGTTTCGGTAGGGAATGCCCACCTTTGGGGACGAAACGATATCCATTGCCTCTTATTGCATTCAATTTTTTCTCATGTCAACATAGAACAACATGAGTGTTGTGTCAATTTTTGTGATTTTTCAGGGTTCTTTTGGACATCTTTATGCATTAACTGAGTTTTCAATGCATTTATGTGCACAATTCAAATTTGAAGTACATGCACATGCCCAGTGCATATAAATTGGATGAAAAATCAAATATGTGTCCTTGGGTGCATGCTTATGTCTCGTGTAAGAAATGAGAATGAATTTCAAACACCAGGGCATCGTTGATTGCCGGCAAAACATTGAGATACATTATTTTAAATTCTAGTAAATCCAAAACTCGTCTGAAATTCGTGAAACTTGGCATTCTATCATCGAATGGCACCCGACATGCTGTCGTATTGTTTGTGTCCATTTGGAGAGAAGGCGCAATCGAATAATGACAGCCAACAAAGGCATTTTGAAAAAATAGCTACCACTTTAGTATCACAAATGTTTGTATAATTCAAACCATGTGCGTTCTATTAACCATTCACATGATGCCACGTGTCTTGGTTTTAATGGCCGTAGGAGATGCCGTGCGGACAACTGCTTGACCTTGACTGAACGGGAGGCGTGCGATCTGTCTGCTGCACAGGCTCAATGGGAAGCGAGGCCTTTGACTTCCATGGACGCCTGCCTTCCTCTCCGTGTGCGCGCCCCCCTTAGTGGCATGGGACGCTGCCATCGAACGCTACCTCTCAGCGCCGCCAGCTGCCGTCATCCCGCGCCCCGCCCGTCGACCCCAAGACGACATGATGCATAGTGAGAGCAGGATTTGTGCATCTCTTCAACGCAAACGGTTCTTTTGGATGACCCGTGTGCAACCACTTACAAACAATTTGGTGCGATTTGCATCTGTCATATTGGGTATGTTACCATTTGTCAAACTGGAAAGATTGACATTTGTTGATCTAGTAACATTGCCATTTGTCAACCTTATAACATTGCGATTTGTCAAAATATGAAGCTAAGCACACAGGATCAAGACCAGACATAGAGATGCTTTGATCAAATGGATTGATTTCCTGCCTCCTTGAGGTGTTTCTCTCAAATGTACTCTTTTCTTTCTTGTTTTTAGCTTTTAGTGCTCAGTTTAGCCTAGCTTGTATAGTCTTTCTTTTCTATTTTGTTCCTTTCCTCTAGGAACCTTTTGTATGTTCTTTTTCCAGTTTCAATAAAATGTTGTGGGGTGTAAGCCCTGCAGTCTTCCAGGTCAAAAAAAATATGAAGCTAAAAATCACTAGCAGTATCTAATTTTTGCAACTAAAATTCAGTAATTAAGCATAGATTTCATTCATAAATTAAGCAGTCGTACTTAATTTATACAAACAGGTCAACTCGACAGCTAAACCGACCAAACTTTTCCCCAATTATTGCCAACCACATACTGAAATAGCTAGTTCAACTATATATACTTGCTAATTTTAAGTATCTTGTACAGTTCCACCACATCTATAGTCAGATGAACTGAACTACTGCGGAGGGGCTTTGTACTACTTCCAGCCGCCTCTCCTCTGTTGAGCGCACCCAGTAAGAGGCGGAGGAGGAGGAGCCTATCGACGAGCTAGGCAACTGCAATACGGTGCCTGCAGCTATTGCTGCTTCAGCGACGCTCACCTCGAACGCTCTCTGCCGCTCCGGACGACCCCTCTCAAAGCGGTGGTTCTCCGCGTAGATCTCCTGATTCCTCGCCTCTGAGGCGGCGTGTACCGTGGCCATGGCGGCGGTAAGGCTCTTTGCACGCTCGATGAGGTGCTCCTCCTCATCCCGCAGGAACTCCGTGTAGCGCGCAAGGTCGCTGACGCATGTGCGGGCATCCACCTCGGCCTCCCGCTTTCGAGCGGCGATGGCGGAGCAGGTGATGACCCCGGCGTTCGATGGTGGGCTGGCGGCGACGGCGGCCGACAATGGGGTGGCGGCCACGACCACCGCCTCCCGTCTTTGGGCCGCGGTGGCATAGAGGGTGATAGCCACAGTGGCCGGCAGTGGGGTGGCGGCCACGACGGCCACCTCCCGCCTTCGGGCCATGGCGGTGGAGCGGGTGATGGCCCTGGCTTTCGATGGTGGTGTGGAGGCAATGGAAGCCACCAACAGCTGCCGACGAGAACCGGCGGCGAAGCGTGTGGTGGGTGTTCCGCGCACATCCAATAGGGACGCCACTCGCACTACACTACGCCGGGGACTGCGCCGCCGCCGCGGTGTAGCCTCCCAGCTGGAGCTGCCCTCTGATGACGGCGGAGTGGCTGAGCAATGGCGATGGACCGGTTCCATTGGCGATTGTGGGAGAAGCAGACGATATAAGCTACAGGGAGGGAAGGGAAAATGCGATGCAAGACTCGCCAGCCATGAGGGTTTTTATAGCAAGCCAGTAAGCATTGGGATTTTGGGGGATTTCACTAAGTCGGGCGGGAAGCTTGCGTGGAAACCTGCCAGGTTGCGCGGGAACGGGCTCACCGACGATTCATTGGCGCCACCGTTTGGCCAATGAACGCCCCCACGTGTTGTGCAAGCTTGCGCTGTAAGCCGTCTGCGGCAGCGGGGTGACAAGACGCGCCAGACGAGGATGAAAGGCCACGTACACATACGGTTAATAAAAAACTGTTTGCCATTTAATTACCTACTATACCCCTGTCTTGGTTTATAAGTATGATTTAACTAATAAAATACGAATGCATGTCGCCAAAGATTATATAGTAGGATTCATATTTGAACATAGCTTCCAATTATATAATTTTTATAACATGCATTAACATTTTGTTGGTTAAATTTGAAGTTAAATTTGAGGTCAAAGTATGGGACTATAGACTAGACTGAGGTGGTAGCACACAGCCGCTTTCTACGCAGCGATACAACTGTCGGCCGGCTTGTAGGCGACCATTTCCTGCGTGTCCAACTGCTCTATGCGTGTGGTTGCTTGCAGTTCAGGCGGCCTCGGCGCGCTCTGCTCGCGTCCCACCACACGCACTCTTCTCTCGCGTCGCTCTGGGTGCTCTGCCCTTGGCCCTCCACGCGCGCCTCCAGTGTTTGGGGTCGGCGCACGATCACACACGTTCATGTGCATGCGGTTGCGCCGGGCGCGGAACAACGATGCAGTTACCCGCTATAAAAAATGCCATGTGCACGCGCCAAGAATCCACGCTGCCTGGCCCCCTTTTACTGCGGCCATTTGCCTTCATCTCTCATCTCACACGACAAAATAAGCACACCCATGAGGACACATACAGAGAGGACATCTAGCGGTTCCAATGGCGCTCCCAGCGACCGACGACGACAACGACGGGCAGTTCACCACGCAACATGTCATGGACACCCACGTGAGGGGGAAGGCTCTCTCGGTGGTGTACACAAACGATCCGGTCTCGGTGGAGAGCTCCAACCAAACTATGGAGTAGTTCCTTGCCGAGGACAAGTACCAAGTGGTCAGCTTCAACCTCAAGTACACCATGGGTCGCGCCGGGCATGATAAGAAGGTTGTCGTCACCCAGTTGTGCATGCGACATGATGTCCTCGTCTACCACTACCACCTGGCCACAACGCCTTGTGAGCGTTTCTTCAGGTTTATCACCAACGATCTAAAAGCACTCAAGGTTTTGGGCTTGAAATGCCCAAATCTTGTCAACATCCAGCGCCACTGCAAGGTCTGGGGCGGCGACAAAAACATACTGAACTCCCTGGTTGACCTCACCTCAGCCATCATCGACGCCTACAACATGACGATGAAGAATGAGAGCAATAAGGACAAGAACACCTGGCATAGTGTGTGGCATGAGAGATTGGATGAACAACAGGTCTAGTACGCGGCCATGGACGCGTCCACAAGCTATGAGATGTACAGGCGGATCGTTGACATGAGGAACTGTCTTCTTCCTGACACAAGAGAGGGATCGAGCCACATAGCAGTGGCGGGAGCGTCATAAGAAGTAGATGACTAGACGATCGTTTCTCCTACTTTAGAATGCATGCAATTTTTTATTGAGGTGTGTGCGAATGATCTGTATAGTCACTTATTAATTGGATGTTTATTTCAGTTATATATATAAATGTTATTCTACTATAGACAGAGCAAATCACATGGCTTATTAGCAACAATCGTCTGTGTTATTATTGGTCTTCACACACATTTCTGATTACAGACCTATTTGCCGCGTATCACACACATCTTGTTCAGTTGAACCGTTTCCATTGTGTTGCCTCATCACACACAGTTCATCCTAGTGAACGGTATGCTGTATATCGCACATGCCTTCATCTGGTTGCCCGTTTCTTTTGTTCCTCCTCATCCCAAACACTTAATTGAGCTGAACTGTATGCACTGCATCGCACGCGCAACTAAAATCTGAACCGTGTTTGATGCATCCGTCATCGCAAACGTTTTGCACCTTTTTTGACGGTTTTTTACACCACCGTTTGCGATTATGGCATCAGACACAGTTTCGTCGAAGGGTCTCTGACCGTAGTGTCTTGTTTGGACCATCCTGCAATAGTGTAGCGATTTTAGTTGCAAAAATTAGATAGTGCTAGTGATTTTTAGCTGCATATTTTGACAAATCATAGTGTTAAAGGTTGACAAATGGCAATGTTACAAGATAAACAAATGTCAATCTTTCCAGTTTGAAAAATGGCAACATACCCAAAATGACAGATGCAAATCTTACCCAATTGTTTCTATGTGGTTGCACACAAGTCATGCAACACAACCATTTGTGTTGAAGGGATGCACAAATCCTACAATGCGGGGGAAGACCATAGCTTTCACTTTGCATACGGGTGTTCTATCTAAAACGTTTGCAATCAAGAGCTGTAGAAATCATGCTCGGCACATTTTCCCTTGGCTTCCTAGGGAAGCTGTCGGTTTGCATACGGGTGTTCTAACTAAAATGTTTGTGATGAGCGTTTTATATTTAAATACCATTGATGTTTTTTTTCAAAAGAAAATCGATTGATAAGTCTATACATTAAGAGAGCAAAACGCAAGTTCATTCAAACCATATCTTTCATTCAGCCACACTGCGAATTTATATTCATATGATCGAGAATTCGAGATACAGTATTAAACCCCAAAAAAAACTATTTCCGGCAGCGGCGGAGGCGGCGTGCCACGCCGTCGTCGTTGTTGTCGTCCTCCGCCGTTCTTGAAGTCTTAAAGGCAGCACAAAATGTTCTTCACTTGTAAATCAAACATCATGTCGTCACGCGATCGACGGGCGGGGCACGGGAGGACAACAATTGGCTCTGCTAAGAGGTAGCGGTCGAAGACAACGTCCCATGCCGCTGAGGGGGCGCGCGCATGGGCAAGGGCGTGGCGGGTGCAGCCAAATGCATGGGGACCGGCGCCGCGGCGAGTGGAAGGGCGCGCACGGGCAGGGACATGGGCGCGACGGGTGCAGCCAAACGCACGGGGGCCGGTGCCACGGTGGGTGGAAGGGCGCGCATGGGCACTGGCATGGGCGCTGGCGCTAGCACGTACACAAGCTCGCGCGGGTCCGCGGAGACCTCACATACACCCGTGGCTTCCAGGTCTATGATAGTTCTCGGCGACCAGCCCGTCAATGCTACGGGGATGGTCACTGGCGTGGGCGCAGGGATGAGAGCTACGACGAGAGCGGGGGCAGCAACCACCGCGGCCAGCTCGTTCTGGGCCATGTGCATGAGGTCCCATTCCTCCTTATTTTCTATCTCCTCCGACTCGAAGTTGACTTCACCAAACTTGAAGACTAGTGGCAGATGATCATTCTGCGCCATGGCGTTGGTGGAGGTGTGCGGGAGGGAGGGGAATGAGAGGCGAAAAGTAAGGCCGCCCATATTAAACAGCGGCTCGGGCACCATTAGTGGAGAGGAAGGTGGACGACCATGGAAGTCAAAGGGCTCGCTTCCAAGTGAGCCTGCGCAGCATATAGCTCGCATGCTTTTCGATGAGCTTGCGTACTGGAGGACACCTTGCATGCCTCTTGGTCAGCCTACGCACCGGACTCCGCTCGCACGCCTCCCGTTCAGTCAAGGTCAAGGAGTTGTCCGCATGGCACCTCCTATAGCCATTAAAACGAAGACATGTGGCATCACGTTAATGGTTAATAAAATGCAACGAGTTGAATTATACAAATGTTTGAGATATTAAAGTGGCAGCTATTTTTTCAAAATGCCTTTGTTGGCTGTTATTCGAGTGCGCCTTCTCTCAAAATGGACACGAAAAATACCACAGGATGTCGGGTGCCATTCCATGAAAGCATGCCAAGTTTCATGAATTGCAGACCAATTTTGGATTTACTAGAATTTAAAAACAAAGTATCTCAACGTTTTGTTGGCGCTCAACGGTGCCCTAGTGTTTGAAATTCATTCCCATTTCTTGCATAGGACCTAAGCATGCACCCAAGGACACAGATTTGATTTTTCAACCAATTTATATGCATTAGAGCATGTGCATGTAGTTCAAATTTGAATTATGCACATAAATGCATTGAAAATTCAATTAATGCATAAAAATGTAGAAACGAACCACAAAAAATCCCAACAATTGACACAACACTCCTGTTGTTCTATGTTGACACGAGAATTTTTTTGAAAGCAATAAGAGGCAATGAATATCGTTACGTCCCCAAAGGTGGGACGTTCCCTACCGAAACCATCACGCTTGTTGTAAGAAGTTCTGGTTTTTGTGAGAAGCATATCCCCAAACCTGCCCCAAATGGGACAAAAAATTTACCACAGCATGTTGATGCCGCTCCCTGATAGCATAACAAGTTTCATGAATTTTGGACGAGCTTTGGATTTATTAGAATTTAAAAACCAGGTATCTCAATGTTTGTGGCAGAGTGACGGTGGTACGGTGTTTGACATTCATTCTCATTTCTTGCATGGGACCTAAGCATGCACCCGAGGACACATATTTGATTTTTCAACCAATTTATATGCATTGGAGCATGTGCATGTAGTTCAAATTTGAATTATGCACATAAATGCATTGAAAACTCAATTAATACATAAAAAATTTCCAAACGAACCACGAAAAATCTCAAAATTGACACAACACTCATGTTGTTCTATGTTGACACGAGAAAAATTTTGAAAGCAATAAGAGGCAATGGATATTGTTTCGTCCCCAAAGGTGGGACGTTCCCTACCGAAACCATCACGCTTGTTGTGAGAAGCTCTGGTTTGTGAGAAGCATATCCCCAAACCTGCCCCAAATGAGACAAAAAATTTACCATAGCATGTTCATGCCGCTACATAATAGCATGCCAAGTTTCAAGAATTTTGACGAGCTTTGGATTTACTAGAATTTAAAAACCAGGTATCTCAATGTTTGTGGCCGAGTGACGGTGGTAGGGTGTTTGACATTCATTCCCATTTCTTACATGGGACCTAAGCATGCACCCAAGGACATAGATTTGATTTTTCAACTAATTTATATTCATTAGAGCATGTGCCTATAGTTCAAATTTGAATTATGCATGTGAATGCATTGAAAATTCAGTTAATGTATAAAAATGTCCAAGCGAACCCCGAAAAAATCCCAAAAATTGACACAACACTCCTGTTGATCTATGTTGACACTAGGAAAAAATTTGAAATCAAGAAGAGGCAACAGATATCGTTTCGTCCAGAAAGGTGAAACGTTCCCTACCGAAACCATCGCACTTGTTGTGAGAAACCATCACACTTGTTTATGAGAAGTATATACCCAAACCTACCCCAAATGGGACAAAAAATGTACCACGGCACATGTTGATGCCGCTCCATGATAGCATGCCAAGTTTCATGGATTTCGAACGAATTTTGGATTTACTAGAATTACAAAAGCAAGTACGTCGACGTTTGCCGGAGAGCCATGATGTCGTGGTGTTCGAATTTCATCCCCATTTCTTGCATGGGACATAAACATAAACCCATGGACACATATATGATTTTACAACCCTTGTTCGTGCGCCAGAGCATGTGCATGTAGTTTAATTTTGAATTGTTCTCCTGAAATGGCTAGAAAACCAATTTAATGTATAAAATGTTCAAACGAACCTGAATAATTCCAATTCTTTTATGACACACATATAGTTGCATGTTCACTGTAGATAAAAGGTCTACCATTCAAGCACAGTCCATTTCCGCTGTGGTCCCATTATGTAATTCAAATCAAGATGAAAAATCAAGTAGATCACACACAGTTTATTATCACCAACCATGTGAGATGCAGCGCAAAATATCCTGGAGCACCGTCGGTGTATAGTACACCTATGGCTTACGCGAGAAGGCGCGTTGGCTATAGTCCACAGCCGGCATCTCAAGCACACTAGCTCGCTCCCCAAATATCATTTCACTATTCAATCATCGCCGGTGAAAGATGGGCACGTGGACCCGCGTCGTGAGGGCATCATCGATGGCCCACTCTGGCGACAGCGCGGCCACAGCCGCCATGCGAGTGCTAACAAGGTGCATGAGCACGGCCGGAATCTGCGACCAGGCGGCCAAGGCAGCCCAAACGGCGGCTGTTGTTTCTCAGGTAGCGGCAGCAACATCTGCCTCGGGGATAGCAACTGGCAAGAGCGGCACATCAGTTGTCTGTTTCGTAGCAGCGGCCTTAGCCCTAATGGAGGCCACCCACGACCATGTCGAGGCTGCACACGCCCAGCTCCTGGCGGTCACCGCACAAATCGAATGAAGCTTCTCCGACAATGGTCGGCAACCCATGGCCGAAGAGCTGGCAATCGCCGAGAGCGTTCGAGCAGCTGTCCATTCCTCTGTTGCATACCTTGCGACGACGGAGCCCGTCCAAGCCTAGATCGCGCCCGCCCATGCCCAGCTCGTGGCGGTCTTTTCCAAAGAGATGGCGGATGCGGATGGCGACATTGCTTGCCGAGTATGGTGTGATGGGTGCCATGGAGTCCCTTCCCCAGGAGACCATCGGGCTTGAGCTGGACATGGAAGCGGCGGCGGAGATCGACGAGCACCAACCGTAGTAGTACTCTTTGTTTTGTTTAATTAAGAGCACCAGTATTTAATTTGTTAGAGTAATGTTTAGGTCAGCTAGCTCTGTTTAATTGTTGAACTTGCTCGATTAAGAAGTGTGGGTGTGCTGTCACTAGTGCAGAACTGGGCAATAGCACCGGTTCGTAAGGACATTTAGTGCCGGTTCGATAACTGGCACTTAATTGTGGGCACTAAATCCCCCCCTCGCCTTAGTACCGGTTCAGCACGAACCGGTGCTAAAGGGCAACCACGTGGCACGAGCCAGCTCCGGGGGCACGTAGGACATTAGTACCGGTTGGTAACACCAACCGGTACTAAATGTTTGGGTGTGTTTTGGTTTTATTTTTTATTTTTACTTTAATTTTGCGTTTTCAATTTAATTTAGTGATTGTTTTACATTATAATGAGTTGTTAAATCATTAGGTGAAAGTACCGCAGATTAGTTTGACTGGATGCATGTGGATCAAAGCTAAGTCATCAAGTATATGCCATATCCATACTATATATACTTGATCACCTAATTAAGTGATCGAGGTAATATGGATATGGCATATACTTGATCACTTAGCTAGAATCCATCCAGTTGAAACTAATATGTGGTTTCTTTCATAAATGATATAATAACTCATCATCATCATCATCATCATCATCATATTAATACAAAAACTCTTGCATCATATATATCATCACCAACAACAGTTTTCATAGCTAGCTAAAAATCATCATATAATAGTCATCTCATTACCACTACTTAATCATCATATAGTCATTACCGCTATCTAATCACCACCAACACTAGCTTAAATAAGAAACATTCACTTGTACCAGAAGCAAAGATATCATCGAGTTCAACATGGTAATGATATTATAAGCGTTCATAACACCACAAAAGCAAATCACTCTTTGATATTAAGTTCAGGGCGAAGAACACGGACATGAGAGGACAAGTACTAAGAGCATGAACTAGCTAATCACTCCTGCTGCTCTCTCTCAGGTAAAATAGCATAGAACATGTATAGCTTTCCTGATTCATCATATTGAAGCATGCAGATGAACCTGTCTCATAATCGTGGGTTGCACTTCTGATTGCTGCCCCGTAGTACTTATCTACGATCGTTCACAATTTTGCTCCAGTCTTTTACTATTAAGCATTCCTCGCTATTAGAAATCCTGAATGCACTAAAGTGCATTGTAGGATATCTTGGCCATAAGCTAACAATATTCATGGTACCTTTAGTCTCGATCCAATCAGGCACAACATTCATCGGGAGTCCCTGTTAAAGAACATCGTATAGTAACATACTTAGCAATGAAGTTTAGCTTAAAAAATAATGTATGCAAAAGATGCACTGAGGAGAAATAGTAGAAATCTTACCATCTTTCCTAAATATATGAGACCGTAGTTCAGTACGAACACTATTGGTCACACGTTTTGAGTACTAACATTTCTAAGTGCAGGAAAAAAAATTGTCTTGACAACATCAAGATCCTCAAGCAATGAAACATAATGACTTGTCTCCTCGCAGTTTAGTTCAGCCCCGGGACAGTGGACGGTCCTGTCTACCAAGCACCTGACATGTTTGCTTGATTGGAAATAAGCTGTCAATATAAATTACTTATCAACTATTTTTGAATAAACAATATCGAAGACATAAATATGGTTGAGAAACTCACATAATGGTAGAACTGGAGGCGTCTGCACAGCGACCCAGATGTCTCTATTACCTTCAATATCATCTTCCGAACGAATATCAAAGGTGATAACCATATCAGGCTCAAATGCATAAGCCTTGCATAGTGCTTGCCAAGTTTCTCATTCAAAATAGGTGTATGTCTCTGCATTGTATAATTTGACGTTGAAGGTATAACCATGCTCGGTCTTCAAGTAAACTTTTTTTACCTCCATAGTTTTGTTAGGACTGAAACCTATCTTATCCAAGACAAAAAGTCTTGCATGGCAGGGGATACGCTAGTAGAATAGTGAAAAAATTAAAATTAAAAGTTGAAGCAAATGAAGTATAAGTCATGCTTAATTATGAAAAAAGACTTGTCGTTCTGACTTACTGTATCCACTTCGAAGTACTCATCCAGCTTGATGCTGAAGCACCTATCATCAACTAGAAAATTTCTGCCGCATAGGCCGCGCTGGTCTTCGCAGTATTCGCACATAATAAAATCGTGTTCGTCGTCAGACGACATTCCTATGTTCATACGTGAAACATTAAACACTTATTAGTTCTATTAATTCAACTAGTTTTGTTAATTCAACTAGTTCAACTAATTAATTCAACTAATTCAACTAAGCACTTACGAAAAATATACCTAAATAAAGTAGCTCAACTAATTCAACAAATAGTTCAACTAATTAATTCAACTAATTCAACTAAACTAGTTCTATTAATTTTCTTACTAAAAATAAGGTAGCTAGTTCTATATAGTAAAATGTTAATTAGATAATCAAATCTCATATAACTAAATTAAATATATATCTAACATATAATTTATATCTAATTCATCTAACACTTGACATTAATATCTAACATATGTTCATATATAGGTGAAACATTAAACACTTACTAGTTCTATTAATTCAACTAAATAAACTAGTTCTATTAATTCAACTAAGCATTTACTAAAAATAAACTAGTTCTATATATAAAGTAGCTATATATAGTAATATTTTAATTAGATCATCAAATCTCATATACCTAAATTTTCTTACTAAAAATAAACTAGTACTAATTCAACTAGCTAGTTCAACTAAGCATTTACTAAAAATAAACTAGTTATATTAATTCAACTAGTTCAAATAATCTCATATACCTAATTAATTAATATCTAGCTAATTCATCTAACAATTGACATTAATATTTAACTTCTCTATCTAATTCATCTAACATTAAAATTCTAACATTCTTATCTAGGTAATTCATCTAATTCGATCATCTAATTAACAATTTGATATGCATTAATCTAAAAAACGGAAACAGAAAATAAGTAAAAAATGTGTGTGTGTGTGTGTGCGCGCGCGCGTGCGTGTACGTGCTTGTGTATGTGTGTGTGTGTGTGCTTGTGTGTGTGTGAGTGTGTACGATCGAGGGCGGCGGCGTACGGGCGGCGGGGGTGATACGGCAATGACGGGGGCGGCGCGAGACGGCGATGAAGGGCGGCGGGGGCGGCGACGATGACGGACGGCGCGCGGCGGGGGCGGCGAGCGGCTGGGGCGGCGCGAGACGGCGACGACGGGCGATGACGAGCGGCGGGGGCGGCGACGACGACGTACAGCGCGCGGCGGGGATGGCGGCGAGGGCGGCGCACGATGGGCGACGGCGTGACGGCGGCGGCGGCGGCGATATCGGGCGATGAAGCTAGTTGGATAGAAGACGGGCGGCGCGCGGATGAAAACTGGATTTTTCGTAAGTGCCATATATATAGGAGGGACCTTTAGTACCGGTTGGTGGCTCCAACCGGTACTAAAGGCCAATTTTGGCCAGGTCAAGAGGCGGGAAGCGGACCCCTTCAATACCGGTTTGTGGCTCCAACCGGTACTAAAGGCCCCCCATTAGTACCGGTTGGAGCCACGAATCGGTACTAAAGGTGTTGCGCTGCTACCCGCGGTGCACAATGTTTAGTCCCACCTCGCCGAGCGAAGGGCAGCCACACTGGATTATAAACCCAGCCGCGGCTGCTCCTTCGAACTCCTCTATATAGCAGGCTTCTAGGCCTAACTATGGCGCGCTGCCCTATGAGTCTGCCGGACCTTCTGGGCCTGAATTTGCACACCCTAGGTCTGGCAGGCCCACTGGGCAGCGCCCCAACAATTTTTTTATAGTTTTTTCTTTTCTGCATTATTTATTTTCTTCTATTTATTTTTGAGTAATTTTTTATATAGTTTTTTTCTTCTCTGCATTATTTATTTTCTTCTATTTATTTTTGAGTAATTTTTTATATAGTTTTTTTTCTTTTATGCTTTATTTATTTTCTTCTATTTATTTCTGAGAAATTTTTTTCTGTATTTAGTTTCTTTGTGACCCTCTCTACTCTTTCGCACATTCTATGCGGGTGAAATGATGATACGATGTTAAGTTTCAACATTTTCAGAGTTCATTTTTTAGTGATTTTCAATTTTATGGTGTTTTAGCTCTCTAAACAATTCGGTAAATGACTGAAAAATAGCAAATGATGTCAGAACATGTTGGAAATTGATGACATCGCTTTGAATGCTGCATAATGAACGCAACAGAAGTCGGGATTTCAAATAAGTATAAAAAACATTAAAGTGCCCGTGTAACAGATGAGTTCTCGTCCGAAACCCTGATACTCCGAAAGACATTGTCCAGTTTGTACACGAAGTGCGTCCAGTTTTTGCAGTGACCCTCTCTACTCTTTCGCACATGCTATGTGGGTAAAATGATGATACCATGGCAAGTTACAACATTTTCAGAGTTCATTTTGTAGTGATTTTCAATTTCATGGTCATTTAGCTCTCTAAACAATTCGGTAAATGACTGAAAAACAGCAAATGATGTCAGAACGTGTTGGAAATTGATGATGCCGCTTGGAATGTTGAGTATTGAACGCAAAAGAAGTTGGGATTTCAAATAAGTATAAACAACATTGAAGTGCCCATGTAACAGATGAGTTCTCGTCCGAAACCCTGATACTCCGAAAGACTTTGTCCAGTTTGTACACGAAGTGCGTCCAGTTTTTGCCGTGACCCTCTCTACTCTTTCGCACATGCTATGCGGGTGAAATGATGATACCATGGCAAGTTTCAACATTTTCAGAGTTCATTTTGTAGTGATTTTCAATTTCACGGTCATTTAGCTCTCTAAACAATTCGGTAAATGACTGAAAACAGCAACGATGTGAGAGCTTGTTGGAAATTGATGACGCCGCTTTGAATGCTGCATACTGAACGCAAAATAAGTCGAGATTTCAAATTAGTTTAAAAAACATTGAAGTGCCCATGTAACAGATGAGTTCTCGTCCGAAACCCTGATACTCCGAAAGACATTGTCTAGTTTGTACACGAAGTGCGTCCATTTTTTGCCGTGACCCTCTCTACTCTTTCGCACATGCTATGCGGGTGAAATGGTGATACCATGGCAAGCTTCAACATTTTCATAGTTCATTTTGTAGTGATTTTCAATTTCACGGTCATTTAGCTCTCTAAACAATTCGGTAAATGACTGAAAAACAGCAAATGATGTCAGAGCGTGTTGGAAATTGATGATGCCGCTTTGAATGCTGCGTACTGAACGCAAAAGAACTAGGGACTTCAAATAAGTTCAAAAAAAATTGAAGTGCCCGTGTAACAGATGAGTTCTCGTCCGAAACCCTGATACTCCAAAAGACATTGTCTAGTTTGTACACGAAGTGCCTCCAGTTTTTGCCATGACCCTCTCTACTCTTTCGCACATGCTATGCGGGTGAAATGATGATACCATGGCAAGTTTCAACATTTTCATAGTTCATTTTGTAGTGATTTTCAATTTCACGGTCATTTAGCTCTCTAAACAAATCGGTAAATGACTGAAAAATAGAAAATGATGTCAGAATGTGTTGGAAATTGATGGCGTCGCTTTGAATGCTGCATACTGAACACAAAAAAATTCTGGAGTTCAAATAAGTTTAAAATACATTGAAGTGCCCGTGTAACAGATGAGTTCTTGTCTGAAACCCTTATACTCCGAAAGACATTGTCCAGTTTGTACACGAAGTGCGTCTAGTTTTTGCCGTGACCCTCTCTACTCTTTCGCACATGCTATGCGGGTGAAATGATGATACCATGCCAAGTTTCAACATTTTCAGAGTTCATTTTGTAGTGATTTTCATGTTCACGGTCATTTAGCTCTCTAAACAAATCGGTAAATGACTGAAAAACAACAAATGATGTCAGAACATGTTGAAAATTGATGACATCGCTTTGAATGCTGCATACTGAACACAAAAAGTCCAGAATTCAAATAAGTTATTAAAAATAAAAAAGAGGTGCAATGTTGGTTAATTTGCTTCAAGCCTTTCGAAATAGTGTAGGATGCACCGCACATAGCTCCGTGCAATCTATGCTATTTCGAAAGGCTTGAAGCGAAGCAACGTGCAGGTGAGCATTGCGCCTCTCCTTCATCGTCTCTGCACTCACGGCTTATAAACCGCTCATACTGCCTCTCTCTTGGCGAGGTGGGACTAAAAATCAGCTTACTAAGAAACTCTAGTACCGGTTCATGCCATGAACCGGTACTAAAGGTCTTCGTGGGGCCCCAGCCTGACCACAGCCTGACACAGCCTCACTAGTACCGGTTTGTGGCATGAACCGGTGCTAAAGGTTGCCCATGAATCGGTACTAATGATGTCCGCCCGCCTAGCCGTTGGAATCGGCACTAATGGACACATTAGTGCCGGCTCAAATTCAAACCGGCACTAATGTGCTTCACATTTGACCCTTTTTCTACTAGTGTGTAGTCTCCTTTGTGTACCCAAATTATGCAATGACGTGGATGACCACTGTAACCATGGAAATTCGAACCAAAATTTTTGACGTTCAAACTCATCACATGTGGGTTGAGCTATCTGAATTGTTTGTCATGTTCACATATCGTACACAGTTCTGAATAAGGGACCGTGTCTGATGACACTTTTCGCGCCAGTTTTTTCGCTGAAGCGATTCCAAATTTTCAGCTTCCTCGGAAATATCTACCTCCCCGCCCCTCCCCCTTACCAAAAGCCACATTTCCCCTGTTTCCACCTTCCTTTCCAAGTTAAAACCTTCACTCCTTGCTTGCAGCGCCGCCTCCTCGCCGGCGATCCTCCTTCACGTTGCTCGGCCTCGCCTATCCAGGCAGGTAATCCACACCAGACCTCAATCCTCCTCCTCCTTCCACATCCCACATGCCCCCACCGCCGGCGCGAGTGTGAAACCTTCCACCCAAATCACCGTCCCCTCCACCAAATAAGCACTACCCTATGCCATGGTGCACGCAACATAGCTACGATCTCAAGGAGCATTTGGCAACGGAGAAGAAAATTGCGACCGCACACGCAGATGAGGTCGCGATGGCTGCTATTCGTGCCGACCCATAGATCTTCGAGGAGCACCTTGCCGTCGAGGCCACCTTCGACGCCTCGCGCGCCGACGCCACAACACGGTTGGCTGCTTTAGACGATAGTTCGTGTCGTTTTCTCGAGGCCACCGTCGGTGCCTTCGACGAAGACTACGAGGTGTTTTCTTAGCGTGCACGTGCTTACCTCATCTCAAGAGCCAGTAGGTTGGTGCCCAGAGCGGATCAAGCAACTCACCACTACGACGAGGGCACCCACAAAGTGGAGGCCTCGCCCTGTTCCATGTCCAAGGAGCAAATCGTCATCGATATCTCCGACAATGAGGAGTAGCTTGTCTTATGAGCTCATTATAAGGACCCATGTTCAGTTTGCTAGCTACTGCCTTTCCTTAAAAATTCTAGTGCATTGTGCTATCTACTTTTACCATGCAATCTTCTTCTCTAGAGTATATGTTCTATATGTCGTGCAATGTGGTGTTCGGTTAAATGTTTGGTTCAATCTGCAAATGTGATGCTCAATTCTTCAGGGTGCAATTTTCCAAGTTGTCTAGCATGCTTGGTTTGGTTAACTGTCTGATATTCTTTTACGAGTATGTCATATTGTGCAATGTGGTGCTTAGTTAACGTTTGGTTCATTTGTTGTGGTGTTTAGTTAACTGTTTGGTTCAATTCTGCAATGCGATGTTCATTTGTTCTGGGTGAATTATGTTATCTTATACCATGTGAAAAATAAATTTAATTTGGTTGTACTAAATACATGAGAAACAAATACAATTGATGTATTTCCAAGTTGTTAATCATGCTTGGTTTAGTTAACTGTCTGATCTTCTATTAGGAGAATGTTATATTATGTAATGTGGTGCTCAGTTAACGTTTTGTTCATTTGTTGTGGTGTTTAGTTAATTGTATGTTTCAATTCTACAATGCGATGTTCAATTGTTGTGGCTGCATTCTATTATTATATACCATGTGAGAAATATATTTAATTTGGTTGTACTAAATATACGAGAAACAAATACAATTGATATATTTCCAAGTTGTTAAGCATGCTTCGTTTGGTTAACAGTATGATCTTCTATTAGAAGTATGTTATATTGTGCAATGTGGTGCTCAGTTAACGTTTGGTTCATTTGTTGTGGTGTTTAGTTAACTGCACGTGCATGGTTCATTGTCTAATAGCACATTATTGTGCAGTTGTAGGAACCATTCTAATATTTAGGTTTTAAACAATTTGGTCTTGCACATGTAGGTCCTGCTATAAGAGGTTTTGACCCACTGTTCGACCCTTTTTGCATATGGGGAAATGAGTTGTCCATGAATATCAATCAAGTCAAGAAACTCAGAAAGATTGTTAGGATAATGAAATTAGCGACAAAAATAAGATCATTGTCTGCACAACGAAGAATACATCAGTTCACTACAAGATGGTACTAACTATTATACCTTGCCATTTTTTATTCCTTTGCCCCATTTCCAATATAGAGAAGATATTTATGCACATTCTTGTTTTCAGGCCTTTCTAAAGCAGTTCACTGATGATTACCTCTCAAACCACCTCTATGGTCAGGAGGCGAGGAAGGTTTTCATACAACACCCACAGTTCAATATTGAAGTATTTCTGAAGAGGACGAAGGACGGATGGTCAATCGTCCACAGGCACCGGCCTAAAGTTGCCAAGACCTTCAACATGAATGAAGGATCGATATTCACCTTCCGCTTCAGCAGTTTTCCAAATGAGATGCATCTTTCTATGTACCATATATGATGCTAATTTCGAAAGGTTCTACATGTTGCATGTGAAACTTGGTGCTGGTGCAGTTGTGTAATGGGGTAGCTGAGTGCTGAAGCTATATCATGTTGTACTCGGATGTATTTTAATTATGAAATTCTTCTTCCTTAATATGGAAATGAAATATATTCCGTTCTTAATATGAATGTCAATTGTATTAATAAATGGATTATTAATAATAGGGAAATTAGCCTGCTAATTGGGTTTTGCTATTGCAAATGATTATTGAAAAATTAACGTGGGTGATGACCTCAGGCAACGCACATAGTTTTTAGGAATAAACCATGTTGGATCAATGAACAATCACATACGACTTTCTCTTGAAAACTGTTTGCGTTAGGCCACCTTGCGCAAACGTTTACCACATAGAAACTGTGTGTGATGGACAACATTTGCCACACAGTTTCTTCTACGGACCGTGTGTGATGCATTCAATAACGCAAATGATAAAATTGTTAATATCATCTACAATGGCAACACTATCACAAATGATTTAACGGGAAAAATTATGTGTGATGTACCTGTGAACGGAAATGTTTTCCTTGGAGTGACTGTGTGGGATGTATATACGAATGTAAACGTTTAGCGGGGACTGCCTGTGTGGGATGTACTTGCGACCCGAAACAATTTCGCCTGTATAATTGTATTTTTTAGCTCTACTGTACATATTTCCGTATTTGAGCACTCGCTGGATGCACACAAACTCATTTTGCCGAGCATGTGTGCCAGGAGGGCATATCCCCGACGGTTTCTTGGTCGTGTGGGAAGGACCCCCCTATCGCCATCACTCACTAGGAGACGGTTCCAAATGCCGTCGCGAAAAGGGGTTAAAAACCGTTTGTATAACACCGACGTGTACCAGTGTTGGGAGGTCATCGTGGTCTTTGGTAGGGGAAGACAAGTTGCGAGAAGAGCATCACTTCCTAGGAGTTTTCTATAAAATGTTCTGTTCTTGGGTGGTTGAACGCAACCTTCTCCATATGTACCACTGGTTTCGCATCTAACGAATCATAATGCCAGATCTTATGATTGCATCTCAAGCATAGATTGCATACTAGTCGTGCCCTATCTATTAAGCGTTTGCCGCCGGTATGAAAAATGCTAGGACTTTTTTTAGATAATACAAAGACCATATACATTGTACTATTGTTCGTAAAGGTATATTGTGGATGTTTATCTCTAGTTTTTGTTCTATTTGTGTTCTTTATTTTAGAGATTAAAGATGTCTGATCCACTGGCTAGCCCTAGAGAACATAGACGAAATAGATAAGTGAGTTTGGGCAAAGCTTTGGACCCCTCTGTGTTATTCATAATTCCGTGAGTGACAATAATGGGACTATATAGTGCACACCAAGAATGGAAGTCTGGATTCTATCGGGACCAGTTATTCGCTCAAGTCGTAATGGTTATCCATAGATCATAATGCTTTGGTCTGATCATTTTTGACCTTAATACCCTCTACGGCTACGTGCATCATTAGTGTCGGGAAGCGGACAAATAACATAACCACTCCAATGAAAAGGATAAAGTAGGATGAATACAACAATGGCGGAACTGGGTTCAATGAGTAGACAACAATGAATGGATTTGATGGAGGGATAGTAATACATAACATCTAGATTCAAAGGATATTAAATAGGTTACCAATTAATGGAATTGTATTTAATGAAAACTAATATAGTAACAATGTAAAAAAATGCAAGTGAACAAGGAATTTATTAGACATGACCAACAAGCATCCCAGCCCGGGAGTCAAAGGGTAAAGTTCACAATTATACCCTCTTAGGGGGGCTGGGCTAGCATTAACATATTATGCCAGAATCACACGAGTTCCACAAGAGCAGAGCCCTTTGGTCACTTGGAGCTCAACACTTACTAGCTAGTATATACATGAGGACCCATCACAAATACTCAGAACAAGTTTTGTCCCAAACGGAGAACTTAATAAGTCTCATACCTGAACTATGAATGGTAAAATATGCTTGATACCAATATAGATTAAATGCGATATATGGAAATTAATGAGGTTAGTGTTGTCAGGCTCAAATATGAAGCTTCATGTCTCTCGAGGGAGAAAAAGTTAAATCATGGAGATTTCTTGTTTAGCGGAACACATTTATTTCCAATGGTATTTTGGCAAATGACATATAACAAGTGAAAATAATATATATCTCATTGTACTATGAGATAAATGCTAATAAGAGATCATGTACTAGCTCTCTCTGGGCGCCACATCATCTATAGTCATTCTAAAAGCTGAAACTACATTTAGTGCCCCTACTGGTTTTTGATGATTAATGACAAACATTTAAGGGACTATTTTGCTTGATGAGTATGCACACATGTGGCCCCATAAGATATTTGTCTAACTAATGGATTTTAACCCCTAAAAATGTTGAAGACATGATTGTTGCCTCAAGTCTTGGTGGAGTTTATAGTTCATAGTGCCTCAGTGAGTCAATTTGAGTATAGGGCAAAATGTATTGTTAAGATTGGTTGGATATCGTGGTTAGACAGTGAAACTTGCTGATGCTCAGATAGAACCCAACCAAATACACAATTTATCCTTTGCGATCTCTTTGAGATGCATTAGTTACGTTCGGTTACATCGTTTTGATATCGGTGTCATCGAGGGTGACATCTCTTGAATGTGTATTAATTAGTATTCGACATGGCTGAGTGCTCAAGATATAGTTATCAAGTTCAGAGTCTCCGGTTATGAAATATGTGTCATCGCCCTTACTTCAACATCGTGATTTAGGGAACTTAATCATTGGGGTCACCTAGGTGTTTCTGGTTCTTCGCAAGTTATGTTCGACTAGAACCACTGGAAATTTCTTGTGTTGTAAACCCACGTTCTATTGTGCACCTAGTACTGTAGTATTGACTGCTAGCTGAATGACTTGGAGTTGCTGGCTAGTGTCTCGGTGCTGCTGAGTTGGGAATCCAGAAGAATAACATCTAGTTTTCGGAGCATACGTACAAGTAGTACCCTGCCTTGCTTGTTTGGGTGGACACTCCAACTCATTTATTTCACTCTCATACTTTGTGTTCCCACTCCTCTGTGTTATGGAGACACATATTAAAAGTGGTAATCTTGGAGAGAGTAGTTGAGTTGTGATTGAGTATCATGGAAGAACATCTTCAAGCCAAGAGATTTTACCTGTTAATCTTGGAGAATTTCCATTCCCTAGACGGGTAGGGGTTATTTTAGAACATACATCACGTGGATCTACTCCGATGAAGTTTGTAAGGATCCAAGGATCACCTCAATATCCACCTCGAGTGATTGGATGATTTCTGTGTGAACTTGCCTCAAGGATAAGAAGTTGAAGTCTAAGTGACTTTGGAGCATCGTGCTCAACCTTCCAAACGAAGACGTAGAGTACTGGCCAAGAACTTATTCATACTTGTTCTTGATATATGCTGGTTTATGATCTGGTTGCCGCATAGATGTAGTTCTAGTGTTTCATACCTGCCTCCTCCTTTACCTTTTGGGAATAAATCTTAGAATCTGCTATTCATCCCATCTAGCTGGTAAACCTTGACCTTTCAATGTCCCATCCACATAATAGATATGGGCTATACATGCAATGTAATTTTGCCTTGCTCACCTTCTTCTCTCACAAAGTGTAAGTTTACAACCCACTCATATTCTTCGACTTACAAATATGATGTGTCAACTTGTATAGCCTACTTAATTCACCCTGTGGTACTTGCTCTAAGAAATAAAGAGATCACAATGGTAAATATCTCTTTATAATAAGATCAACAAAATAGTGTGTGAAAGGACTAAGTACATCGATGTAATGAGAATATACTATAATACCAGAGTTGCTACTTGCCTGACCGGTAGGACGGGCATACCATACGGTTGCTTCCAACATGAACAAAAGCAGAACCAACATGAGTCTCTTTGCTCCTTCTTCTTGATGTGATTGCAACAAAATTTCTTTTTAACATAGTACAATCGTAGATGCCCACATACACACACATACACTCACCTCTATGAACGCACGCACACACACCATACCCCTATAGGCACATCGTAGTGGACAGGAACATCTCCTCACACTGAACGAAAGATTGCCGGAAAGCCTAAAATAAATCCAGAAAAATGTACACACTGGTGTCAAGTCCTGGACTAGAACTCTAGTGGGATGGTCCCACTAAAGAAAACTAATCGTTTGAGCTACGTCCAGTTCGTATCCGACTAGATTTCTGGTCCTATGAACCTACTTCAACAACACCCTGCTTGCCTTATATACTGGCTAAAATGTAATTAACTAGTCATATGTGAAGGTATCAAACTTTCCCAGCCGCAGACACCAAGTGTTCGTAACTCTCAACCGCTCTGACGGGTTCAGTCGGTGTCCCGCCGCTATTGTCATATTGTGCCGCTGGCTACTACTTGTATTACAAGTTTTTTTCTCAAGGGTGATGGTATGGTAGGATGATAGCCTTGATTACTTTCTGCCTGCATTTCGATGTTTCTTTTTGATTTCCCAGAAGAGTTTTTACTGCTAGTTTGGTCAATAGATCTGAACATAAAAAAATGTTGGCAAAAGAATGACCCATATATGCTATTGCCCAAACACCAAAGCACATATAATGGAAGCACCACTTAGTGTGAAAATATAGAAGATATTAGCGATGGCTATAGTATCTTGGATGGATGCAAAGATATATAATAGCAGGAAGGAGAGCATCCTGTCCTGGTTGGAGACTGTTTCGGTAAGGAATTGTCAAGAAGGCAAGTAGTGTGAGGAAACACAATTATGTCTTTTAAGGGAGTTTGGGCCTAATCTCAATTGGAAATAAATTATCAGTCTGATGTATTTTAGGGATCTACGCAACTTGTTCCTAGTCGGTCAACCAATAATAGTGTCTACTGCTATTGCTAATTAAACGCGATAGCCTTGCAAAGACACATATCCTAGAGTGCATGAACACACCATATACCCTGACAAGCAAAAAAATATTTGTAGTTCTTTGCAGATGTTCCCAATACCATGACACATGTTTCGAATTCCCACGAGAACGATATCCTTTACCACCAATGATGCAGATTAAAAGTTTGTTCACTATGACTCGAGCACTTGTTGAATCACTGCGCGAATTCCCACGAGAACGGTATCCTTTACCACCAATGATGCAGATTAAAAGTTTGTTCACTATGACTCGAGCACTTGTTGAATCATTGCGCAAAAACTGGATTTTAATGATAACCCCATGAAGAATAGTCCAGACACACCGAAATGCCGTTGAGGAGGAAGGGTCGGGTGTTGATGCTCCACCACGTCCACAATGGATGGATCAGTTCAATCCATCGCCGGGAGGTAGATGCGGTGGAAATTTCTCCTGGTCAGCCTCCTACGACAGGTAGGGCACTTCTTCTGAAATCGGATGGAGGCCTATATGCATTTCTTGCAGAAGATGTGGCCGCAGATAGTAGACGACGCATCGATCAGCTCATTGATGCAGACTGGGCAGGTGAACTTTGGTTCCATTGGGAGATCCTTCATAGGCGCCGGGCGTGCCTGCGCCACCTTTGGCTGCAGTGTTTAGCGGAGCTTTTGGGATACATATATGTAAAGCAGTAGCATAGTGTAGAGTTATTACAGAGAATCTATTGGCTTCACGTGTATCTAGATTGTGTGTTAAAAGGTTATTGTTGGACGCTCCAGAAAGATCATGACTTGTAGGGTTTATCCCTAGTGAAAGCATTGTGTTCACATGCCCATCAGAAGCTCCTTCTTGAAAAAACAATGCAAGACATACGAAGTTATTAAACGGGAAATATGGTCAGGCAAACTAGGGGGAAAATACTCCCAAGACTTAATAGTCTATGTGTAATTGGAAAATTCAGATATGAATATGGGTAAATTGTTCCGTTAATACATCTTTCAGGTTAGCATTTTACTTGAAGCTATTTTATCACATAATAGCTACTTAGTGGATGCATGGCTTCATTCTGAACACCGATGCTGGACTAAAAAACAGTGGTGTTTGTTACCACATAAGTTGATTTTTATCCAGCATGGTACGCTGCTGGCTGTTCGCTTCCTAGACTAGAAGCCCCACACCAATGTCTACATATCCAACTAATCTTAGTCATCAAACCATATGTTAATCCAACGACTTACATTGCTACAATGGTGAGCGTTGAACATATTTAGCATGCAATAAATATCATACCAAATATCAATATCGGCATTAATTTACCACATAATTGATGCACGATTAATATTCTACCTACCTATCCACGTGTGGCTAATATCATATCTAATGTTAAACGATATGTCAATCTTAGGCATCGAACCAATCCAACGACTTACATTGCTGCAATAGTGAGCGTTGAACGTGTTTAGCATGCAATTAATATCATACCAAATATCAATATCGGCATTCATTTACCGCATAATTGATGCACAATTAATATTCAACCTAATATCAACGTACCTGTAGCAAATATCATATCTTATATCAACACCCATTCAATGTACACATTTACTAGTAGCCATAATAAGGATATGTATGAGCAAGATCTCAGAATATCTATCTGTACCTGGCAGGGAGGTATGCATGTTGGCATTCTGCAGAACCATGTCTACACTAGACGACAAAGGGCCAACATTGCCCGTCACATAAGACATTCTAGAATTTTTGCTTGCACCTTGCATGATACTGGATGTCAGGTTCATCGCCCCATAGCCAGGGGAAGGTGCTATCTGTCTTAATGATTGTTCATTTTGTCGGTATTGTCAGTTCTGAGCCGTGTAGGTCTCGATAGCAAACATCATTGCTGGTGGCATTGGTCGCCTCGTCATGTTATAGTACTCCATCTTCCCAAACAACAAGAGATATCAACAACTCACATGATTAATTAAATGGTAATATTTGATATCTTGCTCGGAAATGGACTTGGTTGCCTGAAAACCAAAGATCCAAAAAAGAAGGAAAGAGAGGAACACCTTGTTTGGGTATTTTCTAAACAAGATTTCCTCGAGCCAGCTCGCGAGCGCCCGGACCACACGTGTGCCGGGGATCAATATATAGCCAGCGGGTGCTGGGCGAGTGCCGCAATCCCCTTTCTATATCTAGCCGGACCACACGTAATTACTTCCTACCAGAGAATGAGATAATCGCCCTACGGCCGGTGACATGCGTCAGACTGCAGCTGGTTGATATGCGTGGTGCTTGCATTATTTTTGGATTTATTTCAGAATTTTCGGCAATGCACTTTCAGTGGGAGGAGAAGTTCCCGTCGACGACGAGGCACCTACGGTAACTTCGTAAATATCAAGATGATATGCCGATTCAGTCTTTCGGAGGTGCTCACAGGGGCAGGGCGTGCGTGTGTGCGTTCATAGGAATGAGTGTATGCACGTGTATATGAGCTCTTCCGTCTGTACTAATGTTCAAAACAAAATACAGTTCGTGTGCGTGAGCCTGGCCTCTCTTGGTTTTGGGTTTCCCTCCTGTCTATATTGGATGTTCACCGCCAATTTGAAAAAAGGTTGGGAATTTTTTATTTTTTCTTTGCAAGAAGTCCAAGGCCATAAAAACTAAAATTGTCCAGCTCTTACAAGACCAACTTTACAAAATTAGAAAACAAAACACATATCCGTGAGTATATCACCACCATCTTCCTCTTGCACTGATCAGCGGCGTGCCGTGAGCTAATACCGATCCGTCTCTGGATCTCTGCAACACCCTTGAAGCCAAGGTGACATTGTTGAGACGAACAATCACCTTGACCATAGCAAAGAAATGGATCCAAATCCAAGAAAAGGATGAGTTGGGCCAAATTGATAGCTTCGTGGCATCAAAAGGAGAATGTCGGGGGACTAATCCATGAGCACCTATGGGACCGGCGGACTGAGTCCCTTTCGGTTCGGCAGAGGCGGCGGTCGCACGAAGAGCGGATCGAGGCGAAGCACACGAGCGGTTTACCCAGGTTCGGGCCGCACGGATGTGTAAAACCCTACTCCTGCTTTGTGGTTTGTATTGAGTTCTTGCTCGGGAGCGCGGAGTGCTACAGTACACCCCAGCAGCTAACGAGACCGAGCGTGAGTGTTCTCTTTCTCCGGAACCCCCTCTACGTTGCGCATGGGCCTCCTTTTATATGCTCAAGGGGTCTCCGACAGGTGGCAACGTAGACAAGGGTAGAAATGGAAAGGTGCTGCGGTTGGTACAGCTGCCTGCTACAGTGTATCATACCTAACCCTGACGGCAGGGGACAAGGGCATTAAATGCCTGTCTGCGTCGCCTAAATAGTACAAAAGGGACCGTCAGGGACGCCACCGCTCGCCACGATGGCAATCTTGTCAGTGCCGCTTGCCACCGCGCGCCGCTGGCTGCACAGCCTCCCGCCACGTACGCCTGGAAGGGTCCCAGAGCGACACGTTGGAGGATGTGCTGGAGCGCGGGCACAGAGTGGTGGCTTGCCGCGGCAGGCGCCTTGCCGCGGTCGCCGTCTTGTTGCACCCGGGAGCTTGTCGCTCACCAGGCCTTGCCGGGACGCGTGGCGCGTCGCGGCAAGTTCCTTGAGATGCCTTGGTTGGCCTTCCCGGAAAGCTCCTCTTGCCGGGGTCTTGAGATGCCTTGGTTGGCCTTCCCGGCAAGCTCCTTTTGCCGGGGTCTTGTCTCCTTGGCTTGGATACTTTGTCCTTGGATGGCTCTAAAGGAACCACGGAGGACCTTGGCGGTCACCCGCCAAGCCTTGCCGCGGGATGCTGCGACTGCCCGTGCACAAGTTCGGGATACTAGGGTACCCCTACTCTAGTACACCGACAGGAGCCCCCGGGCCTGGGCCATACACGGTGCCGAGCGCTGTTGGGCCAGGCCCAAAACAGGGCACGGGCACACGCGGCCTGGGTTACGCCGTGTCTCTCTCCGTATCCACCGCGCCCTCCCGGAACGGCACGCGTTGAATGCGGTGTCGTGGGAGAGATCGTGGGTGGTTTCTTTATTCGGAAAGGCGGAACGTCCGCCCCCTCCCTCTTTATAAGCAGGGGAAACAGGGGTAGTTCGCCCATTCGCCGGTTGCTACTCCAATCTCGGAAATCTCCGCCGCTCCCTCGCCTTCCCAAAGCTGAAAGAGAACAGCGCCCCACCCCCCATCGCCACCAGCGCCACCAACGCCGTCGACCTCCTCCACCACTTCCGCCATGGCTCCGAGAGCCGACAAAGGGAAGGCTGTGAAGTCGACCGAGGTGCAGCGGCTTGCGGCGCTGCGAAAAGAGCGGGCAATCTTCCCCCCAAGCTCGCCGCGAGGGAGCTGAGGGAGAATTTCTACCTCTTCTGGTCGACGGAGAGGCGAGCGCATCCGCGCACGAAGGTACTTCCAGCCGCCGCTTGGAAAACGGCTCCAAATGGATACCCTTTCTTCGCCTTGTTCTTCTACTGCAGGCTCTGCCCGCCTTTCTCTGAGTTTTTCTGCGACATTATGAACACCTACGGGTTCCACCTCCTTGACTTCACCCCCAATGCTGTTCTGACCATGGCAGTCTTCGCACATCTCTGCGAAAAATTTGTCGGAGTCCATCCCAATGTAGCCCTTTTTCGCCACTTCTTTATGCCCCGAGTAGAGAGAGGAGAGCCTTTATCCGGCGGAATCGCCTGGATCTCGAGGGCCGGCAAGAAGGACACTTATCTGGAGGGAGAGTTCCGCGGCAAGTGGGAGGAATGGAGAGCAGACTGGTGCTGGATTGCCGAGGAGAACCCGCAGCCGTTTACCGCCCGGCGCCAAGCCCCAGTAGCACGCGGCAGCGATTGGAGTGACGTGGCCCCGGAAGACGATAGGCTGAAGATTGCCATCACCCGGATCCAACGCCTCAGGCTTGCCGGGCTCACTGTAGGCGCTGTTGGCGTAGATTTTCTTCGCCGCCGCATCGCCCCCCTGCAGGAACGGAGGAGGCCCGCCTGGGAATTCAAGAATTCGGCGGATATCATGAGGCTGCGTCCGGGCCTCAACTTCAACTTCACTGTTCTGGAGCTTAACGCGATGCTCCAGGAGCTGTTCAAGTATGACCCTCAACATCCCGAAGTGTTCAGGTTGCCGAGGGGTGTCGTTCCGCTGTGCAACAATTCCGCGCTCGACCGCATCCGTGCAATGATGCCGCTGTGCGACTCGCATGGAATCGTCCCAACTTGGCAAGAGCCTGCAGACGACGTCGTGCAGCAGTTCTTTGACGGCTTGGTAGAAGTGCCGGTCCACTCCGACGAGAAGAAGAGCCTCACCCGCGACACCACCGATGCAGAGATGACACGCATCGCCACTAGGCTGGAAGAGGCGGTGGCAGCCGCAGCCGCGGGCGAATTTGGATTCACCGTGGAGGAGGCAGATGCAGCAGAGGCGGGAAGCTGCGGCGAGCGAGAGGAGCTCACCGGCGAGAAAGAGCTTGCCGGGCATGGCGTCGAGTCGAGCAAGCCCGCCAAGGATACGAGCGGCTCGCTTGAGATCAACTCCTCTTCCTCCTCATCTTCAGGCAGCTCGCCGCAAGCAGAGCCTCCATCCCCACCAAGAAGGCGTCTCCGCAAGGCCGGGGACGTAGCGGAGCGGCAGATGAGTCAACAGCCGCCGCGCCGCGCGACACGCTCCACCGCGGCAAGTACTGTTGTCGCCGGAGCACCTCACGCTGCTGCGGCAACTGGAGCGGGGTCTTGCCGGACCACCGCTTCTGCTCCTGCTGCTTCTCACGCCGCGGCGGCAGCCGGAGCGGGGTCGTCTCAGACCACCGCCACTGTTCCCGCCAAGCGGCCAAGGGAACCTACTCCTCCGCCTCCTCGCGCCGGACGTGATCCGGACTTCGACTTCTCCGCGTTCAGCTCCGACGAGGAAGAAGAAGAGTAAGATTCTCTTGTTGTACTTGTAGTTCTTCAATTCTTGCTGTTTTGTCTTGTATCTCATTTGCTTTACTCTGAACTTTTCCTTTTTAGGACTCTGGCCTAGAGAGCAGCGAAGAGGGCCAAGGTCCCGGTCATTATCATCGAGGACGAACCCACCACGACAGCAGGGGGTGCGTCCGAGACAACCTTGCCGGACCCGGCAACTTTTCTCCAGAGCAGCCCCCAGCGTAAGTATATGGTTTGCTTTCCGCTGTGAGGCGCGCATGGATACTCTATCTTTGCTGATATCTGACTGTTGGTTTGTGTAGGAGCAGAGCAGCCCCACCAGGAGCGCCCGGAGGACGCCCCCGAAATGCCAAGGGAGAGTCCTCCGGCAAGGGAGAGTTCTCCGGCAAGGGACAGCACCAGCGTCCCCCCCGGCGGCGGAGACTACGACTGCCGAACCCGGTACAGGTAATCTTCTCACTTCAAAACTTCCCTTGGATTCTTCTTCTTTTGATCTTCTTTTTGGGTATTTGCTTGATTTTTCTCCCTTTTCTGGCCGTCAGACCCATCTGCTGTGGAGCCGATGGAGACTGAGGTTGTCGCCGACGACGCCGCTGCCACCGAAGAAGCAGCTGGTGCTGACGATCCCGCCGGTGCAGAGGCCGCCAAAGCTGCCGCCGCGGAAGCAGGCGGGGGTTCTGGCGATCGCACTGACTGCCCTGAGGCCGCAGGAGCGCAAGGCGCTACGCTGACCGCCGATCCCTCCGCCGCTGCCGCAGCGCCGGGCTCCGAAGAGCCCCAGCCAGGCGTCTACTTGAAGGCCGGCGATGGCGTCTTCATCAACCTCCCCTGGGCGTCAAGCTCCAGGGCGCCGGTCGAGGGAGAGAGCTTCGACGGAGAGGTGCTCACCTCCGCTGGGCTGACATTGGTTGACGCGCCGAGCAGCAGCAGCAGCGAGCCTGAGGAGGAGCGGCTGCTGCGGAAGCTGGTGTCGCTCTACCGCGTGCGGCAAGCCAAGCTGGAATCCCGCGAGGCGCTTGTCGCGAAGGCGGGAGTGGACATAGAGAAGCGCGCGGAATAGTTTCGGGGTCTCAACTAGGAAGCTCTCCGGTCCCTGGCAGAGGAGCGGGAGCAACTCGCCGAGGAGCAGAAGGCCTTCCTCCTCAAGAAGGCTGAAGTCAAAGAGCAACAGCGGCTTGCCGCTGAAAAGCTGTCTGCGCAGGAGGGCGAGCTGGTGCAGCGGAAGGTCAACCTTGACGCCCACGAGGAGGAGCTTGCCGCGCGCGAGCAAACATTCGGCGGAGCCCTCAAGCAAGCGGAGGATGCTGCCGCAGTTGCCGAGGCCGCCAAGAAGGAGCTGGATACGAAGGTGGCGCAGCTGGAGGCCGATCTCAAGGCGAGTGGTGAAGAGCTTGCCGAGAAGGGCAAAGAGCTTAGCGCCGCTAAGGACTCCAACGCAGATCTTG
Organism: Triticum urartu; assembly: GCF_056163025.1. Lineage (NCBI taxonomy): Eukaryota > Viridiplantae > Streptophyta > Magnoliopsida > Poales > Poaceae > Triticum > Triticum urartu. The sequence continues at coordinate 648,268,993 of NC_141875.1, read as the reverse complement.
AGTTGAAGCTGACCACTTTGACCAAGACGCTGGACGGCGCCAAGGAGCAGGAGGTGGCTTTGAAGGAGGAGATCAAGGCTGACAAGGCGCTGCTGGAGAGTGCTGCCGCCGCCCAGAATGCTTTTAGGGAGAATGTGGAGCACTGGACGGAGGGTCTCGTGAATGTTGCCGCCGACATTGACAGGGAGCTGGCGCAGCTGGGGATGGAGGACCTCAGGTATCCCTCCGACGAGAACCTCCAACCCAGCGCCAAGCTCATCTTGTTCTTCAAAGGTGTGGCGACGGCCCTCCAGCGACTCCGGGAGAGGATCCCAAAGCAGCTGGCCGACGAGTCGCGCAAGATCTGCACGGGAGCTCTTCAAAAGGTGTTGGTGAAGGTGGCCTTCCGCAACCCGGGCCTCAACCTCACCAACGTCCTCAAGACCCTGCCGCCGGATGCTGATCTGGAGGCGCTCAAGACCCTTGTCGCACCCATTGTGGACAAGGTGAGCGGGATCAAGAGGATTGAGGGCAATCGCGTAGACTAGGCCGCCCATTTTGTTCTTTTCTTGTCACTGCTGGTCATGTTATAAGAACAATCTGTTAGAGCCGCGACCAGCTACTTTGTAATATAACTCTATTCCGGGTAATGATTGCAATGTTATTCCCTCTACTTGATTCCTCCCTTTGTATGTTTTTGCCCTACGCTTTTAGGGAACTTGCCGGTGCAGGCACCTTAGCCGCGAGCGCCGAGTGCGGGACGTCAGCAGCCTGCTGGCGGTGCCGCTACCGACAAGAAACCTTGTCGCAACTAGTCGCAGCTCACTTAAGTTGTTGAGCGGACTCGAAACAAAGTAAGGCCGCAACTAGCTACGAGTTGGTTCCTCCGCGCACAGGTTTTCCATACAAAGTGCGGTTGTTCAAGGGAAATAACTTAAAAATTTAAAAAATCTGATTGCTCAAACTTTGGCAACTTAGCTTTTCTGTTGTTTGCTTCCCGGTAAGGCGAAACTTTCTTGAACGACGCCTGGTCCATACCATTATCTTCTCCTTTCCCCCCCGGCAAACTTGTGGGCGAGGGAACCTTCCTTTCCTTGAGAAAAAAGAAAGAGGAGAAAATAGATATATGGAGCCTTACGTCTCGTTATTGCTTACCGGGGAGTAGGTGCTGCACAAAGTGTCAGATCACATATGCAAAAAATAGAATGCATGAAATTGATAAGACGTGCGGAGCACATGAGCTTTACTTATGCACGGGGTCTGTGCCCGGCTTTGTACAAAGGATTACATGCAACAGCGGCAAGACTTGTACAAAAGGTGGTTGCCGGAACGGGTTCCGGCAACCGCACCTTACGGGTAAAACTTACGAAGATGCTCAATGTTCCAGGAATTGCTCACCGGAATGCTATCTTCGGTCTCAAGGCGGACAACGCCAGGCCTAGTGACTCGTTTCACCCGGTAAGGGCCTTCCCACTTTGGCGTCAACTTGTTGGAATTCTTGGCGGACTGAACATGCCGAAGAACAAGGTCGCCTTCCTCGAAACTTCTGGCGTTAACTTTGCGACTATGGTAGCGGCGCAAAGCTTTCTGGTAGCGAGCAGCTCGTACAGCAGCCTGAAGACGGTCTTCCTCAAGGAGTAGCGCGTCATCTTGTCGCAGCTGCTCTTGCTCAAGCTCATCATAAGCGAGCACTCGAGGTGACCCGTATACAAGTTCCGTGGGGAGAACTGCCTCTGCTCCATAGACTAGAGCGAAAGGTGTCTGGCCAGTGGCTCGATTTGGCGTCGTCCTGATCGACCAAAGAACCACCGGCAGCTCCTCGATCCAGTTTCTTCCGCACTTGTGCAGCCTGTCGAAAGTCCTGGTCTTGAGCCCACGCAGCACTTCAGCATTTGCCCTCTCCGCTTGACCGTTGCTTCTCGGGTGAGCAACAGAAGCGAAGCAGACCTTGGCGCCAAGATCTTGGACGTACTGCATGAAGGTGCAGCTCATGAATTGCGTACCGTTGTCGGTGATTACCCTGTTAGGGATCCCGAAGCGGCAAACAATCGACCTGAAGAACTTGACTGCTGACTATGCTCTCACCTTCCTCACTGGTTCCACTTCCGGCCACTTTGTGAACTTGTCGATTGCAACGTACAAGTACTCAAAGCCCCCGACTACTCGGGGAAAGGGGCCGAGGATGTCGAGCCCCCAGACTGAAAATGGCCAGGATAAAGGGATTGTCTGGAGAGCTTGAGCTGGTTGGTGTATCTGCTTGGAATGGAACTGGCACGCTTCACACTTGGTTACTTGTGCAGTTGCATCCTGGAGGGCTGTCGGCCAAAAGAAACCTTGCCGGAATGCTTTGCCGGCAAGTGCTCTTGCGCCAATGTGGTGACCACATATGCCTCCATGTATCTCTGCCAAAAGCTTTTGTCCGTCTTCCCAGTGAATACACTTCAATTTCACACCGTTGAGTCTTCTTCTGTACAGTGTGTTGTCGACAAACTGGTACATACTTGACTGCCGGGCTACTCTTTCCGCTTCTTCTTGCTCTTCGGGAAGTTCTCCTGTCTGAAGGAAATGGACAATCTGCTGTGCCCATGCTAGAGCTTGTGGCTCGACAACAAGGACTAAAGGCAAATCTGCTGCTGCGGGAACATCCGCTTCTACGGCGAGAACCTGCGGCTCTGCCGGAGCTTGACGTTCCCCGGCAAGCTTGCCGGAGCAAAACTTGTCGGGAGCTTCTGCTTCAACGGAACAAACCCTAGGGCTTGCCGGAGCAGACTGCTCCTCAACGCTCTTGGCGTTGATCTTGGGGACCTTCTTGGCGGCGGCTTCGGGAAGAAATAGTCACCAGAAATCAACTTCCTCTTCTTGCTCTGTCCAGTTGATGGCGTTACAGACGGTTGAGTCAGCTTGAGCACAAAGATCCCTGGTTCCACAGGTAACTTAAGTGCGGCGCACTTTGATAGGCTATCGGCAATGGCGTTCTGAGCTCTTGGAACATGCTCCATCTGTAGGCCGTCAAAGTGCTCTTCTAGCTTTCTCACTTCGTCGACGTAGGCTTCCATCAAAGGACTCTGATAGCTCTTGTTCACTTGGCGGACGACAAGCTGCGAGTCACCCCTGACAATGAGCTTTTTGATCCCAAGGTCTGCCGCGATCCTGAGACCGGCAAGCAAGCCTTCATACTCTGCAGTATTGTTTGTTGCTTGCTCCTTGGGAAAGTGCATCTGGACTACGTACTTGAGGTGCTCTCCGGTGGCAGCGAAAAGGCACCATCAAAGTACATCAGCCACTCTTTGCTTGCTTCCTCGATGGGGATGCTCGTTTCTGGAATTTCTTCATCTGGTGTTGGCGTCCATTCTGCTATGAATTCTGCCAATGCTCTGCTTTGGATAGTTGAAGTACTCTCAAACTTGAGGCCAAAGCTTGACAGTGCCAGTGCCCACTCAACAATCCTGCCTGTCGCTTCTGGATTCTGTAGTATCCTCTTCAGCGGAAAACGAGTGACAACTGTGATCTCATGTGCTTGGAAGTAATGGCGCAGCTTTCTCGAGGCCATGAGAAGGCCGAAAAGCAATTTCTGCACGCCAGAGTACCTTGACCTAGCCCCCTGCAGAAGGGAACTGACAAAGTAAACTGGGCGCTGTACCATTCTCTTCTGTATCTCCTCGCGCGTCTGCGCAGATCCATCCTTGTCGGGACCAGAGCTTGTCGGGTAAGCCCCCTGCTTGTCGCTGGATGCGCCTGCCGTGGTTGCTGGCTCATCATCTGCCTCCCTCTCTGCTACTAACGCAGCACTAACCACTTGATTGGTTGCCGCTATATACAGCAGCAACTTCTCTTGTGGCTTAGGTGCGACAAGTGTTGGAGTGGAGGACAGGTATCTCTTCAAGTCTTGCAGCGCAGCCTCCGCTTCCAGAGTCCATTTCGTTGGACCTGCCTTTTTCAATATTTTGAAAAATGGCAGGGCGCGCTCAGCAGACCTAGAGATAAACCTGCTGAGAGCAGCCACGCAACCGGCAAGTCTTCGTACATCCTTGACGCGCTTTGGTGCTTCAATCTGCTCAATGGCCTTGATCTTGTCGGGATTGGCTTCGATTCCCGGCTGAGACACGAAGAACCCGAGAAGCTTGCCGGAGGGGACTCCAAACACACACTTCTCGGGGTTGAGCTTGAGGCTGATCTTACGCAGATTTGCTAAGGTCTCGTCTAAATCTTGAATCAGAGTTGCCTTGTCCTTGCTCTTGACCACTATGTCATCCATGTAGGCTTCCACATTTCTGTGTATTTGTGGCTCAAGAGCGACATTGACTACCCTTGCAAATGTTGAACCAGCATTTTTTAAACCGAAAGGCATCCGTATGAAACAGTACGTGCCACATGGAGTGATGAATGCGGTCTTCTCCTCATCCTCTTCTGCCATGAAGATCTGATGGTATCCTGAGTATGCGTCAAGAAATGAAAGCAAGTCACATCCGGCCATGGAGTCAACAATCTGGTCAATGCGCGGCAAAGGAAATGGGTCTTTGGGACAAGCTTTGTTAACATCGGTAAAGTCGATACAAAGTCTCCATTTCCCGTTTGCCTTGCGCACGACTATAGGATTGGCCAACCACGTAGGATGGAGCACTCCTCTGACAAGGCCTGCTGCTTCCAACTTCTTGATCTCTTCTGCAATGAATTCTTGGCGCTCCACTGCTTGCTTCCTGACTGCTTGACGGGCCGCGCATGAGGACAAATGGCAAGATGGTGCTCAATTACTTTCCTGGGAACACCGGGGATGTCAGACGGTTGCCACGCAAACACGTCGACGTTCGCCCGCAGGAAAGCAATGAGCGCGCTTTCCTATTTAGGGTCGAGAGTGGCACTGATGGTGAAGGTACCACCAGTGCCGCCCTCCTTGGCGGACACCTTCTTGGTCTCTGGCGGAGCTGCCATTGCCTTCTTACACTTGCCGGTGGAGCTCGATGGTGCGTCCTCGACGGCAGCGCAGCACTCCGAAGAGGTGCGCTTGCCGGAGTGGGCATCAGAACTCTTGCCGGACTTGGTCTTCTTCTTCCCCCCGGGAGCTTCAACGGCAAGTGACTTGCCATCTGTTGCGGCTGCCGCTTCCCGATAGATCTTGTCGGCGCAGATAAGGGCATCCTTCTTGTTGCCAGGGACAGAGATGGCGCTTATCGGGCCTGGCATCTTCAGCATGTTGTATGCGTAGTGAGAGGCTGCCATGAACTTGGCGAGTGCTGGACGGCCGAGTATCCCATTGTAAGGCAATGGAAAATCGGCAACATCAAAAGTGACCCTCTCAGTCCTGAAGTTCACCTCGCTGCCAAATGTTACTGGCAACGTGACCTTCCCCTTCGGCTTGCTTCTTCCCGGGTTGATTCCTTGGAATGTGCCGGTCTCTTCAAGCTTGCTGTCAGGGATCTGGAGTTTCTGGAGTACAGCGGAGGAGATCAGGTTCAAGCCGGCCCCGCCGTCAACTAGTATCTTAGTGACCTTGAGGTTGCGGATAGTTGGTGAAACCAACATCGGCAAGCACCCGACCGCAGTTGTGCGATCAGGGTGGTCCTCAATATCAAAGATGATAGGCGTGCTGGACCATTTCAGAAGCTTGCGTGACTCGACAGGTGGTTCCGCTGCATTGACTTCCCGCACCCACTGCTTGAGTTAGCGGTGCGAAGTATGCAGAGAAGCACCGCCGTCAACGCACAAGACTTCTGTGGCTTTCTGGAACTCCTGCTCACTGGTCTCGACATCATCCATGTCTTCATCGTCGTCGTCGTCTTCATCCTTGTCGCAGCCGCGGGGAGGTCTGTCTCCTTGCCGCTGCTTGGCCTTGCCGTGGCGTCCTCCCCGGCCGGCGCACTTCTTCCCGGATTCTCCAGCGCCTCCTTGGGCCCTCTCCTTGTCGCGTCGCTCGTATTCAGCCTTTTGCTGCTGGACAAGCTGCTCGACCTTCTTGCAGCTCTGTAGATCATGGCCCTTGGTGCGGTGGATCTTGCAGTACTGCTTGTCGGTGCCGTCATGCTTGTCGGCGACCGCCACAGCCTGGCAGTTGGTGCATGCGGTAATCTCCTTGCCGGAGCTACCAGCTTTGGCTTTCTTGGCGCCACCTTCGTTGCCGGACTGCTCAACGACTAGCACATCTTTGCCTTTCTTCTTCCTGTTGTTTCGCCGCCGGTTTTTCTTTGCCGGGGCAGCATCCTCGCTGTCAGATCCTCCTGCTCCTGTATTCTCTCCGGGGAGTTTCCTCCCTTCCTCAGCACGTGAACACTTGTCGGCCAGGGCATACAGCTCACTGACGTCTCTGATCCTGCACATCGCCATCTCCTCCCGCATCCTGCGGTTATGCATGTTCTGATGGAACGCGCTGATGACCGCGGCAGGGTGGACTGGATGTTGTGCTGTACACGGCTGAATCTCTGAATGTACTTGCGCAGGGGCTCTCCTTCCTTCTGGGCGAGCAGATGAAGGTCACTCTCTTGGCCATGAGGTTTGTGGCCGCCTGTAAAGGCGCCGACAAACTGATGGCATAGGTCTGCCCAGGGGGATATGGAGTTGTCCGGCAAGTGCATGAGCCAGGACCTGACGTTGGGCTTGAGCACCAGCGGGAAGTAGTTGGCAAGGATCTTGTCGTCCCGCCCCCCGGCAGCCTGCACTGCGATGGTGTAGATGCTGAGGAACTCCGATGGATGCGACTTGCCGTCGTACTTCTCTGGTACGTCTGGCTTGAAATTCTTCGTGCTGGGCCACTGGACTTGCCGCAGCTCACGAGTAAACGCAGGGCAACCTACCGCGTACGGCAAGTGGCCTGGTTCCCCTGGCGCATGCATGTCGATAGAGGGCCCAGCGCGCTGGTCGGATCGACGTCACGCTTCTCTTCGGCGCTCGATGCGAGTACGAGAGCCTTCTTGCTGTCGTTCGTGAAGAACTTGGCGCTGATCGCGACGAGCTCGTGGATCTGATGACGCGGTAGAGTCGCTGTCGAGGTGGATCCGGCGAGTCGGCGATCTTGGCCTTCGGGGCGGAGAGTGCACAGTGGTTGCACCCCCACCAATCTTATCGCCACCGGCTCGTGCCTGGCTGACTTGCCGCGGCTGCGACGTGGTCGGCTGCCGTTGAGTGTCGCCGTTGGCGAAGCCGATGAGACTCTGAATGGTGGCCCTCTAGTCATCGATCTTGTCTGTCGTTAGAGGGTAGTCCAGGAGCAGTTGAGCTCGCGCCAAAGCTTCTGCTGTGGTGGTGGGTGGCGGTGGCGAACGGTGCGAGGAGCGGGATATGCTCGGACTTCTAACTATGTTAGAAGGAGCAGTATCCCCTCCAGGCGACCGTGCCTCGCTCGTGCCAGCATGTTGGCGTGCATGCTGGTCTTGAGCACTCCGAGATCCACCAGCTCGATCTTGGTCCAGCAAACGCATGGTACCATGAGTACCATGACGCTGCCGGTCCCGCGCCTCCTGAGATGGGCGCGGTGCATGTACGGACGCCGAGGTCTTGGAGTGCGCCCGGTCGTTGTGGGAGCCGGCTACACCGCCAAGGGGCAGCGCAGCCTTGTCCTTTGACCTGGCAGCACCGTGAGCTCCCTCGTCGACGCTCGTTCTTCCGCCGGCATCTGCCCCATCAGCCGTTTGCTCCGGCGGTGGTGGGTTCGGCGCGGACGGAGCAGCCGCCTCCGAAGCCTTCTTCTTCGGCGGCATGTAGATGAAGATGATGAAGATCTAGCTCGTGTGAACACCGGATCTGGTTCACACAACCTCGACGCCCCTACCTGGCGCGCCAAAGATGTCGGGGGACTAATCCACGAGCACCTATGGGACCGACGGACCGAGTCCCCTTCGGTTCGGCGGGGGCGGCGGTCGCACGAAGAGCGGATCGAGGCGAAGCACACGATCGGTTTACCCAGGTTCGGGCCGCACGGATGTGTAAAACCCTACTCCTGCTTTGTGGTTTGTATTGAGTTCTTGCTCGGGAGCGCGGAGTGCTAAAGTACACCCCAGTAGCTAACGAGACCGAGCGTGAGTGTTCTCTTTCTCCGAACCCCCCTCTACGTTGCGCATGGGCCTCCTTTTATATGCTCAAGGGGTCACCGACAGGTGGCAACGTAGACAAGGGTAAAAATGGAAAGGTGCGGCGGTTGGTACAGCTACCTGATACAGTGTATCATACCTAACCCTGACGGCAGGGGACAAGGGCATTAAATGCCCATCTGCGTCGCCTAAATAGTGCAAAAGGGACCATCAGGGACGCCACCGCTGGCCACGATGGCAATCTTGTCAGCGCCGCTTGCCACCGCGCGCCACTGGCTGCACAGCCTCCCACCACGTACGCCTGGAAGGGTCCCAGAGCGACACGTTGGTGGATGTGCTGGAGCGCGGGCACAGAGTGGTGGCTTGCCGCGGTCGCCGTCTTCTCGCACCTGGGAGCTTGTCGCTCACCAGGCCCTGCCGGGACGCGTGGCGCATCGCGGCAAGTTCCTTGAGATGCCTTGGTTGGCCTTCCCGGCAAGCTCCTCTTGCCGGGGTCTTGAGATGCCTTGGTTGGCCTTCCCGGCAAGCTCCTCTTGCCGGGGTCTTGTCTCCTTGGCTTGGATACTTTGTCCTTGGATGGCTCTAAAGGAACCACGGAGGACCTTGGCGGTCACCCGGCAAGCCTTGCCGCGGGATGCTGCGACTGCCCGTGCACAAGTTCGGGATACTAGGGTACCCCTACTCTAGTACACTGACAGAGAAGGAACGAATCCAAGATTAGGTTAATACTTGTGTCAAGTCAAAATACACTCAATCTCCTCCAGGTGGGACACATCCCAAAACCCTAAGATCGCCCTTCATGTCACCAAGAAGCTGTCTACGAGGGAGGAGACAAGGAAGAAGAAGTAGGAGAACAACAATAGCACCTCTAGCGCGACCCTAGGGTCGGTGCTAATGGCACCATCTCCACCACGCCATCACAACATCGTTGTCATCACATCTGCCATTTTATTCATGGGCACCAATGCCTCCATGGCACCTTTCATGTCAAATTTCATAATCCACTCGTATAATAGTGTCATGCCTCCCTTAATACAGTAAAAACTTGGAAGAAAATTGGAGTCATTTTCTTGTAAATAAAGTCCAGCCACCTCATATATATAAGAGATGTGATGGCCGATTGAGCACCCAATCAATCAATCTACCACTTTTACCTTTATGTTTTTATCTCTCCTTTGTTTTATTCTTCTCTGTTCTTCTTTGTCCTTCATGTTCGGTGGTAGCCATCCACAAGACCCTAGGGGTGTTCATGTCGACCTAGGGCATCCCATAGAAATGCTCCCTCATGGGGTCCCTCCCAGGCATGTGGGCTTTCGGGTCCTCAAAAGATCTCATCGACATATCTTGTGTATCCGGCGAGAATCCTCAGACGATGTTGGCTTTCTTATCATGCTCGACGCCGGGGTACACATTGACATGTTTGTGCGCAAATAGAAAGTCAATTAGCTTAGTAGCAAGTAAGCTTAGCTTTAATTTATCAATAATAAAGTTGTGGACTGCAGATCTGTTCTTCCTAGCCCAGGTAGGATGAGAAGGTGCCCAAGCCCATGGTGTAAATTGTTAGAGTCCATATTTGGAGCAAGATAAATAATCTTATTTTGATTACGAGAAATTTGATCGGTATATTTACTAAAGAGGATGGAACATTTACTCCAATTTGGTGCTTTGGCGAGAAGTGTCACAATAAATATAATGATATGCGCAAAAATGGAGGCCTCATTATTATCTGCCCTACCCGAAACAATCGAGTAATGAACAAACATCGAAAAATATATGAGGGGCAGGCAGAGGGCAAGTTGGATACCTTCCAAATGATTAGAATTAAAGGCTTCTTGTAGACAAAGTGACAGTTCATTGACTACAAGAGTGAAAAGATACGGCGACAACGAACAACCTTGTTGGATACCTTCGAGTACCCCGAAAGTAGTGAAAAGGTTGGGCATTAATGTTAACAGAAAAGGAGACATATGTCATGAATTTGAAAATTAACTTTATGAAATGACAATGCAACCCTTTAGAGTCCAGGTCAGCCGACCACACCTCCACCAGCACATCAACGTATTTCCTTGCCATTGCCAATGGTCTCCATTGGGTTTGCACCATTGCAATGCTTTGGGATGGACCTAGGTTGCTCCATGACAAGGTTGAGACCCAAACTCATGTCGACGACTTCTACAAAGACTAGTTCTAAAGACAACCTAGGGGGGGGAGGGGTTGCATGGAGAATGCCCTCATCCTCCTCCCTTACACGAAAAATGATGTTGAAGCTAATATTTTGTCCATGCGGCCAGATTCGACACCTGGTCCGATGGTTTGCATGTACGGTTCTTTTTGAAATTTTGGAGTGCCATCAAAAGGGTGGTGATGGACATTTTCCAGGATTTCTATGTCGGAGTGCTTGACGCCTCACGTTGGAACTACCATGCATGTCATGACGTTAATTAATCCCAAAGGTAGTGGGAGCGAAGGATATCCCATAGTTCAGGACGAGCACGGTTATTAAAGTGGTCTTTCATATCGTAGCTAAGGAACATCCCATTAGATGGCTCCTATTATGGCTAGAATTATCCATCTGAACCAATTGACTTTTATCCAAGGGCGCTTTATTAAGAATATTGTGGATGCATTTTTTTTTACTTTTAGGTAAGTTCAACCACTTTTTTTAAATATAGTAGGTTCAATCACTAAGCTACCAGCTTGTGTGTGCTTGTTTGTGCGCCCTCTGGGGACGGGGGGGGGCGGTCAAACGTAGACATAACAACCAACAGGCGAGAACTTCAGTCATGTGTTAACTCTTCATCCGTTTGTATGGGTGATGTTTATCCTAACCCAAGCAAGAGAAGATTTTTAGGTGCACCACGCCGCCACTTCTCCTCTATCGGTAGGTCGCCACCTTCTTCTCATCCGTCGGGCTGTCGGTGCTGCGGGGTGAGGGTCTCGGTCTACCTAACGGAGATGTAGTTTCCTCCGATTTGCTAGTTCTAGGTAGGATTTTGATGTCCGTTAGTTGGGCCCTTTTATCGGTGATGGCAAGGTCATACAACAAAGCGCCTCTGTGGTGTTCCATTGATGGTGGTAGACATTTGTCCGACGAATACTTCTTCCTCGAGCATAGAGATAATGTAAATTGCTCACAAGCATAGATTCATGTCATCCATTCTACATGGTAAGGCTAGGGTTTGCATGATTTGTTAGGGTGGCGGTGAGCGGTGGTTCCATTCCCAGTTGAATCCTCCAACCTCATCTTTATTGGTGTGAGGCCTACGAGATTTAGTGGAGGTCGCATTTTTGGATCCGCGGGTTTTCCGGCTTTGATGATTTCTCTGCAGGACAACGATTTGGCAAGACCATGACCTAGATGACTTCATGTTAAATTTTGTAGTCCACTCGTATAGTCGTGTCATGCCTCCCTTAATACAATAAAAATTTGAAGAAAATTGGAGTCATTTTCTTGGAAAGAAAGTTCGGCCACCTCATATATATAAGAGAAGTGATGGTCGATTTAGCAACACGCAATCAATCAATCTACCACTTTTACCTTTATCTTTTTATCTCTCCTTCGTTATATTCTTCCTCATTCTCCTTTGTCCTTCATGTTCCGTGGCAGCGATCCACGAGACCCTAGGGGTGTTCAGGTCGACCAAGGGCATCCCATAGCAAGTGCTCCCTGATGGGGTCTCTCGAAGACGTGTGGGGTTTCGGGTCCTCCAAAGAACTCGTCGGCATGTCTTGCATATCCGGTGAGACTCCTCCGGCAATGTTGGCTTGCTTATCACACTCGACGCCGGGGTACACAGTGACATGTTCGTGTGCAAACAGAAAGCAATTAGCTTTGTAACAAGTAAGCTTAGCTTTAATTTACCAATAATCAAGTTGTGGACTGCAGATCTATTCTGCCCATCCCAGGTAGGATGAGAGGGTGCCCAAGCCCGAGGTGTAAATTGTTAGAGGCCATATTAGGAGCAAGGGAAATATTCTTAATTTGATTACGAGAATTTTGATTGCTACACTTACTAAAGAGGATGGAAGATTTACTCCAATTTGGTGTTTGCCCAGAAATATCACAAGAAATATAATGATATGCGCAAAAATGGAGGCATCATATTATCCGCCCTACCGCAAACAATCAAGTAATTCACAAACATTGACGAATGTTGGGGAATAGAGGGGACAGTTGGATACCTTCCAAATGATTAGAATTAAATGCTTCTTGTAGACAAAGTGACAGTGCATTGACAATAAGACTGAAAAGATACTGCGATAACAGACAATCTTGTCGATTAAGATGTTTGCTTGGCTTGTAATAATGGATAGGGTTAACACTAAAGACATGATCCAGAGGAGGCATTAGAGGATTAATGAGGGACTAGAATGTGTTCTTTGTCCTACTGGGATTTTGGAGGACAGAAACCACCTCTTTTTCCAGTGCAATTTCAGTGCACGCGTGTGGAATTACCTGCAAATTATATGGAAAGACAGTGATGACATGGTGGAAATTGCTTGCCATGCTAGAAAGGACTTCAACAAACCTTTCTTTGGGGAGGTGGTTTTCACTGCATGGTGGAATATTTGGAAGGTTAGGAATGACAGAGCTTTCAGGAACATCCAACCATCTTTCAGGATGTGGAAAAATGGCTTCATTCATGACCTCACTCTACTTTCTCACAGAATCAAACAAAAGTATAGAGATTCCTTACTTAAGTGGATTGATTTTCTTCCTCCTTGAGGAGAGTTGCTTCTATGTAACACTGTAATTATTAGATTTAGTGCACCCCTCCTTTGTATAGCCTTCTTTTGTTTCTTCTTTTCTTTGTTCTTGTTTCTTTTCCTCACCTTGAGGAAACACTGTATGGTTTCTGCTTTCTTTTAATAAAATGTTGTGGGGTGTAAGCCCTGCAGTCTTCATGGTAAAAAAAACCGGACAATCTTGTCCGATACCTTCAAGTGCCACAAAAGCAGTGAACGGATTGGGCATTAATGTTAACGACAAAGGAGACATACGTCATGGATTGAAAAATAAAGTTTATGAAATGACAATGAAACACTTTATAGTCCAAGTCAGCCGCCACACCTTTGCCAGTACATCAGTGTATTTCTGTGCCATAGCCAATGGTCTCCATAGGCGTTGCACCATTTCAGTGCTTTGGGATTGACCTAGGTTGCTCTATGACAAGGTTGAGACAACTTTTACAGAAGATCTATTCCAGTGATAACCTAGGGGAGGGGTGGGGCTGCACCCAGACATGTGGACTGGGGACGACAAGGTGTCAGAAGCAGAGAATGCCCTCCTCCTCCATTACATGAAAAATGATGTTGAAGCCACTATCTTGTCCATGCGTCTGGATTCGGCGCTTGCTCCCGATTGTTTGCATGTATGATTCTTTTTGAAATTTTGGAGTGCCATCAAAGGAGTGGTGATGGACATTTTCCAAGATTTCTATGTCGTGGTGCTTGACACCTCATGTTTGAACTATGGTGTCATGGCGTTAATCTCAAAGGTAGTTGGAGTGACGGATATCTGATTGTTCAGGCCGGTCATGGCTATTAAGGTGATCTTTCATATCCTAGCTAAGGCGCATGCCATTAGGGTGGCTCCTATTATGGCTAATATTATCCATCCAAACCAATCAACCTTTATCCACCCTACTTCAAACAATCAAGTAATTCACAAACATAGAGAAATTTATGGGGGAAGAGGGGCCAGCTGGATACCTTCCAAACGATTAGAATTAAAGGCTTCTTGTAAGTAAAGTGACAGTTCATTGACAACAAGGGTGAAAAGATACGGAGATAACAGATAACCTTGGCGCATACCTTTGAGTGCCTCGAAAGCGGTGAAACGGCTGGGCATTAATGTTAAAAACAAAGGAGACATACGTCATGTATTTGAAAATTAAGTTTATGAAATGACAGTGCAAACCTTTACAGTCCAGGTCAGCCTGCCACGTCTCCTACAGTACATCAGCGTATTTTCATGCCATTGCCAATGGTCACCATAGGCGTTGCACCATTGTAGTGCTTTGGGATGGACCTAGGTTGTGTTTGCACACGAACATGCCACCGTGTACCCTTAACGTCGAGGGTAATGCACTGCAGCTCACGTTGAAAGACATCGCAATTTTGGATCCCCAGCTCTTTTGGCTATGATGACTTCTCTGCAGGACAATGATTTGGCAAGACCATGAACTAGATGACTTTTTGTCCGTGATCAAGAATCTTAATCTAGCTCGTGATTGGATCCCAGATGAAAAGAAATCCCGTGGGGCACCGAGATTTTTGGTTACCACAATAACAGAAAAATACAAGGCGGTTACTGAACAATTTTTTTGAATGAATTTGAATCTGGAGAAAAATTCATTCAAATTCAAAAATTTAGGATTTCTTGTCTGCTAAGGTGATTTTTAATGAGGTACTGGGATTTGTGGTTACCGCCTGGTAACCATTTTTTTCGCTCGGTACCTAAAACCTTAGCATCAGGTAGATCTACGTGTAAAAACATTACTATATCTATATGTATAACGTTCATGGAATGGTACAACAAATGTGCAAGCCAACAGGCACATAAGGTAAACAATCTCAAGGAATTAGGCCTGCTTTTCATATATACTTTGAGAGAGACAACACAAAGCCCAAATCTTCTTGACTGCACAAACACATATTCTAGAGTGGGTGTACACCACCATATACCCTTTTTTAGGAACGGAGGATAACCCCTGACCTCTACATCGAGCGATGCACAAAGCGACCACCATATACCCTAAGATGAAATTATTTTTGACAGTTCTTTGCAGATGAAGTTCATAGTACATATCCTTTAAAACTTTACCAATTACCACCAAGGATGCAGATTATTAACTACTACTCAACCACATGTTAAACTGTTCGGCAAAAACTAAATGCTAATGATATAACCATGTGAAGAATAGTTAAGACAGAATTAGCTAAATACCGACGAGGAGAAGGCTCAGTTGTCGATGCTCCTCCACACCTCTCGAATGGCTGGATCATTTCAATCCATGGTCGGGAGGTAGATACGGTGAAAACTGTTCACGGTCAGCATCCTACGGCAGGTAGGGCACTTACTCTGAGCCTAGATGGAGGCCTCGATGCACCTCTGACAGAAGATGTGGCCGCAGGTAGTCGAAGACACATCGACCAACTCATTCATGCAGACTGGACAGCGGAACTTTGCTTCCTTTGGGAGATCCTTCGAAGGTGCAGGGCATGCCTGAGTCACCTTAGGCTGTAGTGTTTAGCCAAGCATTAGTAATATAGTAACTAGACCCCCATATTTGGTAGTGGTAAAGCATAAGCATAGTGTAGAGTTCTTACCAGGAGTTTCTTGGTTTCAGGTGTGTCTACTGTGTTTATTACGATGTTGTTGTTGGATGCTCTAGGCCGACCATGTTGTGTAGGGAGTATCCCCTGAGACAACATTGTGTTTACATGCTCATCAGGAGCTCCCCCTGGAAGAAGGACAATAGATACAAATCAGTAAATGAGAAAATACGACCAGGCAAATTAGAAGAAAAAGACCCTCGCTCCTCCTTCAGTCATGTGTTCACTCTTCATCCGT
Organism: Triticum urartu; assembly: GCF_056163025.1. Lineage (NCBI taxonomy): Eukaryota > Viridiplantae > Streptophyta > Magnoliopsida > Poales > Poaceae > Triticum > Triticum urartu. The sequence goes on along the minus strand of NC_141875.1, from coordinate 648,253,420 downwards.
TTGTATGGGTGATGTTTATCCTAACCCAAACAAGAGAAGATTTTGTAGGCGCACCACGCCGCCACTTCTCCTCTATCGGTAGGTTGCCACCATCTTCTCCTCTATCGGGACTACCGGTGCCGGGGGGTGGGGGGCTCGGTCTGCCTAACAGAGATGTAGTTTCCTTTGATTTGCGAGTCTTAGGTAGGATTTTGATGTCCGTTAGTTGGGCCCTTTTACCGGTGATGGCAAGATCACACAATAAAGTGCCTCCGTGGTGCACCATTGATGGTGGCAGACGTTTGTCCGATGAATACTTCTTCCTCGATACTTCCCATATCAATGGTGTTGTATTTGATAATGTAAACTGCTCACAAGTGTAGATTCTTATCGTCCACTATGCATGCTAAGGCTACGGTTTGCACAATTTGTTAGGGTGGCGGTGATCGGTGGTTCCGTTCCCAGTTGAAGCCTCTAACCTCATCTTTATTGGAGTGATGGCTATGAAATTTAATGGAGGTCGCAGTTTTGGATCCACGGCTTTTCACGCTTTGATGACTTCTCTGCAGGACAACTATTTGGAAAGACCATGACCAAAATGACTTCATGTTAAATTTTCTAGTCCACTCGTATAGTCATGTCATGCCTCCCTTAATACAGTAAAAAAATTGAAGAAAATTGGAGTCATTTTCTTGGAAAGAAAGTTCAGCCACCTCATATATATAAGAGAAGTGATGGCCGATTGAGCAACGCCCAATCAATCAATCTACCACTTTTAGCTTTATCTTTTTATCTCTCCTTTGTTATACTCTTCCCCGTTCTTCTTTGTCCTTCATGTTCCGTGGCAGCAATCCACGAGACCCTAGGGGTGTTCAGGTCGACCAAGGGCATCCCATAGCAAGTGCTCCCTAATGGGGTGTAACATCCCAAATTTTCAATTTGGAATGTTATACATAGGTCATTCATGCATATCATATTTTACTGCATTTTTTCTTTGCGATCCTCGAAATTCTAAGCAACTTAAGGACCCACGAGGAGAGTTGGGGATTTCACGTTTTTCATATTTGAATTTTATCAAATATCAAAACAAGGATCACTTTGGTTTTAAATATTTTTCTCTCCAAAAATATTTCATATTAAAATATATGAGAGGAGATAATATGACTTCTCCAAAATAAAGGGAATATAGGAGGAAAAATATTAAAATCAAATAAGTAATTTCTTATGGACTTTTATTGCTATTTTATTTGAATTAGGAAAAATAGGTGTTTTCCAAAATTGCACTAGAGGCCCAAATAAATGTTCACTTTATCCATAATATTGTTAGAGGACCGTGAAAATTTATTTCAGGATTTTTGGACTATGTTTAGTATTTCTTTTATTTATTTTTCCGCGTCAGGATTATTAAAAAAAGGTGCACCGACCTAACCAGGCCATGCCCGATCCGGACACTACCCGGCCAGGATTTATAAGCCGTGGCCCGACCCCGCCGCTAGCCCAGCCGCCAGCCCCGTCGCCACAAACCCTAGCCACCGCACCGCCGCCTCGATCTGTGCGCCACAGCCGCCGCCAGCCCGAACCGTGATACGTCTCCAACGTATCTATAATTTTTGATTGCTCCATGCTATATTATCTACTGTTTTAGACATTATTGGGCTTTATTTTCCACTTTTATATTATTTTTGTGACTAACCTATTAACGGGAGGCCCAGCCCAGAATTATTGTTTTTTGCCTGTTTTAGGGTTTCGAAGAAAAGGAATATAAAACGGAGTCCAAACGGAATGAATCCTTTGAAGACGTGATTTTCTCATCAGATAAGGTCCAAGAGACTTGGACCCTCCGTCAAGAAAGCCATGAGGTGGTCAACGTGCCCCCTGCCTCGTGGGCCCCTTGAAGCTCCACGGACGTACTTCTTCCTCCTATATATATCCACGTACCCCCAAATGATCGGGGACGGAGCCAAAAACCTAATTCCACTGCCGCAACTTTCTGTATCCACGAGATCCCATCTTGGGGCCTGTTCCGGAGCTCCGCCGGAGGGGGCATCGATCACGGAGGGCTTCTACATCATCATCCAAGCCCCTCCGATGAAGTGTGAGTAGTTTACTTCAGACCTACGGGTCCATAGCTAGAAGCTAGATGGCTTCTTCTCTCTTTTTGGATCTCAATACAATGTTCTCCCCCTCTCCCGTGGATATCTATTCGATGTAATCTTCTTTTTGCGGTGTGTTTGTTGAGATCGATGAATTGTGGGTTTATGATCAAGTCCATCTATGAATAATATTTGAGTCTTCTCTGAATTCTTTTATGTATGATTGGTTATCTTTGCAAGTCTCTTCGAATTATCAGTTTGGTTTGGCCTACTAGATTGGTTGTTCTTGCCATGGGAGAAGTGCTTAGCTTTGCGTTCAATCTTGCGGTGTCCTTTCCTAGTGACAGAAGGGACAGCAAGGCACATATTGTATTGTTGCCATCGAGGATAACAAGATGGTTTTTTTTTAATCATATTTCATGAAATTATCGCTCTACATCATGTCATCTTGCTTAAGGCGTTACTATGTTCTAACTTAATACTCTAGATGCATGCTGGATAGCTGTCGATGAGTGGAGTAATAGTAGTAGATGCAGAATCGTTTCGGTCTACTTGTCTCAGACGTGATGCCTATATACTTGATCATACCAAGATATTCTCATAACTATGCTCAATTCTGTCAATTGCTCAATAGTAATTTGTTCACCCCGCGTAGAATGCTTATGCTCTTGAGAGAAGCCACTAGTGAAACCTATGGCCCCCGGGTCTCTTTATCATCATATTAATCTCCATCACTTTATTATTGCTTTGCTTTTACTTTACTTTTACTTTATTTACCTTGCATCTCTATACCAAAAATACCAAAAATATTATTTATCATCTCTATCAGATCTCACTTTCATAAGTGACCGTGAAGGGATTGACAACCACTAAGTGCGTTGGTTGCGTTGAGCTATTGTTTTTGTGTAGGTACGAGGTACTCGAGCATAGCCTCCTACTGGATTGATACCTTGGTTCTCAAAAACTGAGGGAAATACTTACGCTACTTTGTTGCATCATCGCTTCCTCTTTGGGGAAAACCAACGCAGTGCTCAAGAGGTAGCAAGAAGGATTTCTGGCGCCGTTGCCGGGGAGTCTGCGCAAAAGTCAACATACCAAGTACCCATCACAATCCCTATCTCCCGCGTTACATTATTTGCCATTTGCCTCTCATTTTCCTCTCCCCCCAATTCACCCTTGCCGTTTTATTCGCCCTCTCTCTCTCTCACTCTCTCTCTCTCTATCCTCCTTCTCTTTCTCCGTTTGCCTTTTTGCCCGTTTGCTTTTTGTTTGCTCGTGTGTTAGTTTGCTTGTTTGTCGCGATGGCTCAAGATAATACTAAATTGTGTGACTTCACCAATACCAATAATAATGATTTCCTTACCACTCCGATTTCTCCTCTTACCGATGCTGAATCTTGTGAAATTAATACTGCTTTGTTGAATCTTGTCATGAAAGATCCGTTCTCCGGCCTTCCTAGTGAAGATGCCGCTACCCATCCTAACAGCTTCGTTGATTTGTGTGACATGCAAAAGAAAAAAGATGTTGATAATGATATTGTTAAATTGAAGCTATTTTCCTTTTTCACTTAGAGATCATGCTAAAGGTTGGTCTTCGTCTTTTCCTAAAAATAGTATTGATTCATGGAACAAGTGCAAAGATGCTTTTATCTTTAAGTATTTTCCTCCCGCTAAGATCATCTCTCTTAGAAACAATATTATGAATTTTAAACAACTTGGTCATGAACATGTTGCACAAGCTTAGGAGAGAATGAAATTAATGATATGTAATTGCCCTACTCATGGTTTAAATTTGTGGATGATTGTTCAGAATTTTTATGCCGGATTGAAATTTTCTTCTAGAAATCTTTTAGATTCGGCCGCGGGAGGCACTTTTATGGAAATCACTTTAGGAGAAGCTACTAAACTCCTAGATAATATTATGGTTAATTATTCTCAACGGCATACTGAAAGATCTACTAAAAAGGTGCATGCGATAGAAGAAATTAATGTTTTGAATGGAAAGATGGATGAACTTATGAAATTATTTGCTAATAAGAGTGTATGGATGTGAATTTTGTTGGTAGGAACAATTTTGGTAACAACGCGTATAGAGGTAATTTCAATCCTAGGCCTTATCCTAGTGATCCCTCTAATAATTATGGTAATTCCTACAACAATTCTTATGGAAATTATAATAAGATGCCCTCCGATTTTGAATCTAATATTAAAATATTTATTTCTTTGCAAAAGAATTTTAATGCTATGATTGAAGAAAAATTGCTTAAGATTGATGATTTAACTAGGAACGTTGATAGAATTGCTCTTCATGTTGATTCTATAAAACTTAGATCTATTCCACCTAAGCATGATATCAATGAGTCTCTCAAAGCCATGAGAATTTCCATTGACGAGTGCAAAGAAAGAACCGCTAGGATGCGTGCTAAGAAAAATGCCTTTATGAAAGCTTGTTCTTCTAGTTCCTATGAAAATAATGATGAAGATATAAAAGTTATTGATGTGTCCCCTATTAAATCTTTGTTTTTCAATATGAATCTTGATAATGATGGGACTGAATATGATCCACCTTTACCTAGAAGGTGTTCTAAGAATTCGGAATTTGTTGATCTTGATGCTAAATTTGATAAAAGTGGGATTGAAGAAATTAAAACCCTAGATGTTGCTAAACCCACTATTATGGATTTCAAGGAATTTAACTATGAAAATTGCTCTTTGATTGATTGTATTTCCTTGTTGCAATCCGTGCTAAAATCTCCTCACGCTTATAGTCAAAATAAAGCGTTTACTAAACATATCGTTGATGCCTTGATGCAATCTTATGAAGAAAAACTTGAATTGGAATTTTCTATCCCTAGAAAAATTTATGATGAGTGGGAACCAACTATTAAGACTAGGATTAAAAATTATGAGTTTTATGTTCTGTGTGATTTGGGTGCTAGTGTCTCTACTATTCCCAAAACTTTCTGTGATTTACTAGATTTCCGTGATTTTGATGATTGCTCTCTAAAGTTGCATCTTGCGGATTCCACTATTAAGAAACCTATGGGAAGAATTAATGATGTTCTTATTGTTGCTAATATGAATTATGTGCCCGTAGATTTTATCGTTCTTGATATAGATTGCAATCCTTCTTGCCCTATTATTCTTGGTAGACCTTTCCTTAGAACGATTGGTGCAATTATTGATATGAAGGAAGGGTATATTAGATTTCAATTTCCATTAAAAAAGGGCATGGAACACTTTCCTAGAAAGAAAATAAAATCACCATATGAATCTATCATGAGAGCCACTTATGGATTCCCTACCAAAGATGGCAATACCTAGATCCATTCTTGCTTGTTAGGCCTAGCTAGGGGCGTTAAACGATAGCGCTTGTTGGGAGGCAACCCAATTTTATTTTTATTCCTTGCTTTTTGATCCTGTTTATTAATAAATAAATTATTTAGCCTCTGTTTTGGTTGTGTTTTTTGTGTTTAATTAGTGTTTGTGCCAAGTAGAACCGTTGGGAAGACTTGGGGAAAGTCTTGTTGAACTTGCTGTAAAAAATAGAAACTTTAGCGCTCACGAGAACTGTTGCAATTTTTATTTGGAAAGTGATGTTTAGTTAATTATTTTTGAAGATGATTAATAGATAAATTCCTCACGTCCAGCAATTTATTTTGGAATTTTTGGTCTTACAGATCTTGCGCTAGCTACAAATTACTACAGACTGTTCTGTTTTTGACAGATTCTGTTTTTCGTGTGTTGTTTGCTTATTTTGATGAATCTATGGCTAGTAAAATAGTTTATAATCCATAGAGAAGTTGGAATACAGTAGTTTTAACACCAATATAATTAAAGAATGAGTTCCTTACAGTACCTTGAAGTGTTCTTTTGTTTTCTTTCGCTAACGGAGCTCACGAGTTTTCTACTTTAAGTTTTGTGTTGTGAAGTTTTCAAGTTTTGGGTAAAGATTTGAAGGATTATGGAACAAGAAGTGGCAAGAACCTAAGCTTGGGGCTGCCCATGGAACCCCCAAGATAATCTAAGGACACCTAATAGCCAAAGCTTGGGGATTCCCCGGAAGGCATCCCCTCTTTCGTCTACTTCTATCGGTAACTTTACTTGGAGCTATATTTTTATTCACCACATGATATGTGTTTTGCTAGGAGCGTCTTTTATGATTTGAGTCTTTGCTTATTAGTTTACCACAATCATCCTTGTTGTACACACCTTTTGAGAGAGCCATACATGGTTTGGAATTTGATAGAATACTCTATGTGCTTCATTTATGTATTTTTAGCTTTATAGTTTTGCTCTAGTGCTTCACTTATATCTATTAGAGCACGGTGGTGGATTTGGTTTATAGAAACTATTGTTCTCTCATGCATCACTTAGATTATTTTGAGAGTCTTAATAGCATGGTAATTTTCTTAAAATCCTAATATGCTTGGTATGCAAGATTAATAATAAAACTTTCTTATGAGTGTGTTGAATACTAAGAAAAGTTGATGCTTGATGATTGTTTTGAGATATGGAGGTAATAATATCAAAGTCGTGCTAGTTGAGTAGTTGTGAAATTGAGAAATACTTGTGTTGAGGTTTGCAAGTCCCGTAGCATGCACGTATGGTAAACGTTATGCAACAAATTTGAAACATGAGGTGTTATTTGATTGTCTTCCTTATGAGTGGCGGTCGGGGACGAGCGATGGTCTTTTCCTACCAATCTATCCCCCTAGGAGCATGCGCGTAGTGCCGAGGTTTTTGATGACATGTAGATTTTTGCAATAAGTATGTGAGTTCTTTATGACTAATGTTGACTCCATGGATTATACGCACTCTCACCCTTCCATCCTTGCTAGCCTCTTCGGTACCATGCATTGCCCTTTCTCACATTGAGAGTTGGCGCAAACTTCGCCGGTGCATCCAAACCCCGTGATATGATACGCTCTTTCACACATAAACCTCCTTATATCTTCCTCAAAACAGCCACCATACCTACCTATTATGGCATTTCCATAGCCATTCCGAGATATATTGCCATGCAACTTTCCATCATTCTGTTCATCATGACACATTCATCATTGTCATATTGCTTAGCATGATCATGTAGTTGACATAGTATTTGTGGCAAAGCCACCGTTCATAATTCTTTTATACATGTCACTCTTGGTTCATTGCATATCCCGGTACACAGCCGTAGGCATTCATATAGAGTCATCTTTGTTCTAGTATCGAGTTGTAATCATTGAGTTGTAAATAAATAGAAGTGTGATGATAATCATTATTAGAGCATTGTCCCAAGTGAGGCATAAAAAAAGAGAAAGGCCATAAAAAAGAGAAGGCCCAAAAAAAGAGAAAGGCCATAAAAAAGGCCCAAAAAAGTGAGGGAGAAAGAGAGAAGGGACAATGTTACTATCCTTTTACCACACTTGTGCTTCAAAGTAGCACCATGATCTTCATAGTAGAGGGTCTCTCATGTTATCACTTTCATATACTAGTGGGAATTTTTCATTATAGAACTTGGCTTGTATATTCCAACAATGGGCCTCCTCAAGTGCCCTAGGTCTTCGTGAGCAAGCAAGTTGGATGCACACCCACTAGTTTCTTTTGTTGAGATTTCATACATTTATAGCTCTAGTGCACCCGTTGCATGGCAATCCCTACTCCTTGCATTAACATCAATCGGTGGGCATCTCCATAGCCCATTGATTAGCCTCGTTGATGTGAGACTTTCTCCTTTTTTGTCTTCTCCACATAACCCCCCTCATTATATTATATTCCACCCATAGTGCTATGTCCATGGCTCGCGCTCATATATTGCGTGAAAGTTTATAGGTTTCAGATTACTAAATTATGAAACAATTGCTTGGCTTGTCATCGGGGTTGTGCATGATGATAGCATTCTTGTGTGACGAAAATGAAACATGACTAAACCATATGATTTTGTAGGGATGAACTTTCTTTGGTCATGTTATTTTGAGAAGACATAATTGCTTAGTTAGTATGCTTGAAGTATTATCATTTTTATGTCAATATGAACTTTTGTCTTGAATCTTTCAGATCTGAATATTCATACCACAATTAAGAAGAATTACATTAAAATTATGCCAAGTAGCACTCCGCATCAAAAATTCTGTTTTTATCATTTACCTACTCGAGGACGAGAAGGAATTAAGCTTGGGGATGCTTGATATGTCTCCAACGTATCTATAATTTTTGATTGCTCCATGCTATATTATCTACTGTTTTAGACATTATTGGGCTTTATTTTCCACTTTTATATTATTTTTGGGACTAACCTATTAACCGGAGGCCCAGCCCAGAATTGCTGTTTTTTGCCTGTTTTAGGGTTTCGAAGAAAAGGAATATCAAACGGAGTCCAAACGGAATGAAACCTTCGGAAACATGATTTTCTCATCAGATAAGATCCAGGAGACTTGGACCCTCCGTCAAGAAAGCCACAAGGTGGTCACGAGGGTAGGGGGCGCCCCCCTAGGGCGCGCCCCCTGCCTCGTGGGCCCCTCGAAGCTCCACCGACGTACTTCTTCCTCCTATATATATCCACGTACCCCCAAACGATCGGGGACGGAGCCAAAAACCTAATTCCACCGCCGCCACTTTCTGTATCCACGAGATCCCATCTTGGGGCCTATTCCGGAGCTCCGTCGGAGGGGGCATCGATCACGGAGGGCTTCTACATCATCATCCAAGCCCCTCCGATGAAGTGCGAGTAGTTTACTTCATACCTATGGGTCCATAGCTAGTAGCTAGATGGCTTCTTCTCTCTTTTTGGATCTCAATACAATGTTCTCCCCCTCTCTCGTGGAGATCTATTCGATGTAATCTTCTTTTTGCGGTGTGTTTGTTGAGATCGATGAATTGTGGGTTTATGATCAAGTCTATCTATGAATAATATTTGAGTCTTCTCTGAATTCTTTTATGTATTATTGGTTATCTTTGCAAGTCTCTTCGAATTATCATTTTGGTTTGGCCTACTAGATTGGTTGTTCTTGCCATGGGAGAAGTGCTTAGCTTTGGGTTCAATCTTGCGGTGTCCTTTCCAAGTGACAGAAGGGGCAGCAAGGCACGTATTGTATTGTTTCCATCGAGGATAACAAGATGGGTTTTTTTTATCATATTGCATGAAATTATCCCTCTACATCATGTCATCTTGCTTAAGGCGTTACTCTGTTTTTAACTTAATACTCTAGATGCATGCTGGATAGCGGTTGATGAGTGTTCTAATAGTAGTAGATGCAGAATCGTTTCCGTCTACTTGTCTCAGATGTCATGCCTATATACATGATCATACCTAGATATTCTCATAACTATGCTCAATTCTGTCAATTTCTCAACAGTAATTTGTTCACCCACCGTAGAATACTTATGCTCTTGAGAGAAGCCACTAGTGAAACCTATGGCCCCGAGGTCTCTTTATCATCATATTAATCTCCATCACTTTATTATTGCTTTGCTTTTACTTTACTTTTACTTTATTTACTTTGCATCTCTATACCAAAAATATTATTTATCATCTCTATCAGATCTCACTTTCGTAAGTGACCATGAAGGGATTGACAACCCCTAAGCGCGTTGGTTGCGTTGAGCTATTGTTTTTGTGTAGGTACGAGGGACTCGAGCGTAGCCTCCTATTGGATTGATACCTTGGTTCTCAAAAACTAAGGGAAATACTTATGCTACTTCGCTACATATTCCCTTCCTCTTTGGGGAAAACTAACGCAGTGCTCAAGAGGTAGCACACCGCCACCCGCCGCCGCCGACCCCGCCGCCGATCGGTTTTTTTCTAGTAAACCCTAGATTCGTTTTTTTAGATTTTCGGTTCGGTTTTTCGTCAGTTTATTATTTAGCGGACGTTCGTCCATACGTTTGTTTTAACGAACGCTGTTCCTCAGTTAGCCACAGACAGGGAACGTTCATTCGTTAGCCTGTTCGTATCGGTTTTTTTCCAGGGTTTATCCGCGATTATTTTCGATCGTGATTTCTGCCCTAATCTTTGTTTTAGTTCTCGAAGACCTCTTTCTGTTTAACCAACTTGAACAAGATTTTGATACTGTAAAATTTGACTTTTGTCCAGATTAGTAAACGGATCTTGTTTCTTTCGTAGTTTGACTTTCGTTGCTCCGTTTGATTCGATTCTTTTTGCAAAGAGAATCTCTTTAGTTGAGTTTTCAGATTCGATCTTCTTGTTTGAGTTTTACCCGTGCATCTTTTCCTGATTGCTTATGTATGCTATTGTTTGTTTGCGATAGAATTCACGGAGTGCGAAACGTGCTACTATGAGTCTCTAGGATTTGTAGATCGTCAGCAAGGCAAGTAACACATTGATTGTACCCATTTAGTACCCAGTTTTTATGCATTAGTTTCAACCCTCACACATTGCATGAGTAGGATCTCTTAACATGTGGGTCTGGGAAGTAGATGATGAGGTAGAACCTATTACCTATTTTACTATCAAACCCTTGGGAGTTACTTCTACGTTATGCTTATATTGCTATGCTATGATCATAGACATGGTTTGGGTTTGAGTGGATCCATGACAGATGTGAGTTTGTTAATTAATGGTTCAACTTAAGGTGGCAACTTTAATACACATCTGGGTGGATTGCTTGTGGGCACCTAGAGAATACAGTGTTGTCCTAGGATATCCCGGAGTACCCGTGTGATCATCCTATGGTTCGCCACCCAGGCTCAAAGGGATACTGAGATTATTCATGCTAGAAACTTCCGTGTGCAGCCACAAGCCATTATGGGCTCTGGCATAGTTGAGTATGTTGTGTGACCTCTTTCACTGGTAAGCTAGCTAATGTACACTACTAGGGAAAAGCTTATAGGGAGACGCTTACTAGTAGCGAGGGTTTATAACCCTCGCTACTGCTACTTACTCGTAGCGAGGGTTTTTAACCCTCGCTACTACTAAGTTGATACTAGTAGCGCGGGTTTTTAACCCTCGATACTACTAAGCGGTCTCTATCGTGCCCTCACGGGACATGCCATAGTAGTAGCGAGGGGTACAAACCTGCGCTACTACTAAGTTGATAGTAGTAGCGCAGTTTTACACCCCTCACTACTACTATGTACGAGGTAGGGGAAATCCTCGTATCCTCAGTCGAATCCCTCCTCTCTCTCCCTCACTTTCCCCCTCTCTCACTTTCCACGTCTCTCCCTCATGCTCCAGCGGTGGCCGCCGCTGGTACACTCTGCTTTCTTCGCCCCCTCCTTCTCCGAGATCCCTCCGGTGGGCGGTTGCCGGAGCTCCTCGCCTCTGCCAAGATGTGGAAGCACGACCACGACATCCTCCTCCTCGCCGCCTTCACCGTCTTCCTCTTGCTCCAGGTCAGCCCTCCTCCCCCCTCTCCGATTCGATCCAGAACGCTAGCTGACCCACCCCCTCCTCCTCCGGCAGCACGAGGGCGACTTCTTGTTCCAGGAGACGTGGACCGCCTCCTACCGCCGCTCGTCGTTGACCTCAACGGCGACTGCCGCCGTGAGGTGCTGCTCCCCACGCACGATGCCAAGATGCAGGTCCTCCAGCTCCTGACCCACGCCGGGCTGGCCTTCGCGGCCGCCCTTGACGGCTTCCACGAGGCACGCGTCATGGCCGAGATCTCCCTATTCCCGGCCAACGTGCGCGCGTCATGGGGTCGAGATTTTTTTTTGGTGTTTCAAATTAATAGTAGTAGCGCGGGTCACAAACACGCTCTACTACTAACACACGTACTAGTAGCGCGGGATGCAACGCGCTACTACTACTAGTTAGCTGTAGCATCGTAGTAGTAGCGTAGGCACCCGCGCTACTACTAGGTGTAACTGTCTACCTAGAGTAAAGAGTTAATGCTTTTGAAAGACTGTGTCTCGGTCATCCGTTTCTCAAACACCCTGTAGTGCGAGAAATCCAACGGAGGAGATCGAGTCTTGTGGGGAAAAGTGCACAAACCTCTACAAAGTGTACAAACTAATCATGGTTAGCCGTGTCCCCGGTTATGGACATCTTGAGTATCTGGTACATGAATTATTGATTGGATCTCATCACTCTAAAATTAATTTGTTGGGTTGTTAATGATTACTTTAATTGGGATTGAGTTGGAGGAACCTTCTCAATGATGTTTCAACCACCGTGATAGTTAAATAAATCTATTCCTTTGTTGTAGGGAAAAATTGGCTTTTCACAAAACAATATAACCACAGAGCCTCTAGCAGCCATATATGCATGTAGTGATAGCACTTATCTGTTGTTTGCTCTACTGTGTTATATTGCCATCATATTCCATGTGTTGGCCCTTTTCGGACTGCAACATATCATGTTGCAGACTTTTTAGACAAGGAGTAAGGTGTGCTAGGTCGTTGTCATGCACTCAGCTATGCCGTTGGAGTTGATGGACTCACTTTATCTTCCAGGCCTTCCATTGTTATCTTAATTAGATGGCCTTAAGCCATATTTATTGTATTAAGTTCTCTCTTGAGACTATCGATGTAATAAGTGTGTGATTGCTACTCTGTTATAAATCCATTCGAGTACTGTGTGTGTCAGCATTACCGATCCAGGGATGACACTGAAGCACAGAGACTTGACTGTCTGAGGTTGGGTCGCTTCAAGATGGTATCAGAGCACATGCTGAATGTAGGACACAACCACTAAGATGAGCCATAGGTCACTCTTCTCTACTCATTTCTAACTCCTCTCAATTTTCTACTCTTTAGGATGGCGGACTCAAGGAACAAGTTTGCTCATCCGGATGAAGACACACCCTTTGGACGATACTTGAAGGAAGTCACTAGGTACCTGAACATCGGAATACCCAGCTTCACCGGGACCTACACCGCCACTTCACCAGAAAAGGATTGTTGGATGATTCAAGATCAAGTTCCAGGAAGGACATTCACGCCAGTCACTGAACTCATAAAGTTTTCCTTTGATGCACCAACCTGGAGTCTAGGAGCATGGCAGCCCACATCGCCATGGGACACATCGGCGAAGTCTACAAAAAGGATCTTAAGGAAACTATCTACCAGATATGTGGGCGCCAAGATGAGCAATGGGAGATGATCAGCACCAGGAGGGACATGTCCATTGCAACTTTCATCCAGGAGCTAAACCATCACATTCGTCGCCAGGAGAACCAGATGTGCGCAGGCATGATAGATCTGAAGAAGGCAATGACCAGGATCACAAAGCTAGAAGAGGAACTCAAGTCTATACGTGATGGATATGAGGAGAAAATGACAAGACTAGTGGAGATGAATGACGACCTGGCGAGGAAGCTAGGAGTTTTCATGGGAGACCCTACGCCAGGAGGAGCCTCAAAAGATCTCGCTGGCAAGTCTGGCGTATCTGGCGAGACTCGTCCAGCAACGTCGGCTTTCTTATCACACTCAATGCCAGGGTACACAGTGACATGTTTGTGTACAAACAAAAAGCCAATTAGCTTTGTAAGAACTAAGCTTAGCTTTAATTTATCAACAATGAAGTTGTGGACTGCAGATCTATTCTTCCCAGCCCAGGTAGGATGAGAGGGTGCCCAAGCCCAAGGTGTAAATTGCTCAAGTGCATATTAGGAGAAAGGGAAATAGTATTAATTTATTACACTACTAGGAAAAGGCATGTTAGTGGCGCACTTGTTTTGGCCATTAATGGCACACTACAGGTGCGCCACTATCATCACGCCAGTAGTAACTAATACTAATGGCGCACCCCTGGTGCGCCATTAGTATATCAGACAGTAGTGGCGCACCAGGCATTGCGCCATTAGTATGCCTCCCAGGGGGCCATATTTACCTTCTCCTCTGGGTTACTAATGGCGCACTAACAGACAATGTGCCACTAGTATTTTTACAGCAGTGCGCCACTAATGTGTTGTATGGTGTGCCACTAGTATGAATATTAGAAATTAATATTTTTTTTGTTATTTGCACAGGTTACAAAATATATTACTTCACAGAATATAGACAACACCACACAGCAATAGCAGATTTATCGAATACAATAGAAGATTAGTCTCTGAATACAATTCATCATATTAGCTAGTCTCCGAATTCAAAATACCGAACAAAGTTAGAACATTACAAGTCTCGAGACCGCGAGTAGCAAGTTTGTCTCCACATTACAAGTCGATATCGATCATCTAAACTACCATCACATAGAAGAGAGCTGCGATCATCACGATGAGCATCATCGCGATGAAACTGGTCTTCATCCGGTTCCTCCTCCGCTCCCTCCTCTCTCCCGCTAGATAGCGCGCGTATCTAGCTTCCGCCTCCGCCCTAGTGGTGTACCCTTCGTAATTGTTACCGCAGAAATGGTGAACCTATCTCTGACACTCCTCCCAGTCATCGTAGACTCCGAGAACCTTACCCTTATACACGACATACGACGGCATTTCTATGCACTAGCCAAACAAAACGTTAGTAGCAATTCACAAACAATACATAAGCAATATATAAGTATGCAACAAAAGGATCGAAAGAGAAAAGTAAGACATTAATAGCACGATTCATGGTCCTACTAATAAATAGCATCGATTACATATAAGTTGAGCGACTGTCCAAACCAAAGATACATACAAGTTCATTAAAGTTTAATTACAACATGATCTAATCGATATTTCAGAACTACAAATAGCATCACTACTTTTGACTCGACTCAGGGACCGGTGTGTGGATGAAGCCGCCGTCTGTCATGATGGTCATGAAATCGCGGGCGTTGTCAGCATGCATTTGTAGCGTTGTTTCTATCTCACTGTTCGACGGTTGATATCTGAGGTAGAACTGCCCCGAGGTATGAAGGACATCTTGATGGATGATTTCCGCAAACTCCGACTGCATGCGAAAGAATTCTTGTCTGATGTCTGCGTCCTGGATTGCCGACAAGCTTGCGGCCCAATCTTTGAGATTATTTGGTAGCAGAAGGTGATTATGGTCCCATACGATCGCTCGCATGTGATGGAGGGCGTAGTAGGCATCCTTCTGACCGCCAGGCGGCTGCTTGACGCAGGGGAACGTCGTTTTGTGGGCGAACACGTGCTTGCCGTACCTACGAATTGGCCTGCTGAAGGTGCCTCCAGATTTGGCATAGCCGGGGAGAACATCATCAAGAACTTTCTTGATATTTGTGTAGTCTTTCTTCGACTGACGGTCCGAGTCGAAATACGTGGCCATGGAATATTTCGGGCTTAAGAGGATGAGTGTGCAATGTGTGTCACTGCACAAAACACGGAATGTTAGAAAAAAAGAACGATCGAAATCTAAGAAATCATATGTTACGGGGCGGTGAGGCGATGACTTACTTGCGAAAGTAAGGCACGAGGAAGTTATCCTTAGCTGGGTTTGCCAGAATGACGCCTTCGAGGTATGAACTAGCGACTTGCCGGTGCCCAACGCTGCCCATGATCTTGGCACGCATGTAGAAGGGGTCGACTATCACGATGTCCGGGGTCTTGTCTCTAATGATCCGCAACTCCATACTCAGTGAAAATAACCGAACGAAGGTGTAGTGCAGTGCATGAAGGTTAAACATTGCGAAGATGTCATCAAACCGTAGGACGATCATACCCCCGACGGCACTATCGACAAAGCCCTTGCCCTCTGGCACCTTGGCCACGAAAACCGGGTATGCCAGATCATTCTCGGAGAGACGCCGCTTCTCCAAAGAAAGAACACTGTCATGCAGACTCCGCATAGCATCGGTTGCAGCATTGAGTAGATTAGTTGGTAGCATCGGCCTACCCGCCACATGAACCCTCCTCGAGATATCCTTAGATGTAGGTGGCCCGTCCTGAGCACGGATCATACTCGGTGCCGGCTGGCTCGCACCCTTGTTATTCTTTCTTTTTTGTCCCTTCTTCTTCTACTGTAATGGGATTGAGTTCTGCTCACAGTCAGCCTTCTTGAGTGTGTTGGGGCTGATAATATTTGGCACCTCGGCTATCTGAGGCTCGGTGAAGGAGGCAGCTGGAGGCGTCTCCTGAGAACTGAACGCCAGACGACGCCTGTTGCAACTGGGTTTCTCCGTGGTACTAGCTAGATCGTCTTTTTCAGGGTCGGGTTCTTGAGAAGGAGGCCCCAAGAATTTGTCACCGTACCCATGTTCGTTGAAGTACTTATCGACGTTGGTAAATGTACTGTCATTTTCATCGTTGGCGTCGTCCGGATCCTGTGCCATATGCATGTCCGGATGCTCTGCCATATCCATCTCCGGCATGTCCGGTAGCGTTGCGGGGGTCTTGCCATGGCTTGGCGCTGGCACGACTGGCGGTGTTGTTTGTGGGGTGGTGTCCCCCGCCCCCAAACGAATCTGGCTCTTCGGCCAAAGCATGGGCCAGTTTCTGCAGGCGCTGAGGGTCATCACATCATCTTCGTCGGCCCCATGGGGTCGATACGGAGGTAACATGTCGTCGAAGCCCGGCAGCACCCGAACCAGTTGAACCCTATAAACGGTGGGTGGCATCTGATTACCGTGGAACACGCGGCTGCCCGGTTGAACGATTTTGCCCTTGGCGACATCGACCAACTCGTCGTTCAGGAAGTGCAGGAGAATGCACGGAACGTCGGCAGCGCCCTGCGAAAACATGTACGGTGTCAGGGATGCCCAGTCAAAGGCAAGGAGATGAAGTCATCGGCCGACAGGCTTAATTAGTTATCGTGATGGCGTCGAGCTCGGCTAATGTCCAGGCACCACCAACGGCGGGCGTGCAAGTGACGGAGGGGCCGCCTGCTGCCGAGGTGCCGGCCGGCGTATTCTTCCCACACCCAGGTGTATTAAGCTGCAATGCCGACGGTGCCGCGGGAGACACCAATGGCGCCGCCGGCACGTTGCGCGAGTTGCTGCCCATGAGCTAGGAATCGGGGGCGGCCCCTGTTGGCCGCCTGCAATCCACGGCTGTAGCCCAGAAACCAAGGTAGGCATAATGGCGGCGATTGTCGCTCCCAGTTGGTCTCGCACTTGCTCTTTGACGATCTCCGGAATCCGCGCCACTTGTGCCTTGAGTTGTTGAACCTCGCGCTCCTGGCTTTCCGAGCTGGTCTTTCTCTCCTTTCGCCCAGCGTTATAGTACTCCAACCATTTTGTGGACAAGCCTTTGCCGGCCACACGACCAGCTGACGTCGGCTTACTGAGCTTATCCTTGTTTTTCATTACGTTCAATGCCCTATTTAAAGGGGTGTCGAAAGGGGAGCTTTGAGACGATCCCGCGCTACTTCTTTTAGTGTCCTGCGGAAGGAACATGAACCATTTAGAAATTTGGCTTCATTAATTAGAATGCAACAATATGGAGGTAATTACGCGGGGGTGTATTCCTTACGAGAACACGCTCAAGCGCCTTGGTCTTCGGATCCGTGGTAAGCTCCTTGGTTACCGGGTCAATCTTGTACCGGGCCCTGACATAGTTCCTGGTCTGCTTATCATGGTATTTCTCGATGAGGGGCGGTAGGCCTTGCTCGGCATGCTCTGCGTCCTCCTTGTCCCATATAGGTTCCGCCACTCTGTAACCGCGGGGACCGAGTTTTTGGACCCCTAAGTTCATGTCCCGCATCGCTTTCCCCCACTGACTTGATTCCGCAGATGCGTTGCTCTCGCACTTGATCTTGAACTCCCGGTAGACATCTTCGCTGGTCGAAGGATTTTTCTCCTTGATCTTCTCAAAACTATCACCTTTTTCAATCATGCTCTTCACCGAGGCTCTCCAAGTAGCCAGGGTCGTGCTCATCTTCGTGAGGGCGACACTGTTCACTTTATTCCCTGAGAGGCGTGTGTTTGCGAAGTCACCGGGGAACTTGTATCGTTCGTGCAGCTTCGTGAAGAGGAGGTTGCGCAAATTCCCTTGGTCACGATGCCTTAGGTTCTCGGTGTTGATAGAGACGGTGCTCCGGAGAATGCACCCGACTTGTTCCCCTTGGGAAGACGTTCGTGCCACAATGACATGTTCTTGTCGAAGCATGTGTCAGTCATTTTTTGTTTTACCTTCATCTCCAGAGCCATGAGCGTTACTTTCAGGCGGGTATCCTCGGGCCTGCATCCTTCATACAATGGAGTAATCGCGTCTATCTCCAGTTGATCCAGCTTGGCTTTCTCTCGGGTGGCAACTCTTGCGTTATTAGTCTGCTTGAGAAGCAGCTCTTGAATATGAGGGTCCTGCACCTAGCCCATCGATGGTCCATCATCGTCTGCTCCGGCATCTTCATCTTTGTGATCATTCCCTTCGTCTTGATCTTCCTCATCATCATGTCCGGCATCACCGTCGTGATCATGTCTTGGAGATTCTTCGTCTTCTCGCCCGCCCTCGCCGCGGTGGTTGTCTTGCTGCCCTTCCTCATTTCTTGCCTGGCCCCCATGGACGACTTCATAGTCATCTTCATCACCTTGCCACTGATAGCCATCCATGAAACCATAAAAGAGCAAGTGGTCCCGCACCTGCCCGGAATCCGGGTCCGCAATAAGGCTCTTCAGCTTGCATCTTCGACACGGACATCTTATCTCCGTCTCATTCTTTTGAAGCATCTCGGACTTTGCGGAGCTCAAAAACCTATTCATGATGCCTTCGGTCATCGTGCGGACCATGGTCGCCTGTGGGGTAGAGCAACATGATATTTTAGAACCAAGAAAATTTTTTGCATGACTTTGGCTAAAAATAGGACCAAAAAGAATGCATACTGCCAAATTCTCGCCGAAACGGAAATGAATCAACATTCTGGCAAAATATTGGCAACTATCGCATTTCAAATACCGGTACCTGCAAACACAAACATATATGCAACACCACAAACATATGCAACACCACAAACATACGTAGATCTAGCTAGGCCATAAAAAGTGCATGTGCACGTTGTTGGAGGGAGAAAAAAGTAGATCTACAACATAAGGAAAGCTGTCCCCTTACTTACCTATCAAAAAAAGGTAATTTAACCACTTAATTTGGGTGAATCTATGGTGCAAATGAGGTGAGGAGGAGGGGGCAGCCGAGACAAGCTTGGAGGAGGAAGAGGAGGAGGGAATGAAGTGGGGAAAGTGAGTGTGGTAGGTGGATGTCCAAAATATCTAGCTGGTCTCAGGTTACTAATGGCGCACCACCTACAAATGCGCCATTAGTAACCCTGGTTACTAATGGCGCACCTGCCAGGGGTGCGCCATTACTAGTTTTGCAAAAAAATATTATAATTCTGAGCAGTGGCGCGCCATGGGTGTGGTGCGCCATTACTAGTTTGAGCTAGTAATGGCGCACTTCGCCCAGGTGCGCCATTACTACTTTTGGAAAAAAAGTAAAAAAAATTGTCAGTAGTGGCGCACTGAGCGTGTGGTGCGCCATTACTAGTTTGGTGCGCCATTAATAGTTTTGGGAAAAATAAAAATAAAATAAAATTTGCTATTAATGGCGCACCGTTTGTATGGTGCGCCATTAGTAATGAGGACACTAATGGCACAGCTGTATGTGGTGCGCCACTTCTATATAGCAGTGACACACCACATACATGGTGCGCCATTAATGTCCATATTAGCTATAGCCCTTTTCCTAGTAGTGTTATGAGAATTTTGATTGCTGCATTTACTAAAGAGGATGGAAGATTTACTCCAATTTGGTGTTTGCCCAGAAATATCACAACACATATAACGATATGCGCAAAAACGGAGGCATCATTATTATCTTCCCTACCGCAAACTATCAAGTAATTCACAAACATTGATAAATGTTGGGGACTAGAGGGGCCTGTTGGATAGCTTCCAACTGATTAGATTAAATGCTTCTAGTAGACAAAGTGACAGTTCATTGACAACAAGAGTGAAAAGACGCGGCTAGAACGGACAATCTTGTCGGATACCTTCGAGTGCCCCGAAAGCAGTGAAAAGGCTGGGCATTAATATTAATGGCAAATGAGACATACGTCATGGATTTAGAAATTAAGTTTATGAAATGATAATGAATCCCTTTAGAGTCCATGTCAGCTGCCACGCCTCTGCCAGTACATCAGCATATTTCTATGCCATTGACAATGGTCTCCGTAGGCGTTGCTCTCACACCCTAGCTAGTCCAAGCATTAGAATGTGCATCATGTTTAAATTCTTCTTAAATTTGAATTGGGGAAGACAGAACCCCCAAACCCCCCCTGGAAACAACTAGGGTTTACTAAAAATATTTTCAATGAACCTGAAATGCCCTTCTAAAAAGTTCACCCTCTTTGTCTTAGGTTAGAACCTCTGGCAAAATTGGTGCACAATTTTCTAGGTCAACAGAAGGTCATTGAAGTAAATCATAAGTATTTGAATTTGGGCATTTAAATGCTATAAAATAATCTAAATGCTCAAATAATTCTGGGAATAAATGTTTCATGTTGGAAATAATCTAAACAGAGGCCACATTTATTTTCAGGATTTTTGGAAATGTTTTAGTATTTTAAATAAAGCTAAACAGTTGCAGTTTAATAGAAAACAGAAACTAAATCAAAAAAAGAGAGGAGAAAGAAGCCCACCTGGGCCTTACCTGGCTCGGCCCAGCCTACTAGCTCGGCCAGTCACCCCCTACCTCGCGCCAGGAGGCAGGGGCACGTGCTCGCCGCGCGCCGGCCACGCGCCGGCCACCTCCTGCTTCTGCCGAAGCTGGGAGACACCTAGAGGACGCCACGCGACCCCCACGTCTCCCTCTCATCCTCTCGCACTCTCCCACTCGTCTCTCTCACTCTCCCCCGCGACGGCCGAGCACGTCCCTCGCCGCCGATCGCCGTAGTTGCCACTACAGCCACTCCCTCGCCCCTCCGACGAGCCCATTAGCTCCACCACGACTCCCTCGTCCTCCCCACCCAGCCACGCCTCGCCGGAAGCCCTGCTTCGCCGTCTTCGCCCTCGTCTTCAACCTCGGGCACCCGAGCCATCTCCGGTCGATTCGCCGCCTCCAGGACCTCCCCGAGCTCGCTGACCCCCTCCCCGACTCTGCTGTGAGCTCCTCTTCCTTTCCCCCTAGCCCCGTGCTCTTTTGGCCCCTGTAGCCGCCGTTTCCACCGCAACCGAGAGCTCCTCGCCGCCGGCCATGTCGCCGTCGTGGCTACGGCCGTGCAAGCACGCGTCCGAGCGCCTCACCGTGCTCAGCGCAGCACCAGGAACCCGTAGCCACCACCAGTTCTTCCTCCCGTGCACCATAGCCTCGAAACCGTCCTCACCCGACTCCGGCGACCGCCAAGCTCGTCGCCGGCGACATTTCCGGCCACCCCGAGCCCAACTACCACCACCAAATGCTGCGGCTCGTTCCCAGCTATCCGTAGATAGTCTCCGCCGTCGATTTGGTCGCCTGAGGGCGTTTTCCGAAGCCCTCCGCCGTCTCGGCCTCGCCGGCGACTCAACGCCGGTGGGATTAGCCCTGTTGACCAGCAGATTTGACCACTGACATGGACTGGGTGGGCCCAGTTGACTCCCCTGAGTCAATGACAAGTGGGCCCCCCTCTGCTAATTATCCAGATTAGTTTCTAACTAAAAATTAGTTAGTTTAATTAGTATAGTCACTGACTAGTGGGCCCTGCCCAGTAATTAGGCTAACTAAACGTAGTTAGTGCACTGAGAGGCTGACAGCAGGGGCCCACCAGTCAGGTTTGACCTGGGCTGGCGCCTTTGACCTGCTGAGGTCAGCATGACACAATGCTGACGCAGTAATGCATTTTCTGGATTTATTTTTATATAGGAAATTCCAGAAAATGTTTAAAACTTCTAAAAATCATAGAAATTCAACCGTAACTCCAAATGAAATAATTTATATATGAAAAATTATCAGAAAAATTCAATCTATCCATCTGTAATGGTTTCATGCATGACAAAACAAGTTCACATTTCTGTTTAAGCAGAATAAGGAAATGCACTATTAAGGCCATGTTTAATGAGCTAATATTTGAATCTTTGATTCAAATGAGTTCATTCCTTTCTAATATAACTTGCATTAGGCCAAGATACATTCATATTGCCATGTCATACCATGCATCATATTGTTGCATATCGTCATGTGTTGATTGTATTCCGATGTGTTCTCCGTGGTAGGTTCTGCCTCCGAGGATATTCACGAGTATCCAACTGAAGGGCAGTATCCCGCTACCACTCCATCAGGCAAGCAACCATTGATCACTCCGATACAAACCCATGTTCTCGCTTCTGCTCTTGTGTACTGCATTAAGACAACGCGATTCAAACTGCTGTGTGCTACGGTAGTTGAACCCTTATCCTCTGCATGACCTGTCATTGCCACAGTAACTAGATGAAACCCACTAGCATGTGTAGGAGTTGATTGAGCCATGTATGTGATTCCTACCTTGTTATGCCTGCTATGCTTAGAGTTGTGTCAGGTCTGGTTCATCTGGGTGATGGGCTAGAGTGAAATGCTTATGTCGGTAATGTGAGGGATGCGTGGAACATGTTTTGGTAAGGTATCGATGAGAGGCCATGTAGGAGTACATGGTGGGTTGTTTCATTGAGGCCGTCCCTAAGAACTGAGATCTGTATGTGTGATTTAAGATTCAGCTACTACCATGCATTGGGATCCTTAATTGACCCTCTCGGCTTCTTAACCACCCTAGTACTCTGTCCAGGAGTTGCAAATAGTTTCTGGTGTTTGTAGGTTATGTGTTGGCGGCCGTGCGCAGCGCTGACCCTCGGGGTGGGCTATGTTATGGTAGATACACCGTGGCACGGTGTACCGAGTCACCCGTTTGGTGTCTCGGGAACCCTGTTCACATCGTTCGGGGCCGTATGTGGAAACCTCGGCCGGACTCCCTGCGGATGGAACCTGGATAGGCGATAAACCTGGACTAGAGGCTTAAGTGTTTAGGTAGGCCGTGGCCGACACCCTCGTTGGGCTTCCGCTTGAAGGTTGCTGAGTACATGTCGTGTAAACGGCGGTAAGTGGTGAAAGCGTGTATGACGAAGTACACCCCTGCAGGGTATAAAACTATTCGAATAGCCGCGTCCGCGGTAAAGGACTACTTGGTTGCCTATACAGTTCATAGACAAGTTAATGGATACTACTAAAAGACTCAAGATAAGTGTGAGTATCGAGGATGGCCCTCTCGTAGGATGACGAGGGAGGATCCACGGTGGTGTATTGTGTTGGTGAGTAGTGGGCTCGTGTGCGAAAACTATTTTACTAGTGAAGTTCCGTAGGATAGCTTAGCCAAGAGTCAAAGCTGGCTTGCTGCATTAACCCCACCACCTTCTTGAGAATAAGCATGTTTAGTAGGTTCTGATGTAAGACTTGCTGAGTACCTTTGTACTCATGTTTGCTTAATTACTGTTTTCAAATGACAACACCGCCCCCTCTGATGGGTTTTATGTAGACCTTGACATCGACGAGTGACTACCCACCCAGGTGGTGATCCTGGCCATGGAGGACCCTATGTAGATAGACAGGCTTCGAGAAGCCTTCTTTCTTTCTAGAGTCTGTACTCAGACTAGCTGCTTCCGCATGTGCTTGTGTGTTTGTATGACTTGAGTGTCAGGTCATGTGACCCCTATCTATATGAACATGCTATGTATGGCTCCCTGGAGCCTTTAAATAAAGTACTTGAATTGTAGAGTTTTGTTGTGATGCCATGTTGTATGTACTCATATCGGGCATATTGTGTGTATGATTGAAATGCTTGGTATGAGTGGGATCCGACAATCTAGGTGTTTATCCTTGGCAGCCTTTCTTATGGGGAAATGTAGTCTAGTGCTCCTCGAGCCATAGTAGTCTGCTACAGCCCGATTCACCGGAGTCCTGCTAGCCCAGCACTACTGTTCAGGACACTTGACTGGCCGGCATGTGTTTCACTTCGTTCCTATGTCTGTCCCTTCGGGGAAATGTCACACGGTGATTTCCGGAGTCCTGCCTAGCCTGCTACAGCCCGGGTTCCCCGGAGTCCTGTTAGCCCAGTGCTACAGCCCGGAATCACTCGCTGATGACCGACATGCTCGATGTGATTCATGTATGCCTGTCTCCATAAGTCTGTGCCGCTTTGGGTTCACGACTAGCCATGTCGGCCCGGGTTCTCTGTCATATGGATGCTAGCGACACTATCATATACGTGAGACAAAATACGCAAACGGTCCCGGGCCATGGTAAGGCGACACCCGTGGGGTACCGTGCGTGAGGCCGCAAAGTGATATGAGGTGTTACCGGCTAGATCAATGTGACTCAGAATCGGGGTCCTGACAGCATTGGCATCAGAGCCGGACTGCCTGTAGGTTCGTTGAGCCAAACTGGTCGATGTCGAGTCTAGAAATGCTTAGTTATATGTAGGGGAATTGATTGTGGGAGGGAACGTAAGGCTCTTTTACTCCTTTACCCTATGTCTCTGATCTGAGTCATTCTCTTCTCATTCAACGTGGGTTAAGGATTAGGCTCTCTTCTTCTATCAGGTTCACGTGTTACTAATCCGTAGTAGCTTATAGGATTGTTGTTACAAGTCCAAGTTCAGTTTCTACTATTCTTAGTATGTTGCTAATTGAATCAGAACCTTGATATGATGTTGTTGAGTGGTATTCCGAACTGTTGTGGATGTCTCAAATCTTTTTCTGAGCATTTACAGCTGTTATGTTGTCCGATTTTCCCTAGAAATTCTGATGTCTTTACATTGTGGTTGTGCTTTCAGATGGCCAACCATGTTCAAAACCAAGTGGTTCGCCTGACCCGGTGCCTCGACGTGCCCGGTCATACTGCTATGCTAGTCCAGGTAATGATCGAGACGGGCTACCGTTGGTATCCCGAATACACCGTCGAAGAGCAGTTCCGCGATTTTAATCAAAGCCAATATCTCTGCACCATCAGGATATTTCCTTCTTATCCTGGGTCTATCGAGCCCCTTCACTGTTCCTATGGACTCGGGGTTACTGTTGAGATGGCTGTGCAGGATGCTGCCTATTCCATGATGACCATTTTGCGAGTCCGGACTGGCCTGCTACGGAACACCGACTTCCGTTACATGCCAGCTTCACTTCCGGGAGTGCAAGGGTATCTTCAGGCTATCTATGCCGACTCCACTCAGGAGGACTCATTAACTCGTACCACTGCCGAGTTGCTCGAAGATAAGGACCGAGAGAATCGGGCCTTGAGGGTGGAGCTTTTCAATACCCGTGCTGATCATTGGGCCACATTGACTCGGTTTGCACCTGCGGTGCAAGCTGGATGTATGGATACAAGGGATCTGTATCCTGTGAGATCAGCTCTGCCAGACATGGTGGATTGGCGCGATGTGGGAGGCATCACCCCACCCCGTGGTCCCCGCAGGCCACCGTTCGTTGGTCCAAGACCTCATCCTAGCCACTTTGGTCCACAGGCTCCTCAGGACTGTCTGTTCCCGGATGGTCATGTTGAACTTCCAGGCTACGGAGGTGACTTCTGTGAGAACTACTACGGAGCTGTCTGAGTTAGTAGTAGTACCACTAGTACTGTAGTAGTTGTATCTCCACTGTCCTGCGTGATTTGTGGAATACGACTTAGTGTGCAGTCAATTCCGGAGGTGTAGACAAATAATGTATAGGAGCTTGGAATGCCTCCGATGAGATGTAATGTCTTTCATCATAGTTGTACTGTAGCCTGGGCTTGTACTGAACTATGTATGATGTGTATGACCGTTGGTATATATATGGCAGTTTTATATTACCATGACATACGGATCAACATCTCGGCATTCTGTGTTATCCATTACATTCTGCACTTCCTTGCTAAGTTTGAGCCATCCTTGTCTAAACCGTTGTCTTGTTTTCTCCTAGGATGGTCAACACCCGCAGCAACCCTGCTGCCCCGGAGCAGGGGGAAGCCAGTGCAGCTAGGGGTGAAAATCTGCCTCACCCGCCTTCTCTGGCCGAAGTGATGCTAGAGGCGGAAAGAAGCAAGCGTGAGACTAACCGCCTGCTGGAGCGGATTGAGCAGAACACCGCACGCCACCCGCGAAATGACTTGGTGTCAATCAATGACTTTATCAAGCTGTACCCACCAAAGTTCAACCATTCCGTCGAGCCCCTCGACGCGGATGACTGGCTTCGCAGCATCACCCACAAGCTACGTTCTGCCAACGTAGCCGAAGTCGACAAGGTTACTTATGCTGCCTATCACCTCAAAAGCCCTTCTAGCCTTTGGTGGGAAAACTTCGAAGCTATGCGCCCGGTCGGCCAAATCACTACTTGGGCTGAATTCAGTGAAGCTTTCCGTGAGCATCACATTCCGGAAGGTCTCATGGATCGCAAGAGGGAGGAGTTCTGCAACTTCACCCAAGGAAGACTGACCGTGGATGCTTACAGTCGTGAATTTGGAAATCTGGCACGCTATGCTCCCGAAGAGGTATCTACGGACGCTAAGAAGCAAGCAAGGTTCCGCAAGGGACTTAGCCCTGAGCTTCGCCGCGATCTCTGTCTGCACGAGTGCACATCTTTTCAGAAGTTGGTCAATAAAGCCATCAGTGCTGAGACGGGCCAGACTGATTATGACGCTTCACGCAAGCACTCCCGTGATTTTGGCTCTTCATCCGGCTCTGGAACTCAGAAGCACCGGGTGTGGATTCCGAGCACGGCACTGCCACCCAGGTTCATCCCGAGGCCATCCTTTGAGGCGCCTCGTCCCAACCAACAATTTGCACCGCCCAAGCCCTATGGTGGCCCCACTGCTAATGCTGCTCCACGCCCCAATGTGGTGACATGCTTCAAGTGTGGAGAGCCGGGTCACTATAGCCGAGAGTGTCCCCAGAACAACAACCCAATCAAACTGGAAAGTCCGTTGGCCGTGGTAAGCCAGCGGGGAAGACTTTCTACGCCAAGCCGGCCACCACTGCACGTGGCCATGTCAACTATGTTTCAGCCGAGGAGGCTCATGAGGATCCCAACGTCGTCCTTGGTACGCTCCTTGTTAACTGCCATCCGGCATCTGTTCTTTCCGATACTGGAGCATCTCATTCATTCATATCCGAGAACTATGCTCGATTGCATAACACAACATTCTGCAACATGCCCACTTCCATGGTAATTCAAACTCCGGGTTCCAAATGGCAAACTTCTAGAGTAAGCCATGGGAACGAAATTCTTGTCGATAGACTTGTCTTCCTTGCATCCTTAATAGCTCTCAAGTCCTCTGACATAAATATCATCTTGGGTATGGACTGGATGTCAACTCATTATGCTAGGATCGATTGTGCCACTAGAACCGTTCAACTTACTCACCCCTCGGGCAAGACAGTTAATGTCTTAACTCGAGTGGCCAAGTGCCAACTTTACTCCCTAAACGCCAACCCCCTTCCAGACCTTGAGGATGTTCCGGTAGTCCGAGATTTTCCGGATGTCTTTCCAGAAGAACTACCAGGTGTTCCACCAGACAGGGATGTTGAGTTTGTGATAGACCTTGTTCCAGGAACCGTTCCAATTTCTAGAAGACCCTACAAGATGGCACCCTTAGAACTAGCCGAGCTTAAGAATCAACTCGATGCGTCCTTGAAAAAGGGTTTCATCCGTCCTAGTTCCTCTCCTTGGGCTTGCCCCGTCCTGTTCGTTAAGAAGAAGGATGGAACAGATCAAATGGTTGTGGATTACCGACCTGTCAATTTGGTCACCATTAAGAACAAATATCCGCTTCCCAGGATCAATGATCTGTATGATCAGCTCGCTGGATCCTCAGTCTTCTCCAAGATGGATTTGAGGTTGGGCTACCATCAAATCAAAATCCGAAACGGGGACATACCCAAAACGTCCTTTGTTACTCGTTATGGCCAATACGAGTACACCGTCATGTCCTTCGGTTTAACCAATGCCCCGGCTACCTTCTCTCGGTTAATGAACTCAGTCTTCATGGAGTACCTGGATAAATTCGTCGTAGTATACCTCGATGACATACTCATCTACTCCAAGAATGAAGAGGAACATGCCGAACATCTAAGGCTGGTATTGATGAAACTTCGAGAGCATCGCCTTTATGCCAAATTCTCCAAGTGTGAATTTTCGTTGCTAGAAGTGACCTATCTAGGCCATGTAATCTCTGGCAAGGGTATTGCTGTCAATCCCGAGCGAGTTCAAGCCGTCCTTGATTGGACTCCACCTGAGACAGTTAAGCAAGTTCGGAGCTTCCTTGATTTAGCGAGCTATTGCCGCCGCTTCATCGAAAATTTGTCCAAGGTTGCTAAACCTCTAACTGAACTCCTCAAGAAAGATAAAAAGTTCGAGTGGACTCCACAGTGCGAGGTTAATTTTCGAGAACTGAAAAGACGCCTGACATCTGCCCCCGTACTGGTACCACCAGACTTCTCCAAGGACTTTATTATCTATTGCAACGCCTCGCGACAAGGACTAGGTTGCATACTCATGCAAGATCGTCAGGTAATTTCCTATGCTTCACGGCAATTACACCCACATGAGGAAAATTATCCTACACATGATCTAGAGCTTGTAGCTGTAGTACATGCACTTAAAACTTGGCGCCATTAGCTTCTCGGTAATCGTTGCGAGATCTTCACCGACCACCAAAGTTTGAAATATATCTTCACCCAACCAGATTTGAATCTCAGGCAAAGACGTTGGGTTGAGTTGATCTCGGACTATGACTTAGGAATAACTTACACCCCGGGCAAAGCCAATGTCATGGCTGATGCGCTAAGCCGTAAGTCCTATTGTAACAACCTGATGTTACAACAAAGTCAACCACTTCTCCATGAGGAATTTCGTAAGCTAAATCTTCACATTGTTCCTCAAGGATTCCTATCCACCCTGGTGGCGAAACCTACCCTTACGGATCAAATCATAAACGCCCAGCGGTATGATAAGGGCATATCCCGGATTAAGGAAAACATCGCTAGCAGAGTTGCTAAATGTTTCTCCATGGATGAGCGAGGTGCTGTTTTCTTCGAGAACCGTTTGGTGGTTCCCAAGAAACAACATATGCATCAATTGATCCTTAAGGAAGCTCATGAATCCCCTCTCACCATTCATCCCGGTAGTACTAAAATGTATCAGGACCTACACCAGAGGTTTTGGTGGACTAGGATGAAGAGAGAAATCGCTCAATACATTGCTAATTGCGACGTATGTCGCCGTGTTAAAGCAGAGCATCAACGGCCTGCTGGCACTCTTCAACCTTTGGCTATTCCCGAATGGAAATGGGATAAAATCAGTATGGATTTCATCACTGGGTTTCCCAGGACCAGGAGAGGGAATAATGCCATCTTCGTCGTGATCGACCGACTTTCCAAAGTAGCCCACTTTCTACCTGTTCGTGAGAGTATCACCGCTAGCCAGCTAGCCGATTTATACATCTCCCGAATAGTGTCTCTTCATGGTGTTCCATTGGAAATTAATTCATATTGTGGGAGTCTCTTCACCTCTGAATTTTGGGAAAGTTTCCAAAATGCTATGGGAACTCGTCTCTCCTTTAGCACTGCCTTCCATCCCTAATAAAGTGGTCAAGTAGAACGAGTCAATCAAATTCTGGAAGATATGCTACGAGCTTCTGACATCTCGTTCGGAATGAGTTGGGAGAAATGCCTTCCATTCGCGGAGTTTGCTTATAACAATAGTTATCAAGCCAGCTTAGGCAAGGCTCCTTTCGAAGTTCTCTATGGACGAAAATGTCGAACGCCTCTTAACTGGTCAGAAACCGGGGAAAGACAACTCTTTGGCCCGGATATGATTCAGGAAGCAGAAGAGCAGGATCGCATTATTCGTGAGAAATTGAAAACCGCCCAATCTCGTCAAAAGAGTCAATATGATCGTAAACATAAGCCTATGACTTATGAAGTCGACGAGAAGGCTTACCTTCAGGTTACTTCGTTAAAGGGAACCCATCGTTTCGGTATCAAAGGCAAATTGGCTCCTCGTTACATTGGACCCTTTCGCATTCTTGCCAAACGAGGAGAAGTTGCCTACCAATTGGAACTACCTCTGCATCTTTCCAGAGTTCATGATGTCTTCCACGTTTCACAACTCAGGCGTTGCTTCGCGGATCCTATCCATGGAGTGGACCACAAAACGCTTGATCTACAAGATAACCTCTCTTATCGGGAATATCCCGTTCGTATCCTTGGTCAAGCCGAGCGTACCACTCGACGTCGTAATATCAAGTTTCTCAAGGTTCAATGGTCACACCATTCCGAGGAAGAAGCCACTTGGGAAAGGGAGGATCGTCTTCGACTTGAGTACCCCACCTTCTTTCTAGAGGATCCTAAATCTCGGGACGAGATTCTTTTGAGTGGGGGTGAGTTTTCACACCCTAGCTAGTCCAAGCATTAGAATGTGCATCATGTTTAAATTCTTCTTAAATTTGAATTGGGGAAGACAGAAATCCCAACACCCCCCCTGGAAACAACTAGGGTTTACTAAAAATATTTTCAATGAACCTGAAAATGCCCTTCTAAAAAGTTCACCCTCTTTGTCTTAGGTTAGAACCTCAGGCAAAATTGGTGCACAATTTTCTAGGTCAACAGAAGGTCATTGAATTAAATCATAAGTATTTGAATTTGGGCATTTAAATGCTATAAAATAATCTAAATGCTCAAATAATTCTGGGAATAAATGTTTCCTGTTGGAAATAATCTAAACAGAGGCCACATTTATTTTCAGGATTTTTGGAAATGTTTTAGTATTTTAAATATAGCTAAACAGTTGTAGTTTAATAGAAAACAGAAACTAAATCAAAAAAAGAGAGGAGAAAGAAGCCCACCTGGGCCTTACCTGGCTTGGCCCATCCTACTGGCTCGGCCAGTCACCCCCTACCTCGCGCCAGGAGGCAGGGGCGCGTGCTCGCCGCGCGCCGGCCACGCGCCGGCCACCTCCTGCTTCTGCAGACGTCGGGAGACGCCCAGAGGACGCCACGCGACCCCCACATCTCCCTCTCATCCTCTCGCACTCTCCCCCTCGTCTCTCTCACTCTCCCCCGCGACGGCCGAGCACGTCCCTCACCGCCGATCGCCGTAGTTGCTACTACAGCCACTCCCTCGCCCCTCCGACGTGCCCATTAGCTCCACCACGACTCCCTCATCCTCCCCACCGAGCCACGCCTCGCCGGAAGCCCTGCTTCGCTGTCTTCGCCCTCGTCTTCAACCTCGGGCACCCGAGCCATCTCCGGTCGATTCGCCGCCGCCAGGACCTCCCCGAGCTCGCTGACCCCCTCTCCGACTCCGCTGTGAGCTCCTCTTCCTTTCCCCCTAGCCCCGTGCTCTTTTGGCCCCTGTAGCCGCCGTTTCCACTGCACCCGAGAGCTCCTTGCCGCCGGCCATGTCGCCGTCGTGGCTACGGCCGTGCAAGCACGCGTCCGAGCGCCTCACCGTGCTCAGCGCAGCACCATGAACCCGTAGCCACCACCAGTTCTTCCTCCCAGGCACCGTAGCCTCAAAACCGTCCTCACCCGACTCCGGCGACCGCCAAGCTCGTCGCCAGCGACGTTTCCGGCCACCCCGAGCCCAACTACCACCACCAAACGCTGCGGCTCGTTCCCAGCTATCCGTAGATAGTCTCCGCCATTGATTTGGTCGCCTGAGGGCGTTTTTCGAAGCCCTCCACCATCTCGGCCTCGCCGACGACTCAACGCCGGCGGGATTAGCCCTGTTGACCGGCAGATTTGACCACTGACGTGGACTGGGTGGGCCCAGTTGACTCCCCTGAGTCAATGACAAGTGGGCCCCCCTCTGCTAATTATCCAGATTAGTTTCTAACTAAAAATTAGTTAGTTTAATTAGTATAGTCACTGACTAGTGGGTCCTGCCCAGTAATTAGGCTAACTAAACGTAGTTAGTGCACTGAGAGGCTGACAGCAGGGGCCCACCAGTCAGGTTTGACCTGGACTGGCGCCTTTGACCTGCTGAGGTCAGCATGACGCAATTCTGATGCAGTAATGCATTTCCTGGATTTATTTTTATACAGGAAATTCCAGAAAATGTTTAAAACTTCTAAAAATCATAGAAATTCAACCGTAACTCCAAATGAAATAATTTATATATGAAAAATTATCACAAAAATTCAATCTATCCATCTGTAATGGTTTCATGCATGACAAAACAAGTTCAACTTGCTGTTTAATCAGAATAAGGAAATGCACTATTAAGGCCATGTTTAATGAGCTAATATTTGAATCTTTGATTCAAATGAGTTCATTCCTTTCTAATATAACTTGCATTAGGCCAAGACACATTCATATTGCCATGTCATAGCATGCATCATATTTTTGCATATCGTCATGTGTTGATTGTATTCCGATGTGTTCTCCGTGGTAGGTTCTGCCTCCGAGGATATTCACGAGTATCCAACTGAAGGGCAGTATCCCGCTACCACTCCATCAGGCAAGCAACCATTGATCACTCCGATACAAACCCATGTTCTCGCTTCTGCTCTTGTGTACTGCATTAAGACAACGCGATTCAAACTGCTGTGTGCTACGGTAGTTGAACCCTTATCTTCTGCATGACCTGTCATTGCCACAGTAACTAGATGAAACCCACTAGCATGTGTAGGAGTTGATTGAGCCATGTATGTGATTCCTAGCTTGCTATGCCTGCTATGCTTAGAGTTGTGTCAGGTCTGGTTCATCTGGGTGATGGGCTAGAGTGAAATGCTTATGTCGGTAATGTGAGGGATGCGTGGACCATGTTTTGGTAAAGGTATCGATGAGAGGCCATGTAGGAGTACATGGTGGGTTGTTTCGTTGAGGCCGTCCCTAAGAACTGAGATCTGTATGTGTGATTTAAGATTCAGCTACTACCATGCATTGGGATCCTTAATTGACCCTCTCGGCTTCTTAACCACCCTAGTACTCTGTCCAGGAGTTGCAAATAGTTTCTGGTGCTTGTAGGTTATGTGTTGGCGGCCGTGCGTAGCGCTGACCCTCGGGGTGGGCTATGTTACGGTAGATACACCGTGGCACGGTGTACCGAGTCACCCGTTTGGTGTCTCGGGAACCCTGTTCACATCGTTCGGGGTCGTATGTGGAAACCTCGGCCGGACTCCCTGCGAATGGAACCTGGATAGGCGATAAACCTGGACTAGAGGCTTAAGTGTTTAGGTAGGTCGTGGCCGACACCCTCGTTGGGCTTCCGCTTGAAGGTTGCCGAGTACATGTCGTGTAAACAGCGGTAAGTGGTGAAAGCGTGTATAACGTAGTACACCCCTGCAGGGTATAAAACTATTCGAATAGCCACGTCTGCGATAAAGGACTACTTGGTTGCCTATACAGTTCATAGACAAGTTAATGGATACTACTCAAAGACTCAAGATAAGTGTGAGTATCGAGGATGGCCCTCTCGTAGGATGACGAGGGAGGATCCACGGTGGTGTATTGTGTTGGTGAGTAGTGGACTCGTGTGCGAAAACTATTTTACTGGTGAAGTTCCGTAGTATAGCTTAGCCAAGAGTCAAAGCTGGCTTGCTGCATTAACCCCACCACCTTCTTGAGAATAAGCATGTTTAGTAGGTTCTGATGTAAGACTTGCTGAGTACCTTTGTACTCATGTTTGCTTAATTACTGTTTTCAAACGACAACACCGCCCCCTCTGATGGGTTTTATGTAGACCTTGACGTCGACGAGTGACTAGCCACCCAGGTGGTGATCCTGGCCATGGAGGGCCCTATGTAGATAGACAGGCTTCGAGAAGCCTTCTTTCTTTCTAGAGTCTGTACTCAGACTAGCTGCTTCCGCATGTGCTTGTGTGTTTGTATGACTTGAGTGTCGGGTCATGTGACCCCTATCTGTATGAACATGCTATGTATGGCTCCCTGGAGCCTTTAAATAAAGTACTTGAATTGTAGAGTTTTGTTGTGATGCCATGTTGTATGTACTCATATCAGGCATATTGTGTGTATGATTGAAATGCTTGGTATGAGTGGGATCCGACAATCTAGGTGTTTAACCTTGGCAGCCTTTCTTTTGGGGAAATGTAGTCTAGTGCTCCTCGAGCCATAGTAGTCTGCTACTGCCCAGTTCAACGGAGTCCTGCTAGCCCAGCACTACTGTTCAGGACACTTGACTGGCCGGCATGTGTTTCACTTCGTTCCTATGTCTGTCCCTTCGGGGAAATGTCACGCGGTGATTTCCGGAGTCCTGCCTAGCCTGCTACAGCCCGGATTCCCCGGAGTCCTGTTAGCCCGGGCTACAGCCCGGAATCACTCGCTGATGACCGACATGCTCGATGTGATTCATGTATGCCTGTCTCCATAAGTCTGTGCCGCTTTGGGTTCACGACTAGCCATGTCGGCCCGGGTTCTCTGTCATATGGATGCTAGCGACACTATCATATACGTGAGCCAAAAGACACAAACGGTCCCGGGCCATGGTAAGGCGACACCCGTGGGGTACCGTGCGTGAGGCCGCAAAGTGATATGAGGTGTTACCGGCTAGATCAATGTGACTCGGAATTGGGGTCCTGACAGTTGCTGTTGGGGGACGAAGCATGAAAGTCAAAAAAATACGAACACCGAAGATCTATTTAGGATAAGTATAGCAACGAGAGGGGAGAGTGTGTCTAGATACCCTCGTAGACCGAAAGCGGAAGCGTATATAATGCGGTTAATGTAGTCGTACTCTTCGCGATCCGATCACGATCTAGCCGATCTAGTGCCGAACGGATGGCACCTCCGAGTTTAGCACATGTGTGGCGCGATGATGTCTCGCCCTCCTTGATCCAGAAATAGATGGCAGAAAAGTAGATGGGATCACAACTAGCACGGTGGCGTGGTGGTGGAGCAACGGTAGGGCTTCGCTAAGAAAAAACCATGGATGAGAACTATGTCGGGAGGGAGAGACGGGGTAGGAGCCAAGGCCAATGTGTTGGGGTCTCTTTATGTGCCCCTCCCCTATATTTATATGTGTGGGAGGGTTGGGAGTCCAGCCCTACTGCTAATAGGAGTTGGAACCAAGGGGGAGAGGACTTGGACTCCAAGTCCAATCCTATTCCTACTAGCTAGGACTCCCCTTTTTCCCCTTCCCTAGCCACATGGGCTTTTGAGGAATTGGGGCGCCTAGCCCAATAAGGCCAGGGCGACTCCCTGCAGCCCATGCTAGCCCTTGGAATGTGGTGGACCCACTTGTGGACTTCTGAACCCCTCCGGAATCCCCCGGAACCTTCTAGAAGCTTCCCGGTACAATACCGTAAAAACTGCACCTTTTTCTGGAACCCGAAATATGACTTCCCATATATAAATATTTACCTCTTGACCATTCTGAGACTCCTCGTGACGTATGATATCTCATCCGAGATTATGAACAACATTCGGTTACCAATCAGCAAATATCCCAATACTACTCTAGCGTCACCCAACATTAAGCGTGCAACCCTACGGGTTCGGGAATCATGTAGTCATGACCGAGACATCTCTCCGGTCAATAACCAATAGCAGGACCTAGATGCCCATATTGGTTCCTACATATTCCATGAAGATATTTTATCCGTTGAACCATGATGTCAAGGATTCGGTTAATCCCATTGGCAATTCCCTTTGTCCGGCGATATATTACTTGCCCGAGATTCGATCGTCGGTATCTCCATACCTAGTTCAATATCGTTACTGGCATGTCTCTTTACTTGTTCCATAATACAAGATCTCGTGACTAACTCATTAGCCACATTTCTTGCAAGCTCTTTACGATGTTGGGTTACCGAGAGGGCCCAGAGATATCTCTCTGTCACACGGAGTGACAAATCCCAGTATCGATCCTTGCCAACCCAACAAGCACCTTCAGAGATACCTGTAGAGCGTCTTTCCGGTCACCCAGTTACGAAGTGACGTTTGATAGCACACAAGGTATTCCCCCAGTATCTAGGGGTTGCATGATCCCATGGTCTTACGAATAGATACTTGATATGAAGAAAGCTATAGCAATAAACTGAAGTGATACGATCAAATGCTAAGCTTACTATTGGGTCTTCTCCATCACATCATTCTCATAATGATGTGATCCCATTATCAAATAACAACTCATGTCTATGGTCAGGAAACCTTAAACATCTTTGATCAACGAGCTAGTCTAGTAGAGATTGATGTGATCCCATTCTTGTAGACACGTGTTGGGCCTCCAAGCGCAGAGTTTTGTAGGATAGTAGCAATTTTCCCTCAAGTGGATGACCTAAGGTTTATCAATCCGTGGGAGGCATAGGATGAAGATAGTCTCTCTCAAACAACCTTGCAACAAAATAATAAAAAGTCTCTTGTGTCCCCAACACACAAAATACAATGGTGATTTGTATAGGTGCACTAGTTCGGCGAAGAGATGGTGATACAGGTGTAATATGGATAGTAGATACTGACTTTTGTAACAAGAATAATAAGAACAGCAAGGTAGCAATATGGATCTGAATATTCTTGCCACCATAAAGAAGATTACATTGATAAATGTCAGGGGTTTGGTGCGACATATGCCAACGGATGGCTTATCATGGTGGGGGCGAGTAGAACGTCGCCGGTGCCTGGAAACGTGATGAGGCAAAGACATGCATGCCGGCAAATCTTACCCAGCTTCAGGGCTCTCCGGGGAGATAACACCCCTACTGCTGCTCTGCGGGGTCTCGGCATGATGACTATGGCCAAGTGTTTACACGGTTGCTCCTTGAGCTATTTCTTAGAGGTAGGAGAGGGCAAGGCTAGCTTTCTCCTTCTATCTGGTATGGTCTAGAGCTACCGGGTACCAACCCTTTGCATCGGTGCCCTGGGGGGTTTATATAGGCCTACCCCCCAGGGGTACAATGGTAATTCGTCTGGGTGCGGGCCCAGCCGTCAGTACCTTTGGCCTCCGATTTCTCCGCTGACTGCTGAGGCCCACCGGTTGGTGGGCCCCGCCGACTGGTCTGGTATGGAGCCAACAGGCCGCGTCCGCCGCGGGCGGGTCTTGCCAGCTGCTGATTACTGTAGCCGTGCTTCTGATGACGCGGGCTTGGTCATGGGGTCATGGCAACAGTCCCGCCACCTGGCGGGCGATCACTATTGCCACTCCCCATCACATCTTGATCAATGGCGCATGGGGCCCAGGGGAGGGCTCGGCCGACTTCCCGGGCCGACTCCTGACGGATCCGGCTGGTGGTCCTCTCGCCGTCTCCTAGGGTCTCACTGACTGGTGGGACCTACTGCTTCCAGGCCGTTCAGACAAGCTGTCATGGGCGCAGGACTCGGTACTATGGTGCTGATGTCAGGGCCGGCAGGGCAACAGTGCCACGCCGCACGGAGATCTTCCCGAGTACGGCGTGCTGTGGCCATTCCTGCCCTTGGTAAGGGGCGGGAGTGGGCTTCACTGTAGCCACGCCCCTGCCCCGTCCCCTTCGATGAGGTCATGGGTTTGTTGGAGTCGCCGGCGGACTCCCCAAAGCCGGCTTCTCTGGAAGTCGTCCCTAGGACTCAGCCGTGAGCGGGCAGTCGGCCGCCCTGCCGTCGACTCCTCAGGAGGCGGCTCTTCGCCCTGGGGTCTTGAGAGGCGCAGCCTGCCCCGATGTCTTGAAAGGTTATGGGACTCGGGTTGGCCTACCCGTGGCCCATTACTCCGACAGTAGTCCCCGAAGCTGGTGAGGCGCCGCGGGCGATCGACCGAGAAGCCTCAGCAGTTTCTCTTTCCGGGTGCTCAACACATGGTCTTTGACTGACTTCTGCCAGTCCGTCTAGAAGGAGTCGTACTTGCTCAACTCGGACTCACTCAATTCCGACTTGCTCAGTATTTCGAATGTCGCGGCGGGATTTTAAGTGGCGTGCTAGCTAAGCCTCCAGGACGCTGCCCATTCTTGGCCTGTCACGCGAGGGCACGTGTCCAGGCCGTCCTGCCAGCCTACGCGTGCGACGGGACAGGCCCATAGGAGGGGCCCGCCACTATCGCGCCTCGGCACCCGAGCGGATCCGCTGCGGCCCCGGTGGACGGTTGGGATTCCCGTGAAGTTACTGTGCGCAGTAACTTTACGTGGATCGTGGGGGTCATGGGGTTGTGGGCGCAGTAAATCCCCACGTCCGCCCCCTCGGCTTCGCAGCCCACGGGGCTATAAGTAGGGGGAAGAGGGGGGCACGCGCGCCCCTCCTTCCCACTACTCCTCGTTCTCTTCCTCCTTGCTCTTCTCTTCTTCGCTCCACCGCACGCCCAAGCTCCGGTGAACGCTGCGGCGATAGCTCGTGATGAGTTCTTCCTGCGCTGCTGCGCCTCCCCCAGTGCGCTCCGGCACATGGGACGGTTCCGAAGTTCATGAAGACCACATTGAGTTCCTCCGCCGGACCCGTCGGCTTCCCGGTGAGGATCGCGTGCAGGTGCGTCTTGCGCCGGAGGGGGAGATTTCCCCTGCACCGCAGGAGGGCGAGTGGGTCATCTTCCGCTCACACTGCCTGCGCGGGCTGGGGCTGCCGGTGAGCAGTTTTTTCCGGTCCTTCCTGGAGTTCTACGGTCTCCAGCCACACCACCTCACCCCCAACGCAAGTGTGCTGCTGTCCGCCTTCGTGGCCCTATGCGAAGGCTTCCTCGGAGTCCTTCCCACCCTCGAGCTCTGGGGGAGTTCTTCTTCTCCAAGCTCGGCACCCAGGCTGCGGGCATGCCGGCTCAGTGCGGCGCCTTCATCGTCATGCGAAGGTCGGGGGCCGACAATCCCTTCCCCTCCATCTAACTGATAAAGTCGGTGAAGATGTGGCAGAGATCCTACTTCTACGTCAGGAACGTCGCCACGAGGGGCAACTGGGTCAACCTGCCGGCTTTCGAAGCCGGCCCGCCAGCTGGAAGACTGCCCAACTGGTCGTACCGGGCCAGGTCGCTGACGCCTGCGGGAGCTGGCGCCATCACGCGACTCCGAGTGCTGACGCAGTCGGAGGGTCTGACTGGTCCGGACCTATTGGCCGCCCTCACATGATATGCCAGATGAGCGGGTACCGCGACTCGAGTCGGATGTGCACCAAGGACATGCCTCATGAAGAGGTGGCCTTCTTGGTGAACTACCTCTCGGACAGCAGGCTCCTGGAGGTCTGGCGATTCGGCAAGGAGCCATACTCCCGTGCCAACCCCCTGCCCGTGGTGAGTCGCGTTTCTTTTCTTTCTTTAGATTGTCTTCTTCTTGTCGAGTTTTGTTTTGACCAGCCGGCTTTGGTTAGAATACCCTTCTTCACCCACCAGCCGGCACCTCGGGGCCGGCCCGTGAGTTCCTCGCCGACCGGGCGGAGAGCGACGTCGACGACCCCGATCTGGGGGCGGCTGCTCTGGAAGATGATGCCGAGGGAGGAGGAGGGACAACAGGCGACTTCAGGCCTT
This sequence comes from Triticum urartu, assembly GCF_056163025.1. Lineage (NCBI taxonomy): Eukaryota > Viridiplantae > Streptophyta > Magnoliopsida > Poales > Poaceae > Triticum > Triticum urartu. The sequence continues at coordinate 648,214,192 of NC_141875.1, read as the reverse complement.
CGGCTACGTTCGCTGACTGGCCTGAAGACAACGCCGAGGGAGAAGTCGCCCCTCGCCATTGGCTAGGAGCCAGCCAGCCTGGTGCGGGCTCTTCTACCGCGCCGGGCGCTCCAGGCGGCGGGAAGAAGCGCAGGGCCGTGCCGACCTTGTTCTGCAGTCGGCCGAAGAAGCCCAAGGGCTCGGCTGTGGCGATCCGGCAGGACGAGGCAGCCGCGAAGGCCATCCGCTTCTGTAAGGAAGTGAAGAAGCCACCGTTGGTCTCCGCATAAGTATTCTGTCTTCAAAGTTTTATTCTTTCTTCGTGATTTGTCTGAGTCTCTGCTTGCCCCTCTTGCTTCAGTGCTCCCCTCTCTCTTGAGCGGGTCGCCGCCGCCTCCGTCATGGGGTCAGCGGAGACGTCTGCCACCACTCGGCGGATTGACCCCGTTGCTGACCTCCGGGAGGCGACGGAGCGGAATGCGCAGGAGAAGCGCAACGAAGAAGAGGGCTGAAGCCGCCGCCGCGGCAAAGCAGCGGGCTGAGGAAGCCGCACGCCGCCAGTCGGCAGTGCTTGTCACCCATTGAACTCTGCGCCACCGCCTCCGGAGTTCACGGGGCCAACTGGAGAAGCCGGCGGGGATAACCCCGTCGAGGAGAGGGAAGGCGGCGACCCCTCTACTCTAGACGTGAACGTTCCGCCGCCGCCGCCGCCGTCTGAAGGCGCGCAAGGCGAGCAGCCAACGGACCCTCCGGTGCCGCCGACCGAAGACGAGGCCGTGGCGAGGCTACTCCTCCAAGTCGGCTCGCCAACGCGCCGTCGTCTAGAGAAGGCGACTTCAGCACCCCGCCCCCTGGAAGCCGGCACTGCCAGCTCGGCGGCCCCAGACGCAGAAGCGACGAGCGCCGCACCAATTGGGTGGGTGCGAGGAGGCGGCACAGGGCCTCTGAACCGGGCGCTCCTAGACGTCCAGGCGAAGCTCCGTGCTGAGGGCGACGCTCTCCAGAGTTGCACCAAGGCGTTCCTAGCATCGCGGGCAGCCGTCCGGGTATGTTTTTTTTTCCTTTGGTCTTTGTTTTCTTGTTCCTCTCTGTGGGGGCGCGCCAGCGCACCCACTGGGTGTAGTCCCCGACTTTCGGGCCGGCTGCTGAGCAGGCGGCCCGGAACTCCAATTGATGAACTTCTGGGTAGTAACTTTGTCTGAAATGCTTGTCGCGGGATTACCACAACCTCCGCGTCACTGCCTTCAACCGTAACGTTGAAGAGCTGGGCAAGCGGACCACCGACTTGGCGGAGAGCCGGAGTAAGTTCTTTTTTCTTCTCTGCGGGGGCGCGCTAGCGCACCCGCAGGCTGTAGTCCCCGAGATTCGGGCCGACTGCTGAGCAGTCGGGCCGGCAGTCGGCCCGGATCTCCCCAGCGACCTACTTTATTGACGACTGTTATCTTTCTTCCTTTTCTTCAGGAGCCAACGCTGCTATTCAACAGCAGCTGAGCGAAGCCAACTCCACCCTGCGCGCCAAAGGGGAGGAGTGCAGCAGGCTCGCCACAGAGCGCGATCTGCTGGCCACTCAGTTGGCAGAGCAGAAGGAGCTGCTTGTTAAGTCACAGAGGGAGGCGGAGGAGACGGAAACCGCCCTCTTGGCCGAGTTCGCAAGCGAGTGCTCCTCCTGGTCTGACAAGGAGGCACTGCTGTCCTCCGGCTTCCACGAGATTGAAGACATCGTTGATGGTGAGTCTCTTTATTTTCTTTCTTCGAGCTGCCGATTTAAATCGTGCCGACTCCTGTTTTTTGATTAGCATCCTCGTTTCTTCGCGTATTTGCAGACTTCTTCCCTGGGCAGTTGCAGGCCGCCATCCAAGCCATCGAGGCCGACCATGAAAGTCGGAGGGCGGAGGGCGCAGAGATCGCCGCCGATGCCCCCCGAACTCTTGACGAGCACATCCTAAGCATCGAGGCTCGCCTTCGGCCGGCTCACCGGATGCTGCGCCGGCTTCAGCGCGTCAGTGCCCAGGCGATTGCCGCCCTTTGGCCGGATATGCAGGCTCCGCGCACCCCCAGCCTGACGGCCAACTGGCTGGATGTCGCGGCTGGTCGTCTGGAGGCCTGGAAGGGCTCTTCGGCCCGGGCTGGAGCGCGCCGGGCCTTGGAGTTCGTCAAGGCGTGGTACCCGGGGCTGGATCTAGACCGGTTGGCCACGCTTCGGTCGGAGGCCCAGCCAGAGCTGGCAGCTGCGGAAGATGCCCTCGTCAAACGTGCTGCGGCGATCGCCGAGTACACCGACACCAGCATCTTCGTCCCCGAGCGGTCTGAAGACGGCGAGGAGGTATCGCCGGAGTGGTTTGGGATGAACCCAGACTACGGCGAAGACTCGGCGGAGGTGATTGGCTCCAGCGTCGAGGAGGAGGACGAGGCAGAGGATGGAGGCGAGGCGGAGGCAACAGAAGACGGAGCAGACGGCCACCCTCAGCCCGACCGTGCCTCCAGCAGCGAGCCGCGTGTGACCGAGTCGACTACCGCCGGAGGTGATCAAGCCGAGACTAGCCAGCCGGCTGCCCCGACGCCTGACGCTGGCGCCTCCTCCGACCCTCCGAATCTGTCTGCTGCCTCCTAAGCTGCCGCTGTATCTTTTATTTTATCTGCTTCAGTAGTCTTTGAAGAACTTGTTAATTCGCACAATTCCACCCGTGGGGTGTATTTTGAACCTCTACTCGACAATTTGGCCAAGGGCCTATGTTATGTAAATATATATATCTATCTTTTCTTGCTCATTGTTCTTTTGGCTTTTTTCCTTTGCCGCTTTCTCTTAGTTGGCTGCCTTGCCAATCGGATAGCCGCTCTGCGGACTGTTGCTAGATCAACTGCTAGGCTACTTTGGGAAAGCAAGTACTTAGCCGATTTCAAGATTTTTTTGAGCAAATTGGATAGGAAGCGGCAGTTCGACTATCCAAGAGTCGGTTTGCGAGAAAGGCTGGAAGCCGTCTTGAGCTATGTTTTATGCTTTGAGTCCTTAGCCATTTTTCATGCGAATTCCCGTTCTACCTTACTGCTGCCCACCGTACAGTCGCTCTGCGAGCTGCAGCTTCTGACAGGAGACGGTTTGGGCGTTTACACACTACTTCTCCGACTGTAGGAAGCATTTCATAGTGCAAGGCGGCAAATCCCCAGGCCGATTTGTCGAGCCCAGTGCCAAACGGCATAAAAGGGACTAACATACTTGCAGTCATAATTTTTAACATACAAACAAAAGAGGGCAGTCCCCGAGCTTGCCTCGGGGGGCCCGAAGTCTTGGTTCCTTAGTACAAAAGGTAGCGTGGTACATACTGCATCAGCTGTAAAACCTTCGGAGGAGATTTGCATTCCATGGCCGCTCTGTCTCCGTGCCGAAGTCGTCCCTCTTGCGTGCTTGGGGCTTCTGAGCGTCGATCAGGTAATAGGAATCGTTGCCCAGTACTTTGCTGATGATGAAAGGGCCTTCCCAAGGCGCCGACAGCTTGTGCTGGCCGACTGTTCGCTGGATTAGCCGGAGCACAAGGTAGCCTTCTTGGAAAGATCTTGGCCTGACCTTCCTGTTGTGGTACTGGCGCAGACTCTGCTGGTAGATGTTGCACCGACTGAGTGCCAACAGCCGGCCCTCTTCCAACAGATCGATGCCGTCTTGTCGTGCTTCTTCTGCTTCCTCCTCGGTGTACACTGGTAGAAAAAGGGCCTATAGTCCCGGTTCATAAGGGCCTTTAGTCCTGGTTCCGGAACCGGGACTAAAGTGTCGATCTAATACCTCCCCCCTTTAGTCCCGGTTCAATCCAGAACCGGGACTAAAGGCCCTCCACGTGGGCAGTGCGCAGAGCCCAGTCAGGAGACCCTTTGGACCCGGTTGGTGGCACCAACCGGGACCAATAGGCATCCACGCGTCAGCACTTCTGTGGCTGGGGTTTTTGTTTTTTTTGAAAGGGGGGGGTTGGGGGTTTTGGGGGGTTAATTTAGGTGTTTCATATATTGTGTTAGCTAGTTATAATTAATAGAGAGAAGTGTCCTCTGTTATGTCCGTGCTTGGTCGACGCTACGTACTATACATACGTATAGAGAGGACTAGACACGCTAGCTAGCTAGTAAGCAAACGAAGGAAACAGAAGATCGTCATGAACATATATGCATATATACAGAGAGAAGTGATATCGACCACCTCTCCTTCTCCGAGAGATTGGTCGAACAACAAGTTCTCGTATATCTATCTGACAGTACCGGCTACATATATACAATAATTATCTCTTACAAATATAATCATACGGACTCAGGGTCCACATAGAATTCTCCGTCTTCAGGGATCACGTGGTCAAGAAAGAATGCCGCCAATTCCTCTTGAATTGCTCGCATGCGAGCTGGTGCTAGGAGTTCATCCCGCTTCCGAAACATCTAATTTGAAGAAGGGGGTCAATACATATATATATATATAAATGAATGAAACTCAACACAAATGATGGTAATAAAATAAAATTGTGAATGTTGTTATTTACGTACTTCATATTGTTCGTCAGTGTAGCCCCGCTCACAAGTCGTGTGGCGGATGGACTCGCAGATGTAGTATCCACAGAAATCATTCCCTTGTTCCTGCCACAACCACTTTACAAGAAATAGAGGTCAATCAAACTGATAAGCAATAATGCTAAATGGTATTGATGAAACTAGCGCTTGAATCACTAGGAGATGCACGGAACATGCTACTATAGTACTTACTTTCGGGTGTCTAAATTCCAGCTCCTTCGGCAGTCCCGGAACTGTTTTGGTGAATTTTCTCCAAACCCTGCCGGACAAAGAAAACAATTACTTGATATCAGGAAATGAACAAAGTTGCTGATATGGTGGATAATGATCGATTTAACTTACTTCTTTAGGATTTCAGTCATGTCCGCATACTCCTTGGGATCTTTTCGTTTAGAGTCCAAGACGGTTACTACTCCCTGCTCAAGCTTAATCTCTAATGCAGGCTTTCGGGCCTAAACTTGCTACTGCTTGTGGGCCTATTGGGCCTTCTGCGGGCCTGAATCCTGGCCCATGTAGGGTTTCTAGTCGTATTCAGGCCGTGGAGGCCCAATAGGAGGCTTTTTTTTGGTTTTTTCTTTTTTATTTCTATATTTTTTTGGTTTTTAATTTTTTATTTCTACTTAAAACTAAATACTTACAGTTTTAGTGATTTCTTTTTGCTTTTAGGTCACAAAAATTATAAACTTTCTGTTAGTGCCATTAGTTTTAAATTTTAAATAGTTTAAATTTGAATTTTTAAAAATTTGTGTGAATCACTAGTTTATGAATAACTTTACTATAAAAATAGAATTTTTTTCTATTTATTTTTTATTTCTACTTACAACTAAATACTTACAGTTTTTTAGTGATTTCTTTTTGCTTTTAGGTCACAAAAATTATAAACTTTCTGTTAGTGCCATTAGTTTTAAATTTTAAATAGTTTAAATTTTGAATTTTTAAAAATTTGTGTGAATCACTAGTTTATGAATAACTTTACTATAAAATTAGAAATTTTTTCTTCTTTGCTATTTATTTTTTGTTTATACTTACAATTAAATACTTATAGTTTGATTTTAGGTCACAAAAATTATATTCTTTTTGCTATTGAAGAATATTATAGTTTTATTTTAGTTGATCATAACATAATATTTTAATTCATTGTTTTTATTTTCATAAAAGTTTTGTAGTTTATTCTGTTTGCTATTAATTCATTCTTTGAGCTAAATGACTCTGAAATTGGAAAGCATTTCAAAATGAACTCTGAAAAGGTTGAAAGTTGGCATGGTATCATCATTTCACCCACATAGCATGTTCCAAAAAGTAGAGAGGGTTACGACAAAAACTTGATAACATCCTCTGTTTGATGGCCCATGGAGATGCTTCCTTCTGGCCTAGCGCGGTTACGGACATATTTCTTTAGGACTCCCATGAACCTCTCAAAGGGGAACATATTGTGTAGAAATACGGGCCCCAGGATGACAATCTCGTTGACTAGATGAACTAGGACGTGCGTCATGATATTGAAGAAGGATGGTGGGAACACCAGCTCGAAACTAACAAGACATTGCACCACATCACTCCTTAGCCTTGGTACGATTTCTGGATCGATCACCTTCTGAGAGATTGCATTGAGGAATGCACATAGGTTCACAATGGCTAATCGGATGTTTTCCGGTAGAAGCCCCCTCAATGCAACCGGAAGCAGTTGCGTCATAATCACGTGGCAGTCATGAGACTTTAGGTTCTGAAACTTTTTCTCTGGCATATTTATTATTCCCTTTATATTCGACGAGAAGCCAGTCGTGACCTTCATACTGAGCAGGCATTCAAAGAAGATTTCTTTCTCTTCTTTCGTAAGAGCGTAGCTAGCAGGACCTTTATACTGCTTCGGAGGCATGCCATCTTTTTCGTGCAAACGTTGCAGGTCCTCTCGTGCCTCAGGTGTATCTTTTGTCTTCCCATACACGCCCAAGAAGCCTAGCAGGTTCACGCAAAGGTTCTTCATCACGTGCATCACGTCGATTGAGGAGCGGACCTCCAGGTCTTTCCAGTAGGGCAGGTCCCAAAATATAGATTTCTTCTTCCACATGGGTGCGTGTCCCTTAGCGTCATTCGGAACAGCTAGTCCACCGGGACCCTTTCCAAAGATTACGTAGTGTAAATCATTGACCATAGCAAGCACGTGATCACCGGTGCGCATGGCAGGCTTCTTCCGGTGATCTGCCTCGCCTTTGAAATGCTTGCCTTTCTTTCGACATTGATGGTTGGTCAGAAGAAATCGACGATGGCCTAGGTACACATTCTTCCTGCATTTGTCCAGGTATATACTTTCAGTGTCATCTAAACAGTGCGTGCATGCGTGGTATCCTTTGTTTGTCTGTCCTGAAAGGTTACTGAGAGCGGGCCAATTGTTGATGGTCACGAACAGCAACGCCTTAAGGTTAAATTCCTCCTGTCTATGCTCATCCCACGTACGTAAACCATTTCCATTCCACAGCTGTAAAAGTTCTTCAACTAATGGCCTTAGGTACACATCAATTTCACTGCCGGGTTGCTTAGGGCCTTGGATGAGAACTGGCATCATAATGAACTTCCGCTTCATGCACATCCAAGGAGGAAGGTTATACATACATAGAGTCACGGGCCAGGTGCTGTGATTGCTGCTCTGCTCCCCGAAAGGATTAATGCCATCCGCGCTTAAAGCAAACCATACATTCCTTGGGTCCTTTGCAAACTCATCCCAGTACTTTCTCTCGATTTTTCTCCACTACGACCCGTCAGTGGGTGCTCTCAACTTCCCATCTTTCTTTCGGTTCTCACCGTGCCATCGCATCAACTTGGCATGCTCTTCGTTTCTGAACAGACGTTTCAAACGTGGTATTATAGGAGCATACCACATCACCTTCGCAGGAACCCTCTTCCTGAGGGGCTCGCCATCAACATCACCAGGGTCATCTCGTCTGATCTTATACCGCAACGCACTGCATACCGGGCATGCGTTCAGATCCTTGTATGCACCGCGGTAGAGGATGCAGTCATTAGGGCATGCATGTATCTTCTCCACCTCCAATCCTAGAGGGCATACGACCTTCTTTGCTGCGTATGTACTGTCGGGCAATTCGTTATCCTTTGGAAGCTTCTTCTTCAATATTTTCAGTAGCTTCTCAAATCCTTTGTCAGCCACAACATTCTCTGCCTTCCACTGCAGCAATTCCAGTACGGTACTGAGCTTTGTGTTGCCATCTTCGCAATTGGGGTATAACCCTTTTTTGTGATCCTCTAACATGCGATCGAACTTCAGCTTCTCCTTTTGACTAATGCATTGCGTCCTTGCATCGACAATGACCCGCCGGAGATCATCATCATCGGGCACATCGTCTGGTTCCTCTTGATCTTCAACAGCTTCACCCATGGCAGCATCATTGGGCACATCGTCTGGTTCCTCTTGATCTTCACCAGCTCCCCCCGTTGCAGCATCACCGTATTCAGGGGGCACATAGTTGTCATCGTACTCTTCTTCTTCGCCGTCTTCCATCATAACCCCTATTTCTCCGTGCCTCGTCCAAACATTATAGTGTGGCATGAAACCCTTGTAAAGCAGGTGGGAGTGAAGGATTTTCCGGTTAGAGTAAGACCTCGTATTCCCACATTCAGTGCATGGACAAGACATAAAACCATTATGCTTGTTTGCCTCAGCCGCATCGAGAAACTCATGCACACCCTTAATGTACTCGCGGGTGTGTCTGTCACCGTACATCCATTGCCGGTTCATCTGCGTGCATTATATATAATTAAGTGTCCAAATTAATAGAAGTTCATCATCACATTAAAACCAAAGTGCATGCATAGTTCTCATCTAACAACATATAGCTCTCCAGAGCATCTAATTAATTAAACCATACATTGAAACTATGTAAAACATTTCAATGCGAAAACAAATGCGATCATAATCGCAACCAAGGTAACAATTGATCCAACGGCATAATGATACCAAGCCTCGGTATGAATGGCATATTTTCTAATCTTTCTAATCTTCAAGCGCATTGCATCCATCTTGATCTTGTGATCATCGACGACATCCGCAACATGCAACTCCAATATCATCTTCTCCTCCTCAATTTTTTTTTATTTTTTCCTTCAACAAATTGTTTTCTTCTTCAACTAAATTTAACCTCTCGACAATAGGGTCGGTTGGCATTTCTGATTCACATACATCCTAGATAAATAAAATCTATGCCATGTTGGTCGGCATAATTTTCATAAACAATAAATGAACCAATAGTTATAAAGATAATATACATACCAAATCCGAATCATAGACAGGACGAGGGCCGACGGGGGCGGATACCAAAACCATCGCACTATATAAGATGCAATAATAAATGTAAGAAAATGATACAAGTATCTATCTAAACATACAAGTAAGAATATTTTTCCTTTCAGAAAGAAGATAAGAACAAGAGGCTCACCACGGTGGTGTCGGTGATGAGATCGGCGCGGGTGATCGACGGTGGTGAAGACGGGGACGGGGCGTGACGGACCGCTAAATCTAGACAAATCTCGAGGAAAATGGAGCTTGGAGGTCGAGCTTCGAGAGGAGAAAGCTTAAGTGGTGTGGCTCGGGCATTCCATCGAACACCTCATGTGCATAGGAGGTGAGCTAGAGCACCACAAAGCCCTCTCCCCCTCGGCCAGAAAAAACAGAGCACTGTGCTCTGCTCTTGCGCAAGGGGGTATATATAGGCACCTCATTGGTCCCGGTTGGTGGCATGAACCGGGACTAAAGGGGAGCCTTTGGTCCCGGCTCAAGCCACCAACCGGGACCAATGGTGGTGGGCCAGGAGCGAGGCCCATTGGTCCCGGTTCGTCCCACCAACCGGGACCAAAAGGTCCAGACGAACCGGGACCAATGGCCCACGTGTCCCGGCCGGCCCCCTGGGCTCACGAACCGGGACCAATGCCCACATTGGTCCCGGTTCTACACTGAACCGGGACTAATGGGCTGAGCCGGCCTGGACCATAGCCCTGTTTTCTACTAGTGGTACATGGTGACTCGTGGGGAGTCGAACTCTATGTCCATTGGCATGACGGCTTCGGCACCATGGACGAGGAAGAAGGGCGTGAAGCCGGTTGACTTGTTTGGAGTCGTGTGCAGACTCCACAGGATGGCTAGCAGCTCGTCGAGCCAACAGCCAGCCGAGCGCTCCAGAGGCTCGATCAACCGAGGCTTGATGCCGGACAGGATGAGGCCGTTTGCTCGCTCCACTCGGCCGTTTGACTGCGGGTGGTCGACGGATGCTAGGTCCAGTCGGATGCCCTGTGGTGCCCAGAAACGGGCCAAGGCGCCTTTGGCAAAATTGGTGCCGTTGTCGTTGATGATGCTGTGTGGTATGCCGTACCGAATTGTGACATCGGTGATGAAAGTCACGGCAGTCGGACCGTTCAGTTTCTTAATTGGCTTCGCTTCTATCCACTTGGTGAACTTGTCCACTGCGACAAGTAGGTGAGTTAAACCACATCGTGCTGTCTTGAATGGTCCCACCATGTCTAGACCCCAAACTACGAAAGGCCAGGCAATGGGGATGGTCTTGAGCGCAGAAGCCGGCTGGTGCGGCTTGGAGCTGAACTTTTGGCATCCTTTGCATTTTTGCACCAACTCCTTGGCCTCTTCTAAGGCAGTCGGCCAGAAGAAACCGTGCCGAAAGGCTTTGGCGACGAGTGCTCTTGAAGCCGCATGGTGGCCGCATTCGCCTTGATGGATGTCTTTGAGAATCGCTTGGCATTGCTCTGGCTCTACGGAGCGCTGGTAGACACTAGTGACGCTGCGCCTGACCAGCTCTCTGTTGACTATGGTATAGGCTGCCGCTCGGCGTTGTACTTGCCGAGCTGAGGTCTCATCAGTTCGTAGCTCTTTGTTCACCAGGAATTTGAGGATGGGCTGGGCCCATGAGGGTGCTGCTATTTCTTCGACTACCAGAACTGCGACTTGGACGAGGGCGGCTTGGCTGGGAGGTGGCGGGTTGGAGTCAACAGCCGCTTGCTGGGTTGATGAAGTCCCCAGGCCGACTGGCGCAGTCCTTGGGCCGAGTTCTGGAATCTTCGAGTCCACCACGGCAGTCCCCGGGCCGGGTTCCGCAGTCCCTGGGCTAGCCTCGACTGTGGCGGCTCCGAAGTCATCTGCCGAGATCCTCGTGCCGCCTGCCGGGGCTCTGGAGTTGGATCCGACATCTTTGGGAGGAGCCGGTACGAAGATGGAGTCTGATTCTGGCGCGGGTTTGATGGAAGGCTTGAGAAGGCGTTGAAGGGCGACACCAGATGGTATTGCTTGGCAGGTAGAGCCGATTCGTGCCAATGCATCTTCTTGGTCGTTGTCATTCCTTGGTATATGAAGGAACTCGCATCCTTCGAAATACCCGCTGAGTTGCTGCACGAGGAAACGGTAGCTCGCCATGTTTGCATCTTTCGCGTCCCAGTCGCCGGATGATTGCTGGACCACTAAGTCCGAGTCACCATAACACAAGATCCGGCGGATGCCAAGCTCTTTGGCAAGCCGGAGCCCGTGGATGAGCGCCTCGTACTCGGCGACGTTATTGGAGGCGGCAAAGTGGATTTGCAGCGCATACTTGAGCTTGTCGCCTTTGGGAGAGGTGAGGACGACGCCGGCTCCAAACCAGTGCGCATCTTGGAGCCGTCGAAATGCATCCACCAATGGGTGGAATCAGGTGCTGGAGGCAGGTACTGGGTCTCGGCCCAGTCGATGAGGAAGTCGGCCAGTGCTTGTGATTTGATAGCGGTGCGGGGCTGGTAGTAGATGGTGTAAGGAGCCAGCTCTATGGCCCACTTGGCCACTCCACCAGAAGCATCTCGGCTACCGATGATCTCGGCAAGTGGGGCCGTGCAGACCACCGTGATTGGATGATCTTGAAAGTAAGGCTTCAATTTCTTGGCAGCAAAGTGTACGCCATAGCACATCTTCTGGTAGTGGGGGTAGTTCTTGGAGGTCGACAGTACCTCGCTCAAGTAATATACTGGTCTCTGGACAGGCAGCGCCTTGCCTTCATCCTTGCGCTCCACTACAATGACTGTACTGACTACCCGGCTGGTGGCGCCGACGTACAGGAGCATAGGTTCATTGGGAGTTAGAGTCGCCAGGACAGGCGGAGTAGTCAACATCTTCTTCACTGGTGAAAAGCTTCGTTCGCCTTATGGTTCCACTCGAAAAAAGTGGTCTTCTTCATGAGTTGGTATAAGGGGAGAGCTTTCTCGCCCAACCGACTGATGAATCGGCTGATGGACACTAAGCAGCCAGTGAACTTCTGCACATCCAGCAGTTGGCTGGGTACCTCCATTCTCTCGATGGCCTTGATTTTTACTGGGTTGCATTCTATGCCGCATTTAGAGACCAAGAAACCTAGCAGCTGGCTGGCTAGTACTCCAAAGACACACTTCTCGAGGTTGAGCTTGATCTGGAACCGGCGCAGGTTCTCAAAGGTCTCCTTGAGGTCTTCCAGTAGTGTTCCACGCTTTTCCGTTTTCACCACTACGTCGTCCACGTAGACGTGGGCATTCCTGCCGAGCTGCTTGAGGAGACACTTCTGCATGCAACGCTGAAAGGTGGCGCCGGCATTCCTCAAGCCCAACGTCATGGTGAGGTAGCAGAATGCTCCAAACGGCGTGATGACGGCGGTCTTCAATCTGTCAGCCGGGTTTAGCTTGATCTGGTGATATCCTTAGTATGCATCCACGAAACTCAACAGCTCGCATCCGGCTGTGGAGTCTATCACCTGATCGATTCTTGGTAGAGCAAATGGGTCCTTGGGGCAAGCCTTGTTGAGGCTCGTGTAGTCAATACACATTCGCCACTGCTTGTTCTTCTTTAGTACCAGGACCGGATTTGCCAACCACTCCGGAAAGAAAACTTCCATAATGACGCCGACTGCTAGGAGTCGGGCTATCTCTTCTTTGACAACTCTTCTCTTCTCTTCTGATAAGCGGCGCAGGGGCTGCCTGACTGGCTTTGCATCAGATCGGACATGTAACTTGTGCTCGGTGAAATCCATCGGTACACCTGGCATGTCTTTGGGGGACCATGCAAAGATGTCCCGATTCTCACGGAGGAAATCGACGAGCTCGCCTTCCTTTTTGCTGTCGAGGTTTGCACCTACGACGGCGTACCTCTCCGGGTGCTCCGGATCCAAGGGTATCTTCTTTGTCTCTTTAGCCGGCTTGAACGAACCCTCAGCCTCCGAATCTTTTGGGCTGGGCGATACCTTAGGCTGCTTGCCGGCCATCGCCACAACTCGCTCAAGGAGCCGCTTCTCAGCCGCGATTACCAGGGACTCGGCCAGCCGACTGCTCTCAGCTGCGCAAGCAGACAACTTCCGGTAGTCGCCTGCCACAGTCAGAATTCCCCTGGAACTAGGCATCTTCATCTTGAGGTAAGCGTAGTGGGGGACCGCCATGAACTTGGCCAAGGCAGGTCGGCCAAGTAGCGCATGGTATGGTCTCTCAAGGTCCACCACCTCAAACCAAACAGACTCTCTTCGGAAGTGATCTTTGTCCCCAAAGAGGACGTCCATCAGGATCTTGCCGATCGGCGAGCAGGAAAGCCCAGGTACAATGCCGTGGAACACTGTCCGGCTGCTCTGAAGCTGTCTTTGCTTGATTCCTAACTTCTCCATGGTATCCTTGTACAGGATATTGATGCTGCTGCCCCCGTCTATCAGAACTCGCGAGAAACACGCGGCCCGTTTGTCCGTAGCAAAGGTGGCGTCCAGGACCAAGGCGTAGGAGCCCGGACTCGGCATCACTTCTGGGTGGTCAGCCCTGCTCCAGCTGATGGGCTTCTCAGACCAGTGCATGAACTCTAGCGTCTCTGAGGCTACTGCGTTCACCTAATGTCGCTACAGCCGCCTGCTGCGTCGATCATCAGCCATACTGGTGAACACCACGTAGGCTCCGTGTTCTTCAGGGTATTCATCTTGTACTTCGCCGACTGGCCTGACTGCCAGCTGCTGGGGCGGAGGCGGAGGCGGCTGCCCAGCAGGCGGGGGTGGCAGGAGGCCGTCTCCCTTGGTGATCCTGGTGAGCCAGTGGCACTTCCGGGTGGTGTGATTCGACGGCTTTGCGCCGCTGTGGAACTTGCAAGGTCCATCCAAGGTCTGCTCATAGGAGAAGGCCGGCAACCAGTTAGGCTTGCCGCCTTTCTGTCGCTTGGGCGGAGGCTGCTCCTCTGGCTGCTGGGCTTCAACGGTTGCGACCTACCGGCTGCTGGAAGCCGGCTGCGGGGCCTTGCGCTTGTTGTCGCCCTGCTGTTGTCGCCGGCCGGCGTCTACCGCCGGAGTTCTTGGAGCTTGAGGAGCCACTTTGCAGTTGTGCTGATTTGAATTTCCGCCTTCATGGAGGAGTCGGCCGTGGCGTACTTGTCCGCTATGATCAGCAGCTCGTCGAGGTTTTCTGGCTCATCGCAGAGGAGCTTGTGCTTGAGGAGGGTGCCTTCTCGGCACCCGGCTGTGAAGTACTTGATGGCCTGCACCTCGTGCACGCCCTCGCAGGAGTTCCAGAGCTCAGCCCAACATGTGAGGTAGTCGCGAGTCGACTCGTCAGGACCTTGCACGCACAAGGAGAGCTGACGAGGCTTGGGAGGACGCTTGTACGTGCTGGTGAAATTGCGGACGAACGCTTCGGTGAAGTCGACCCAGCTGTTGATGTTGCGGGGCTTTAGGATGTTCAGCCATGTCCGGGCCGTGCCCTAGAGCATGAGCAGAACGTACTTTACGGCGACACGCTTTTTGCCATTTGCTATGCTGACAGCCGTGGAGTAGTCGACTAGCCAGTCTTCCGGCTTCGCAGAGCCGGTATACTTGGGCGTGTCTCTTTGGAGCGTGAACCCTCTGGGAAAGGGCTCGTCCCGAATGCGGGGCCCGAAACAAGGCGGATCCAGCTCGTCCTCTTCTTCCAACGCCAGGGACCGTTGAAGTCGGTCGATCCGGTGGCGGCCGTCATTCTCTCCAACTCCCTCTCACCGAGAGTCGGATGGTCAACAGGCTGCGGGGAGACTCGCCTCTCTTTACGGGGAGGGGGAGGCGGACAGTCGTCCCGTTGTTCCACTGCTCTCGGGCGGCCATCTCGGTCGCGCTCTATGGTAATGCGAGTCCGACTGTGGCTGACAGCCGGCTCTTGTCCTTTCTTCCTCGGGCGCCGCCAGTCGGCCTCCGAGACGTCGCGCCTTGATCTCGCTGCGGGTCGTCGTTTGGCCGCTGTGGCGCCTCCGTGCAGCAGCCGACCTCGTTCTGCGCGGCGGCCGTGTCGAGGAGCCGCTGGACTCGCTCCATCATGAGGCGGCGTTCTTCGCCCTCGAAATTGTCCAGCTCATCCGCCGCTGCCTGGGCGGCTCGGATGTTCTCCGCTGGTGTAGCGTACACGGGGTGGCTAGCCCCAAACAGGCTGGCGATGGCTACGCCGCGCTGCTGGACCGCGCCAAGGCGGCTGGGCCCTGCCGGGGCCGGTGAGCCGCCAACGGCGCGATCCATCTCCCGCTGGTAAGCTTCTGACAAGCGTGTCATGCTGGCTAGCTTCTTCACGCCTCCAACAAGCTGAAGGCGGCGTGCTTCTAACGTCCCTACGTCAGCATCTTCCGGAATGGGCGCAGTTAGGTCTTGCAGCGCCGCGCCGAGTGAGTCAGGCGCTCCTCCACCAGGGAACTCGTTATGACCGATGACTAGCACCTCAATGACGGTGCTTCCGTCGCTCTCTGCGTGGGGGAGAGGTTCGTCGTAGACCACCACGTTGGTGGGGAACGCGTCGAGCGACGCGGTGTCGGAGTCGACCAGCAACGGGTCAGCGGAGCCTATGGACTCCAAGTCTACGGCAGGCCCGCCGGAAACGTGGAGTTGATCGAGGAGGCCCGCGAGGAGGTTCTCGGGGCCGCCCGTGCCTGCGTCGGACGCAGGTTCGTCGGAGAGGCGGACCTCGCCGACAAGTTCGGCCAAGGAGCTGGCTGCGCAGGCGATCTCAATGCCGCGCAGCGCGTCGATGCAAACTTTGTCTGGCGTGCCTGGCTGGCTGCGCTTGCCAGGGAGGAAAAGGGTTCCCGTCCAGAACAGATCTCCGGACGGTGGTGCACCAGGCCCCACGGTGGGCGCCAAATGTCGGGGGTTTGGTGCGACATATGCCAACGGATGGCTTATCATGGTGGGGGCGAGTAGAACGTCGCCGGTGCCTGGAAATGGGATGAGGCGAAGACATGCACGCCAGCGAATCTTACCCAGCTTCAGGGCTCTCCGGGGAGATAATACCCCTACTGCTGCTCTGCGGGGTCTCCGCATGATGACTATGGCCAAGTGTTTACACGGTTGCTCCTTGAGCTGTTTCTTAGAGGTAGGAGAGGGCAAGGCTAGCTCTCTCCTTCTATCTGGTATGGTCTAGAGCTACCGGGTTCCAACCCTTTGCATGGGTACCCTAGGAGGTTTATATAGGCCTACCCCCCAGGGGTACAATGGTAATTCATCTGGGCGCGGGCCCAGCCGTTAGTGCCTTTGGCCTCCGATTTCTCCGCCGACTGCTGGGGCCCGTCGGTTGGTGGGCCCCGCCGACTGGTCTGGTACGGAGCCGACAGGCCGCGTCCGTCGCGGGCGGGTCTTGCCGGCTGCTGATTACTGTAGCCGTGCTTCTGATGACGCGGGCTTGGTCATGGGGTCGTGGCAACAGTCTCGCAGCCTGGCGGGAGATCACTATTGCCACTCCCCATCACATCTTGATTAATGGCGCATGGGGCCCAGGGGAGGGCTCGGACGACTCCCCGGGCCGACTCCTGACGGATCCGACTGGCGGTCCTGTCGCCGTCTCCTAGGGTCTCACTAACTGGTGGGACCTGCTGCTTCTGGGCCGTTTAGACAAGCTGTCGTGGGCACAGGACTCGGTACTGTGGTGCTGATGTCAGGGCCGGCAGGCCAACAGTGCCACACCGCACGGAGATCTTCCCGAGTATGGTGTGCTGTGGCCAAGCCTGTCCTTGGTAAGGGGCAGGAGTGGGCTTCACTGTAGTCACGCCCCTACCCCGTCCCCTTCGATGAGGTCATGGGTTTGTTGGAGTCACCGGCCGACTCTCCAAAGCCGGCTTCTCTGGAAGTCGTCCCTGGGACTCGGCCGTGAGCGGGCAGTCGACCGCCCTGCCGTCGACTCCTCAGGAGGCGGCTCTTCGCCCTGGGGTCTTGAGGGGCGCAGCCGGCCCTGATGTCTTGAAAGGTTATGGGACTCGGGTTGGCCTACCCGTGGCCCATTACTCCGACAATAAATATGTTAGGTAGCATTCCACATCAAAAATTCTGTTTTTATCATTTACCTACACGAGGACGCGAAGGAATTAAGCTTGGGGATGCTTGATAGGTCTCCAACGTATCTATAATTTTTTATTGTTCCATGCTATTACATTATCAATCTTGGATGTTTTATATGCATTTATATGCTATTTTATATGATTTTTGGGACTAACCTATTAACCTAGAGCCCAGTGCCAGTTTCTGTTTTTCCATTGTTTTTGAGTTTTACGGAAAAGGAATAACAAATGGAGTCCAATTGACGTGCCAATCTTTGATGATTTTTTATGGACCAAAAGAAGCCCCTAGAGTAAAATAGTTGGGCCAGAAGAGTCCCGAGCCATCCACGAGGGTGGAGGGCGCGCCCTACCCCCTTGGGCGCACCCCCTGCCTCGTGGATGACTCGGAGAGCCCCCTGACGTGAGACCGACACGAAAAATTCCTATAAATACAGAAACCCCCCAAAAGAAACCTAGATCGGGAGTTCCGCCGCCGCAAGCCTCTATAGCCACCAAAAACCAATTGGCACCCTGTTCCGGCAACTTGCCAGAGGGGGGATCCATCACCGCTGGCCATCTTCATCATCCCGGCGCTCTCCGTGATGAGGAGGGAGTAGTTCACCCTCAGGGCTGAGGGTATGTACCAGTAGCTATGTGTTTGATCTCTCTCTCTCATGTTCTTGATTTGGCACGATCTTGATGTACCGCGAGCTTTGCTACTATAGTTGGATCTTATGATGTTTCTCCCCCTCTACCTTCTTGTAATGGATTGAATTTTCCCTTTGAAGTTATCTTTTCGGATTGAGTCTTTAAGGATTTGAGAACACTTGAGGTATGTCTTGCGTGGGATACCCATGGTGACAATGGGGTATTCTATTGATTCACTTGATGTATGTTTTGGTGATCAACTTGCGGGTTCCGTGACCTTGGGAATCTATGCATAGGGGTTGGCACACGTTTTCGTCTTGACTCTCCGGTAGAAACTTTGAGGCACTCTTTGAAGTTCTTTGTGTTGGTTGAATAGATGAATCTGAGATTGTGTGATGCATATCATATAATCATACCCGCGGATACTTCAGGTGACATTGGAATATCTAGGTGACATTAGGGTTTTGGTTGATTTGTGTCTTAAGGTGTTATTTTACTACGAACTCTAGGGCTATTTGTTACACTTATAGGAATAGCCCAATGGATTGATTGAAAAGAATAACTTTGAGGTGGTTTCGTACCCTACAATAATCTCTTCGCTTATTCTCCGCTATTAGTGACTTTGGAGTGACTCTTTGTTGCATGTTGAGGGATTGTTATATGATCTAGTTATGTTATCCTTGTTGAGAGAACTTGCACTAGTGAAAGTATGAACCCTAGGCCTTGTTTCGAAGCATTGCAATACCGTTTGTGCTCACTTTTATCATTAGTTACCTTGTTGTTGTTATATTTTCATATTACAAAAACCTATATCTACCATCCATATTGCACTTGTATCACCATCTCTTCGCCGAACTAGTGCACCTATACAATATGCCATTGTATTGGGTGTGTTGGGGACACAAGAGACTCTTTGTTATTTGGTTGCAGGGTTGTTTGAGAGAGACCATCTTCATCCTACGCCTCCCACAGATTGATAAACCTTAGGTCATCCACTTGAGGGAAATTTGCTGCTGTCCTACAAACCTCTGCACTTGGAGGCCCAACAACGTCTACAAGAAGAAGGTTGCGTATAGTAGACATCAACCCATAGTCACCATGAGTATTCATATGCAATACATATATTAAGTGCTCTCAAATCCATAAGAGTATTCGATCCGATAAGAATGAAATCTCAAAGGGAAAACTCAATTCGATAGAGAGGGAAAACACCATATGATCCAACTATATTAACAAAGCCCCCGATACATCAATATCGTGCCACCAAGAACACGAGAGAGAGAGAGATAGAGAGAGAGAGATTAAACACATAGCTACAGGTACAAACCCCCAGCCCCGAGCATGGACTACTCCCTTCTCATCATGGTGGCTTCAGGATGATGAAGATGGCCACCGGTGATGATTTCCCCCTCCGACGGAGTGCCAGAACGGGGTCTACATTGATTTTTAGTGGCTATAGAGGCTTGCGGTGGAGAAACTTCTAATCTAGGGTTATTTTTGATGGTTTCTCTATTTATAGGATTTTTCAGCGTTGGAATCACATGAAGATGGGCCTCGAGGTGAGCACAACCCATCGGGGCATGGGCAAGGGCCCAGGCGTGCCCCGGTGTCTTATGCCGTATTCCTTCACCTTCTGGTCCTTCCACGAAGATTCGGGGGTCTCTTTTGTTCAAAAAAATCATCAACTCATTTGGAGAACTTTCATTTCTGCACAAAAAACAACACCATGGTAGTTCTGCTAAAAACAACGTTAGTCTGGGCTAGTTCCATGCAAATCATACCAAAACCATATAAAATTATTGGAAACCTGGCATGAATACTTCATAAATTGTAGATACGTTGGAGACGTATCAGAGGATCACTAGGGACACGGTACTTGTTTATGTATCCACACGTATTTCAGTTTTTTTTCAATACAATTCTAGCATGAATAATAAACCTTTATCTTGAACAAGGAAATATGATAATAAGCAATTTATTATTGCCTCTAGGGCATATTTCAATGGTCTCCAACTTGCCCTAGAGTCAATAATCTAGTTCACATCACTATGTGATTAACTCCCAATGAGTTCTAGGGTTTGATCATGTTTTTCTTGTGAGAGAGGTTTTAGTCAATGGGTCTACAGCATTCACATGGGTGTGTAATTTGCAAATCTCTATGTCATACAGTAGATGTTACCACTACACTCCAAATTGGAGCTATGCCAAATAACTGATCCACTATTCAACATAAATACGTATCCGGTTTAAGACTTAGAGTCATCCGGATATGTGTCAAAGCTAGCATCGATGTAACCCTTTATGACGAGCTCTTCGTCACCTCCATAAATGAGAAACATGTCCTTAGTCCTTTTAAAGTACTTCAGGATGTTATTGACCGCTGTCCAGAGATCTACTCATGGATCTCTTTGGTACCTCCCTGCCAGACTTATGGAAAGGCACACATCAGGTCTAGTACACAACATGTCATACATTATAGAACCTATGGCCGAGGCATAGGGACGACTTTCAACCTTTCTCGTTCTTCTGTCGTGGTCGGGATTTGAGTCTTACTCAACTACACACCTTGCAATAAAGGCAAGAACCCTTTCTTTGACTGATCCATTTTGAACTCCTTCAAAATCTTGTTAGGGTATGTGCTCTGTGAAAGTCCTATCAGACGTCTTGATCTATCTCTATAGATCTTAATGCCCAGTATGTAAGCACACTACAAAAAAAGACAGACCCGTGACATTATGGCCCGAACGAAAAAAATAATGTCATGGTTATGACACTTCTATGATGATAATTCTCACAAAACGACGTATCAGCATAGATGTGGTGGGCTCCTACTTCTACGACAAAAAATCATGACAGAAAATGGGCTCTTCGTCCTAGGCAAGCCGGGGACGCGGCTGCATGACATTCTTTGGCCCATCCATGACATAAAAATCATGGTAGAAGTGAGGGCGAGGAAACTTTCATGGAGTTCCTAGTTTCGGTAGGTGATCGATCGGGGCCGAGCGATGCAGTGTGGTTTGCGCGTTTCTCTCGTACGCGCATGAGGTGCGAGCTATGTCGCTATAACTGAACCCGAGCAAGAGGCGTTCACTTACTGAACCCGATCGATCGCCTGCTGCTATGTACAGAAGCCGATCGATCGATCCCTTCGTTGCTAACTGAATCCGACCTACTCCTTTGCTGCTAATTGAACCCAGTCGATCGTTGCTGCTACTTCCTAAAGCCGTTCGAACCCCTGTGCGAGACGTAACTAGCCGGTTGGGTTGCCTCTGGATGAACAGTGCCCGTTGCTGCCACGTGCATGATATGTAGAACGATTCGATATGTGGTGATTCGAGATGGTTGGGTTAGTTGTCGATGAATAGTTCCTAGTGGGGGTTGGATGAACAGGACCCTGGCCGTGTGTAGGCGGTTGCCGCTGGATGAACAGGACCTTGTGGTAGTATGCGGTTACTGCTGGATGAACAGGACCCGGCTCAAGTGTGGTAAACTACTCACGCAGCATCGCCATCGGAGGGGCAAGGATGATGATGAAGAACACCTTCGTGATCGTTGACCCCTCCGGCAAGGTGCCAGAAAAGGCCTGTAGATTGCATCTCGTGGTTCTGAAATTTGCGGCGGTCAAAACTCTGATCTCTCGACTCCCCTAGGGTTTCTGAAATATGTGATTATTTATATAGCTGAGAGGCAGTGGAAAAGATCACCATGGGCCTCCTCTGTTACACCTCTTGGGCTCCCTGGTTCTCTTCTAGGCAGAAAAAAAATCTTCAAAAAAACTCACTGCATTTGGACTTCGTTTGATATGGATATTCTGCAAAATAAAAAACAAGCAAAAAATTGCGACTGACACTGGGCACTAGTCAATAGGTTAGTCCCAAAAAATGATATAAAGTTGCTAGTAAAAGAATATAAAACATCCAAGATTTATAATATAGCAGCGTGGAACAATAAAAAATTATAGATACATTGGAGATGTATCACGCGCTGACGTAACAATTATACTGGAAGTTTACGAGAAGGCCATCTCCCCCAGATAGAAGGGGAGTTGGGATGATTATATCGGGTTCCCTAAAAAATCGCTTTTACGGGAACTGTTGGAGCACCTTTTTTGGCCCAACAAAAAACCATCAATATTAAAGGGGAAGGCGAACTGCTGGTGATACTCTTAGGAAGGGAGAATTTCGGGGCATTATAAACAATAGGAGGGTGTCGGTCTGATAAAGCTCCTGGCTACTAATGTCATTGGGAGGTCATCATTGCCTACGGTGGAGAAGGACTAGTTGCGACAAGAGCATATCTTCCTAGGGAGGTTTCTACAAAATGTTCTGTTCCTCGGTGGTTGAACACAACACAACCCTCTTCCTAGATCCTATGATTGCATCTCAATCACAGGTTGTATACTAGCCGGGCCCTATGTATTGAATGTTTGCCACTGGTCTGAAAAAGGTTGGGACTTTTTTTTAGAGAATACCAAAACCATATACATTTTCATGTTGTTCCTAAAGGTACATTGTGGATATCTATCTCTAGTTTTTGTTCTAGCTGAGTTGTTTATTTTAGAGACTAAAGATGTATGATCCACCAGCTAGCCCTAGAGAACACGGACGAAATAGATAAGTGAGTTTGTACAAAGCTTTGGACCACTATGTGCTATTCATAATTCCATGAGTCACAATAATGGGACTACATAGTGCACACCAGGAATGGAAATCTGGATTCTATGAGGAACCAGTTATCCGCTTAAGTTGTAATGGTTATCCATAAAGCATAATGCAGGTTTAGCAATCATGTAGTCATGACCGAGGCAGCTCTCCGGTCAATAACCAATAGTGGTACCTAGATGCCCATATTGGTTCCTACATATTTCCACCAAGATCTTTTATCGATTGAACCACGATGTCAAGGATTCGGTTAATCCCGTAGGCAATTCCCTTTGTACGGCGATATATTACTTGGCCGAGATTCGATCGTCGGTATCTCCATACCTAGTTCAATCTCATTACCGTCAAGTCTCTTTACTTGTTCCATAATACAAGATCTCGTGACTAACTCATTAGCCACATTGCTTGCAAGCTCTTTACGATGTTGTATTACCAAGAGGGCCCTAAGATATCTCTCTATCACATAGAGTGACAAATCCCAGTCTCTATCCATGCCAACCCAACAAGCACCTTCAGAGATACCTGTAGAGCGTCTTTCTGATCACCCAGTTACGAAGTGACGTTTGATAGAACACAAGGTATTCCCCCAGTATCCTGGAGTTGCATGATTCCATGGTCTTAGGAATAGATACTTGACATGAAGAAATCTATAGCAATAAACTCAAGTGATATGATCAAATGCTAAGCTTATGGATGGGTCTTGTCCATCACATCATTCTCCTAATGATGTTATCCCGTTATCAAATGACAACTCATATCTATGGTTAGGAAACCTTAACCATCTTTGATCAACAAGCTAGTATATTAGAGGCTGATGTCTACTACACAACTTTATTCTTGTAGACACGTGTTGGGCCTCCAAGTGCAGAGTTTTGTAGGACAGTAGCAATTTTCCCTCAAGTGGATGACCTAAGGTTTATCAATCCATGGGAGGCGTAGGATGAAGATAGTCTCTCTCAAACAACCCTGCAACAAAATAATAAAAAGTCTCTTGTGTCCCCAACACACCAAATACAATGGTAATTTCTATAGGTGCACTAGTTCGGCGAAGAGATGGTGATACAAGTGTAATATGGATGGTAGATACTAATTTTCTTAATAAGAACAATAAAAAACAGCAACAAGGCAAGGCACACATCAGGTCTGGTACACAAGATGGCATACATTATAGAGCCTATGGTCGAGGCATAGGGACGACTTTCATCCTTTCTCTTTCTTCTGTCGTGGTCGGGATTTGAGTCTTACTCAACTACACACCTTGAAACAAACACAAGAACCCTTTCTTTAACTGGTCCATTTTGAACTCATTCAAAATCTTGTCAGGGTATGTGCTCTGTGAAAGTCCTATCAGACGTCTCGATCTATCCCTATAGATCTTAATGCCCAGTCTGTAAGCAAACTACAAAAAAAGACAGATCCGTGACATTATAGCCCGAACAAAAAAAATATTGTCATGGTTATGACAGTTCTATCATGATAATTGTGACAAAATGACGTATCATCATAGATGCGGTGGGCTCCTACTTCTACGACAGAAAATCATGACAGAAAATGGGCTCTTCGTCCTGGGCGAGCCGGGGATGCACCTGCATGGCATTCTTTGGGCCGTCCATGACATAAAAATCATGGTAGAAGTGAGGGCGAGGAAACTTTCATGGAGTTCCCAGTTACGGTAGGTGGTCGACCGGGGCCGAGCGATGCAGTGTGGTTTGCGCGTTTCTATCGTACGCGCGTGTGGTGCGAGCCGTGTCGCTATAACTGAACTCGAGCGAGAGGCGTTCACTTACTGAACCCGAGTGATCCCCTGCTGCTATGTACTGAAGCCGATCGATTGATCTCTTCACTACTAACTATACCCGACCTACTCCTTTGCTGCTAATTGAACCCGTCGATCATTGCTGCTACTTCCTAAAGCCGATCAATCCCCTGTGCGAGACGTAGCTAGCCTGTTGGGTTGCCTCTGGATGAACAGTGCTCATTGCTGCTGTGAGCATGATATGTAGAACGAGTTGAGATGTGGTGATTCGAGACGGTCGGGTCAGCTATGGATGAAGAGTTCCCAGTGGGGGTTGGATGAACAGGGCCCCAACCGTGTGTAGGCGGTTGCCGCTGGATGAACAGGACCTTGTGGTAGTACGCGGTTACCGCTAGATGAATAGGACCCGGCTCAAATGTGGTAAACTACTCACGCATCATCGGAGGGGCAAGGGTGATGATGAAGAACACCTTCGTGATCGTTGACCCCTCCGGCAAGGTGCCAGAAAAGGCCTCTAGATTGCATCTCGTGGTTCTGAAACTTGCGGTGGTGGAAACTATGATCTCTCGACTCCCCTAGGGTTTCTAAAATATCTGAGTATTTATAGAGCTGAGAGGCGGTGGAAAAGATCACCATGGGCCTCATCTGGTACACCTCTTAGGATCCCAGGGTCTCTTCTGGGCAGAATTTTTTTTCAAAAAATCTCGCTACATTTGGACTTTATTTGATATGGATATTCTACAGAGTAAAAAACAAGCAAAAAATAGCAACTGACACCAGGCACTATGTCAATAGGTTAGTCCCAAAAAATGATATAAAGTTGCTAGTAAATGAATATAAAACATCCAAGATTGATAATATAGCGGCATGGAGCAACGAAAATTATAGATACGTTGGAGACGTATCACGCATTGATGTGACAATTATACTGGAAGTTTATGAGAAGGGCCATCTCCCCAGATAGATGGGGAGTTGGGATGATTATACCGGGTTCCCTAAAAAATTGCTTTTACGGGAACTTTTGGAGCACCTTTTTTGGCCCAACAATCCCTAAACCAAAAATATTTACGGGGAAGGGGAACCGCTGGCGATACTCTTAGGAAGGGAGAATTTCGGGGCATTATAAACAATAGGAGGGTGTCGGTCTGATAAAGCTCTTGGTTGTTGATGTAGTTGGGAGGTCATCATGGTGTATGGTGGGGGAGGACTAGTTGCGACAAGAGCATCTCTTCCTATGGAGGTTTCAACAAAATGTTATGTTCCTCGGTGGTTGAACACAACCTTCTCCATTTGTACCACTGATTTCACATGTAATGGCCCTTGATGCCACATCGTATGATCGCATCTCAATTATAGGTCACATACTAGTCATGCCCTATCTATTGAATGTTTGCCGCCGGTATGAAAAAGGTTGGGACTTTTTTTAGAGAATACCAAGACCATATACATTGTCATGTTGTTTGTAAAGGTACATTGTGGATATCTATCTCTAGTTTTTTTCTATCTGAGTTGTTTATTTTAGAGACTAAAGATGTCTGATCCACCGACTAGCCCTAGAGAACACGGACGAAATAGATAAGTGAGTTTGTGCAAAGCTTTGGACCCTTGTGTGCTATTCATAATTCCACGAGTTACAATAATGGGACTATATAGTGCACACCAGGAATGGAAATCTGGATTCTATCGGGAACCGGTTATCCGCTTAAGTCGTAATGGTTATCCATAGAGCATAATGCTTCGGCCGATCATTTTCGACCTTAATACCTGCACCATTAGTATCGGGAAGCGGATGATACGTCTCCATCGTATGTGTAATTTTTTATTGTTTCATTCCAATATTATACAAGTTTCGCATATTTTTGGCAACTTTTTATATGATTTATTGGACTAACCTATTGATCCAGTACCCAGTGCCAGTTCCTATTTTTTGCATGTTTTTTTCGCAGAAAATCCCTATCAAATGCAGTCCAAACGCATAAAAATTAATGGAGAATAATTTTGGAATATATGTCATTTTTGGGAGGTGGAATCAACGCAAACAGGGGCCCACAGTGCCCACAACCCACTAGGGCACGCCCCAGGCCCCAGGCGCACCCAAGTGTATTATGCCCCCCTCCTAAATTGGTTGGGGGCCTTATTCTGGCGCAAGAAAGACAATTTATAGAAAAAAATCGTGTGAAAATTTTAGCACAATCTGAGTTATGGATCTCCGGAAATTTAAGAAACGATGAAGGGCCAGATTTGGGGAGCGTGAAACAAAAGAAAACAGAGAGGGAGATCCAATCTCGGAAGGGCTCCCGCCCCTCCGCCGCCATGGAGGCTATGGACCAGAGGGGGAACTCTCCTCCCATCTAGGGGGGGCTAAAGAAGAAGAAGAAGAAGAAGAATGGTGCTCTCTCCCTCTCTCTCTCTCCCGGTGGCGCCGGAGTGCCGCCGGGGCAAGGATCGTGACGGCAATCTACATCAACAATCTTGCTACCATCAACACCAACTTTCTCCCCCTCTATGCAGCAGTGTGACACCCCTTCTCCCCGTTGTAATCTCTACTTAAACATGGTGCTCAACTCCAGATATTATTTCCCAATGATATTTGGTTATCCTATGATGTTTGAGTAGATCCGTTTTGTCCTGTGGGTTAATTATTATCTTGGATGGTATGATTGTATATTTTATTTATGGTGCTGTCCTACGGTGCCCTCCGTCTCGCACAAACGTGAGGGGTCCCCACTGTAGGGTGTTGCAATACGTTCATGATTTGCTTATGGTGGGTTGCGAGAGTGACAAAAGCATAAACCCGAGTAGGTAGGATGTTGCGTATGGGATAAAGAGGACTTGATACTTAATGGTATGGTTGGGTTTCACGAACTTAATGATATTTAGTAGTTGTGCATGCTTGCTAGAGTTCCAATCATAAGTGCATATGATCCAAGTAGAGAAAGTATGTTAGCTCATGCCTCTCCCTCGTATAGAATTGCAAGAATGATTACGGGTACTTGTTATTGATTGCCTAGGGACAAATGACTTACTTGTTGACAAAAGCTATCCACTTTTATTACCTTGCAATTTATCCGTAGTTTTATTTTCGCAAAGTACTCATAGTTTTATTCTTGCAAAATAGTTTCATACTTGTTCTAGGTAAAGCGGGCGTCAAGTGTGCGTAGAGTTGTATCGGTGGTCGATAGAACCTGAGGAAATATTTGTTCTGCCTTTAGCTCCTCGTTGGGTTTGACACTCTTATTTATCGAAGAAGGCTACAAACGGTCCCCTATAGTTGTGGGTTATCAGTGGACAAGTAGCATAACCAATCCAATGAAAAGGAGAAAGTAGGATGAATACCACAATGGCGGAACTGCGTTCAATGAGTAGACAACAATGAATGGATTTGATGGAGGGATAGTAATACATAACATCTAGATTCAAAGGATAATAAATAGGTTACCAATTAATGGAACGGTATTCAACAGAAACTAATATAGTAACAACATAAAAAAATTAACGCAAGTGAACAAGGAATTTATTAGACATGACCAACAAGCATCCCAGCCCGAGAGTCAAATGGTAAAGTTCATAGTTATATCCTCTTAGGGGGGTGCTCTAGCATTAACATATTATGCCAGAATCACACGAGTTCCAGAAGAGCAGAGCTCTTTGGTCGCTTGGAGCACAACACTTACTAGTATATACATGAGGACCCATCACAAATACTCACAACAAGTTTCGTCCCAAACGGAGAATTAATAAGTCTCATACCTGAAGTATGAATGGTACAACATGCTTGATACCAATATAAATGAAATGCGATATATGGAAATTAATGAGGTTAGTGTTCTGGGGCTCAAATATTAAGCTTCATGTCTCTCCAGGGAAAAAAGTTAAATCATGGAGATTCCTTGTTTACCGAACACATTTATTTCAAACGGTATTGTGGCAAATGACATATAACAAGTGAAAATATTATATATCTCATTGTACTATGAGATAAATGCTAATAAGAGATCGTGTACTAGCTCTCTCTGGGCGCCACATCATCTATATTCAATATAAAAGCTGAAACTACATTTAGTGCCCCCTAGTGGTTTTTGATGATTAATGACAAACATTTAAGGGACTATTGTGCTTGATGAGTATGCACACATGTCTAGTCCCATAAGAGATTTGTCTAACCAATGGATTTTGACCCCTAAAAATGTTGAAGACATGATTTTTTCCTGAAGACTTGGTGGAGTTTATAGTTCATAGTGCCTGAGTGAGTCACTTTGAGTATATGGCAAAAGGTACTATTAACATGGATTGGATATCGTGGTTAGACAGCGAAACTCGCTGATGCTTAGATAGAACGCAACCAAATACACAATTTATCCTTTGAAATCACTTTGTGATGCATTGGCTACGTTCGGTTACATCGGTGTTGAGATCGGCGTCATTGAGGGTGACATCTCTTGAATGTGTATTAATTAGTATTCGGCATGGCTGAGTGCTCAAGATATAGTTACCAAGTTCGAAGTCTTCGGGTGTGAAATATGGGTCACTGCCCTTACTTCCACATTGTGATTTAGGGAACTTAATAATTTGGGTCTCCTAGGTGTTTCTGGTTCTTCGCTAGTTGTGTTTGGCTAGAACCACTAGGAATTTCTTGTGTTGTAAACCCATGTCCTATTGTGCACCTAGTACTGAAGTGTCGACTAGTAGCTGAATGACTTAGAGTTGTTGGCCAGTGTCTTGGTGCTGCTGAGTTGGGAATCCAGAAGAATAACAGCTAGTTTTCGGAGCATACCTATAAATAGTAGCCTGCCTTGCTTGTTTGGGTGGACACGCCAACACATTTATTTCACTCTCATACTTTGTGTTCCCACTCCTTTCTATAAAGGGGCCACATATTAAAAGTGTAATCTTCAAGAGAGTAGTTGAGTTGTGATTGAGCATCAAGCATGAACTTTTTCGAGCCAAGAGATTTTACTTGTTAATCTTGGACATTTTCCATTTCCTAGATGGGTAGGAGTTATTTTAGAACATACATCATGTGGATCAACTTCGATAAAGTTTGTACGGATCCAAGGATCACCTCAAGATCCACCTCGAGTGATTGGGTGATTTCTATGTGAACTTACCTCAAGAATAAGAAGGTGAAGTCTAGGTGACTTTGGAGAATCGTGCTCAACCTCTCCAAACGAAGACGTAGAGTAGTGGCCAAGAACTTATTCATACTTGTTCTTGATATATGCTGGTTTATGATCTGGTTGCCGCGTAGATATAGTTCCATTTCTTCATTCCCACCTCCTCATTTACCTTTTGGGAATAAATCTTAGAATCTCCTATTCATCCCATCTAGCTGGTAGACCTTGACCTTTTAATG
Source organism: Triticum urartu (assembly GCF_056163025.1). NCBI lineage: Eukaryota > Viridiplantae > Streptophyta > Magnoliopsida > Poales > Poaceae > Triticum > Triticum urartu. The sequence continues at coordinate 648,184,961 of NC_141875.1, read as the reverse complement.
TCCCATCCACATAATAAATATTGGCTCTACATGCAATGTCATTTTCCCTTGCTCACCTTCTTCTCTCACAAAGTGTAAGTTTACAGCCTACTCATATTCTCTCTTTTCTCCTCTCTCCTCTCCATTCTTCTCCAACTCACAAATATAATGTGTCCACTTGTACAGCCTGCTTAATTCTCCATGTGGTACTTTCTCTAAGAAATAAAGAGTTCACAATGGTAAATATCTCTTTATAACAAGATAAAAAATAGTGTGTGTGAAAGGACTAAGTACATCAATGTAATGAGAATATGCTATAATAACAGAGGTGCTACTTGCCTAATGGGCATACCATATTGTTGCTTCGAACACGAACAAAAACAGCACCAACATGAGTCTCTCTCCCCTCCTTCTTCTTGATGTGATCCTGACAAAATTTCTTTTTAACACAGTACAATTACATGCTCACATAGAAATACATAAACGCATCCCTATGAACGCACGCACATACACCCTACCCCTATAGGCACTTCGTAGTGGACATGAACATCTCCTCACACTGACTGAAACATCGCCAAAAAGCCTGAAATAAATCCAGAAAGATGCACACACTAGTTTCAAGTCCATGACTTGAACCGTAGAGGGATGGTCCCACTAAAGAAAACTAATCGTTTGAGCTACGTCCAGTTCGCATCCCGACTAGATTTCTGGTCCTATAAACCTACTTCAGCACCCTGCTTGCCTTATATACTGGCCAAAAAGTAACTAGTCATATGTGAAGGTGTCAAACTTTCCCAGCCGCAACCACCATGTGCTCGTAACTTCCAACCACTCTGAGGGGTTCAGTCGGTGTCCCGCTGCTATTGTGCCGCTGGCTACTACTTGTATTACAAGTTTTTTTCTCAAGGCTGATGGTATGGTAGGACGATAGCCTTGATTACTTTCCGCCTGCATTTTGATGTTTGTTTTTTATTTCCTGAAGAGTGTTTACTGCTAGTTTGGTCAATAGATCCGAATGTAAAAAATGTTTACAAAAGAATGACACATATATATATGCTATTGCCCAAAAACTAACGCGCATATAATGGAAGCACCACTTAGTGTGAAGAAGTAGAAGATATTAGCGACGGCCAAAGTATCTTGTATGGATGCAAAAATACTATCTCTGTCCCAAAATAAGTGTCTTAACTTGGTACTAACTTTAGTACAAAGTTGTACTAAGCTTGAAACACTTGTTTTGGGACGGAGGAAGTATATAATAGCAGGAAGGAGAGCATCATGTCCTGGTTGGAGAGTGTTCGGTAAGGAATTATCAAGCATGCATGTAGTGTGAGGAAACACAATTATGTCTTTTAAGGGAGATTGGGCCTAATCTCAATTGGAAATAAATTATCAGTCTGATGTCTTTTAGGGATCTACGCGACTTGTTCCTAGTCGGTCGACTAATAACAATGTCTACTGCTATTGCTAATTAAACGTGATTGCCTTGCAAAGACACATATCCTAGAGTGCGTGAACACACCATATACCCTCACGAGCAAAAAAAAAATTGTAGTTCTTTGCAGATATTCACAATACCATGACACATGTTTCGAATTCCCACAAGAATGGTATCCTTTACCACCAAGGATGCAGATTAAAAGTTTGTTCAGTATGAGTCAAGAATTTACTAAATCGTTGCGCAAAAATTGTATTCTACTGATAACCCCATGAAGAATAGTTCGGACAGAATCACCAAAATGCCGTTCAGGAGGAAGGGTCGGCTGTTGATGCACCACCACGCCTAGAATGGCTGGATCAGCTCAATCCATCACCGGGAGGTAGATGCGGTGGAAATTTCTCATGGTCAGCGTTCTACGACAGGTAGGGCAGTTCTTATTAAATCATATGCAGGCCTCTATGCATTTCTTGCAGAAGATGTGGCCGCAGATAGTAGACGATGCATCGACCAGCTCATTGATGCAGACTGGGCAGGTGAATTTTGGTTCCCTTGGGAGATCCTTCACAGGTGCCGGGCGTCCCTGCGCCACCTTCGGTTGTAGTGTTTAGCAGAGCTTTAGGGATACATATAGTAACAATAAATATTTCATATATGTAAAGCAATAGCACAATCTAGAGTTATTACAGAGAATCTGTTGGCTTCATGTGTATCCAGATTGTGTGTTAACAGGTTGTTATTGGACGCTCCAGAAAGATCATGTCATGTAGGGGTTATCCCTAGTGAAAGCATAGTGTTCACATGCCCATCAGAAGCTCCTTCTAGAAAAAAAATGCAAGACATACGAAGTTAGTAAATGGGAAACATGGTCAAGCAAACTAGGGGGAAAATCCTCCCAAGACTTAATAGTCCGTGTAATTGGAAAATTCAGATATGAATATGGGTAAATTGTTCCAGTAATACATCTTTCAGGTTAGCATTTTACTTAGAGCTTTTTTTATCACATAATAGCTACTTAGTGGATGCATGGCTTCATTCTGAACACACATGCTGGACTAAAAAACAGTGGTGTTTGTTACAAGATAAGTTGATTTTTACCCAGTATAGTACGCTGCTGGCTTCCTAGGCTAGAAGTCCCACACTAATGTCTACATATCCAACTAATCTCAGTCGTCAAATCATATGTATCCAACGACTTACATTACTGCAATGGTGAGTCGTTGAACATGTCTTACACGCAATTAATATCATACCAAATATCAATATCGGCATAAATTTACAACATAATTGGTGCACTTTTAATATTCTACCTAATATTAACGTGCAACTAATATCATATCTAGTATTAATGTGCATTAAATGTACACACCTACTAGTAGCCTTAATAAGGATATGCATGGGCAAGATCTCAGTACCTGGCAGTGAGGTATCTATGTTGGCGTTCTGCGGAACTATGTCTGCAGTAGAGGACAAAGGGCCAACATTGCCCGTCACATAAAACATTCTAGAATTTTCACATGCACTTTGCATGATATTGGATGTCAGATTCATCATGTAGCGATCCGACTTCAGACGGTCAAATCTTTGTGGTCAGTGTCATCCTTGGATCAGTAATGATGACACACAGTACTCGAAGGATTTATAACAGAGTAGCAATCACACACTTACTACATCGAATGTCTCAAAAGAGAACTTATTACAATAAATATGGCTTAAGGCCATCTAGATAAGATAACAGCAGAAGGCTTGGAAGATAAAGTGAGTCCATCAACTCTAACGGCATAGCTGAGTGCACGACAAACGACCTAGCGCACCTTAGTCCTCGTCTGAAAAGTCTGCAACATGATATGTTGCAACCCAAAAACAGGCCAGCACATGGAATATGCTGACAATATAACACAGTAGAGCAATGAACAGATAAATGCTATCACTATATGCATATTTGGCTGGTGGAGGCTCTATGGTTATAATGTTTTTGCGAAAAGCCATTTTTTCCTACAACAAAGGAATATATTTTATTTAACTATCATTGTGGTTGAAACATTGACAATGGTACCCCCATCTCAATCCCAATTAAAAAGTGTACATTAGCAACCCAACAATTAATTTAGAGTGATGAGATCAAACCAATAATTCAAGTACCAGATACTCAAGTTGTCCATAGCCGGGGACACGGCTAACCATGATTAGTTTGTACACTCTGCAGAGGTTTGCGCACTTTTCCCCACAAGACTCGATCTCCTCTGTTGGATTTCTCGCACTACATGGTGTTTGAGAAACGGATGAACGAGACACAGTCTTTTAGAAACATTAACTCTAACCCCGGGTAGACAGTACCAACCTACATCCCCTACATCTACTAGCCTACCACTGGAAGAGGTCATGCAACATACTCAACTATGCTAGAGCCCATAATAGCTTGTGGCTTGATATATCCATTTTGCATCATGATTTTATATCGATATTTATTGCATTATGGGATGTTATTACACATTATGTCACAATACTTATGACTATTCTCTCTTATTTTACAAGGTTTACAAGAAGAGGGGGAATGCCAGTAGCTGGAATTCTAGGCTGGAAAATGAGCATATATTAGAGACCTATTCTACACATCTCCGAAAGTCTTGAAACTCCACGGGAGCACTTTTCCAAATATATAAAAAATATTGGGCGCAAGAAGTACCAGAGGGGGGCCACCCACCAGCCACGAGGGTGGGGGTGCGCCCTACCCCCCTAGGCGCGCCCCCTGCCTCGTGGGCCCCCAGTGGCCCTCCGATGCCCATCTTCTGCTATATGAGGTCTTTCGTCGAGGAAAAAAATCATAAGCCAGCTCACGGGACGAGACTCCGCCGCCACGAGGCGGAACCTTGGTGGAACCAATCTAGGGCTCTAGCAGAGCTGTTCCGCCGGGGAAACTTCCCTCCGGGAGGGGGAAATCATCACCATCGTCATCACCAACGATCCTCTCATCGGGAGGGGGTCAATCTCTATCAACATCTTCACCAGCACCATCTCATCTCAAACCCTAGTTCATCTCTTGTATCCAATCTTTGTATCCAAACCTCAGATTGGTACCTGTGGGTTGCTAGTAGTGTTGATTACTCCATGTAGTTGATGCTAGTTGGTTTACTTGGTGGAAGATCATATGTTCAGATCCATTATGCATATTAATACCCCTCTGATTATGAACATGAATATGCTTTGTGTGTAGTTACGTTTGTTCCTGAGGACATGGGAGAAGTCTTGCTATTAGTAGTCATGTGAATTTGGTATTCGTTCGATATTTTGATGAGATGTATGTTGTCATCCCTCTAGTGGTGTCATGTGAACATCGACTACGTGACACTTCACCATTGTTTGGGCCTACACGGAGGCATTGGGAAGTAATAAGTAGATGATGGGTTGCTAGAGTGACAGAAGCTTAAACCCTAGTTTATGCGTTGCTTCGTAAGGGGCTGATTTGGATCCATATGTTTCATGTTATGGTTAGGTTTACCTTAATACTTCTGTTGTAGGTGCGTGAGTGTTAGCAACTGTGAAAGACTAAATGATAGTTGAGTATGTGGACTTGCTGAAAAGCTCTTATATTGAATCTTTCCTATGTTATGATAAATTGCAATTGCCTCAGTGACTGAGATTAGAGTTTGTTAGCTTTCAATGAAGTTTATGATTCATACTTGAAATTGTGATTGAATTGTTACTTTAGCATAAGAGATCATAAACAAAGATTGATGTTCTAAGAATGATCATGATGCCCTCATGTCCGTATTTTATTTTTATGGACACCTCTATCTCTAAACACATGGACATATTTTTTGATTTCGGCTTTCGCTTGAGGACAAGCGAGGTCTAAGCTTGGGGGAGTTGATACGTCCATTTCACATCATGCTTTTATGTCGATATTTATTGCATTATGGGCTGTTATTACACATTATGACACAATACTTCTGCCTATTCTCTCTTAGTTTACAAGGTTTACATGAAGAGGGGGAATGCCGGCAGCTGGAATTCTGGGCTGGAAAAGGAGCAAATATTAGAGACCTATTCTGCACATCTCCAAAAGTCCTGAAACTCCACGGGAGCACTTTTGAGAATATATATAAAATATTGGTGCAAGAAGTACCAGAGGGGGGCCACCCATCAGCCACGAGGGTGGGGGGCGCGCCCGCCTACCTCATGGGCCCCCTGATGGCCCTCCGATGCCCATCTTCTGCTATATGAGGTCTTTCGTCGAGGAAAAATCATAATCCAACTCACGGGACGAGACTCCTCCGCCACTAGGCGGAACCTTGGCGGAACCAATCTAGGGCTCTAGCAGAGCTGTTCTGCTAGGGAAATTTCCCTCCGGGAGGGGGAAATCATCACCAACGATCCTCTCATCGGGAGGGGGTCAATCTCCATCAAAATATTCACCAGCACCATCTCATCTCAAACTCTAGTTCATCTCTTGTATCCAAACCTTAGGTTGGTACCAGTGGGTTGCTAGTAGCTAGTGTTGATTACTCCTTGTAGTTGATGCTAGTTGGTTTACTTGGTGGAAGATCATATGTTCAGATCCATTATGCATATTAATACCCCTCTGATTATGAACATGAATATGCTTTGTGAGTAGTTACATTTGTTCCTAAGGACATGGGAGAAGTCTTGCTATTAGTAGTCATGTGAATTTGGTATTCGTTCGATATTTTGATGAGATGTTTGTTGTCATCCCTCTAGTGGTGTCATGTGAACGTCGACTACACGACACTTCACCATTGTTTGGGCCTAGAGGGAGGCATCGGGAAGTAATAAGTACATGATGGGTTGCTAGAGTGACAGAAGCTTAAACCCTAGTTTATGCGTTGCTTCGTAAGGGGCTGATTTGGATCCATATGTTTCATGCTATGGTTAGGTTTACCTTAATACTTCCATTGTAGTTGCAGATGCTTGCAATGGGGGTTAATCATAAGTGGGATGCTTTTCGAAGTAAGGACATTACCCAAGCACCAGCCCACCCACATATCAAATTATCAAAGTACCGAACGCGAATCATATGAACGTGATGAAAACTAGCTTGATGATAATTCCCATGTGTCCTCGGGAGCGCTTTCCTTCATATAAGAGTTTGTCCAGGATTTCCCTTTGCTACAAAAAGGATTGGGCCATCTTGCTACACCTTATTTACTTTTATTACTTGCTACTCGTTACAAATTACCTTATCACAAAATTATCTGTTACCGATAATTTCAGTGCTTGCAGAGAATATCTTGGTGAAAACCGCTTATCATTTCCTTCTGCTCCTCATTGGGTTCGACACTCTTACTTATCGAAAGGACTACGATAGAGCCCCTATACTTGTGGGTCATCAAGACTCTTTTCTGGCGCCGTTGCCGGGGAGTGAAGCGCCTTTGGTAGGTGGAATTTGGTAAGGAAAAATTTATATAGTGTGCTGCAATTTACTGTCACTTGTTACACTATGGAACATAATCCTTTGAGGGGCTTGTTCGGGGTATCTTCACCCCGACCAATAGAGCAAAGAGTTGCTCCTCAACCTACTGAACATACTGAAAATGTTTACTTTGAAATTCCTTCGGGTATGATAGAGAAACTTCTAGCTAATCCTTTTGCAGGAGATGGAACATTGCATCCCGATTTGCACTTAATCTATGTGGATGAAGTTTGTGGATTGTTTAAGCTTGCAGGTATGCCTGAGGATGTCATCAAGAAGAAGGTATTCCCTTTATATTTGAAGGGAGATGCATTGACATGGTATAGTCTATGTGATGATATGGGATCATGGGACTATAACCGATTGAAATTGGAATTTCACCAGAAGTTTTATCCTATGCATCTTGTTCATCGTGATCATAATTATATATATATGTATATATATATTGGCCTCACGGAGGAGAAAGCATCGCTCAAGCATGGGGGAGGCTTAATTCAATGTTATATTCATGCCCCAATCATGAGCTCTCAAGATAAATGATTATTCAAAAAAATTATGCTCGGCTTTCTCTCAGTAATCGCTCCATGCTCGATACTTCTTGTACTGGATCTTTTATGATGAAGACTATTGAATTCAAATGGGATTTATTGGAAATAATTAAATGCAACTCTGAAGATTGGGACCTCGACGAAGGTAAGGAGTCAGGTATAACACCTAAGTTTGATTGTGTTAAATCTTTTATGGATACCGATGCATTTCGTGAATTTAGCACTAAATATGGACTTGACTCTGAGATAGTAGCTTCCTTTTGTAAATCCTTTGCTACTCATGTTGATCTCCCTAAGGAGAAGTGGTTTAAATATAATCCTCCCATTGAAGTAAAAGTAGTTGCACCTATTAAAGTTGAAAAAAGACTATCACTTATAATGATCCGGTTGTTCCTAATACTTATGTTGAGAAACCACCTTTCCCTGTTAGAATAAAGGATCATGCTAAAGTTTCAACTGTAGTCAACAAAAGTAATATTAGGACACACAAACCCCCTGAGGAAGTTAAAGTTGAACCTAATATTTCTATGGTTAAAGATCTCTTGGCCGATATTATTGATGGGCATGTTATTTACTTCTGTGATGAGACTGCTAGAATTGCTAGACCTGATACTAAAAATAAACATAGACCTGTTATAGGCATGCCTATTATTTCTGTTAAAATAGGAGATCATTCCTATCATGGCTTATGTGATATGGGTGCTAGTGCAAGTGCAATACCTCATTCCTTATACAAAGAAATTATGCATGATATTGCACCTGCTGAGATAGAAGATATCGATGTTACCATTAAGCTTGCCAATAGAGATATTATTTCACCAATTGGGATTGTTAGAGATGTTGAAGTCTTGTGTGGGAAGGTTAAATATCCTGCTGATTTTCTTGTTGTTGGTTCCCCACAAGATAGCTTTTGTCCCATTATATTTGGTAGACCCTTCTTGAATACGGTTAATGCTAAGATAGACTGCAATAAGGATATTGTTTCTGTTGGTTTAGGGGATATGTCTCATGAGTTTAATTTTGCTAAATTTCATAGACAACCTCATGATAAAGAATTGCCTAGTAAGTATGAAATTATTGGTCTTGCTTCTATTGCCGTGCCTCCTACTGATCCTTTAGAACAATATTTGCTAGACCATGAGAATGATATGTTTATGAATGAAAGAAGGGAAATAGATGAAGTATTCTTTAAACAGGGACCTATTCTGAAACACAACTTGCCTGTTGAAATCCTAGGGGATCCTCCACCCAAGGGTGATCCTGTGTTTGAGCTTAAACCATTACCTGATACTCTTAAATATGCTTATGTTGATGAAAAGAATATATATCATGTTATTATTAGTGCTAACCTTTCAGAGCATGAAGAAGGGAGATTATTGAAAACTCTAGAGAAGCACTGTGCTGCTATTGGATATACTCTTGATGATCTTAAGGGCATTAGTCCCACTCTATGTCCACACAAAATAAATTTGGAGAAAGACGCCAAACTAGTTATTGATCACCAACGACGGCTAAATCCTAAGATGAAAGAACTGGTAAGAAAGGAAATATTAAAGCTCCTTGATGCAGGTATAATTTATCCCGTTGGTGATAGTCAGTGGGTAAGTTCTGTCCATTGTGTCCCTAAGAAGGGAGGTATTAATGCCGTTCCTAATGATAAAGATGAATTGATTCCACAAAGAATTATTAAAGGTTATAGGATAGTAAGTCATTTTCGCAAATTAAATAAAGCTACTAAAAAAGAACATTACCCTTTGCCTTTCATTGACCAAATGCTGGAAAGATTATCCAAACATACACATTTTTGCTTTCTATATGGTTACTCTGGCTTCTCTCAAATACCTGTGTCAGCAGATGATCAAGAAAAGACCACTTGTACTTGCCCTTTCAGTACTTTTGCTTATAGACGTATGCCTTTTGGTTTATGTAATGCACCTGCTATCTTTCAAAGATGCATGATGGCTATATTCTCTGACTTTTGTGAAAAGAATTGTGAGGTTATCATGGACGATTTCTCCGTTTATGGATCCTCTTTTGATGATTGCTAGAGCAACCTTGATCGAGTTTTGCAGAGATGTGAAGAAACTAACCTTGTCTTGAACTGGGAGAAGTGCCACTTTATGGTTAATGAAGGTATTGCCTTGGGGCATAAAATTTCTGAAAGAGGTATTGAAGTTGATGATACGTCTCCAACGTATCTATAATTTTTTATTGTTCCATGCTATATTATATCCTGTTTTGGACATTATTGGGCTTTATTATACACTTTTATATTATTTTTGGGACTAACCTATTAACCGGAGGCCCAGCATAGAATTGCTGGGTTTTTTTTTCCTATTTTAGGGTTTCGCAGAAAAAGAATATCAAAGAGAGTCCAAACGGAATGAAACCTTCGGGATCGTGATTTTTGGAACGAACATGATCCAGAGGACTTGGACCGTATGTCAAGAAAGCAACCAGGAGGGCACGAGGTAGGGGGCGCACCTACCCCCCCTAGGCGCGCCATCCACCATCGTGGGACCATAACTTTCTGTATCCACGAGATCCCATCTTGGGGCCATTTCCGGAGCGCCGCCGGAGGGGGTATCTGTAACACCCCGGATGTAACTTTCCCTATTTGTACTCCAACTCTTGCCGTTTCCGGCGTTAAGTTATATTTATTTTCTCGGGTTCGGGTTTTGTCTCCGTGTGTTGTTGTCTTTGTCATGCATCTCATATCATGTCATCATGTGCATTGCATTTGCATACGTGTTCATCTCATGCATTCGAGCTTTTTCCCCGTTGTCCGTTTTGCATTCCGGCGCTTCGTTCTCCTCCGGTGGTCATTTCTAGCTTTCTTTCGTTTGTGGGGATTAAACATTTCCGGATTGGACCGAGATTTGCCAAGCGGCCTTGGTTTACCACCGGTAGACCGCCTGTCAAGTTTCGTACCATTTGGGCTTCGTTTGATACTCCAACGGTTAACCGAGGGACCGAAAAGGCCTCGTGTGTGTTGCACCCCAACACCCCTCCAATTTGGCCCAAAACCCACCAAACTCTGCTCCATCACCTAGAGCGTTCGATCACGATCGCGTGGCCAAAAACCGCACCTCATTTGGACTCTCCTAGCTCCCCCTATGCCTATATATACACCCCCTTTCCAAATCTCGGATCTCTCCCCGTCCAACCCTAAAAAAAAGATCTCTGCCGCACCGGACGTGTCCGGCCCGCGCCGGACAACGTCCGATCCACCCCGCCGCCACTCACAAACCGCCACCTGTCGCCGCCACTCCGCGCGCCGCTGGCCCGGGAGGCCCGCAGCGAGCCCTCCCCGGCCCGCGCGAGGCCGCCGCCGCCCCGCGGGCTCCCGGCCGTCTTCCCCAGCCCCGACGCCAGCCGCCTCTCCGCCGTCTCGCCGCATCACCGGCGCGCGCCGCCGCCCGTCGCCAGAGCCGCCTGCGACCACCGCGTCCCCGCCGACTCCCTCCACGGCGGCGCCGCCCCCACGGCCACCACCGCCGCCCCACGCCCCGGTCTTCTTCCACTCCGGCCGGTCTCCTTCGTCTCCGGCGAGAACTCCGGCATGAACAGTGAATCTGGCTGTCCTCGTTATCCGTGCCAGATCTGGATCTGGATCCCGAACGGTTGACTTTTTCCTTAGAAACCCTAATTTTTATGCCTACTTTGACCTGTGATATCTCCGCATCCGTAGCTCCGTTTGGGCTTATAGTATATCAAAATGTTCGCCTCGTTGAGTACATCATTTCATTCCATTTCATCATTTTCATTTGAGTTTATCTTGATGCCCGAAATGCTGTTAGAAGGAGGCTTCGTGAGTTAATTGTCAGATCTGCTAGTTCATCTTAGACTTTTGTCATTTTTCCCACGATTATTGTGTGCATGCTATTCCTGTGAGTCCTTCATATGTTTTGTTAAGGATTTTGTCTTCTTTCCAGAGGTGCAACCCATGCATTTTTTTGATGTGTGTGGTGACTTGTGCAATCTTGCAAAGTGAGGCACCCGGTAAATCTGTTTTCAGGGACTTAGTAGTTTTCACTAAGTCTGGGATTATTTAGTTCATGATGCCATATGTTTATGCTATTTCCTAGTGATCCGTGCCTCTTTTGAGGATGATCAGTAAAGGAGTTTTGTTAATAATGTTATGATCTATCCATCCATGTCTTTGTTTGCAATTATGGAGCACCCTATCTTGAGTCAATCGAGCTCTACTTTTGCTTCGTGGTGAATCTAGGCAGATCGTCAACTCGTTTGCGATTTTGCCGATGTTATTGTAGTTGATCCGTGTACGCTATGCCATTGTTCTTGCCATGTCTAGCTAGAATTTTATGCCTTCTTAATGGATGCATGCTTACCTTTCCATGACTTGCACCATAGTGAGTGCATCGAGCTCGTTTACATGCCTTCGTGAGTTATGTTTCAGCATGTCTCAGTTTTCACTTAGTCTGAAAACTGATTGTGTTTTAGCTATGTTCGTGTGCCCGTTAGTATATTTTGTGAACCCTTTTGGCCCCAGGTCACTTTGGGTCTTTTGTTAAGCTTGTTGAGTAGCTCCATGCCATGTTCTTACTTGTCTTAATCAGGTCATGTATCATGTTGTTTTGCTGCTATGAAGAGGGCTTCGTGATCTGAAATTTCAGACAAGTGTTAATTTCACTAAGTCTGAAATCTGTTTTGTATTTGCGTTTTTGCCTTGCTTGTTTGAACCTCATATTGGATGAATTGGCCGTGGCTCAGTGCTATACTTTTGTTAAGAATCTTGTGTGCATCCCTACCATGTATTTTTTTGTCATGTTTGGTGGCTGTAGCATGTTCATTTCATTGCATTTAGATGCCTACTTGCTGTAAATCGCAGACCGGTGTCATTCTTAAATCGCTTGCCATTTCCAAACCGTAACTCCGATTCCGGCGTTCTTTATATCGTTTTCAAACGATTTCATCTCATCTTTCCATTGGCACCCTTGGAATTCCAAGTTGAGGCTAGGTTCATGCATTTCCTGTCATATCTTGCATTTTGCATCCCGCATCGCATCCCGGATAGCATATCGTCATTTCATCACATTGCTTGGTCTTGCACGTGGTTGATTATATCCTTGTTGCTTGTTTGTCTTGTTTGGGTAGAGCCGGGAGACGAGTTCTCTACCAAGGAGCCCGTTGAGTGTGCTTTTGAGGATCCAGTCAACTCTGACAACTGTGCAGGCAAGATGATCATACCCTCGAAATCACTACTATCTTTGCTATGCTAGTTTGCTCGCTCTTTGCTATGCCAATGCTACGATGCCTACCATTTGCTTGTCAGCCTCCCAATTGCCATGTCAAACCTCTAACCCACCTTGTCCTAGCAAACCGTTGATTGGCTATGTTACCACTTTGCTCGGCCCCTCTTATAGCGTTGCTAGTTGCAGGTGAAGATTGGAGGCCGTTCCTTGTTGGAACATTTATTTACTTGTTGGGATATCATTATATTGCTATGTTATCTTAATGCATCTATATACTTGGTAAAGGGTGGAAGGCTCGGCCTCTCGCCTAGTGTTTTGTTCCACTCTTGCCGCCCTAGTTTCCGTCATATCGGTGTTATGTTCCCGGATTTTGCGTTCCTTACGCGATTGGGTTATAATGGGAACCCCTTGATATTTCGCCTTTATTAAAGCTTTTCCAGCAACGCCCAACATTGGTTTTACCATTCGCCACCTAGCCCCTTTTCTTTCCCTTGGGTTCTGCAGACTCAAGGGTCATCTTATTTTAACCCCCCCGGGCCAGTGCTCCTCTGAGTGTTGGTCCCACCGAGTGATGTCCGAGGCTACCAGGGGCAACTCTGGGCAGGCTTACCCGACGTCTGGCTCATCTGAGTGTGCCCTGAGAAAGAGATATGTGCAGCTCCTATCGGGATTTGTTGGCACATTCGGGCGGTCATGCTGGTCTTGTTTTAACCTGTCGAAGTGTCTTGAGTTACCGAGATACCGAGTCAGATCGGAACGTCTTGGGAGGAGGTCTATTCCTTCATTGACCGTGAGAGCTTGTCATGGGCTAAGTTGGGACTCCCCTGCAGGGATTGAACTTTTGAAAGCCGTGCCCGCGGTTATGGGCAGATGGCAATTTGTTAATGTCCGGTTGTAGATAACTTGAACCTTAATTAATTAAAATGAATCAACTGAGTGTGTTACCATGATGGCCTCTTCTCGGCGGGGTCCGGGAAGTGGACACGGTGTTGGAGTAATGTTTGCGCAGGTTGCCCTCTAGCTTCTCGCTCGTGCTTTGCCTCCTCTTCTCGCTCTCTTTTGCGAATAAGTTAGCCACCATACTTGCTAGTCGCTTGCTGCAGCTCCACTCATATTTAACCTTGCCATACCTATAAGCTTAAATAGTCTTGATCGCGAGGGTGCGAGATTGCTGAGTCCCTGTGGCTCACAGATTACTATTACACCAGATGCAGGTCCAGGTGATTCCGCTCCAGGTGACGAGTATGAGCTCAAGTGGGAGTTTGACGAAGACTCTCAGCGATACTACGTGTCTTTTCCTGACGATCAGTAGTGGTGCCTAGTTGGGGTTTGATTGGGACCCTGTCGCATGTTGGGTTATTTTCTATTTTGGCGCCGTAGTCGGGCCATGAGTGTTTCGATGATGTATGTTATTTCTGTACTCTGATGTGACGTGGCGAGTGTAAGCCAACTATGTTCTCCCCTTTTATTATTATATTACATGGGATGTTGTGAAGATTTCCTAACTTGAGACATATGCCTTTAATGCGATTATATCTCTAACTCATGCCTCGACACGTGGGAGCTATAGTCGCATCGAGGGTGTTACAAGCTGGTAATCAGAGCCTTCCCCGACCTTAGGAGCCCCATTGCTTGATCGTTTTTAGCGGCCGAGTTGTGTCTAGAAAAATGTTTTGAGTCTTTTAGGAATTATATATCAGAGAGCTTAGGAATTCTTTTTACTTCCCAGTCTCCTCATCGCTCTGGTAAGGCATCCTGACGTAGAGTTTTGACTCTTCTCTTCTCAAATTTCACTAAAAAAAATTTTAGGATCACACGAGTATCTTGGAATCGTTCCGATGGCTTATGATGAGAACATTGTCTTGGTGCCTCCTGTCAGGGGTTTAGTGGAAGTGTCCCGGAGAGTTGAGCTCTGAGGTGTTGTCATCATAATTTTATCGTTGCAATTCTGGAATACTTGAGATATGTTCGCCGACATCGAAAATCTCTTTTATGCAGTTCGTTGGTGAGATAACCTCGACGCCACCCAGTACTGGGGCGGGAGTTCGGGAGTATCGCCATAACTTGTATAACGGATGCTTTTCGAAGGTTGAGGTAGATGGTTTCCGAAGGTTTCTTGGTTGTGTGTTGAAGGATGGATACAGCTGGATGTAGGATTTGCTAGTTTGGGTGAGATATTATGCTTCCCCTGTATCCCCACACCTGATTGCATAACCGGAAAAGTTCGGGAGTTTCATAGGTGGGAATTCTAGTAGCTCTAGTTCTTCTTCCATGGATATTGGTTTGAGATTGGGATTTCTTACCGATTATTCGTTCTTGATCCGTACCTTGTTGATTTATTTCTCTACCTTAATTCTACGTGGCTTCGCAATTTAGAGATATGTGACCACTTCAAGAGGAATGCATTCGTTCATTTTGTTCGGATGTGAAGACTATATGTTGCAATTTTCATTCCGTTGGATTCAGCTTCAATATTTATCTATCAATGTGCTAATGGTGGTCAACCTCTTCAGGATGGCTCCTCCAACGCGCACGACTCCGAATCCTGATCCGCCACCGCCTCCACCTCCTCTAGAGGCATGGCAAGCTGTGATGGCCGCAACCAATGCAAACACACAGCTGATCATGCAAATTCTCCAAGAGCGCAATCAAGGCAGTCAAGGGAATCAAGGCATCAATCAGAGTCGCTTTGCTACACTCAACCAGTTCCTTGCTAATGGGCCAAAGACTTTCAGCAATTGTGTTGAGGCAACCGATGCTGATGATTGGCTTGTGGATCTGTGTAAGCATTTCGAGTGCAGTAACATCAGGCCTGAGGACTTTGTCAAGTTCGCTTCCTTCCAACTCAAAGATCAAGCTGCAGAATGGTTCCAGCAGTACAAGGATTCCAGAGGTGGACGTGTTAGCACTTGGGATGATTTCCGTCGAGATTTCTGAGCTCATCATATTCCGCAGAGCGTGGTTGAAAGCTAGCGTGAGGAATTCCGCAATCTGAAGCAAGGCTCTTTGTCTGTCTATGACTACAACAAGTTGTTCCAGAATCTCGCCCGCTTTGCCAAGCAGGACGTCCCTGATGAGAAGAGCATGATATACCAGTTCAGGGGTGGTCTCAGAGAAGATATTCAGCTTGCTCTTGTTCTCTTCGAGCCCTTGAGATACGATGAGTTCTACAACATGGCACTGAAGCAAGAGGCTGCTCAGTTGAGGTGTGATGCTTCCAGGAAGCGAGTCAGAGATGTTACTCCTTCTTGCTCTACTCAAGTGGCCAAGCAGCAGAAGTTTTGGCTTCCTCCTCCTCCGTTCCGTCAGCCGTATCAGCAGAAGAGCAAAGGTGGCAATGGTTCTTCCCACCCACCCAACCCTGGCTTTCAGAACAAGACTTCGTCTCAAGCTCCAAGATCGAGTGCTCCATATCACCATCCGCTTTCAGAGGTCACGTGCAACAAGTGCCAACAGAAGGGTCACTATGCCAACAAGTGTCTCAACTAGAGGCGTCTTCCTCCTCCTCCTCTTGTCAGATCGGCAAGTACAGTTGTGGTCAAGCATAACCCCAAGTCCGCCAAGGTCAATTTGATGAATGCAGCTCAGGCAGAGGACTCATCAGATGTGATCATGGGTAACCTCCCTGTTAATGATATTCCTGCTAAAGTTCTTTTTGACACGGGTGCATCGCATTGTTTCATCTCAAGGCCATTTGTTTCTAAGCATGATTTACCTTTGCAATATTTGCCTAGACAGTTATCTGTTGTTTCTCCGGGTAAATTTATGAATGCAAGCGCTATTGCCCCAGATGTTTCTATCACATTGGGCGATTACAAGTTTCTCTCTTCTCAAGTGGTTCTTGGTAACTCGGATATTGATCTTATTCTCGGAATGGATTGGCTTTCTAAGCACAAGGCTCAGCTTGATTGTGCAGCCAGGCAGATTCAATTGACTCATTCGTCTGAGGATGTAATTGTTTTTGCCGCTCGTGATGATACTATCCGCCTGTTTTCTCTCAATAAGAAGGGTGAATTGGATGCCATCTCTCAAATTCCAGTCGTTTGCGAATATCAATACGTCTTTCCAGAAGAGCTCCCAGGAATGCCTCCACACCGGCCAGTTGAATTCGTTATTGATCTTGAGCCTGGCACGGAACCTGTGTGCAAGCGTCCTTACAAGCTCGGACCTGAAGAGTTGAAGGAGCTAAAGAAGCAACTCGATGAGCAAGAAATAATGGGTCTCATCCGGCCTAGTTCTTCTCCGTGGGGTTGTGGTGTTCTTTTTGTGAAGAAGAAGGATGGAACGGACCGACTTTGTGTTGATTACCGTCCAGTGAACAAGAAGACCATCAAGAACAAATACCCACTTCCCAACATCAATGAGCTGTTCGAACAACTCAAAGGTGCCCAAGCATTCTCCAAGCTTGATCTCCGTATGGGTTATCACCAGATTCGCATTCGTGAAGAAGATATTCCCAAGACAGCATTCAGAACAAGCTTTGGTTCATATGAATACACTGTCATGTCTTTTGGCCTCGCCAACGCTCCTCCGACGTTCTCTCGCATGATGAACTTCATCTTCAACGCCTACACCAATGATTTCGTTTTGGTCTATCTCGACGACATTTTGGTTTTCTCCAAGAACAAGGAAGATCATGCCAAGCACTTGTGTTTGGTTCTCGATAAGCTCAGGGAACATCAGTTCTACGCCAAGTTCTCCAAGTGTGAATTTTGGCTCGATGAGGTTCTTTATCTTGGCCATATCATCTCTGCCAAGGGCATTGCCATGAATCCAGAGAAGGTGTCTGCAATTGTGAATTGGGAACCTCCTCAAAACGTGAAGCAACTCCGCAGTTTTCTCGGTCTCGCAAGCTATTGACGAAGATTCGTTGAAAACTTTTCTAAGATCGTGAAGCCTCTCTCTAATCTTCTTCAGAAGCACGTCAAGTATGTTTGGTCTCCGGAGTGTGATATTGCTTTCAACACTTTGAAAGAGAAATTGATCACTGCTCCAGTTCTGACTCCGCCTGATGAATCCAAGCCGTACGAGGTCTTTTGTGATGCCTCTCTCCAAGGTCTTGGCGCAGTATTGATGCAAGAGAAGAAAGTTGTTGCTTATACATCTCGCCAGTTGAAGCCTAATGAGAAGAACTACCCCACTCATGATCTCGAGTTGGCGGCAGTTGTGCATGCTCTTTTGACTTGGAGACATCTTCTATTGGGAAGAAAAGTGGACATTTTCACTGATCACAAGAGTCTCAAGTACATCTTCACTCAGCCTAATCTCAACCTCAGGCAAACTCATTGGGTCGAAATGATTCAAGAGTATAATCCGAGTATTGAGTATACTCCAGGCAAGGCCAATGTAATTGCTGACGCTTTGAGCAGAAAGGCTTACTGCAATAGTCTGATTCTCAAGCCTTATCAACCCGAGCTTTGTGAAGCTTTCCGCAAACTTAATCTGCAAGTTGTTCCTCAAGGTTTCCTTGCCAACCTTCAAGTCTCTCCTACCTTAGAAGACCAGATTCGCCAAGCCCAGCTTCTTGATGCTATGGTGAAAAAGGTGAAGATTGGGATTGCCAAGAGTCAGTCCAAGTACAAGTGCTACCGCCTTGATGACAAGGACACTCTCTTCGTCGAGGATCGTATTGTTGTGCCCAAAGGTGACCTCTGTAATGTGATCATGAACGAGGCTCACAATTCTCTCCTCTCCATCCACCCTAGGAGTACGAAGATGTATCAGGACCTCAAGCAAGCTTATTGGTGGACTCGAATGAAGCGCGAGATCGCTCAATTCGTGAATGAATGTGATGTCTGCAGAAGAGTGAAGGCAGAACACCAAAGGCCAGCAGGTCTCCTCCAACCTCTTGCCATTCCAGAATGGAAGTTTGACCACATTGAAATGGACTTCGTGACTGGGTTTCCAAAGTCCAAGCGTGGCAATGATGCTATATTTGTTGTCATTGACAAACTCACCAAAGTGGCTCACTTTCTGCCTATCAAAGAGTCGATCACCGCAGCTCAATTGGCAGAACTCTATACCTCTCGTATTGTCTCTCTGCATGGTATTCCTCAAGTGATCTCTTCAGACCGTGGCAGCATCTTTACCTCGAAGTTTTGGGATTCTTTTCAGAAGGCCATGGGCACCAATATCCGCTTCAGCACTACTTTCCATCCTCAAACAAGCGGTCAATTCGAGCATGTCAACCAGATTCTTGAAGATATGCTCAGGGCTTGTGTGATCTCCTTCGGCATGAAGTGGGAGGATTGTCTTCCTTATGCTGAATTCTCCTACAATAACAGTTTTCAAGCAAGTTCGGGCAAGGCCCCTTTTGAAATTCTGTATGGCAGGAAGTGTCGTACCCCTCTCAACTGGTCTGAAACCGGTGAACATCAGCTTTTGGGTAATGACTTAATCACAGAAGCAGAAGAAATGTGCAAAGTCATTCGTGATAACCTCAAAGCAGCCCAATCCCGCCAGAAGAGCTACTATGATAGTAAGCACCGTGATTTGGCTTTCGAGATCGGAGATCATGTTTACCTTCGCGTCTCTCCTATGAAAGGTACTCGTCGCTTCGGTATCAAAGGGAAGCTTGCCCCTAGATACGTGGGACCTTTCAAGATTGTCAGCAAGAGAGGCGACCTCGCCTATCAACTCGAGCTTCCTTCAAACTTTGCAAATGTTCATGATGTGTTCCATGTCTCTCAGCTTCGAAAGTGCTTCAAGACTCCTGACCGCACCGTCAACTTCGAGGACATTGAGCTCCAAGAAGACCTCTCTTATCGTGAGCACCCAGTTGCTATTCTTGAAGAGACTGAACGCAAGACTCGCAACAAGTTAATCAAATTTCTCAAAGTCAAGTGGTCACACCATTCCGACCGTGAAGCTACCTGGGAACGCGAGGATAACCTCCGTTCTGAGTACCCGGAGTTCTTTCGGTCCTAGATCTCGGGACGAGATCTTTTCGTAGTGGTGGAGTGTTGTAACACCCCGGATGTAACTTTCCCTATTTGTACTCCAACTCTTGCCGTTTCCGGCGTTAAGTTATATTTATTTTCTCGGGTTCGGGTTTTGTCTCCGTGTGTTGTTGTCTTTGTCATGCATCTCATATCATGTCATCATGTGCATTGCATTTGCATACGTGTTCATCTCATGCATTCGAGCTTTTTCCCCGTTGTCCGTTTTGCATTCCGGCACTTCGTTCTCCTCCGGTGGTCATTTCTAGCTTTCTTTCGTGTGTGGGGATTAAACATTTCCGGATTGGACCGAGATTTGCTAAGCGGCCTTGGTTTACCACCGGTAGACCGCCTGTCAAGTTTCGTACCATTTGGGCTTCTTTGATACTCCAACGGTTAACCGAGGGACCGAAAAGGCCTTGTGTGTGTTGCAGCCCAACACCCCTCCAATTTGGCCCAAAACCACCAAACTCTGCTCCATCACCTAGAGCGTTCGATCACGATCGCGTGGCCGAAAACCGCACCTCATTTGGACTCTCCTAGCTCCCCCTATGCCTATATATACACCCCCTTTCCAAATCTCGGATCTCTCCCCGTCCAACCCTAAAAAAAAAGATCTCCGCCGCACAGGACGTGTCCGGCCCGCGCCGGACAATGTCCGATCCACCCCACCGCCACTCACCAACCACCACCTGTCGCGGCCACTGCCCGCGCCGCCGGCCCGGGAGGCCCGCAGCGAGCCCTCCCCGGCCCGCGCGAGGCCGCCGCCGCCCCGCGGGCTCCCGGCCGTCTTCCCCAGCCCCGACGCCAGCTGCCTATCCGCCGCCTCGCCGCATCACCGGCGCGCGCCGCCGCCCGCCGCCCGAGCCGCCCACGACCACCGCGTCCCCGCCGACTCCCTCCACGGTGGCGCCGCCCCTACGGCCACCACCGCCGCCCCACGCCCCGGTCTTCTTCCACTCCAGCCGGTCTCCTCCGTCTCCGGCGAGAACTCCGGCGTGAACAGTGAATCCGGCCGTCCTCGTTATCCATGCCAGATCTGGATCTGGATCCCGAACGGTTGACTTTTTCCTCAGAAACCCTAATTTTAATGCCTACTTTGACCTGTGATACCTCCGCATCCGTAGCTCCGTTTTGGGCTTATAGTATCTCATACTGTTCGTCTCGATGAGTACATCATTTCATTCCATTGCATCATTTTCATTTGAGTTCATCTTGATGCCCGAAATAATGTTAGAAGGAGGCTTCGTGAGTTAATTGTCAGATCTCCTAGTTCATCTTAGACTATTGTCATTTTTGCCATGATTATTGTGTGCATGCTATGCCTGTGAGTCCTTCATATGTTTTGTTAAGGATTTTGTCTTCTTTCCATAGGTGCAACCCATGCATTTTTGTGATGTGTGTGGTGACTTGTGCAAGCTTGCAAAGTGAGGCACCCGGTAAATCTGTTTTCAGGGACTTAGTAGTTTTCACTAAGTCTGGGATTATTTAGTTCATGATGCCATATGTTCATGCTATTTCCTAGTGATCCGTGCCTCTTTTGAGGATGATCAGTAAAGGAGTTTTGTTAATCATGTTAAGCTCTATTCATCCATTTTTTGTTTGTAATTATGGAGAAACCTAGCTTGAGTCAATCAAGCTCTACTTTTGCTTCATGGTGAATCTGGGCAGATCGTCAACTCGTTTGTGATTTTGCCGATGTTATTGTAGTTGATCCGTGTATGCTATGCCATTGTTCTTGCCATTTATAGCTAGAATTTTATGCCTTATTAATGAATGTATGCTTGCTATGCCATGAATTGCACCGTAGTGAGTGCATTGAGCTCGTTTACATGCCTTCGTGAGTGATGTTTCAGCATGTCTCAGTTTTCACTAAGTCTAAAAACTGATTGTGTTTTAGCTATGTTCGTGTGCCCGTTAGTATATTTTGTGGACCCTTTTGGCCCCAGGTCACTTTGGGTCTTTTGTTAAGCTTGTTGAGTATCTCCATGCCATGTTCTTACTTGTCTTAATCAGGTCATGTATCATGTTGTTTTGCTGCTCCGAAGAGGGCTTCGTGATCTGAAATTTCAGACAAGTGTTAATTTCACTAAGTCTGAAATCTGTTTTGCATTTGTGTTTTTGCCATGCTTGTTTGAACCTCATATTGGATGAATTGGCCGTGGCTCACTGCTAGAATTTTGTTAAGCATATTGTGTGCATCGCTTCCATGTATTTTTTTGTCATGTTTGGTGGCTGTAGCATGTTCATTTCATTGCATTTAGATGCCTACTTGCTGTAAATCGCAGACCGGTGTCATTCTTAAATCGCTTGCTATTTCCAAACCGTAACTCCGATTCCGGCGTTCTTTATATCGTTTTCAAGCGATTTCATCTCATATTTCCATTGGCACCCTTGGAATTCCATGTTGAGGCCAGGTTCAGGCATTTCCTGTCATATCTTGCATTTTGCATCCCGCATCGCATCCCGCATAGCATATCGTCATTTCATCATATTGCTTGGTCTTGCACGTGGTTGATTGTATCCTTGTTGCTTGTTTTTCTTGTTTGGGTAGAGCCGGGAAATGAGTTCGCTACCGAGGAGCCCGTTGAGTGTGCTTTTGAGGATCCAGTCAACTCTGACAACTGTGCAGGCAAGATGATCATACCCTCGAAATCACTACTATCTTTGTTATGCTAGTTTGCTCGCTCTTTGCTATGCCAATGCTACGATGCCTACCATTTGCTTGTCAGCCTCCCAATTGCCATGTCAAACCTCTAACCCACCTTGTCCTAGCAAACCGTTGATTGGCTATGTTACCGCTTTGCTCAGCCCCTCTTATAGCGTTGCTAGTTGCAGGTGAAGATTGGAGGTCGTTCCTTGTTGGAACATTTATTTACTTGTTGGGCTATCATTATATTGCTGTGTTATCTTAATGCATCTATATACTTGGTAAA
The DNA here is from genome assembly GCF_056163025.1 of Triticum urartu. Lineage (NCBI taxonomy): Eukaryota > Viridiplantae > Streptophyta > Magnoliopsida > Poales > Poaceae > Triticum > Triticum urartu. The sequence goes on along the minus strand of NC_141875.1, from coordinate 648,162,475 downwards.
GGGTGGAAGGCTCGGCCTCTTGCCTAGTGTTTTGTTCCACTCTTGCCGCCCTAGTTTTTGTCATATCGGTGTTACGTTCCCAGATTTTGCGTTCCTTACGCGGTTGGGTTATAATGGGAACCCCTTGATATTTCGCCTTGATTAAAGCTTTTCCAGCAACGCCCAACATTGGTTTTACCATTCGCCACCTAGCACCTTTTCTTTCCCTTGGGTTCTGCAGACTCAAGGGTCATCTTATTTTAACCCCCCCGGGCCAGTGCTCCTTTGAGTGTTGGTCCCACCGAGCAATGTCCGAGGCTACCAGGGGCAACTCTGGGCTGGCTTACTCGACGTCTGGCTCATCTGAGTGTGCCCTGAGAAAGAGATATGTGCAGCTCCTATCGGGATTTGTCGGCACATTCGGGCGGTGTTGCTGGTCTTGTTTTAACCTGTCGAAGTGTCTTGAGTTACCGAGATACCGAGTCTGATCGGAACGTCTTGGGAGTAGGTCTATTCCTTGGTTGACCGTGAGAGCTTGTCATGGGCTAAGTTGGGACTCCCCTGCAGGGATTGAACTTTCGAAAGCCGTGCCCGCGGTTATGGGCAGATGGGAATTTGTTAATGTCCGGTTGTAGATAACTTGAACCTTAATTAATTAAAATGAATCAACTGAGTGTGTTACCGTGATGGCCTCTTCTCGGCGGGGTCCGGGAAGTGGACACGGTGTTGGAGTAATGTTTGCGCAGGTTGCCCTCTAGCTTCTCGCTCGTGCTTTGCCTCCTCTTCTCGCTCTCTTTTGCGAATAAGTTAGCCACCATACTTGCTAGTCACCATACTTGCCATACCTATAAGCTTAAATAGTCTTGATCGCGAGGGTGCGAGATTGCTGAGTCCCTGTGGCTCACAGATTACTATTACACCAGATGCAGGTCCAGGTGATTCCGCTCCAGGTGACGAGTACGAGCTCAAGTGGGAGTTTGACGAAGACTCTCAGCGATACTACGTGTCTTTTCCTGACGATCAGTAGTGGTGCCTAGTTGGGGTTTGATTGGGACCCTGTCGCATGTTGGGTTATTTTCTATTTTGGCGCCGTAGTCGGGCCATGAGTGTTTGGATGATGTATGTTATTTCTGTACTCTGATGTGACATGGCGAGTGTAAGCCAACTATGTTCTCCCCTTTTATTATTATATTACATGGGATGTTGTGAAGATTTCCTAACTTGCGACATATGCCTTCAATGCGATTATATCTCTAAGTCGTGCCTCGACACGTGGGAGCTATAGTCGCATCGAGGGTGTTACAGTATCGATCACGGAGGGCTTCTACATCAACACCATAGCCTCTCGCATGAAGTGTGAGTAGTTTACTTCGGACCTTCGGGTCCATGGTTATTAGCTAGACGGCTTCTTCTCTCTTTTTGGATCTCAATACAAAGTTCTCCCCCTCTCTGGTGGAGATCTATTTGATGTAATCTTCTTTTGCGGTGTGTTTGTTGAGATCGATGAATTGTGGGTTTATGATCAAATTTATCTATGAACAATATTTGAATGTTCTCTGAATTGTTTTATGTATGATTGGTTATCTTCGCAAGTCTCTTCGAATTATCAGTTTGGTTTGGCCTACTAGATTGATCTTTCTTGCAATGGGAGAAATGCTTAGCTTTGGGTTCAATCTTGCGGTGTCCTTTCCTAGTGATAGTAGGGCAGCAAGGCATGTATTGTATTGTTGCCATCGAGGATAACAAGATGGGGTTTATATCATATTGCATGAGTTTATCCCTCTACATCATGTCATCTTTCTTAAAGCGTTACTCTGTTCTCTTGAACTTAATACTCTAGATGCATGCTGGATAATGACAATGTGTGGAGTAACAGTAGTAGATGCAGGCAGGAGTCGGTCTACTTGTCTCGGACGTGATGCCTATATACATGATCATACCTAGATATTATCATAACTATGCTCAATTCTTTCAATTGCTCAACAGTAATTTGTTTACCCACCGTAATACTTATGCTCTCGAGAGAAGCCACTAGTGAAACCTATGGCCCCCGGGTCTATTTTCCATCATATTAATCTTCCAATACTTAGTTATTTCCTTTGCCATTTATTTTACTTGCATATTTATTTCTCTTTATCATAAAAATACCAAAAATATTATCTTACCATATGTATCAAATCTCACTCTCGTAGGTGACAGTGAAGGGATTGACAACCCCTTTATCGCGTTGGTTGCGAGGAGTTTATTTGTTCGTGTAGGTGCGAGGGACTCGTGCGTGGCCTCCTACTGGATTGATACCTTGGTTCTCAAAAACTGAGGGCAATACATACGCTGCTCTGCTGCATCACCCTTTCCGATACGTCTCCAACGTATCTATAATTTTTAATTGCTCCATGCTATATTATCTATTGTTTTGTACATTATTGGGATTTATTATCCACTTTTATATTATTTTTGGGACTAACCTATTAACCGGAGGCCCAGCCTAGAATTGCTGTTTTTTGCCTTTTTTAGGGTTTCGAAGAAAAGGAATATCAAACGGAGTCCAAACGGAATGAAACCTTCGAGAACGTGATTTTCTCAACGAACAAGACCCAGGAGACTTGGACCCTACGTCAAGACACCAAAGAGGAGGCCACGAGGTTGGGGCCACGCCCTCCACCCTCGTGGGCCCCCTGTTGCTCCACCGACGTACTCCTTCCTCCTATATATACCTACGTACCCCCAAACGATCAGATACGGAGCCAAAACCCTAATTCCACCGCTGCAACTTTCTGTATCCACGAGATCCCGTCTTGGGGCCTGTTCCGGAGCTCCACTGGAGGGGGCATCGATCACGGAGGGCTTCTACATCAACACCATAGCCCATCCGATGAAGTGTGAGTAGTTCACCTCAGACCTACATGTCCATAGTTAGTAGCTAGATGGCTTCTTCTCTCTTTTTGGATCTCAATACAATGTTCTCCCCCTCTCTTGTGGAGATGTATTCGATGTAATCTTCTTTTTGCAGTGTGTTTGTTGAGACCAATGAATTGTCGGTTTATGATCAAGTCTATCTATGAACAATATTTGAATCTTCTTTGAATTCTTTTATGTATGATTGGCTATCTTTGCAAGTCTCTTCGAATTATCAGTTTGGTTTTCCCTACTAGATTGATCTTTCTTGCAATGGGAGAAGTGCTTAGCTTTGGGTTCAATCTTGCGGTGTCCTTTACCAATGACATTAGGGGCAGCAAGGCACGTATTGTATTGTTGCCATCAAGAATAAAAAGTTGGGGTTTTCATCATATTGCATGAGTTTATCCCTCTACATCATGTCATCTTGCTTAAGGCCTTACTCTGTTTTTAATTAACTTAATACTCTAGATGCATGTTGGATAGCGGTCGATGAGTGGAGTAATAGTAGTAGATGCAGGCAGGAGTCGGTCTACTTGTCTCGGACGTGATGCCTATATACATGATCATGCCTAGATATTCTCATAATTATGCTCAATTCTATCAATTGCTCAACAGTAATTTGTTCACCCACCGTAGAACACTTATGCTCTCGAGAGAAGCCACTAGTGAAACCTATGGCCCCCGAGTCTATCTTCATCATATTAATCTCCTACTATTTAGTTATTTCCTTTGCTTTTTTACTTTGCTTTTATTTTACTTTGCATCTTTATCACAAAAATACCAAGAATATTATCTTATCATATCTATCATATCTCACTCTCGTAAGTGGCCGTGTAGGGATTGACAACCCCTTATCGCGTTGGTTGCGAGGATTTATTTGTTTTGTGCAGGTGCAAGGGACTTGCGCGTAGCCTCCTATTGGATTGATACCTCGGTTCTCAAAAACTGAGGGAAATACTTACGCTACTTTGTTGCATCATCCCTTCCTCTTTGGGGAAAACCAACGCAGTGCTCAAGAGGTAGCAAGAAGGATTTCTGGCGCCGTTGTCGGGGAGGTCTATGCAAAAGTCAATATACCAAGTACCCATCAAATACCCTTATCTCCCGCATTACATTATTTGCCATTTGCCTCTCGTTTTCCTCTCCCCCACTTCACCCTTGCCGTTTTATTCGCCCTCTCTCTCTATCCTCCCTCTCTTTCTCTATTTGCCTCTATTTGACGCTTGCTTTTTGTTTGCTTGTGTGTTAGTTTGCTTGTTTGTCTCGATGGCTCAAGATAACACTAAATTGTGTGACTTCACCAATACCAACAACAATGATTTTATTAGCACTCCGATTGCTCCTCTTACCGATGCTGAATCTTGTGAAATTAATACTGCTTTGCTGCATCTTATCATGAAAGATCCGTTTTCCGGCCTTCCTAGTGAAGATGCCGCTACCCATCTAAATAGCTTCGTTGGTTTGTGTGATATGCAAAAGAAGAAAGATGTGGATAATGATATTGTTAAATTGAAGCTATTTCCTTTTTCTCCTAGAGATCGTGCTAAAGCTTGATATTCGTATTTGCCTAAAAATAGTATTGATTCATGGAACAAGTGCAAAGATGCTTTTATCTCTAACTATTTTCCTCCCGCTAAGATCATCTCTCTTAGAAACGATATTATGAATTTTAAGCAACTTGATCATGAACATGTTGCACAAGCTTGGGAGAGAATGAAACTAATGATACGTAATTGCACTACTCATGGTTTAAATTTGTGGATGATTATACAAATTTTTATGCCGGATTGAATTTTTCTTCTAGAAATCTTTTAGATTCAACCGCGGGAGGCACTTTTATGGAAATCACTTTAGGAGAAGCTACTAAACTCCTAGATAATATTATGGTTAATTATTCTCAATGGCATACTAAAAGATCTACTAATGAAAAGGTGCATGCGATAGAAGAAATTAATATTTTGAATGGAAAGATGGATGAACTTATGAAATTATTTGCTAATAGGAGTGTTTCTTCTGATCCTAATGATATGCCCTTGTCTACTTTGATTGAGAATAATAATGAATCTATGGATGTGAATTTTGTTGGTACGAACAATTTTGGTAACAACGTGTATAGAGGGAATTTCAATCCTAGGCCTTATCCTAGTAATCGCTCTAATAATTATGGTAATTCCTACAACAATTCTTATGGAAATTATAATAAGATGACCTCTGATTTTGAATCTAATATTAAAGAATTTATTTCTTCGCAAAAGAACTTTAATGCTATGATTGAAGAAAAATTGCTTAAGATTGATGATTTGGCTAGGAACGTTGATAGAATTTCTCTTGATGTTGATTCTTTAAAGCTTTGATCTATTCCTCCTAAGCATGATATCAATGAGTCTCTCAAAGCCATGAGAATTTCCATTGATGAGTGCAAGGAAAGAACCGCTAGGACGCGTGCTATGAAAGATGCCTTTATTAAAGCGTGTTCTTCCAATTCCTAGGAAAATAAAGATGAAGATCTAAAAGTTATTGGTGTGTCCCCTATTAAATCTTTGTTTTTCAATATGAATCTTGATAATGATGGTACTGAATATGATCCACCTTTACCTAGAAGACGTTCCAAGAATTCGGAATTTTTTGATCTTGATGCTAAAATTGATAAAAGTGGGATTGAAGAAATTAAAACCCTAGATGTTGCTAAACCCACTATTATGGATTTCAAGGAATTTAACTATGAAAATTGCTCTTTGATTGATTGTATTTCCTTGTTGCAATCCATGCTAAATTCTCCTCACGCTTATAGTCAAAATAAAGCGTTTACTAAACATATCGTTGATGCCTTGATGCGATCTTATGAAGAAAAACTTAAATTGGAAGTTTCTATACCTAGAAAACTTTATGATGAGTGGGAACCAACTATTAAAATTAAAATTAAAGATCATGAATGCTATGCTTTATGTGATTTGGGTGCTAGTGTTTCCACGATTCCAAAGGCTTTGTGTGATTTATTAGGTTTCGATGATTTTGATGATTGCTCTCTAAACTTGCACCTTGCAGATTCCACTATTAAGAAACCTATGGGAAGAATTAATGATGTTCTTACTGTTGCAAATAGGAATTATGTGCCCGTCGATTTTATTGTTCTTGACATAGATTGCAATCCTTCATGTCCTATTATTCTTGGTAGACCTTTCCTTAGAACGATTGGTGCAATTATTGATATGAAGGAAGGAAATATTAGATTCCAATTTCCATTAAGGAAAGGCATGGAACACTTTCCTAGAAAGAAAATTAAATTAACTTATGAATCAATCATGAGAGCCACTTATGGATTGCCTACCAAAGATGGCAATACCTACATCTATCCTTGCTTGTTATGCCTAGCTAGGGGCGTTAAACAATAGCGCTTGTTGGGAGGCAACCTAATTTTATTTTTTATTCCTTGCTTTTTGCTCCTGTTTATAATAAATAATTGATCTAGCCTCTATTTTGGTTATGTTTTTTGTGTTTAATTACTGTTTGTGCCAAGTAGAACCATTGGGAAGACTTGGGGAAAGTCTTGTTACATTTGTTGTAAAAAACAGAAACTTTAGCGCTCACGAGAACTGCTGCTATATTTATTTGGAAAGTGCTATTTAGTTAATTCTTTTTCATATGATTAATAGATAAATTCCGCACGTCCATCAATTTATTTTAGCATTTTTGGGGTTCCAGATCTTGTGCTAGCTACAGATTACTACACACTATTCTGTTTTTGACAGATTCTGTTTTTCGTGTGTGGTTTGCTTATTTTGATGAATCTATGGCTAGTAAAATAGTTTATAAACCATAGAGAAGTTGGAATACAGTAGGTTTAACACCAATATAAATAAAGAATGAGTTCATTACAGTACCTTGAAGTGGTCTTTTGTTTTCTTTCGCTAACGGAGCTCACGAGATTTTCTACTTTGAGTTTTGTGTTGTGAAGTTTTCATGTTTTGGGTAAACATTTGATGGATTATGGAACAAGGAGTGGCAAGAGCCTAATCTTGTGGATGCCCATGGCACCCCCAAGATAATCTAAGGACACCTAAAAGCCAAAGCTTGGGGATGCCCCGGAAGGCATCCCCTCTTTCATCTACTTCTATCGGTAACTTTACTTGGAGCTATATTTTTATTCGCCACATGATATGTGTTTTGCTTGGAGCATCTTGTATGATTTGAGTCTTTAATTTTTAGTTTACCACAATCATCCTTTCTGTACACACCTTTTGAGAGAGCCATACATGATTTGGAATTTGTTAGAATACTCTATGTGCTTCGCTTATATCTTTTGAGTTATATAGTTTTGCTCTAGTACTTCACTTATATCTTTTAGAGCATGGTGGTGGATTTGTTTTATAGAAACTATTGATCTCTCATGCTTCACTTATATTATTTTGAGAGTCTTAAATAGCATGGTAATTTGCTTAAAATCCTAATATGCTAGGTATTCAAGATTAGTAAAATTTTCTTATGAGTGTTTTGAATACTAAGAGAAGTTTGATGCTTGATGATTGTTTTGAGATATGGACGTAATAATATCAAAGTCGTGCTAGTTGAGTAGTTGTGAAATTGAGAAATGCTTGTGTTGAAGTTTGCAAGTCCCGTAACATGCACGTATGGTAAATGTTATGTAACAAATTTGAAACATGAGGTGTTATTTGATTGTCCTCCTTATGAGTGGCGGTCGGGGACGAGCGATGGTCTTTTCCTACCAATCTATCCCCCTAGGAGCATGCGCGTAGTGCCGAGGTTTTTGATGAATTGTAGATTTTTGCAATAAGTATGTGAGTTCTTTATGACTAATGTTGAGTGCATGGATTATACGCACTCTCACCCATCCATCCTTGCTAGCCTCTTCGGTACCGTGCATTGCCATTTCTCACATTGAGAGTTGGCGCAAACTTCGCCGGTGCATCCAAACCCCATGATATGATATGCTCTTTCACACATAAACCTCCTTATATCTTCCTCAAAACAGCCACCATACCTACCTATTATGGCATTTCCATAGCCATTCCGAGATATATTGCCATGCAACTTTCCACCATTCCATTTATCATGACATATTCATCATTGTCATATTGCTTAGCATGATCATGTAGTTGACATAGTATTTGTGGCAAAGCCACCGTTCATAATTCTTTCATACATGTCACTCTTGGTTCATTGCATATCCCGGTACACCGCCGGAGGCATTTATATAGAGTCATACTTTGTTCTAGTATCGAGTTGTAAATAAATAGAAGTGTGATGATCATCATTTTCTAGAGCATTGTCCCAAGTTGGATGCACACCCACTTAGTTTCTTTTGTTGAGCTTTCATACATTTATAGCTCTAGTGCATCCGTTGCATGGCAATCCCTACTCCTTGCATTAACATCAATCGGTGGGCATCTCCATAGCCCATTGATTAGCCTCGTTGATGTGAGACTTTCTCCTTTTTGTCCTCTCTAGATAACCCCCCTCATTATATTCTATTCCACCCATAGTGCTATGTCCATGGCTCACGCTCATATATTGCGTGAAAGTTTATAGGTTTGAGATTACTAAAGTATGAAACAATTGCTTGGCTTATCATCGGGGTTGTGCATGATGAGACCATTCTTGTGTGACGAAAATGGAGCATGACTAAACTATATGATTTTGTAGGGATAAACTTTCTTTGGCCATGTTATTTTGAGAAGACATAATTGCTCTGTTAGTATGCTTGAAGTATTATTATTTTTATGTCAATGTAAACTTTTGTCTTGAATCTTTCGGATCTGAATATTCATACCACAATTAATAAGAATTACATAAAAAATTATGCCAACTAGCACTCCGCATCAAAAAATTTGTTTTAATAATTTACCTACTCGGGGACGAGCAGGAATTAAGCTTGGGGATGCTTGATACGTCTCCAACGTATCTATAATTTTTGATTTCTCCATGCTATATTATCTACTGTTTTGGACATTATTGGGCTTTATTATCCACTTTTATGTTATTTTTGGGACTAACCTATTAACCAGAGGCCCAGCCCAGAATTGCTGTTTTTTGCCTGTTTTAGGGTTTCGAAGAAAAGGAATATCAAACAGAGTCCAAACGGAATGAAACCTTCGTGAACGTGATTTTCTCAACGAACAAGACCCAGGAGACTTGGACCATACGTCAAGACACAAAACAGGACGCCACGAGGTAGGGGGGCGCGCCTACCCCCCCCCCCCCCCAAGGCATGCCCTCCACCCTCGTGGGCCCCCTGTTGCTCCACCGACGTACTCCTTCCTCCTATATATACCTACGTACCCCCAAATGATCAGATACGGAGCCAAAACCCTAATTCCACCGCTGCAACTTTCTGTATCCATGAGATCCCATCTTGGGGCATGTTCCAGAGCTCCGCCGGAGGGGGGCATCGATCACAAAGGGCTTCTACATCAACCCCATAGCCCCTCCGATGAAGTGTGAGTAGTTCACCTCAGACCTACGGGTCCATAGTTAGTAGCTAGATGGCTTCTTCTCTCTTTTTGGATCTCAATACAATGGTCCCCCCCTCTCTTGTGGAGAATTATTCGATGTAATCTTCTTTTTGCGGTGTATTTGTTGAGACTGATGAATTGTGGGTTTATGATCAAGTCTATCTATGAACAATATTTGAATCTTCTCTAAATTCTTTTATGTATGATTGGCTATCTTTGCAAGTCTCTTCAAATTATCAGTTTGGTTTGGCCTACTAGATTGATCTTTCTTGCAATGGGAGAAGTGCATAGCTTTGGGTTCAATCTTGTGGTGTCCTTTCCCAGTGACAGTAGGGGCAGCAAGGCACGTATTGTATTGTTGCCATCAAGGATAACAAGATGGGGTTTTCATCATATTGCATGAGCTTATCCCTCTACATCATGTCATCTTGCTTAAGGCATTACTCTGTTTTCATTAACTTAATACTCTAGATGCATGCAGGAGTCGGTCTACTTGTCTCGATGAGTGGAGTAATAGTAGTACATGCAGGCAGGAGTCGGTCTACTTGTCTCGGACGTGATGCCTATATACATGATCATGCCTAGATATTCTCATAATTATGCTCAATTATGTCAATTGCTCAACAGTAATTTGTTCACCCACCGTAGAACACTTATGCTCTCGAGAGAAGCCACTAGTGAAACTATGGCCCCCGGGTCTATCTTCATCATATTAATCTCCTACTATTTAGTTATTTCCTTTGCTTTTTTTACTTTGCTTTTATTTTAGTTTGCATCTTTATCACAAAAATACCAAAAATATTATCTTATCATACCTATCAGATCTCACTCTCGTAAGTGGCCGTGTAGGGATTGACAACCCCTTATCGTGTTGGTTGCGAGGATTTATTTGTTTTGTGCAGGTGTGAGGGACTCTCACGTAGCCTCCTACTGGATTGATACCTTGGTTCTCAAAAACTGAGGGAAATACTTATGCTACTTTGCTGCATCATCCCTTCCTCTTCGGGGAAAACCAATGAAGTGCTCAAGAGGTAGCACTTTCGTCATCAAGGGAAAATCAACGCAGTGCTCAAGAGGTAGCAGTTGACAAAGCTAAAGTTGATGCTATTGAAAAGATGCCATGTACCAAGGACATCAAAGGTATAAGAAGTTTCCTTGGTCATGCCGGCTTTTATAGGAGGTTCATTAAGGACTTCTCAAAAATTTCTCGACCTCTGACTAACCTATTACAAAAAGGTATTCCTTTTGTCTTTGATTATGATTGTGTAGAAGCATTTGAAATACTTAAGAAAGCTTTGATTTCTGCACCTATTGTCCAGCCACCTGATTGGAATTTACCCTTTTGAAATTATGTGTGATGCTAGTGATTATGCTGTAGGGGGCTGTTTTAGGACAAATAGTTGATAAGAAATTAAATGTTATTCAATATGCTAGTAAAACTCTAGACAATGCGCAGAGAAATTATGCTACTACTGAAAAAGAATTTTTAGCAGTTATATTTGCATGTGATAAGTTCAGACCTTATATTGTTGATTCTAAATTAACTATTCACACTGATCATGCTGCTATTAAATATCTTATGGAAGAGAAATATGCTAAACCTAGACTTATTAGATGGGCTCTCCTGCTACAAGAATTTGATTTGCATATTATTGATAGAAAGGGAGATGAGAACCCCGTTGCAGACAACTTGTCTAGGTTAGAGAATGTTCTTGATGACCCACTACCTATTGATGATAGCTTTCCTGATGAACAATTAAATGTCATAAATGCTTCTCATACTGCTCCATGGTATGCTGATTATGCTAATTACATTGTTGCTAAATTTATACCACCTAGTTTCACATACCAGCAAAATAAAAAGTTCTTCTATGATTTAAGGCATTACTTTTGGGATGACCCACATCTTTATAAAGAAGGAGTAGATGGTGCTATTAGACGTTGTGTACCTGAGCATGAACCAGAACAGATCCTATGCAAGTGTCACTCCGAAACCTATAGATGATACCATGCTGGAGATAGAACTGCACACAAGGTATTGCAATCTAGTTTTTATTGGCCTACTCTCTTCAAGGATGCCCGTAAGTTTGTCTTGTCTTGTGATGAATGTCAAAGAATTGGTAATATTAGTAGACGTCAAGAAATGCCTATGAATTATTCACTTGTTATTGAACCATTTGATGTTTGGGGCTTTGATTATATGGGACCTTTTCCTTCCTCTAATGGGTATACACATATTTTAGTTGCTGTTGATTACGTTACTAAGTGGGTAGAAGCTATTCCAACTAGTAGTGCTGATCATAACACCTCTATTAATAAGATGCTTAAAGAAGTTATTTTTCCAAGGTTTGGAGTCCCTAGATATTTAATGACTGATGGTGGTTCACATTTTATTCATGGTGCCTTTCATAAAATGCTTTCTAAGTATGATGTTAATCATAGAATTGCATCTCCATATCATCCACAGTCTAGTGGTCAAGTAGAATTGAGTAATAGAGAGCTCGAATTAATTTTGCAAAATACCGTTAATAGATCTAGGAAGAATTGGTCCAAGAAACTTGATGATGCATTATAGGCTTATAGAACTGCATATAAAAATCCTATGGGTATGTCTCCTTATAAAATGGTTTATGGAAAAGCATGTCACTTACCTCTTGAATTAGAACATAAGGCATATTGGGCTATTAAAGAGTTCAACTATGACATCAAGCTTGCCGGTGAGAAGAGGTTATTTGACATTAGCTCACTTGATGAATGGAGAACCCAAGCCTATGAAAATGCCAAGCTGTTTAAAGAAAAAGTTAAAAGATGGCATGACAAAAGGATACAAAAGTGTGAGTTTAATGTAGGTGATTATGTATTGCTATACAACTCTCGTTTAATATTTTTTGCAGGCAAACTTCTCTCTAAATGGGAAGGCCCTTACGTCATCAACGAGGTATATCGTTCCGGTGCCATAAAAATCAACAACTTCAAAGGCACAAATCCGAAGGTGGTCAATGGTCAAAGAATCAGACATTATATCTCAGGTAATCCCATAAATGTTGAAACTAATATTATTGAAACTGTAACCCCGGAGTAATACATAAGGGATACTTTCCGGAACATTTCATACTCTGAAAAGGAATAGGTACATGGTACGGTAAGTAAACCGACTCCAAAACAGTTCTAATGGCAATTTTTCTATGTTTTGCAATATTTAAGAGAATAGGAAAATAAGAAGCAGACCGGAAAGGACACGAGGCATCCACGAGGGTGGAGGGCGCGCCCCCTGCCTCATGGGCACCTCGTGTGCTCTCTGGACTCCGTTTTATTGCACGATACTTCTTTTAGTCGGTGAAAATTCATTATATAATCTCTTGAAGGTTTTGACCACCGTATCACGCAAATATCTCTGGTCTTTGTTTTGAGTTGTCCTTCTGCAGATTTGAGCAACATTTCGTCCCATGATTCGGAAGGAGAAAGCTATGTGGCTGATTACCTTGCAGATCCTAAAGTCTATGGGGATGTGGAGCATTGTGGTTGGACTACGGAAGAAGAAGAAGACTATGAAGCTAAGGGAAAGGAGGAGATGAGCTCAGATGAAGATGAATTCCCATTACCTCAACCAAGGGACATGCATGTGGAGTTCAAAAAGTCAAGCCTCACGGATAGAGCAAAGAAACCTAAGATCGAGTTTATCCCTTTTCGCCTCTTCACTAGTAGAAAAAGGGTCAAACATGAAGCACATTAGTGCTGGTTTGTATTTGAGCCGGCACTAATGTATACATTAGTGCCGGTTCCAACGGCTAGCCGGGCCGCTTTCATTAGTACCGGTTCGTGGCGAACCTTTAGCACCGGTTCGTGCCACGAACCGGTACTAATGAGAGTGGTGGCAGGATGTTGTCAGACTGGGGCCCCTCCAGCCCCTTTAGTACCGGTTCTTGGCACGAACCGGTACTAAAGGTCGTCCTACATAAACCCTTCACACCCGAGCTCGCTCTGTTCTTCCCCTTTCCCCTCTCCTCTCTGTTCTTCCCCTCTTCCTCTCGAGCTCATCACACATTTTGCCCAAAATTTGTCAAGATTTGAAGGCCCCCATCCATTCAAATGATCACAAAGGTTAGCAACTTTGTCCTTTCATCTCTCATTGCTAGATTAGCTCTTGCAATGCTTTATATAGTGATTAATTTGTGAGTTTAGTAATTTGGGAGGATATATATATGTGCTAGTATTTGATTTATATGCAATTTGAGGTCAAAAATAACACTTAGTTTGCATATGTAGGTGTGGTTTAGTTAGTGCCTTCTAAATCTCCGTCGTAACCACCGTCGATCGCCTGCACCGTCCCGTCGCCGGCACCACCTTGTGGTGAGCCTCTTGTTCATGAAATTTTATATAAAAATTGATGTTTGTGTGATTTGGATATATAGTTACTCGTATAATTATCTTACCCGTACGTTGTTTGTTATACATATAGTGCCATGGTTTTGATATCCGTCCCCGTCGGCCCTCGTCCTTGTTATGATTCGGATGTGGTATATATATTCTCTTTTAAAACTAGTTGCATTTCGTGTTTATGACAAATTATGCCCATCAAGTTGACATAGAAATTGTTTCTAGGAGGTATGTGAACCGGAAATTCCAACCGACCCTATTGTCGAGAGGTTAAATTTAGTTGAAAGAGAAAACGAGTACTTGAAAGAAAATTTGAAAAGAATTGAGGGGGAGAAGATGGAATTGGAGTTGCATGTTGCCGATGTCGTCGATGATCACAAGATCAAGATGGAGAAAATGCGCTTGAAGATTAGAAAGATTAGAAAATATGCCATCGATAGTGAGGCTTGGTATCATTATGCTGTTGGATCCATTGTTACCTTAGTTGCGATCTTGATCGTATTTGTTGTTGCATTTAAATGCTTTAGCTAGAGAGTTATTTGTTTGTTGCATTTAAGTGTTGTATGAACTTTATGTATGAACTTGTATTAATTTGGTCTATTTGGTGTTGTGTAATGAAGATGAGCCGACAATGGATGTACGATGACCGATGCTCTCCCCAGTTTGTTGAGGGCGTGCATACTTTTCTGCTTGCGGCTGAGGCAAACAAGCAGGCAGATGGTTTTATGCCTTGTCCATGTGCTCGCTGTAAGAATGGTCACAATTACTCTACGTCAAGAACCATTCACGTCCACCTGTTTAAGTCCGGTTTCATGCCCCACTATAATGTTTGGACCAAGCACGGAGAAAGAGGGGTTATGATGGAAGACAATGAAGAAGAGGACGACGACAGCTATCCTGGCCATGGGTTTCCTGAATACGATGATACAACAATGGGGGAAGAAGCTGAGCCAGTAATGCGGGAAGAAGCTGTGCCGGCAATGCGGGAAGAAGCTGAAGAAGAGGCATCAGATGAGCCCGTTGATGATCTAGGTCGGGCCATTGCTGATGCAAAGAGAAACTGCGCAAGTGATTTGGAGAAGAAGAAGTTGCAGCGCATGTTAGAGGATCACAAAAATTTGTTGTACCCAAATTGCGTAGGTGACAAGAAAAAGCTGGGCACCACACTGGAATTGCTGCAATGGAACACAAAGAATGGTGTATCTGACAAGGGATTTGGAAAGTTGCTGGTAATGATAAAGGATATGCTTCCAAAGGACAACGAATTTCCCGAGAGTACGTATGAAGCAAAGAAGGCTGTCTGCCCTCTAGGGTTAGAGGTGCAGAAGATACATGCATGCCCTAATGATTGCATCCTCTACCGCGGTGAGTACGAGGATTTGAACGCTTGCCCGGTATGTGGTGCATTGCGCTATAAGATCAGCCGCGATGACCCTGGTGATGTCGAGGGCGAGCGCCCCAGGAAGAAGATTCCTGCCAAGGTGATGTGGTATGCTCCTATAATACCACGGTTGAAACGTTTGTTCCAAAACAAAGAGCATGCCAAGGCGATGCGATGGCACAGAGAAGACCGTAAGAAAGACGGAAAGTTGAGAGTACCCGCTGACGGGTCGCAGTGGAGAAAAATTGAAAGAAAGTACGGGAAGGAGTTTGCAGATGACGCAAGGAGCGTATGGTTTGGTCTAAGCGCAGATGGCATTAATCCTTTTGGGGAGCAGAGCAGCAACCATAGCACCTGGCCTGTGACTCTATGTTTGTATAACCTTCCTCCTTGGTTGTGCATGAAGCGGAAGTTCATTATGATGCCAGTGCTCATCCAAGGCCCTAAGCAACCCGGCAACGACATTGACGTGTACCTAAGGCCATTAGTTGAAGAACTCTTACAACTGTGGAATGG
The DNA here is from genome assembly GCF_056163025.1 of Triticum urartu. Lineage (NCBI taxonomy): Eukaryota > Viridiplantae > Streptophyta > Magnoliopsida > Poales > Poaceae > Triticum > Triticum urartu. The sequence continues at coordinate 648,146,854 of NC_141875.1, read as the reverse complement.
AACAGGTGTACGTGCGTGGGATGAGCACATGGGGGAAGAATTTGACCTAAAGGCATTGCTGTTCGTGACCATCAATGATTGGCCTGCTCTCAGTAACCTTTCAGGACAGACAAACAAGGGATACCGTGCATGCAAGCACTGTTTGGACGATACCGACAATATATATTTGGCTAATTGTAAGAAGAATGTGTACCTAGGACATCGTCGATTTCTTCCGAGCAGGCATCCCGTAAGAAAGAAAGGCAAGCATTTCAAAGGTGAGGCGGATCACCGGACGAAGCCTCGCCACCGTACTGGTGCTGATGTACATGATATGGTCAAGGATTTGAAGGTGGTCTTTGGAAAGGGTCCTGGTGGACAACCTGTTCCGAATGACGCTGACGGACGCGCACCCATGTGGAAGAAGAAATCTATATTTTGGGATCTGCCCTATTGGAAAGACCTAGAGGTCCGCTCCGCAATCGACGTGATGCACGTGACGAAGAATCTTTGTGTGACCCTGCTTGGCTTCTTGGGCGTGTATGGGAAGACAAAAGATACACCTGAGGCATGAGAGGACCAGCAACGTATGCACGGAAAAGACGGCATACATCAGGGTCATGCAAGCTACGCTCTTACCAAAGAAGAGAAGGAAATCTTCTTTGAATGCCTGCTCAGTATTAAGGTACTGTCTGGCTTCTCGTCGAATATAAAGGGAATAATAAACATGGCAGAGAAAAAATTCCAGAACCTAAAGTCTCATGACTGCCACATGATTATGACGCAACTACTTCCGGTTGCATTGAGGGGGCTTCTACCGGAAAACGTTCGATTAGCCATTGTGAAGCTATGTGCATTTCTCAATGCAATCTCTCAGAAGGTAATCGATCCAGAAATCATACCAAGGTTAGAGAATGATTTGGTGCAATGTCTTGTTAGTTTCGAGTTGGTGTTCCCACCATCCTTCTTCAACATCATGACGCACGTCCTAGTTCACCTATGCGAAGAGATTAACGTTTTGGGTCCTGTATTTCTACACAATATGTTCCCCTTTGAGAGGTTCATGGGAGTCTTAAAGAAATATGTTCATAACCGTGCTAGGCCAGAAGGAAGCATCTCCAAGGGACGTCAAAATGAGGAGGTCATTGAGTTTTGTATTGACTTTATTCCTGACCTTAAGCCGATTGGAGTTCCTGAATCGCGGCATAAGGGCAGACTGGATGGAAAAGGCACGCTAGGAGGGGAACAAATAATATGTATGGAAGGACATTCTCTCACTGAAGCACACTACACAGTTCTACAGAATTCCGCCTTGGTGGCTCCGTATATGGATGAACACAAGAATTTGCTACGCTCCAAACACCCGGAGCGGTCTGATGACTGGATTACACGTGAACAAACTAGGAGTTTCGCCAGCTGGTTGCAGACACGTACCATGCATGACACCTCTATTGAAGATGACCTGTACTTGCTGTCCCAGTTACCATCTTCGAATATAATGACTTTCAAAGGGTACGAGATAAATGGTAATACATTTTACACGATTGCCCAAGATAAGAAGAGCACCAACCAAAACAGTGGTGTCCGCTTTGATGCAGAAACCAAGACGGGAAAGGAAACATATTATGGTTATATACAGGACATATGGGAACTTGACTATCGACGTGGTTTGAAGGTCCCTTTGTTTCGGTGCAAATGGGTCAATATGACACGATGCGGGGTAACGGAAGACCTGCAGTACGGAATGACAATAGTGGATCTCAACAATCTTGAGTATGCAGACGAACCATTCGTCCTAGCCAATGATGTGGCACATGTTTTCTATGTGAAGGACATGTCTACCAAGCCAAGAAAAAGAAAAGATAAGGAAGCGAATGCATCGTACGATGAGCCAAAGTGGCACATAGTTCTTTCTGGGAAGAGAAACATTGTGGGATTGGATGACAAGACAGACAAGTCAGAAGATTATGAAAAGTTTGATGAAATTGCTCCATTCACAGTGAATATTGACCCGAGCATCCCGTTAAATGATGAAGATTTTCCATGGTTACGGCGCAAAGGGACACACGCGAAGAAAAAGTTTCACACCCAAATATCTGGGATGTGATCGGCTTCACTATCATCACTTTCTTCTGTGTTTCACACCCAGAAGGGAATCTCTGTAATAGTTAGGGTAGTTAATTATGTGTTTTGGCATTTGAAACATGAAGAAATTTTATGTGCAAACAAATTCTTTCCTGCCTTTACTGATTTTTAAAGTTAAGTTATTCACAAACTAGTGATTCACACTAATTTCGAATAATTCAAAATTTAAACTATTCAAATTTGAAAACTACGGGCACTAACAGAAAGTTTGTAATTTTTTGTACCTAAAGCAAAAAATATTCACAAAGAAACTCTAAATACACAAAAAAAAACAACCCAAAAATAAATAAAGCAAAAAAAATAAAAAATAAAGCTCGCCTACTAGGCGAAAGCGGCCGGCATACGACTAGAAACCCAACCTTTTGTTGGGCCAGGATGCAGGCCCGCAAAGGCCCAGTAGGCCTACAGGGCAGCACAGAACATGTAAGCCCAGTAGGCCTGCTTTGGAGAGGAGCTCGAGAGAGCTACCGCACGGGGGTTTATAAACCAGTGCGGTCGCCCCCTCGGCTAGCGAGGTGGGACTAAACTTGCCGCACCGCACCTGCGCCAGCACACCCCCTTTAGTACCGGTTCGTGGCACCAACCGGTACTAAAGGGGGGCCTTTAGTACCGGTTGGAGCCACCACCCGGTACTAAAGGGGGTCGCTTCCCGCCGCTTGGCCTGGCCAAAACAGGCCTTTAGTACCGGTTGGTGGCTCCAACCGGTACTAAAGGCCCCTCCTATATAAACAACACTTACGAAAATTTCAGTTTCTCATCTGCTTCTTCTCCTCTGCACTGTCGCCCGCCGCGCCAACCGTACGTCTCCATCCCTCGTCGCCGCCCCCGTCGTCGCCGACCCGTCGTCCCCGTCCCCGTCGTCACCGCCGCCCCGTCCCAGCCCGTCCCGCGTCGTCCCCGTCGTCGCCGCCCCATACGTCCCCGTCATCGTCGCTGCCCCGGCCCATACGTCCCCCTCCCCGTCAACGCCGCCCCGTCCCTGTCCCCGTCGTCGTCATCCCCGTCATCGCCGCGCCCGTCGCCGTCCCCGTCGCCGCCCCCGTCGCCTCTCGCCTCGCCGGTGAGCGCGCACACACACACACATACATTTTTTGTTTTTTAGTTATACAAATAGTTAGAAATTTTTCTGTTTTTTAGAAATTGTTAGAAATTTTTCTGTTTTTTAGAAATAGTTAGAAATGTTAGTATTGTTAGAATAGTTAGAAATGTTAGAATTGTTAGAATAGTTAGAAATGTTAGAATTGTTAGAAATTTTTCTGTTTTTTAGTTATAGAAATAGTTATAAAAAAGTTAGAATTGTTAGAAATTTTTCTGTTTTTTAGAAATTGTTAGAAATTTTTCTGTTTTTTAGAAATAGTTAGAAATGTTAGAATTGTTAGAATAGTTAGAAATGTTAGAATTGTTAGAAATTTTTCTGTTTTTAGTTATAGAAATAGTTATAAAAAATTAAGAATTGTTAGAAATTTTTCTGTTTTTTAGTTAAGAAATAGTTATAAAAAAGTTAGAAATTTTTCTTTTTTTAGTTCTAGAAATATTAGAAATGTTAGTTATATAGAAATGTTAGAAATTTTAGTTATCAAAATCCAATCATTAAAAAAATGTTACTTTTTGCGGGCATATAGCTAGTATTTGTTCTCGACGATGCCCGACCCGCATCCTCGCCGTCGACCCGTCCGGGACGACGTCTGACTGACCCATGTCCGGGACTGGGCTCCGCCGGGCTGGCACTGGGAGGTGCTGCCTAGAGGGGCGTGCCGCTTGATGAGGAACCCGGCCCCGGGTCCCGTCGTCGACCCTGATCTCATTTGGTGGCGTTCGCGTGGGCCAGTTTCGGTGCGGAGGGAGCCGGCCCCGCCAGAGGTGGTACGTCGCCATGTCAGGGAGGAGGACGAGCACGTCCATCGCTACATGGTTGCGTTAGAGGGCGGCAGGTTCTCCAATACCTGGCAGTTTCTTCAGGGATCTCACTTTAGCTATGATCCTGTGAGGGTTCCTTCTCTTTGGGTGTCCACCGCCCGCGCCGCAGGAACCGCGAGTGTCCTAGATTCTTCTGTAGTATTCGATCTTTATTAGCTACCTAGCCTGTGATGTACTCGATATATAATATTCAAGACGATGTATTCGAGATTATATTATTCGAGACGATGTATTCGAGATTATATCTATTATTCGAGACGATGTATTCGAGATTATATCTATTATTCGAGACGATGTATTCGAGATTATATCTATTATTCGAGACGATGTATTCGAGATTATATCTATTATTCGAGACGATGTAATTTGAATACTAAATTGTTTTATATTTCTTTTGGCATAGTTAAATAAAAGCTATGGCGTACAATACCAACAGAGAGGGAGAATAGACCATGTTCGATATAATACGCGGGCCAGATGATGATCAGAATGAAGAAGATTATGACGGCTCCGAATTTCTAAACAACACCGGAGAGGGTGATATGATATTCGATCGCGACGACTGAATTGATGAAGTCATGAACTACGATTATGACAACACCGGAGAGGTATATATATTTATATAAGCAGGCATCTGGTGATCATCACATGTTTTAAATGAGTTGAAGATATATTAACGAATCAATCTTTCTTCTTTCAGCCATCCGGATCGAGCAAATCTTGAGGCAAAAGGACGAAATGAGGCCCGAACAAAACGTTGAAGGAGGGCGTAAAGTATAATATCGAGGAAATCAAACGTAATGGCGAACCATTAGCGCCTAAGAAGATTGCGGACAAGTTCGTTCGTCAGTGCGCAGATCTTGTGAAGGACCAACTCCCGATCCCCCTTCAAGAATGGAGAAAGCCAGCAAAGCCACGTCCAGATCTTACTTTTGTCGATGACAGACAAAAAAGTCTGCTTTGGGATACTCTCATGGAACATTTCACCCTACCAGATCATTTCACAGAAGCAGATGTGCAGAAAGTCAAGGACGCCGCTCTTAGGAAGATGGCGGCTGCATTCAAGAACCACAAGAATCGTGAATGGGACAAGTACGTCAAGGGAGGAAGGAAGACTCCAGTATTCGAGGGAACACTAGAGAATCAAAGTGCTCATTGGGACGATTTCGTGAAATTCAAGGATTCAGAATTATCTAAGGAACGGTCAAGAATAAACAAGGCCAATGCCGCAAAAAAGGATAAGTTCCATAAGCTGGGGCCAGGTGGCTATGCGGTGGGAATGCCTAAGTGGGATAAGTCTGAGAAAGAGATGCTGGATGCAAGTGTCACTCCAGAAACATTGAGCTGGCCCCCCAGGTGCAGGACTTGGTTCTATGCACATGGGGGGGAGTTGGACCCGAAGACAGGCAAAGTTTCCAAGAAGGCATGTCTGGACGGAGCCGAAGATAAGCTACTTGTTGCAATAGAAGAGGCTCGATCCGGGTTGTTCGAGCCCAACAGAGAGAACGACGAGCTTATGCGTGCCCTGGGAAATCCTGAACACCCGGGAAGAACACGAGACATGGGCGCTATTCCGTGGTATGAGGGGTTTTCGGACTGGAACGCCGACTACAGAACCCATGCGAGAAAGAAGATTGCGGAGGAGAAGAAGAGGAAGATGGAGGAGGAGCAGAGGAAGCTCGACTATGAACGCCTTCAAGGCCTAGAATCAGCGCACGCGTACTTGGCAATCAAATTCCAGCGGCAGCAGGAGCAGATCGACTCACTTAGCCAGCAAAGGGGGTCTCAGCAGCTGCAGCAGCTAGCGGATGATCCAGCATTGGATACCACCGCCCCATCCATGCCGAGAAGCAGCGTGGGTTCCGCCCCGTTTGACGCAATGCTGGATAGATACCCCGTGGATGATATCGCGGAGAACACTAACTGCGAGCTACACTTCAAAATTAAGAACATATCCTTGAAGGTGGCGGACGGTGTTTCTTATACAAATTCCCCCGATGCAACCTTCCATTGCAACCCGATTCCAGCAGGCTATGCTCGTGTCGTGGTTGATGAGGTGGTGAACCAATATTCGGGGCTAGAGCTTGACATTCCTGGAGGTGACAAGGAGCACACACTCGGAGATGCCAAACATCGTATCATCCTATGGAGAAAGGATTGCATCATCTTTCGAAGGCCACCGACACCGCGTCACCCGACTCCTCGTCGAAGTCCGCCACCGAGTCAGCAGACTCCCGCTCCTTCAAGTCCACCAATGCGTGAGGCCACTCCTCCTCCTCCAAGTCCGGCAAAGTGTCAGGCCACTCCTCCTCCAAGTCCGACACAGCGTCAGACGTCCACTCCTCCTCCAAGTCTGGCACAACCTCAGGCCACTGCAAGTCCGGCATAGCTTCAGGCCACTCCTCCTCGTCCAACTCAGCCCCGTCAGCCGTCTCCGCCGCCTCAGCAATCGCAGAAGAGACACCCCGCAGCTATGGTGCGTAGCGGTACGAGTCGAGGTCATAGTACAGGAAGTACAGGCGGAGGCAAGCGATATAAATATGGTCCAAACCTCACTACTCCTCTTCCTGAGAGGGCTTACGATAGGACCGAGGAGCAAACCAATGCCATAGTGCGGGCAGAAGTCGACGCCCATTTTGGACCGAAACCGCCACCGCCGCCAACGGAGAAAGTGCCTGTGGAAGTAGTTGACCACTTCATTTGTATGGCTCAACCACCAGCTCCTAAGCCTGTTGACACAGACTATGAGCACCACATCAGGAAGTTACATCGACAACGTCTACAGAAGGAGGCGAGCTCGAGCTCGAGAAAACAACAAGCAGCTGTCAAAAAATGCGGGAAAACCGTTGCCCAGCTGGGAGAACAGGCGGCGCAATCGATCCCCCGCTTGTTGTGCCGCCAACAACACGTGACAGTACGCACGCCCAATATTATTGTGGCTAAACAGTTTACGTTCCCGAGGTGGGCGATGTGGTAATAACCCAGGAGCATATAATGCAGGCTGAAACTCTCAAAATCACTGTTGGACAACTCCTCGAGATCGAGGACATGCCTGTGCATACAGAGGAGGAAATAAAACGGAAATATGCCCAGGGCCAACCTTTGGTCAAGCCAGAAGAGGTCAAGAAGCTCCCAACGAGAATGTATGAATTACATCAATGGTACATGGACATTACCAAGAGATCCGATCGAGAGTCCCTCATGGTGCAAGTCAAGAAGGATCATTACTACCATGAGAAACCTGTGACCGTTGAGTATTCTGAACTGTTTCAGTTATACAATCAAGACGCACTCGACAAATCTATCGTCAGTTGCTATTGTCTGTAAGTGATTTCTTTCTGTAATTTAAGTCTCAAGCTAGTTGTAGTGATCCTTTTGATCAATCATTACATGTAATTATCCTCACTATATTCTTTTCTGTGGTATTATGCAGGATGAAGATGTATGAAATGAGAAAAGGTGGACGCTATGGCATTGGGTTCATTGACCCAAACACCGTTAATGAATACACATGGACAATAAACAAGCATCATGAAAAGCAGGTAGAGGACAGCATGCTAGAGTTCTTGAAGCGCCTCAAATACAATGAAGATATACTACTTCCTTACAACTTCAAGTGAATCACACTTTCTTGTACTACAAATTCTCTGTTTTTGCCTACTAGCTAGCTACATGTTTTTGCTTACATATGCCCGCTTAATTAAGACATGCAAACGTGTGTGCATGCAGATTTCACTGGATCTTGTGTATCATTAAAGTTGACGCCGGAACAGTTCAAATACTAGACTCACTACTCAAAGCAAATAGTGACTATAACATCTTGTTTGGGATAGTCAACAGGTAATTTCAATCATTATTAACTATATATCTCGGCCTAGTTAGTTCGTCATTTCATGATATGAACTATTTAATAACCCCTTTATTCATTTTCTTTGTCGGCGGGCAGGGCTTGGGCAAGGTTCATCAGCGTCATGGAAGGCGAATGGAGCTGAAATGGTTTCGACCCAAGGTAAGTAATTAAGTAGTACTAGCTAGCTAGCTAGCTGCCATCTCTTTAATTATCATGCTTGATTAATTATTATCTGATCAAATCAAATTCCATTCTCGTAATAAAGGCCCTGAAGCAGGCGCAGGGGACTAATCTGTGTGCATTCTGCGTTTGCGAGAACATTCGCATGATGGCGTTCGAAAGGAGCAGATCTCAAAGACAGGAATGGGTACGCTTGTCAGAACACTATTCACAATTTTTACACCATTATCGATATCTAGTCACACAACTAATACACATGCATATTGATCTCCTTCTTAACAGTTCAAAGAGGTGCGGGACAAGCTCCTAGAAACGGAGCGCGTAGAAGCACTTCAAGAGGAAATAGCGGGATTTTTTCTCGACCAGGTCATAATTCCGAAGGGAGAATACTATTACCCGCTACCGCCCCCATCGACCAGGTCATGAACCACTTCCAATTGTCATCGTGCTCCGAAGGCACCAATTAGGCTAATGCCACTGGCTCCGAAGGCAACATGCATATGTAGGAGAAATTGTATATAGCTATACATGTGTGTATGTGTGAATTAATATGGTGGTTTGTGAGACATTGTGTGACACCCCAAAATTTTGACCTTGTTTATACATTAAAATTTTTGCCAGGAATTAAAACTTTTATTTTCTAGACTCCCTTTTGATTTTTGAACCATTTTCTCCCTTGTTATTATGGAGTTTTTCCCCAATATAAAAATCTTTGCAAATATGTCATTGGACTTATTTAATCTGTCAAGAGAAACTTTTCCTTATTTAATATAACTAATTACCTAATTAAATTGCTTGATCTTTATTTTCTTGAAAAATGGTTTTTCAAGGTTATATGGCCATATTTGAACTACAACCATTTGATAAATTCACCTAAAATTCTAACCAAAATTTGGAGATGTCATGTGATGTTTTTAAATCACTTGTATGCAAAAATATATTTTATTCATGAAATATTTTGAGCTCTACACTCAATTTTTCTTCTCTGGTCCAGAGTGCAATTTGCACTACAACCCATTTAAATATTTCTTTCTAGCCTCCACCAAAATTATGGGATGTTGGTAGTAGCATATGAATCAACTTTATGCAAAAACCTAGTGCTGTTATTTGAAAATTTTGAGTGAATCAACCTCATCTTCATTCTGGTCCAGCCTTGTGATTTCTACTACAACCCTATTAAATTTTGCTCCAATGACCTTGTGCTTTCTCCTACTTGTAGACAGCCCTACCAAACCTCTAAATCCAGGAGCATGCACCCATTGGATTAATTTTGGCTCATGAAATAATGTCATTTATTTCTTGTCCAGAATTGAAGTTTTGTAAAACTTGCACTAGCAAGTTTCTCCTTTTGACCAACTAACCTCACCACCCCCTTGTTCATCTAAGGAGACCTTGATCTGGAAATTTTGGCCACCCCAAGACTTGCCTAAGTGCCCTTGGCATTTTATCAAACACCCTGTAGGCATGACCAGTTTTGACATGAGCTTTGGCATTGCACTGTGAGCTTGCACCTTGGATCAATCTAACCTGTCCACTAGATTCCCAGTTGCTCCTAACCTCGATATGGTAAACCCCAACCTCACCTGCGACCTGTAGCATGCCGCGGCATTGTGTCGAACATCTCCCGTGCATGCACTGGACGCGCCCAGAGCGCGCGTATTGCACGATGCCGCGCCCGAGCCGACACGCTGGCCCCCCTGGCTTTAGCCCACACGGCAGCACCTTGCCACGCACTCCCCGCCTCGCAGCAACGCGCCAAGCCACCCTGGCACGCTACAGCGCCGCCGCCAGGGCATTTTGGCGGCACACCGGCGTCCGCAGGGGCTCCTGCCACGGGCAGCGCCGCCCAAGCCCCTCCCGCTCACCACCTGGCCCCTGGAGCAGCGCGAGCTCATCCGCAGCCTTGTCCGCTAGCGCTCGTCACCGCCACGATGCCCTGCAGCTACAGAAAGACGGTCGCCGACGAGCTCATCCACGGCCGCCGCTGAACCGCCTCGACTCGCCTATTTAAGGAGCCCCGAGCTCATCTCCACACGCAGGCAGTCCCAAGCCACCTCCCGAGGACCCCCATTGGCAACCAATCGACCCGGGGAGGCCTCCTTCCTCATCTCCGGCAGCCGCAGCCGCCGCCACTGCCTCGGCCATTCCGGCACCACCAGTGCCTCCCCCTCTCCATTCTCTTCGCCAGAAACTTCCTCATCCTCCCGTGAACCCATCCCCATACTCAATTCTGATCGGGAACCACCGTAGCCCCAAATCCGTCTTGCTCCCGAAGCTTCCCTCCGCCGTGGAGCTCGCCGCCGGCGATATCCTCCACCTCCGACGAACCTACGACTACCGGAGTAACCACCTCGGCCCCCTGAATCCACTGGTGGCCTCAGCTTTCCGAACGGAGCCACCGTTCGCCGGCGATGATCGCCGGAGCCCCGCTCCACTCGGGCAGAGGAGGGAGACGACGCGAGCGACTGGTCAAACCTGACCAGTGGGCCAGGCGGGCCCACCGTCAGAGACCCAACGCCGATCCACGTGGTTAAGTGAAGGCGTAAAGGGCACGAATACGTTTTCTCTGCACCTAAAGCGTAATCTCGTATGAAACGTTTTCTTTTTCTATTTTTATTAAAAACTGATTTGACCAGAACTTTGACTGGCTATAACCTTTTAAATATAACTCCAAATGAATTGATTCTTTTTCCTGCCTCCCTCAAATTTGGTCTAGTTTATTTTAAGATTTATTTGAAAATTTTCCAAACAACTTTTTTGTACTGTTTTGAAATGTGTGTTAATTCAAATGTATTTTAAAATAGGATTTTTGGAGAGAGACAAGAAACTTTCAAAAGTTTTGGAGAGCACCTCACCCCTCCACAACTTAAAGGCAAGCATTCTGAACCCTGGCATAATGTTTTTGGTGTGTTATTTGACACGTTTATAACACCACCTTACTTCGAAGGACTTGTTATTTCATGTGACACGATCATTTGCATGGAAGCATATTAGTGATTTCCTCGCTGTTGGAAATGAATATAATTGTGATGGTAATCATCCTCATGTGCCTTGCATGCATGCCGGAAAGGAATCCGGGAAAGCCTCGGCCTTGGGTAGGCGTGAGCTTGTCGCCGGTCCCCGTCGGGACGGTTATGTCCGGTATGGCATGGTAAGGTACATTGAGTGGTGATTTCTTCGGTTGAAATATATTTGATATACATGTCATGCAGGGAACTTATAAACCTCCTGAGTCGACCGTAGACCGAGTCTTGTTTCCTGTAACCCCCATACTTGCTATGTACTACCACTTGTCCCTGCCGCAGGTAGGGTATGGTTCAGTAAGTCGTCAACCCCTTTCAAGCACACACCGTACAGAGAGGCCATGGTGGAAGATATCGGTTGTAGCCGGTAGGCATGCCACCTGGTCCGGGGGCATGGGTGTTTCCGGTTGAGACCGAGAGGGGAGGCCACCCCTTAGAGCGCGCGATATAAATTTGATCCCATGACACGCGAGGTTGTAGCCTCCCCAGTTAGAGTTTTGCTTAACAAGTGTCGTGGGTGATTCCAGACACCAATGACTTAAGCTGGTGTGTGCAAGTTAGGCGTGTTTTCAACTAAAAGACCGTAGGCGGAATTGGTCCGATGGACGAAAGGAATCCGTTACTCGTGGGTAAAGAGTACACCCTCTGCAGAGATTAAAACCTATTCGAATAGCCGTGTCCATGGTTAAGGATTACAGTCTGGGATGGGTCAAGTATTGGTCTTAGTGTCGGTCTTCGGAGGAGATATTGTTAAACCAGAACTTGGACCGTGACTTGTGACTTGTGAAGATTATGATTATTATCTTGTGATGGACTAACCCGTTGCATTATTTATATTATCGAGTATCCCTGGGACGGTTCTACCTCCTGGATATTCATTGTGATTATTTTTCTTTTAAAGCCCTTTATGTGGTGTCGCTCAGACGCCCGACTGTGGCATTTCTTTTAAAGCCCTTTATGTGGTGTCGCTCAGACGCCCGACTGTGGCATTTCTTTTAAAAACCCTTTATGTGGTGTCGCTCAGACGCCCGACTGTGGCATTTCTTTTAAAGCCCTTTATGTGGTGTCGCTCAGACGCCCGACTGTGGAATTTCTTTTAAAGCCCTTTATGTGGTGTCGCTCAGACGCCCGACTGTGGCATTTCTTTTAAAGCCCTTTATGTGGTGTCGCTTAGACGCCCGACTGTGGCATTTCTTTTAAAAGCCCTTTATGTGGTGTCGCTCAGACGCCCGACTGTGGCATTTTTTTTATTCCCACTCTATTACCGCTTATTCATGTTGCATGATAATAACCTGCTTGCATGCATAAAAGATATTTTATTTATGACTGACGATGTGATCATAATTTTTTTTTGCGCATGATTATCAATTATATTATACCTGTGTTCTTAATGTTTGCGAGTACATTCAAAGTACTCACTGGCTTGTCCCTGGCTATTGTCTTGGCCAGATTGCTTGCTTGGAGAGGAGCGTGGCGATGACAGCCTCGAGACTTAAGCAACGGTGATAGCAGTCTCGCGAAGATAGGAGTTAACCTGGTCAGCTATTCCCGTGGAAAATGGAGTCCCATAGACACTGATGTCTCACAAACCGCTTCCGCCATCAACCACTAGAAACCCAATTGTTGTACTCACAGGCTAGAATGGTCTTGTACTACACATTTTGTACTTTTGCTTGGAATTTCTGTATCCAGTTTGAGCCTCATCAGCTAAAAGTAATCCTGGGACTGATGAGCACGACGGTCTTTTCTGGAAATTTATACCCGGAAAACCCGGTCGTGACAGACTTGGTATCAGAGCCAGGCTGACCATTGGCTAATCCTATCTTAGCCGGGTCTATAAACATAGGCAAACCGACCCACCAAACCATAACCAAACCCCAGCCAAGCTTCTCGTGCAAGATAGCCACACAGTGACCCAACACCTTTTTGGCAGTCGGTGCCCAACCTATCAACCTAACCTGTCACTCATGCGCTAGTGACCGGCCCCTAAATAGTCCTTTCTCGCAAGCGTGCGAAGGAAGACTCCGTCCCCTTTTCCTATAAAAAGGGGCACACTAGCTCCAACACAGCACAGCACAGCCTCTAGCCCAAACCAAGCCACAATGCCTGGCCCTGTCGTGCACAGTGAGACCACAGCAACCAACCTTGGAGGTTTTGTGACCATACTCGCAAACCTCACCCGTCGTGCCCATGCGTTAGAAGAGCCCCCAGAATATGTTGTATACCAAGGACCCATGAGCGGTGAGAACCGTTAATTCTGGGCCACTGTACACATCTACGGTAGGGGTCTAGAGCCCGAGCGCCCCTACAGGTTCACCGGAAGAACAACTTCCTTTGAGCTTCAAGCCATCCAACTAGCTGCTCGAGAGGCTATAGTTCATCTCCGGCACTTGTCGCCCAGAGTTAACTGTCGCTCGTTCCACTACTACCCCAGACGTGAAGGGTATGGTAGACCACCCCAAGTTGCCAACGGAGATCATGAGACGGATCCTGCATTGTTGCACCTAGTGCGCTATGTAAGTGCACTAGAGGAACTGTGCGATCAAATCACTATTGATTTAATCGCAGCTTGTGGAGAGCTGGTTCGTCGAGCCCCGGCAAGAGAAGAGAACGAGCCCAACGCCGACAACCCAGTCGTGCTGTTTGGACACCCGATCGAGTCCCTGAGGACTGCCCCAGCCATCGGCCAAGGAGCTGCGATAACCCCAGAAGTGCTTCGTCGCATATTGGGAGCACACTCCAACGGGGTTGTGGCCAACAACCCCCGAGATGGTCATCATCGCTACCCCGAGCCTGCAGCCCCTCAACCCACTCCAGCTAATTCCGATGACGAGACCCGTGGAGGAGCCTCAAGGCACGCCCGCTTGGATGTAAACGAGGTAGACTAAGACACCCGAGTCGTATCGAGTCCCAGTGTACTCTCGCTTTGTAATCGTGTGGTCTTGTAATTAAATGCCGCCTGTTGTCGTGCCTCTATTTTAATAGTAGCCTTGCCTGGATGCGCCAGTATGCAGTATAAGATTTCTATCCCAGGCACAGTTACCAAAAATCACCCCGTCAACCCCACAGTAACACATCACTATAGTGAAATGTGTGAATCTGTGGCTTGACCCCGACCCTTGGAACAGAGCTGAAAAATTTTCTTTACCATTCACCTCGGTAAAAAAATTACCCAGCTCCGGTGCTATAAAAAGGCCACCGTGTGACCTTGCCAAGCATCTCTCACCTTGTGCACCACCCTCACAACCATTTCCTAGCCATGCCGAGCCCTAGCATTTATCTAAGAACCCCATATGCAACCCCAGGTAGTTTTGTCAAGATATTGTGGGATTTTACCTGCAGTACCATGGGCGCTACCCAGCCACCCAAGTACGAGCTGTTCAAATCGAGGATCACCTCTTCCACCTCAAGATATTGGGCAGCAGTGCACATCCCTCCCGTAAACTCAAACCAAGATCCAACAGAGGTCTCCTTCGTGGGGAAATCTATGCCAACCTCACAGATGGCCATAGAAGCTGTTGCATACGAAGCGCTTGCTCGCCTTCGATTCGCGGTACCCTATGCCAGCGAACGAGGGTATTATTACTTCCCGAGCCATGCAGCACCCGGAGGAGTGACATCTTTTCCCGGTGGACGCATTGAGAGAGACCCAGTCCTGGCCAACCTTGTCCAGTACGTCATCGCTCAAGAGCATTTATCCCAACGTGTGATGGGTTATCTCCAGAGCCTCGCAGATTTAAATCCTCAGATCGCCATCGGCAGAGCACTAAGGCCCGACCAGGAGAGACACGTACATCGACTGGTCAATCCACTTCCCGCGATAGAAGAGGAGTGTATCCCAGTACCAGAGACGTTTTCCAGGGACCCCGTCCAGTTACCGTTTCCATTTTAGACGTCGCTGCGGTGTTCACTATTGCAACATTTATTTATGTGTGTGACTTATGCCTAATGCCCTGAGTTTGTACGACAAGTTAATTAATTGGCTTCTACTAATGGATGTAGTTTTGTTGTGGTTTATGCTCTTTTAAAATTAACTGTTTTCCTCGCAAAATCCTGGAGTGAGATTTCCTTTCCCTGAGTTCCTACATCTACACTTTCTCGCGACATGGATTATTTAATTTCACACAGCACCGCGCAGCAGACTCACAACCATTATCATTCGGACACATACACTGTTTGCAAAACTTTGCAACAGTGTTGCATCCAGCTAATCACCCCCTAACAACGGTTAGCACCCGGCACACCTCACCTACTCCTCGTGAGCACCACCACCGCGGAGAGCCAACACCCGAGCAGCAGCGTCGCGACGCTCGTTGAGGATCATCGCGCACAGGAGCACGGAGAGCCCCAGCAGTGTCGCCAGCCCTACGCATATCAGGATCGCAAACCAGTCCGGCATCGCCTCCGCCATTAGAGCCTCACCCGAGCTTCTGTAAGGAGTAATGGAGGAAGAAGGAGAAGGAGAAGTGAGGCCAGGTGTAAGGAGGGAGAGAGAGGCACCCCGGCCGTTTTATAGCTCGAGCTCGGTGTACGGTGGGCGAAGTCCACCAACGCCGCTCGTCGCCGATCGCCGGTGTTCCGAGTCAAATCCGCAAGCAGTGCCGATAGCGCGCTGGCCCGCGAGGTGAGTGCACGCTGCACCAGCAGCTAGCACGCCGCGCACTACCGCGGTACGGCCTAGATACCCTATGCGCTAAACGTCACCGGTGGAGAAAGCGCGGGGAAGCGCACGAGAGAGAGGAAGAAGAACGAACCAGAGGGAGAAGAAGAGGCTGACAGTGGGCCTCGGGTCCACCTGTCGGCCAGGGAGAACACTGTGCTCTCGGGTACGACCAGCGTATTTTTTAAATTTAGAAGTTATTCTAAATTTATATCCAGCGTAGAATCTCACGTTTTTGTCCCAAACCGTAGATTTTTCCACGCAGCACCAGTATCCACTGTGGTTTTACACCACTTATTGCCCTCTCACTATAGCCACATTTTTACTGCTTATAGTTTTTCTTAAAACAGCTTTTAATGAATCTCGAGGACGAGATTTTTCTTAAGGGGGTTAGTGCTGTGACACCCCAAAATTTTGACCTTGTTTATACATTAAAATTTTTGCCAGGAATTAAAACTTTTATTTTCTAGACTCCCTTTTGATTTTTGAACCATTTTCTCCCTTGTTATTATGGAGTTTTTCCCCAATATAAAAATCTTTGCAAATATGTCATTGGACTTATTTAATCTGTCAAGAGAAACTTTTCCTTATTTAATATAACTAATTACCTAATTAAATTGCTTGATCTTTATTTTCTTCAAAAATGGTTTTTCAAGGTTATATGGCCATATTTGAACTACAACCATTTGATAAATTCACCTAAAATTCTAACCAAAATTTGGAGATGTCATGTGATGTTTTTAAATCACTTGTATGCAAAAATATATTTTATTCATGAAATATTTTGAGCTCTACACTCAATTTTTCTTCTCTGGTCCAGAGTGCAATTTGCACTACAACCCATTTAAATATTTCTTTCTGGCCTCCACCAAAATTATGGGATGTTGGTAGTAGCATATGAATCAACTTTATGCAAAAACCTAGTGCTGTTATTTGAAAATTTTGAGTGAATCAACCTCATCTTCATTCTGGTCCAGCCTTGTGATTTCTACTACAACCCTATTAAATTTTGCTCCAATGACCTTGTGCTTTCTCCTACTTGTAGACAGCCCTACCAAACCTCTAAATCCAGGAGCATGCACCCATTGGATTAATTTTGGCTCATGAAATAATGTCATTTATTTCTTGTCCAGAATTGAAGTTTTGTAAAACTTGCACTAGCAAGTTTCTCCTTTTGACCAACTAACCTCACCACCCCCTTGTTCATCTAAGGAGACCTTGATCTGGAAATTTTGGCCACCCCAAGACTTGCCTAAGTGCCCTTGGCATTTTATCAAACACCCTGTAGGCATGACCAGTTTTGACATGAGCTTTGGCATTGCACTGTGAGCTTGCACCTTGGATCAATCTAACCTGTCCACTAGATTCCCAGTTGCTCCTAACCTCGATATGGTAAACCCCAACCTCACCTGCGACCTGTAGCATGCCGCGGCATTGTGTCGAACATCTCCCGTGCATGCACTGGACGCGCCCAGAGCGCGCGTATTGCACGATGCCGCGCCCGAGCCGACACGCTGGCCCCCCTGGCTTTAGCCCACACGGCAGCACCTTGCCATGCACTCCCCGCCTCGCAGCAACGCGCCAAGCCACCCTGGCACGCTACAGCGCCGCCGCCAGGGCATTTTGGCGGCACACCGGCGTCCGCAGGGGCTCCTGCCACGGGCAGCGCCGCCCAAGCCCCTCCCGCTCACCACCTGGCCCCTGGAGCAGCGCGAGCTCATCCGCAGCCTTGTCCGCTAGCGCTCGTCACCGCCACGATGCCCTGCAGCTACAGAAAGACGGTCGCCGACGAGCTCATCCACGGCCGCCGCTGAACCGCCTCGACTCGCCTATTTAAGGAGCCCCGAGCTCATCTCCACACGCAGGCAGTCCCAAGCCACCTCCCGAGGACCCCCATTGGCAACCAATCGACCCGGGGAGGCCTCCTTCCTCATCTCCGGCAGCCGCAGCCGCCGCCACTGCCTCGGCCATTCCGGCACCACCAGTGCCTCCCCCTCTCCATTCTCTTCGCCAGAAACTTCCTCATCCTCCCGTGAACCCATCCCCATACTCAATTCTGATCGGGAACCACCGTAGCCCCAAATCCGTCTTGCTCCCGAAGCTTCCCTCCGCCGTGGAGCTCGCCGCCGGCGATATCCTCCACCTCCGACGAACCTACGACTACCGGAGTAACCACCTCGGCCCCCTGAATCCACTGGTGGCCTCAGCTTTCCGAACGGAGCCACCGTTCGCCGGCGATGATCGCCGGAGCCCCGCTCCACTCGGGCAGAGGAGGGAGACGACGCGAGCGACTGGTCAAACCTGACCAGTGGGCCAGGCGGGCCCACCGTCAGAGACCC
The DNA here is from genome assembly GCF_056163025.1 of Triticum urartu. NCBI lineage: Eukaryota > Viridiplantae > Streptophyta > Magnoliopsida > Poales > Poaceae > Triticum > Triticum urartu. Next base: position 648,128,761 of record NC_141875.1, on the reverse strand, counting down.
AACGCCGGTCCACGTGGTTAAGTGAAGGCGTAAAGGGCACGAATACGTTTTCTCTGCACCTAAAGCGTAATCTCGTATGAAACGTTTTCTTTTTCTATTTTTATTAAAAACTGATTTGACCAGAACTTTGACTGGCTATAACCTTTTAAATATAACTCCAAATGAATTGATTCTTTTTCCTGCCTCCCTCAAATTTGGTCTAGTTTATTTTAAGATTTATTTGAAAATTTTCCAAACAACTTTTTTGTACGGTTTTGAAATGTGTGTTAATTCAAATGTATTTTAAAATAGGATTTTTGGAGAGAGACAAGAAACTTTCAAAAGTTTTGGAGAGCACCTCACCCCTCCACAACTTAAAGGCAAGCATTCTGAACCCTGGCATAATGTTTTTGGTGTGTTATTTGACACGTTTATAAGACCACCTTACTTCGAAGGACTTGTTATTTCATGTGACACGATCATTTGCATGGAAGCATATTAGTGATTTCCTCGCTGTTGGAAATGAATATAATTGTGATGGTAATCATCCTCATGTGCCTTGCATGCATGCCGGAGAGGAATCTGGGAAAGCCTCGGCCTTGGGTAGGTGTGAGCTTGTCGCCGGTCCCCGTCGGGACGGTTATGTCCGGTATGGCATGGTAAGGTACATTGAGTGGTGATTTCTTCGGTTGAAATATATTTGATATACATGTCATGCAGGGAACTTATAAACCTCCTGAGTCGACCGTAGACCGAGTCTTGTTTCCTGTAACCCCCATACTTGCTATGTACTACCACTTGTCCCTGCCGCAGGTAGGGTATGGTTCAGTAAGTCGTCAACCCCTTTCAAGCACACACCGTACAGAGAGGCCATGGTGGAAGATATCGGTTGTAGCCGGTAGGCATGCCACCTGGTCCGGGGGCATGGGTGTTTCCGGTTGAGACCGAGAGGGGAGGCCACCCGTTAGAGCGCGCGATATAAATTTGATCCCATGCCACGCGAGGTTGTAGCCTCCCCAGTTAGAGTTTTGCTTAACAAGTGTCGTGGGTGATTCCAGACACCGATGAGTTAAGCTGGTGTGTGCAAGTTAGGCGTGTTTTCAACTAAAAGACCATAGGCGGAATTGGTCCGATGGACGAAAAGAATCCGTTACTCGTGGGTAAAGAGTACACCCTCTGCAGAGATTAAAACCTATTCGAATAGCCGTGTCCATGGTTAAGGATTACAGTCTGGGATGGGTCAAGTATTGGTCTTAGTGTCGGTCTTCGAAGGAGATATTGTTAAACCAGAACTTGGACCGTGACTTGTGACTTGTGAAGATTATGATTATTATCTTGTGATGGACTAACCCGTTGCATTATTTATATTATCGAGTATCCCTGGGACGGTTCTACCTCCTGGATATTCATTGTGATTATTTTTCTTTTAAAGCCCTTTATGTGGTGTCGCTCAGACGCCCGACTGTGGCATTTCTTTTAAAGCCCTTTATGTGGTGTCGCTCAGACGCCCGACTGTGGCATTTCTTTTAAAAACCCTTTATGTGGTGTCGCTCAGACGCCCGACTGTGGCATTTCTTTTAAAGCCCTTTATGTGGTGTCGCTCAGACGCCCGACTGTGGCATTTCTTTTAAAGCCCTTTATGTGGTGTCGCTCAGACGCCCGACTGTGGCATTTCTTTTAAAGCCCTTTATGTGGTGTCGCTCAGACGCCCGACTGTGGCATTTCTTTTAAAAGCCCTTTATGTGGTGTCGCTCAGACGCCCGACTGTGGCATTTTTTTATTCCCACTCTATTACCGCTTATTCACGTTGCATGATAATAACCTGCTTGCATGCATAAAAGATATTTTATTTATGACTGACGATGTGATCATAAATTTTTTTTTTGCGCATGATTATCAATTATATTATACCTGTGTTCTTAATGTTTGCGAGTACATTCAAAGTACTCACTGGCTTGTCCCTGGCTATTGTCTTGGCCAGATTGCTTGCTTGGAGAGGAGCGTGGTGATGACAGCCTCGAGACTTAAGCAACGGTGATAGCAGTCTCGCGAAGATAGGAGTTAACCTGGTCAGCTATTCCCGTGGAAAATGGAGTCCCATAGACACTGATGTCTCACAAACCGCTTCCGCCATCAACCACTAGAAACCCAATTGTTGTACTCACAGGCTAGAATGGTCTTGTACTACACATTTTGTACTTTTGCTTGGAATTCTGTATCCAGTTTGAGCCTCATCAGCTAACAGTAATCCTGGGACTGATGAGCACGATGGTCTTTTCTGGAAATTTATACCCGGAAAACCCGGTCGTGACACATTGATGATATATATATGATTGGTTCTACTAGAAATTCTATTTATATATATATATGCATAACGTGTAAAATGTGTAGTATCATAAAATACCAGCAAACGAAAAAGAATTAAAATGGAAAACACAAAATTAAGTGAAAAACAAATCATAAAACCAAAAACCCCCCAAACATTTTAGTACCGGTTGGTGTTACCAACCGGTACTAAAGGGCTCCCGGCCCCAGAGCTGGCTCGTGCCACGTGGTTGCCCTTTAGCACCGGTTCGTGCTGAACCGGTACTAAAGGGGGGGGCCTTTAGTGACCACACTTTAGTGCCGGTTATGGAACCGGCACTAAAGGGCCTTACGAACCGGTGCTATTGCCCGGTTCTGCACTAGTGCTTGCAGGAAAACAAGCACGAATTATGCAAAAAGATATTAAACCTGGAGCAGGAGATCGATGACCTGAGGGATCAAAATTTTTTCCTCAAGCACAAATTAAGGAAGAATCCTACGCCATCAACAAAACCATCTTCTTCTTCACCAACAAACAAGAACTGAGCCTCGGGTATGGGCACTCCCTGTTGGAAATATGCCCTCGAGGCAATAATAAAAGCATTATTATTATATTTCCTTGTTCATGATAATTGTCTTTATTCATGCTATAATTGTATTATCCGGAAATCGTAATACATGTGTGAATAATAGACACCAACATGTCCCTAGTAAGCCTCTAGTTGACTAGCTCGTTGATCAACAGATAGTCATGGTTTCCTGACTATGGACATTGGATGTCATTGATAACGAGATCACATCATTAGGAGAATGATGTGATGGACAAGACCCAATCCTAAACATAGCACAAGATCGTATAGTTCGTTTGCTAGAGTTTTTCCAGTGTCAAGTATCTTTTCCTTAGACCATGAGATCGTGTAACTCCTGGATACCGTAGGAGTGCTTTGGGTATACCAAACGTCACAACGTAACTGGGTGACTATAAAGGTAGACTACGGGTATCTCCGAAAGTGTATGTTGGGTTAACATGGATCAATACTGGGATTTGTCACTCCGTATGACAGAGAGGTATCACCGGGCCCACTCAGTAATGCATCATCATAATGAGCTCATAGTGACCAAGTGTCTGGTCACGGGATCATGCATTACGGTATGAGTAAAGTGACTTGCCGGTAACGAGATTGAACGAGGTATTGGGATACTGACGATCGAATCTCGGGCAAGTAACATATCGATTGACAAAGGGAATTGCATACGGGGTTGATTGAATCCTCGATATCGTGGTTCATCCGATGAGATCATCGTGGAGCATGTGGGAGCCAACATGGGTATCCAGATCCCGCTGTTGGTTATTGGCCGGAGAGTCGTCTCGGTCATGTCTGCTTGTCTCCCGAACCCGTAGGGTCTACACACTTAAGGTTCGGTGACGCTAGGGTTGTGAGGATATGTATATGCAGTAACCCGAATGTTGTTCGGAGTACCGGATGAGATCCCGGATATCACGAGGAGTTCCGGAATGGTCCGGAGGTAAAGAATTATATATAGGAAGTGCTGTTTCGGCCATCGGGACAAGTTTCGGGGTCACCAGTATTGTACGAGGACCACCGGGAGGGTCCCGGGGGTCCACCGGGTGGGGCCACCTGTCCCGGGGGGCCCCATGGGCTGAAGTGGGAGGGAACCCAGCCCAAAGTGGGCTGGGGCGCCACCCCCCCAAGGGCCCATGCGCCTAGGGTTGGGGGAAACCCTAAGGGGGGCGCCCCCTTGCTTGGGGGGCAAGCCCCCCACCCCTTGGCCGCCCCCCCCCCCCTAGGAGATCCCATCTCCTAGGGCCGGCCACCCCCCTTGGCACCCCTATATATAGTTGAGGAGAGCGGAGGACTTCATACCTCAGCCTTGGCGCCTTCCCTTCTCCCCGTTACGTCTCTCCCTCGTAGTATAGGCGAAGCCCTGCTACTGTGACGCCCTGCATCCACCACCACGCCGTCGTGCTGCTGGATCTTCATCAACCTCTCCTCCTCCCCTTGCTGGATCAAGAAGGAGGAGACGTCTCCCGTCCCGTACGTGTGTTGAACGCGGAGGTGCCGTCCGTTCGGCGCTTGGTCATCGGTGATTTGGATCACGTCGTGTTCGACTACATCATCACCGTTCTTTGAACGCTTCCGCACGCGATCTTCAAAGGTATGTAGATGCATCTGATGACTCGTTGTTAGATGAACTCCTAGATGGATCTTGGTGAAATGAGTAGGAAAATTTTTGTTTTCTGCAACGTTCCCCAACAGTGGTTTCAGAGCCAGGTTTATGCATAGTTCTTCTTGCGCGAGTAGAACAGAATTTGTTGTGGGCGTAGATTTGTCAACTTTCTTCCCGCTACTAGTCTTTTCTTGCTTCAGCGGCATTGTGGGATGAAGCAGCCCGGACCAACCTTACACGTACGCTTACGTGAGACCGGTTCCACCGACTAACATGCACTAGTTGCATAAGGTGGCTGGCGGGTGTCTGTCTCTCCCACTTTAGTTGGAGCAGATTCGATGAACAGGGTCCTTATGAAGGGTAAATAGAAGTTGACAAATCACGTTGTGGCTTTAAACGTAGGTAAGAAGACGTTCTTGCTAGAACCCTAATTCAGCCACGTAAAACTTGCAACAACAATTAGAGGACGTCTAACTTGTTTTTGCAGCAAGTGGTTTGTGATATGATATGGCCAAAGTTGTGATGAATGATGAATGATCTATATGTGATGTATGAGATGTTCATTCTATTGTAATAGGAACCACGACTTGCATGTCGATGAGTATGACAACCGGCAGGAGCCATAGGAGTTGTCTTTATTCTTTTATATGACCTGCGTGTCATTGAGAAAGGCCATGTAAATTACTTTACTTTATTGCTAAACGCATTAGCCATAGTAGTAGAAGTAATAGTTGGCGAGCAACTTCATGGAGACACGATGATGGAGATCATGATGATGGAGATCATGGTGTCAAGCCGGTGACAAGATGATCATGGAGCCCCAAGATGGAGATCGAAGGAGCTGTGTGATATTGGCCATATCATGTCACGTTTAATATTTGATTGCATGTGATGTTTATCATGTTTTGCATCTTGTTTACTTAGAACGACGGTAGTAAATAATATGATCCCTCATACTAATTTCAAGAAGTGTTCCCCCTAACTATGCACCGTTGCGACAGTTCGCTGTTTCAAAACACCACGTGATGATCGGGTGTTTTATTCAGACGTTCACATACAACGGGTGTAAGACAGATTTACACATGCAAACACTTAGGTTGACTTGACGAGCCTAGCATGTACAGACATGGCCTCGGAACACAGAAGACCGAAAGGTCGAGCATGAGTCATATAGAAGATACGATCAACATGAAGATGTTCACCGATGTTGACTAGTCCGTCTCACATGATGATCGGACACGGCCTAGTTAACTCGGATCATGTAATACTTAGATGACTAGAGGGATGTCTAATCTAAGTGGGAGTTCATTAATAATTTGATTAGATGAACTTAATTATCATGAACTTAGTCTAAAATTGTTTACAATATGTCTTGTAGATCAAGTGGCCAATGTAGTCCTCAACTTCAACGCGTTCCTAGAGAAAACCAAGCTGAAAGACGATGGCAGCAACTATACGGACTGGGTCCGGAACCTGAGGATCATCCTCATAGCTGCCAAGAAAGATTATGTCCTACAAGCACCGCTAGGTGAAGCTCCCGTCCCACAGAACCAAGACGTTATGAACGCTTGGCAGACACGTGTTGACGACTACTCCCTCGTTCAGTGCGGCATGCTTTACAGCTTAGAGCCGGGGCTCCAAAAACGATTTGAGAGACATGGAGCATATGAGATGTTCGAAGAGCTGAAAATGGTTTTTCAAGCTCATGCCCGATCGAGAGATATGAAGTCTCCGATAAGTTCTTCAGCTGTAAGATGGAGGAAAATAGTTCTGTCAGTGAGCACATACTCACTATGTCTGGGTTGCATAACCGCTTGTCTCTGCTGGGAGTTAACCTCCCGGATGATGCGGTCATTGACAGAATCCTCCAGTTGCTTCCACCAAGCTACAAGAGCTTTGTGATGAACTTCAACATGCAGGGGATGCAAAAGACCATTCCTGAGTTGTTTGCAATGCTGAAATCAGCAGAGGTAGAAGTCAAGAAGGAACATCAAGTGTTGATGGTCAATAAAACCACTAAGTTCAAGAAAGGCAAGGGTAAAAAGAACTTCAAGAAGGACGGCAAGGAGGTTGCCGCGCCCGGCAAGCAAGCTGCCGGGAAGAAGCCAAAGAATGGACCCAAGCCCGAGACTGAGTGCTTTTATTGCAAGGGAAGCGGTCACTGGAAGCGGAACTGCCCTAAATACTTAGCAGACAAGAAGGCCGGCAAAGCAAAAGGTATATGTGATATACATGTAATTGATGTGTACCTTACTAGTGTCCGTAGTAGCTCCTGGGTATTTGATACCGGTGCAGTTGCTCACATTTGTAACTCAAAGCAGGGGCTGCGGAATAAGCGGAAACTGGCAAAGGATGAGGTGACGATGCGCGTCGGGAATGGTTCCAAGGTCAATGTGATCGCTGTCGGCACGCTGCCTCTATATCTACCTTCGGGATTAGTTTTAAGCCTTAATAATTGTTATTTAGTGCCAGCTTTGAGCATGAACATTGTATCGGGATCTCATTTAATTCAAGATGGCTACTCATTTAAATCCGAGAATAATGGTTGTTCTATTTATATGAGAGATATGTTTTATGGTCATGCTCCTATGGTGAATGGTTTATTCTTTATGAATCTCGAACGTGATACTACACATGTTCATAATGCGAGTACCAAAAGATGTAAGGTTGATAATGATAGTCCCACATACTTGTGGCACTGCCGCCTTGGTCACATAGGTGTCAAACGCATGAAGAAGCTCCATGCAGATGGACTTTTAGAGTCTCTTGATTATGAATCATTTGACACGTGCGAACCATGCCTCATGGGTAAGATGACCAAGACTCCGTTCTCAGGAACAATGGAGCGAGCAACCAACTTGTTGGAAATCATACATACTGATGTGTGCGGTCCAATGAGTGTTGAGGCTCGCGGTGGCTATCGTTATGTTCTCACCCTCACTGATGACTTGAGTAGATATGGGTATATCTACTTAATGAAACACAAGTTTGAAACCTTTGAAAAGTTCAAGGAATTTCAGAGTGAGGTTGAAAATCAACGTGACAGGAAAATCAAGTTTCTACGATCAGATCGTGGAGGAGAATACTTGAGTCACGAATTTGGCACACACTTAAGAAAATCTGGAATAGTTTCACAACTCACGCCGCCTGGAACACCTCAGCGTAACGGTGTGTCCGAACGTCGTAATCGCACTCTATTAGATATGGTGCGATCCATGATGTCTCTTACCGATTTACCGCTATCTTTTTGGGGCTATGCTTTAGAGACTGCCGCATTCACTTTAAATAGGGCTCCATCGAAATCCGTTGAGACGACACCGTATGAATTATGGTTTGGGAAGAAACCTAAGCTGTCGTTTCTAAAAGTTTGGGGATGCGATGCTTATGTCAAGAAACTTCAACCTGAAAAGCTCGAACCCAAGTCGGAAAAATGCATCTTCATAGGATACCCAAAAGAAACTATTGGGTACACCTTCTACCTCAGATCCGAAGGCAAGATCTTTGTTGCCAAGAATGGGTCCTTTCTAGAGAAAGAGTTTCTCTCGAAAGAAGTAAGTGGGAGGAAAGTAGAGCTTGATGAAGTATTACCTCTTGAACCGGAAAATGACGCAACTCAAGAAAATGTTCCTGAGGTGCCTGCACCGACTAGAGAGGAAGTTAATGATAATGATCAAGATACTTCTGATCAAGCTCCTACTGAAATCCGAAGGTCCACAAGGACACGTTCCGCACCAGAGTGGTACGGCAACCCTGTCTTGGAAATCATGTTGTTAGACAACGGTGAACCTTCGAACTATGAAGAAGCGATGGCGGGCCCGGATTCCGACAAATGGCTAGAAGCCATGAAATCCGAGATAGGATCCATGTATGAAAATGAAGTATGGACTTTGACTGACTTGCCCGTAGAACGGCGAGCCATAGAAAATAAATGGATCTTTAAGAAGAAGACAGACGCGGATGGTAATGTGACCATCTATAAAGCTCGACTTGTCGCTAAGGGTTATCGACAAGTTCAAGGGGTTGACTACGATGAGACTTTCTCACCGATAGCGAAGCTAAAGTCCGTCCGAATCATGTTAGCAATTGCCGCATTCTACGATTATAAAATATGGCAAATGGACGTCAAAACGGCATTCCTTAATGGTTTCCTTAAGGAAGAATTGTATATGATGCAGCCGGAAGGTTTTGTCGATCCTAAGAATGCTGACAACGTGTGCAAGCTCCAACGCTCGATTTATGGGCTGGTGCAAGCATCTCGGAGTTGGAACATTCGCTTTGATGAGATGATCAAAGCGTTTGGGTTTACACAGACTTATGGAGAAGCCTGTGTTTACAAGAAAGTGAGTGGGAGCTCTGTAGCATTTCTCATATTATATGTAGATGACATACTATTGATGGAAATGATATAGAACTCTTGGACAGCATCAAGGCCTACTTGAATAAGAGTTTTTCAATGAAGGACCTTGGAGAAGCTGCTTATATATTAGGCATCAAAATCTATAGAGATAGATCGAGACGCCTCATAGGTCTTTCACAAAGCACATACCTTGATAAGATATTGAAGAAGTTCAATATGGATCAGTCTAAGAAGGGGTTCTTACCTGTGTTACAACGTATGAAATTGAGCTCAGCTCAATGTCCGACAACAACAAAAGATATAGAAGAGATGAGTGTCATCCCCTATGCCTCAGCCATAGGTTCTATTATGTATGCCATGTTGTGTACCAGACCTGATGTAAACCTTGCCGTAAGTTTGATGGGAAGGTACCAAAGTAATCCTGGCAAGGAACACTGGACAACGGTCAAGAATATCCTGAAGTACCTGAAAAGGACTAAGGAAATGTTTCTCGTTTATGGAGGTGACGAAGAGCTCGTCATAAAGGGTTACGTCAACGCTAGCTTCGACACAGATCTGGATGACTCTAAGTCACAAACCGGATACGTGTATATTTTGAATGGTGGGGCAGTAAGCTGGTGCAGTTGCAAGCAAAGCGTCGTGGCGGGATCTACATGTGAAGCGGAGTACATGGCAGCCTCGGAGGCAGCACATGAAGCAATATGGGTGAAGGAGTTCATCACCAACCTAGGAGTCATACCCAATGCGTCGGGGCCAATCAAACTTTTCTGTGACAACACTGGAGCTATTGCACTTACCAAGGAGCCCAGGTTTCACAAGAAGACAAGGCACATCAAGCGTCGCTTCAACTCCATTCATGAAAATGTTCAAGATGGAGACATAGAGATTTGTAAAGTACATACGGACCTGAATGTAGCAGATCCGTTGACTAAACCTCTCCCTAGGGAAAAACATGATCAACACCAGAATTCCATGGGTGTTCGATTCATCACAATGTAACTAGATTATTGACTCTAGTGCAAGTGGGAGACTGTTGGAAATATGCCCTAGAGGCAATAATAAAAGCATTATTATTATATTTCCTTGTTCATGATAATTGTCTTTATTCATGCTATAATTGTATTATCCGGAAATCGTAATACATGTGTGAATAACAGACACCAACATGTCCCTAGTAAGCCTCTAGTTGACTAGCTCGTTGATCAACAGATAGTCATGGTTTCCTGACTATGTACATTGGATGTCATTGATAACGAGATCACATCATTAGGAGAATGATGTGATGGACAAGACCCAATCCTAAACATAGCACAAGATCGTATAGTTCGTTTGCTAGAGTTTTTCCAGTGTCAAGTATCTTTTCCTTAGACCATGAGATCGTGTAACTCCCGGATACCGTAGGAGTGCTTTGGGTATACCAAACGTCACAACATAACTGGGTGACTATAAAGGTAGACTATGGGTATCTCCGAAAGTGTCTGTTGGGTTAACATGGATCAAGACTGGGATTTGTCACTCCGTATGACGGAGAGGTATCACCGGGCCCACTCGGTAATGCATCATCATAATGAGCTCATAGTGACCAAGTGTCTAGTCACGGGATCATGCATTACGGTACGAGTAAAGTGACTTGCCGGTAACGAGATTGAACGAGGTATTGGGATACTGACGATCGAATCTCGGGCAAGTAACATATCGATTGACAAAGGGAATTGCATACGGGGTTGATTGAATCCTCGACATCGTGGTTCATCCGATGAGATCATCGTGGAGCATGTGGGAGCCAACATGGGTATCCAGATCCCGCTGTTGGTTATTGGCCGGAGAGTCGTCTCGGTCATGTCTGCTTGTCTCCCGAACCCGTAGGGTCTACACACTTAAGGTTCGGTGACGCTAGGGTTGTGAGGATATGTATATGCAGTAACCCGAATGTTGTTCGGAGTCTCAGATGAGATCCCGGACATCACGAGGAGTTCCGGAATGGTCCGGAGGTAAAGAATTATATATAGGAAGTGTTGTTTCGGCCATCAGGACAAGTTTCGGGGTCACCAGTATTGTACGGGGACCACCGGGAGGGTCCCGGGGGTCCACCGGGTGGGGCCACCTGTCCTGGGGGGCCCCATGGGCTGAAGTGGGAGGGAACCCAGCCCAAAGTGGGCTGGGGCGCCACCCCCCCAAGGGCCCATGCGCCTAGGGTTGGGGGAAACCCTAAGGGGGGCGCCCCCTTGCTTGGGGGGCAAGCCCCCCACCCCTTGGCCGCCCCCCCCTAGGAGATCCCATCTCCTAGGGCCGGCCACCCCCCTTGGCACCCCTATATATAGTTGAGGAGAGCGGAGGACTTCATACCTCAGCCTTGGCGCCTTCCCTTCTCCCCGTTACGTCTCTCCCTCGTAGTATAGGCGAAGCCCTGCTACTGTGACGCCCTGCATCCACCACCACGCCGTCGTGCTGCTGGATCTTCATCAACCTCTCCTCCTCCACTTGCTATATCAAGAAGGAGGAGACGTCTCCCGTCCCGTACGTGTGTTGAACGCGGAGGTGCCGTCCGTTCGGCGCTTGGTCATCGGTGATTTGGATCACGTCGTGTTCGACTACATCATCACCGTTCTTTGAACGCTTCCGTACGCGATCTACAAAGGTATGTAGATGCATCTGATGACTCGTTGTTAGATGAACTCCTAGATGGATCTTGGTGAAATGAGTAGGAAAATTTTTGTTTTCTGCAACGTTCCCCAACAGTGGTTTCAGAGCCAGGTTTATGCGTAGTTCTTCTTGCGCGAGTAGAACACAATTTGTTGTGGGCGTAGATTTGTCAACTTTCTTGCCGCTACTAGTCTTTTCTTGCTTCAGCGGCATTGTGGGATGAAGCGGCCCGGACCAACCTTACACGTACGCTTACGTGAGACCGGTTCCACCGACTAACATGCACTAGTTGCATAAGGTGGCTGGCGGGTGTCTGTCTCTCCCACTTTAGTTGGAGCGGATTCGATGAACAGGGTCCTTATGAAGGGTAAATAGAAGTTGACAAATCACGTTGTGGCTTTAAACGTAGGTAAGAAGACGTTCTTGCTAGAACCCTAATTCAGCCACGTAAAACTTGCAACAACAATTAGAGGACGTCTAACTTGTTTTTGCAGCAAGTGGTTTGTGATATGATATGGCCAAAGTTGTGATGAATGATGAATGATCTATATGTGATGTATGAGATGTTCATGCTATTGTAATAGGAACCACGACTTGCATGTCGATGAGTATGACAACCGGCAGGAGCCATAGGAGTTGTCTTTATTCTTTTATATGACCTGCGTGTCATTGAGAAACGCCATGTAAATTACTTTACTTTATTGCTAAACGCATTAGCCATAGTAGTAGAAGTAATAGTTGGCGAGCAACTTCATGGAGACACGATGATGGAGATCATGATGATGGAGATCATGGTGTCAAGCCGGTGACAAGATGATCATGGAGCCCCAAGATGGAGATCGAAGGAGCTGTGTGATATTGGCCATATCATGTTACGTTTAATATTTGATTGCATGTGATGTTTATCATGTTTTGCATCTTGTTTACTTAGAACGACGGTAGTAAATAATATGATCCCTCATACTAATTTCAAGAAGTGTTCCCCCTAACTGTGCACCGTTGCGACAGTTCGCTGTTTCAAAACACCACGTGATGATCGGGTGTTTTATTCAGACGTTCACATACAACGGGTGTAAGACAGATTTACACATGCAAACACTTAGGTTGACTTGATGAGCCTAGCATGTACAGACATGGCCTCAGAACACAGAAGACCGAAAGGTCGAGCATGAGTCGTATAGAAGATACGATCAACATGAAGATGTTCACCGATGTTGACTAGTCCGTCTCACGTGATGATCGGACACGGCCTAGTTAACTCGGATCATGTCATACTTAGATGACTAGAGGGATGTCTAATCTAAGTGGGAGTTCATTAATAATTTGATTAGATGAACTTAATTATCATGAACTTAGTCTAAAATATTTTACACTATGTCTTGTAGATCAAATGGCCAACGTAGTCCTCAACTTCAACGCGTTCCTAGAGAAAACCAAGCTGAAAGACGATGGCAGCAACTATACGGACTGGGTCCAGAACCTGAGGATCATCCTCATAGCTGCCAAGAAAGATTATGTCCTACAAGCACCGCTAGGTGAAGCTCCCGTCCCACAGAACCAAGACGTTATGAACGCTTGGCAGACACGTGTTGACGACTACTCCCTCGTTCAGTGCGGCATGCTTTACAGCTTAGAGCTGGGGCTCCAAAAACGTTTTGAGAGACATGGAGCATATGAGATGTTCGAAGAGCTGAAAATGGTTTTTCAAGCTCATGCCCGGATCGAGAGATATGAAGTCTCCGATAAGTTCTTCAGCTGTAAGATGGAGGAAAATAGTTCTGTCAGTGAGCACATACTCACTATGTCTGGGTTGCATAACCGCTTGTCTCTGCTGGGAGTTAACCTCCCAGATGATGCGGTCATTGACAGAATCCTCCAGTCGCTTCCACCAAGCTACAAGAGCTTTGTGATGAACTTCAACATGCAGGGGATGCAAAAGACCATTCCTGAGTTGTTTGCAATGCTGAAATCAGCAGAGGTAGAAGTCAAGAAGGAACATCAAGTGTTGATGGTCAATAAAACCACTAAGTTCAAGAAAGGAAAGGGTAAAAAGAACTTCAAGAAGGACGGCAAGGAGCTTGCCGCGCCCGGCAAGCAAGCTGCCGGGAAGAAGCCAAAGAATGGACCCAAGCCCGAGACTGAGTGCTTTTATTGCAAGGGAAGCGGTCACTGGAAGCGGAACTGCCCTAAATACTTAGCAGACAAGAAGGCCGGCAAAGCAAAAGGTATATGTGATATACATGTAATTGATGTGTACCTTACTAGTGTCCGTAGTAGCTCCTGGGTATTCGATACCGGTGCAGTTGCTCACATTTGTAACTCAAAGCAGGGGCTGCGGAATAAGCGGAAACTGGCAAAGGACGAGGTGATGATGCGCGTCGGGAATGGTTCCAAGGTCAATGTGATCGCTGTCGGCACGCTGCCTCTATATCTACCTTCGGGATTAGTTTTAAGCCTTAATAATTGTTATTTAGTGCCAGCTTTGAGCATGAACATTGTATCGGGATCTCGTTTAATTCGAGATGGCTACTCATTTAAATCCGAGAATAATGGTTGTTCTATTTATATGAGAGATATGTTTTATGGTCATGCTCCTATGGTGAATGGTTTATTCTTTATGAATCTCGAACGTGATACTACACATGTTCATAATGTGAGTACCAAAAGATGTAAGGTTGATAATGATAGTCCCACATACTTGTGGCACTGCCGCCTTGGTCACATAGGTGTCAAACGCATGAAGAAGCTCCATGCAGATGGACTTTTAGAGTCTCTTGATTATGAATCATTTGACACGTGCGAACCATGCCTCATGGGTAAGATGACCAAGACTCCGTTCTCAGGAACAATGGAGCGAGCAACCAACTTGTTGGAAATCATACATACTGATGTGTGCGGTCCAATGAGTGTTGAGGCTCGCGGTGGCTATCGTTATGTTCTCACCCTCACTGATGACTTGAGTAGATATGGGTATATCTACTTAATGAAACACAAGTCTGAAACCTTTGAAAAGTTCAAGGAATTTCAGAGTGTGGTTGAAAATCAACGTGACAGGAAAATCAAGTTTCTACGATCAGATCGTGGAGGAGAATACTTGAGTCATGAATTTGGCACACACTTAAGAAAATGTGGAATAGTTTCACAACTCACGCCGCCTGGAACACCTCAGCGTAACGGTGTGTCCGAACGTCGTAATCGCACTCTATTAGATATGGTGCGATCCATGATGTCTCTTACCGATTTACCGCTATCTTTTTGGGGCTATGCTTTAGAGACTGCCGCATTCACTTTAAATAGGGCTCCATCGAAATCCGTTGAGACGACACCGTATGAATTATGGTTTGGGAAGAAACCTAAGCCGTCGTTTCTAAAAGTTTGGGGATGCGATGCTTATGTCAAGAAACTTCAACCTGAAAAGCTCGAACCCAAGTCAGAAAAATGCATCTTCATAGGATACCCAAAAGAAACTATTGGGTACACCTTCTACCTCAGATCCGAAGGCAAGATCTTTGTTGCCAAGAATGGGTCCTTTCTAGAGAAAGAGTTTCTCTCGAAAGAAGTAAGTGGGAGGAAAGTAGAGCTTGATGAAGTATTACCTCTTGAACCGAAAAATGGCGCAACTCAAGAAAATGTTCTTGAGGTGCCTGCACCGACTAGAGAGGAAGTTAATGATAATGATCAAGATACTTCTGATCAAGCTCCTACTGAAATCCGAAGGTCCACAAGGACACGTTCCGCACCAGAGTGGTACGGCAACCCTGTCTTGGAAATCATGTTGTTAGACAACGGTGAACCTTCGAACTATGAAGAAGCGATGGCGGGCCCGGATTCCGACAAATGGCTAGAAGCCATGAAATCCGAGATAGGATCCATGTATGAAAATGAAGTATGGACTTTGACTGACTTGCCCATAGAACGGCGAGCCATAGAAAATAAATGGATCTTTAAGAAGAAGACAGACGCGGATGGTAATGTGACCATCTATAAAGCTCGACTTGTCGCTAAGGGTTATCGACAAGTTCAAGGGGTTGACTACGATGAGACTTTCTCACCGGTAGCGAAGCTAAAGTCCGTCCGAATCATGTTAGCAATTGCCGCATTCTACGATTATAAAATATGGCAAATGGACGTCAAAACGGCATTCCTTAATGGTTTCCTTAAGGAAGAATTGTATATGATGCAGCCGAAAGGTTTTGTCGATCCTAAGAATGCTGACAAGGTGTGCAAGCTCCAACGCTCGATTTATGGGCTGGTGCAAGCATCTCGGAGTTGGAACATTCGCTTTGATGAGATGATCAAAGTGTTTGGGTTTATACAGACTTATGGAGAAGCCTGTGTTTACAAGAAAGTGAGTGGGAGCTCTGTAGCATTTCTCATATTATATGTAGATGACATACTATTGATGGGAAATGATATAGAACTCTTGGACAGCATCAAGGCCTACTTGAATAAGAGTTTTTCAATGAAGGACCTTGGAGAAGCTGCTTATATATTAGGCATCAAAATCTATAGAGATAGATCGAGACGCCTCATAGGTCTTTCACAAAGCACATACCTTGATAAGATATTGAAGAAGTTCAACATGGATCAGTCTAAGAAGGGGTTCTTACCTGTGTTACAAGGTACGAAATTGAGCTCAGCTCAATGTCCGACCACGACAGAAGATATAGAAGAGATGAGTGTCATCCCCTATGCCTCAGCCATAGGTTCTATTATGTATGCCATGCTGTGTACCAAACCTGATGTAAACCTTGCCGTAAGTTTGATGGGAAGGTACCAAAGTAATCCTGGCAAGGAACACTGGACAGCGGTGAAGAATATCCTGAAGTACCTGAAAAGGACTAAGGAAATGTTTCTCGTTTATGGAGGTGACGAAGAGCTCGTCGTAAAGGGTTACATCGACGCTAGCTTCGACACAGATCTGGATGACTCTAAGTCACAAACCGGATACGTGTATATTTTGAATGGTGGGGCAGTAAGCTGGTGCAGTTGCAAGCAAAGCGTCGTGGCGGGATCTACATGTGAAGCGGAGTACATGGCAGCCTCGGAGGCAGCACATGAAGCAATATGGGTGAAGGAGTTCATCACCAACCTAGGAGTCATACCCAATGCGTCGGGGCCAATCAAACTTTTCTGTGACAACACTGGAGCTATTGCACTTACAAAGGAGCCCAGGTTTCACAAGAAGACAAGGCACATCAAGCGTCGCTTCAACTCCATTCGTGAAAATGTTCAAGATGGAGACATAGAGATTTGTAAAGTACATACGGACCTGAATGTAGCAGATCCGTTGACTAAACCTCTCCCTAGGGAAAAACATGATCAACACCAGAATTCCATGGGTGTTCGATTCATCACAATGTAACTAGATTATTGACTCTAGTGCAAGTGGGAGACTGTTGGAAATATGCCCTAGAGGCAATAATAAAAGCATTATTATTATATTTCCTTGTTCATGATAATTGTCTTTTTTCATGCTATAATTGTATTATCCGGAAATCGTAATACATGTGTGAATAACAGACACCAACATGTCCCTAGTAAGCCTCTAGTTGACTAGCTCGTTGATCAACAGATAGTCATGGTTTCCTGACTATGGACATTGGATGTCATTGATAACAAGATCACATCATTAGGAGAATGATGTGATGGACAAGACCCAATCCTAAACATAGCACAAGATCGTATAGTTCATTTGCTAGAGTTTTTCCAGTGTCAAGTATCTCTTCCTTAGACCATTAGATCGTGTAACTCCCGGATACCGTAGGAGTGCTTTGGGTATACCAAACGTCACAACGTAACTGGGTGCCTATAAAGGTAGACTACGGGTATCTCCGAAAGTGTCTGTTGGGTTAACATGGATCAAGACTGGGATATGTCACTCCGTATGACGGAGAGGTATCACCGGGCCCACTCGGTAATGCATCATCATACTGAGCTCATAGTGACCAAGTGTCTGGTCACGGGATCATGCATTACGGTACGAGTAAAGTGACTTGCCGGTAACGAGATTGAACGAGGTATTGGGATACCGACGATCGAATCTCGGGCAAGTAACATATCGATTGACAAAGGGAATTGCATACGGGGTTGATTGAATCCTCGACATCGTGGTTCATCCGATGAGATCATCGTGGAGCATGTGGGAGCCAACATGGGTATCCAGATCCCGCTGTTGGTTATTGGCCGGAGAGTCGTCTCGGTCATGTCTGCTTGTCTCCCGAACCCGTAGGGTCTACACACTTAAGGTTCAGTGACGCTAGGGTTGTGAGGATATGTATATGCATTAACCTGAATGTTGTTCGGAGTCCCGGATGAGATCCCGGACGTCACGAGGAGTTCCGGAATGGTCCGGAGGTAAAGAATTATATATAGGAAGTGCTGTTTCGGCCATCGGGACAAGTTTCGGGGTCACCGGTATTGTACCGGGACCACCGGGAGGGTCCCGGGGGTCCACCGGGTGGGGCCACCTATCCCGGGGGGCCCCATGGGCTGAAGTGGGAGGGAACCCAGCCCAAAGTGGGCTGGGGCGCCACCCCCCCAAGGGCCCATGCGCCTAGGGTTGGGGGAAACCCTAAGGGGGGCGCCCCCTTGCTTGGGGGGCAAGCCCCCCACCCCTTGGCCGCCGCCCCCCCTAGGAGATCCCATCTCCTAGGGCCGGCCACCCCCCTTGGCACCCCTATATATAGTTGAGGAGAGGGGAGGACTTCATACCTCAGCCTTGGCGCCTTCCTTTCTCCCCGTTACGTTTCTCCCTCGTAGTATAGGCGAAGCCCTGCTACTGTGACGCCCTGCATCCACCACCACGCCGTCGTGCTGCTGGATCTTCATCAACCTCTCCTCCTCCCCTTGCTAGATCAAGAAGGAGGAGACGTCTCCCGTCCCGTACGTGTGTTGAACGCGGAGGTGCCGTCCGTTCGGCGCTTGGTCATCGGTGATTTGGATCACGTCGTGTTCGACTACATCATCACCGTTCTTTGAACGCTTCCGCACGCGATCTACAAAGGTATGTAGATGCATCTGATGACTCGTTGTTAGATGAACTCCTAGATGGATCTTGGTGAAACGAGTAGGAAAATTTTTGTTTTCTGCAACGTTCCCCAACACTCCCCTTGGCAACTGCCAAGCTTGGGGGAGTGCCCTGGTATCGTACCACCATCACTTTTATCTTTACCATATTTCTTAGTTTGATCCTTTTGATAATATCTTGATCTAGTAGAATAAAGTTTTAGGATGATCTAGTTGTGAGATTTGCCTTATGATCTTCCTATGTAATCGGGTCCGTGAGCTATATAATAAGATTAGTGTTGAGTCAAGGGCTTGATTATTTTGCTATGATCTTGAGGGAATAAAATAAAAAGAAATAAAGAGATCATATGGATCTTATGGACAGTAATGAGCTCACATATAAAGAGTATGAGGAGTAAAAGTTGTTGAGAGTTGACAAACATAGTTCTGGTCATCGTTGCAATTAATAGGAAGTAATAAAGAAAGAGAGGTTCACATATAAATATACTATCTTGGACATCTTTTATGATTGTAAGCACTCACTAAAGTATGACATGCTAAAGAGTTGACGTTGGACAAGGAAGACAATGTAATGGGTTATGTTTTCTTACATCTGAGATAAATTATAATGTCATGGATCATCCAACATGTTGAGCTTGCTTTTCCCTCTCATGCTAGCCAATTTCTTTGCACCAAGTAGAGATACTACTTGTGCTTCCAAATATCCCTAAACTCGTTTTGCCATGAGAGTCCACCATATCTACCTATGGATTGAGTAAGATCCTTCAAGTAAGTTGTCATCGGTCCAAGCAATAAAAATTGCTCTCTAAATATGTATGACTTATTAATGTGGAGAAAATAAGCTTTATACGATCTTGTGATGTGGAAGAAATAAAAGCGACAGACTGCATAATAAAGGTCCATATCACAAGTGGCAATATAAAGTTACGTTCTTTTGCATTAAGATTTTGTGCATCCAACCACAAAATGCATGACAATCTCTGCTTCCCTCTACGACGGGCCTATCTTTTACTTTTATCTTCTATCTTATATAAGAGTTATGGTGATCTTCACCTTTCCTTTTTACATTTTATCTTTTGGCAAGCACAATATGTTGGAAAGTTCCAGATACATATAGCTAATTGGATGTGAGTTTGTATGAGCTATTATTGTTGACATTACCCTTGAGGTAAAACCTTGGGAGGCAATACTATAAGCCCCTATCTTTCTCTATGACCGATTAAAACTCCATGCCCATAAATATTGCGTGAGTGTTAGCAACTGTGAAAGACTAAATGATAGTTGAGTATGTGGACTTGCTGAAAAGCTCCTATATTGACTCTTTCCTATGTTATGATAAATTGCAATTGCCTCAGTGACTGAGATTAGAGTTTGTTAGCTTTCAATGAAGTTTATGATTCATACTTGAAATTGTGATTGAATTGTTACTTTAGCATAAGAGATCATAAACAAAGATTGATGTTCTAAGAATGATCATGATGCCCTCATGTCCGTATTTTATTTTTATGGACACCTCTATCTCTAAACACATGGACATATTTTTTGATTTCGTCTTTCGCTTGAGGACAAGCGAGGTCTAAGCTTGGGGGAGTTGATACGTCCATTTCACATCATGCTTTTATGTCGATATTTATTGCATTATGGGCTGTTATTACACATTATGTCACAATACTTATGCCTATTCTCGCTTATTTTACAAGGTTTACATGAAGAGGGGCAATGCCGGCAGCTGGAATTCTGGGCTAGAAAAGGAGCAAATATTAGAGACCTATTCTGCACATCTCCAAAAGTCCTGAAACTCCACGGGAGCACTTTTCAGAATATATATAAAATATTGGGTGCAAGAAGTACCAGAGGGGGGCCACCCATCAGCCACGAGGGTGGGAGGCGCGCCCGCCTGCCTCATGGGCCCCCTGGTGGCCCTCCGATGCCCATCTTCTGCTATATGAGGTCTTTCCCCGAGGAAAAAATCATAATCCAACTCATGGGACGAGACTCCTCCGCCACTAGGTGGAACCTTGGCGGAACCAATCCAGGGCTCTGGCAGAGCTCTTCTGCCAGGGAAATTTCCCTCCGGGAGGGGGAAATCATCACCAACGATCCTCTCATCGGGAGGGAGTCAATCTCCATCAAAATATTCACCAGCACCATCTCATCTCAAACCCTAGTTCATTTCTTGTATCCAAACCTCAGGTTGGTACCAGTGGGGTTGCTAGTAGCTAGTGTTGATTACTCCTTGTAGTTGATGCTAGTTGGTTTACTTGGTGGAAGATCATATGTTCAGATCCATTATGCATATTAATACCCCTCTGATTATGAACATGAATATGCTTTGTGAGTAGTTACATTTGTTCCTAAGGACATGGGAGAAGTCTTGCTATTAGTAGTCATGTGAATTTGGTATTCGTTCGATATTTTGATGAGATGTATGTTGTCATCCCTCTAGTGGTGTCATGTGAACGTCGACTACATGACACTTCACCATTGTTTGGGCCTAGAGGGAGGCATCGGGAAGTAATAAGTACATGATGGGTTGCTAGAGTGACAGAACCTTAAACCCTAGTTTATGTGTTGCTTCGTAAGGGGCTGATTTGGATCCATATGTTTCATGTTATGGTTAGGTTTACCTTAATACTTATGTTGTAGTTGCGGATGCTTGCAATGGGGGTTAATCATAAGTGGGATGCTTGTCCAAGTAAGAACAGTACCCAAGCACCGGTACACTCACATATCAAATTATCAATGTATCGAACGCGAATAATATGAACGTGATGAAAACTAGCTTGACGATAATTCCCATGTGTCTTCAGGAGCGCTTTCCTTCATATAAGAGTTTGTCCAGGCTTTTCCTTTGCTACAAAAAGGATTGGGCCATCTTGCTGCACCTTATTTACATTTATTACTTGCTACTCGTTACAAATTACCTTATCACAAAACTATCTGTTACCGATAATTTTAGTGCTTGCAGAGAATACCTTGCTAAAAACCGCTTATCATTTCCTTTTGCTCCTCGTTGGGTTCGACACTGTTATTTATCGAAAGGACTACGATTGATCCCCAATACTTGTGGGTCATCATGGCTACACACGGAAGTTTCTAGCCTAAATAATCTTATGATCCCTTTGAGCCTGGGTGGCGTACCATAGGACGATCACACAGTATAACCCCGGGATCTCCTAGGACAACACTAGTATAACCCCAGGTGCCCAAACCAACAATCCACCCAGATGTGTATCAAAGTTAGCACCTTAAGTTGTACCATTAGTTAACAATCTCACATTTGTCATGGATACACTCAAACTCAATCCACGTCTACGAGCATAGCATGGCGATATAAGCATAACGTAGAAGTAACTCCCAAGGTTTGATAATAGAACAGGTAATAGGTTCTACCTCATCATCTACTTCCCAATACCCACAAGTAAAACACATCCTAATCATGCAGTGTTTGAGGATTGTAACTAATGGATAAAAACTGGGTATGAAAAGAGTATGATCAATGTGTTACTTGCCTTGCCGACGATTCGCAAAACCTAGTGACTCTTAGTAGCACGCTTCGCACTGCGGAAATTCTATCGCAAATAAACAATAGCATACATAAGCACTCAAGCAAAGATGCACGGGTAAAACTCAAATAAGAAGATATAACCTGAAAGTTTAACAGAAGAACTCCGGTTTGCAAAAAGAATCAAATCAAACGGAGCAACAAAACTCAAACTACGAAAGAAACAAAATCCGTTTACTAATCTGGACTAAAGTAAAATTTTACAGTACCAAAATCTTGTTCAAATTGGTTAAACAGAAAAAGGGCTTCGAGACGAAGATCTAGGCGCTTGTTTCACCTGATTTGGATAAACGAGCGAAAAGATAAACTAAAACGAAGATCAGGGCAGAAATCGCGATCGAAAATAATCATGAAAAAACCCTGGAAAATAAAACGAGACGAACAGGCTAATGAACGAACATTCGCTGTCTGTGGCTAACTGACGAACAGCGTTTGTTAAAACGAACGTTCGGATGAATGCCCGCTATTTAACTAAACCGAAGAAAACCGAACAAAAACCGATCAAAAAATAAAACCAATCTAGGGTTTTTACCGAAACCAAAACCGATGAAAACCGGCGGTGCTAACTACCGCGAGGCGGCGGGCGGCGGCGCGGGGGGCAACACGGTGGCGGCGGCGGCTGGGCGGTGCTAGGGTTAGGGTTTGGGGCGGCGGCGACTGTTGGGCCTCGGGGGGCCTCGGGCTTGGGCTTATAAAGCCTGAGCTCGGACGAGTCCAGCTCGGGCACGGCCCAATAGGTCGGTTGACTTTTTTTTAAATAATCCTGACGTCGAAAAACTAACAAATGAAATACTAAACGAAGTCCAAAAATCATGAGATAAATTTGGACGGTCCTCTAATAATATTACAGACAAAGTGAACATTTATTTGAGCCTCTAATGTAATTTTGAAAAACGCATATTTTTCCTAATTTAAAATAAAATAGCAATAAAATGCAAATAAAATTATTTATTTGATTTTAACATTTTTCCTTCAATATTTCTTTTATTTTGGAGAAGTCATATTATCTCCTTTCATATATTTTAATATGAAATATTTTTGACGAAAAAATAATTAACACCAAAATGATCTTTGTTTCAATATTTGAAAAAAAATTCAAATATGAAAATCATGAAATCCCCAACTCTCTCCGTGGGTGCTTGAGTTGCTTAGGATTTTCTAAGATCGCAAAACAAAATGCAATAAAATATGATATGCATGAATAACCTATTTATAACATTCCAAATTGAAAATTTGGGATGTTACACATCGCCCCATAGCTAGGGGAAGATGCTATCTGTCTTAACGATTGTTGATTTTGTCGGTATTGTCGGTTCTGAGCCGTGTAGGTCTTGATAGCAAACATCATTGTTGGCGGCATTGGTCGCCTCGTAATGTTACCGTACTCCATCCGCCCTAACAACAAGAGATATCAAAAACACACATGGTTAATTAAATGGTAATATTTGATATCTTGCTCGGAAATGGACTTGGTTGCCTGAAAACCAAAGCTCCAATAAAGAAGGAAAGAGAGGAACACCTTGTTTGGGTATTTTCTAAACAAGATTTCCTCGAGCCGGCTCGCAAGCGCCCGGAGGCGCGGCTGCCAGAGAGGCAGCAATTGCAACGTTAGCAAAAACTTGAATCTGTGAATTAATATCAGATTCAGATCTTTAGCTTTGATAGAGTAGAAGATATCTTTTTGTAACTGTTACAGGGATTCAACCGCACCCCTTAAATATGCAAAATTTATATGCAAGCCCCTGTGAAGTTTCAGGTACGTAGTCCACGATTGATCACCTTTGATGATATTTGTTGGGAATGATAGAGTGATAAACGTGGTACTGCTGTTGAGTAGGTCATCGAATAGGATACGACTACTAAGAGTTCCAGTTTTTTCTCGAAATACTCTAATCTACGCAATCGCAGTTGGAGCAGAGAAAAGCAGCAAGAGCTTACATCTTCTCTCGGGCCATGTCCCGCAGCCTCACAAACTGGGGATCGGCCGCGGCGGCTAGGCCCACCACATCCTGCATCCCGACGGAGCCGCCAACGCCAAGGCCGGCGCTGCCAACCTGCTGATTCATCAGCGTGCTATGCCACCCGTTCATCTTCCTGGCCAGTGGGGGACGAAGGCTCACCTGGGACTAGGAGGTGGCCGGCCGGCGAGACGAAGAAAGAAAGGGGACTTTGACCAATGGCGTACTGGACTTGTCTGCCTGAGAGAGGGTCAATATATAGCGGGTGCTGGGCGAGCGCCGTGCTCCCCGTTGATATGTAGCCGGACCACACGTAATTACTTCCTGCCACAGAATGAGAGTATCGCCCTACGCCCGGTGACAGGCGCCAGAATACAACTGGTTAGTGTGCGTGAGCCTGGCCCTTCTTGGTTTTGGGTTACCCTGCTATCTATTGGACGTTTCACCGCCAATTGGTATTGGGATATATTTTTTTGTGCAACAAGGCCAAGGCCATACGTACGAAAATTGTCCTCCTCTTACAAGACCAACTTTACAAAATTAGAAAACAACACACATGTACGTAAGTATATCGCCGTGGTCTTTCTCTTGCACTGGCCGGTGGCGCGCCATGAGCAAAGATCGACCTGTCATTGGATCTCTGGAACACACTTGAAGGCAAGGTAACATTGTTGAGACAAACAATTACCTTGACCATATATAGCAAAGAAATGGATCCAAATCCAAGAAAAGGATGAATTGGACAAAATTGGTAGCTTCGTGGCATCAAAAGGAGAAGGAACGAATCCAAGATTCGGGTCAAAATTGCGTCGTCAAAATACACTCAATCTCCTCGAGGTGGGACACATCCCACAACCCTAAGATCACCCTCCATGTCGCCAAGAAGCCGTCTACGAGGGAGGAGAGAAGGAAGAAGAAGAAGCAGAATGACACTACCGCCTCTGGCGCAACCCTAGGGTCGACCCTAATGGCACCATCTCCACCGCGCCATCACACCATCATTGTCGTCGCCTCTGTCATTTCATTCTTGAGCACCAATGCCTCCATGGCACCTTTCATGTTAAAATTTGCAGTGCACTTGTATAGTCATGTCATGCCTCCCTTAATACAGTAAAAAATTGGAAGAAAATTGGAGTCATTTTCCTGTAAAGAAAGTTCAGCCACCTCATATATATAAGAGATGTGATGGCCAATTCAGCAACGCCCAATCAATCAATCAATCTAAAACTTTTACCTTTATCTTTTTATCTCTCTTTCATTTTATTCTTCCCCGTTCTTCTTTGTCTTTCACGTTCAGTGGCAGCTATCTACGAGACCCTAGGGGTGTTCAGGTCGACCTAGGGCATCCCACAGCAAGCGCTCCCTATGGGGTCCTCCTAGATGAGTGGGGTTTCGGGTCCTTAAAAAATCTCGTGATCGTGTCTTGCGTATCCGGCAAGACTCTTCTGGCAACGTTGGCTTGCTTATCACGCTCGACGCCGGGGTACACAGTGACGTGTCTGTGTGCGAACAGAAAGCCAATTAGCTTTCTAACAAGTAAGGTTAGCTTTAATTTATCAATAATGAAGTTGTGGACTGCATATCTATTCTTCCCGGCCCAGGTAGGATGAGAGGGTGCGCAAGCCCGAGGTGTAAATTGTTAGAGTCCATATTAGGATCAAGGGAAATATTCTTAATTTGATTACGAGAATTTCGATTGCTGCATTTACTAAAGAGGATGGATGATTTACTCCAATTTGGTGTTTGCCCAGAAATATCCCAAGAAAGATAATGATATGCGTAAAAATGGAGGCATCATTATTATCCACACTACGCCAAACAATCAAGTAATTAACAACCATTGAGGAATGTTTGGGGGGCAGAGAGGCCAGTTGGATACCTTCCAAACGATTAGAATTAAAGGCTTATTGTAAAAAAGTGACAGTTCGTTGACAAAAGAGAGAAAAGATACGGCGATAACGGACAACCTTGTCGGATACCTTCCAGTGCCCCGAAAGGAGTGAAAAGGTTGGGCATTAATGTTAACGGCAAAGGAGACATATGTCATGGATTTAAAAAATTAGTTTATGAAATGACAATGCAACCCTTTAGAGTACAGGCCAGCCACCACGCCTCTGCCAGTACATTAGCGGATCTCCATGCCATTGCCAATGGTCTTTGTGGCTGTTGCACCATTGCGGTTCTTTGGGATGAACCTAGGTTGCTCCATGACAAGGTTGAGACGAATTTTACAAAGATCTGTTCTACTGACAACCTAGGGGAGGGGTGGGGCTGCACCCGGACACGTGGACTGGGGATGGCATGGTGTCGGAAGCAGAGAATGCCCTCCTCCTCCCTTGCCCAAAAATGTTGAAGCTGCTATCTTGTCCATGCGTCTGGATTCGGTGCCTGGTCCTTATGGTTTGCATGTACGATTCTTTTTGAAATTTTGGAGTGCCATCAAAGGGGTGGCGATGGACATTTTCTAGGATTTCTATTTCGGGGTGCTTGACGCCTCGCGTTTGAACTATGATGTCGTAACATTAATCATAAAGGTAGTGGGAGCGATGGATATTCGATAGTTTAGACTGATCATGGTTATTAATGTGATCTTTCATATCCTAGCTAAGGCGGATGCCATTAGTGTGGCTCCTATTATGGCTATGATTATCCATCCAAACTAATCAACCTTTGTCCAAGGCCTGTTTATTAACAATATTGTGGGTGCATTTTTTGTACTTTTAGGTAGGTCCAATCACTTTTGTAACGCAACGGGTTCAACCGAGCTACCACCTTGTGTCTGCTTGTCTGTTTGCGCACGCTGCCGCTTGATAAATCCATTTTGCATCATGTTTTCCTACTGTTATTTATGATGTTTTTATGCATAATAAAGCTCTTTGGGGTAATTCTAATACCTTTTCTCTCATAATATGCAAGGTACACACAAAAAGGGAGAATTCCGGCAGCTGGAAATTTGGACCTGGAAAAGCTACGTCAGGCCACCTATTCTGCACAAGTCCAAACAAGCTAAACTTTAGGGGGATTTTTTATGGAATATATAAGAAATATTGGAGCCAATAAGTACCAGAGGGGGCCCACCAGGTGGGCACAACCCACCTAGGCGCGCCCTGGTGGGTTGTGCTCCCCTCGGCCCACCTCCGGTGCCCATCTTCTATTATATAAGTCATTTTGACCTAGAGAAAATAAGAGAGGACTTTCGGGACGGAGCACCGCCGTCTCGAGGCGGAACTTGGGCAGGAGCACTTTTGCCCTCCGGTGGAGTGATTCCGCCAGGGGAACTTCCCTCCCGGAGGGGAAAATCATTGTCATCATCATCACCAACAACTCTCCCATCTTGGGGAGGGCAATCTCCATCAACATCTTCAACAGCACCATCTCATCTCAAACCCTAATTCATCTCTTGTGTTCAATCTTGTTACTGGAACTATAGATTGGTGCTTGTGGGTCACTAGTAGTGTTGATTACATCTTGTAGTTGATTACTATATGGTTTACTTGGTGGAAGACTATATGTTCAGATCCAATATGCTATTTAGTACCCCTCTGATCTTGAGCATGAATATCATTTGTGAGTTCGATATTTTCATAGTATGTATGTTGTGATTCCCTTAGTGGTGTCATGTGAACATCGACTACATGACACTTCGCCATATTTGGGCCTAAGGAAATGCATTGTGGAGTAGTTATTAGATCATGGGTTGCGAGAGTGACAGAAGTTTAAACCCTAGTTTATGCGCTATTCCGTAAGGGAGCGATTGGATTCAAAAGTTTAATGCTATGGTTAGAATTTATTCTTAATACTTTTCTCGTAGTTGCGGATGCTTGCGAGGGGGTTAATCATAAGTAAGAGGTTTGTTCAAGTAAGAACAACACCTAAGCACCGGTCCACCCACATATCAAATTATCAAAGTAGCAAACACGAATCGAATCAACATGATGAAAGTGACTAGATGAAATTTCCGTGTACCCTCAAGAACTCTTTGCCTATTATAAGACACCATTTTGGCATGTCCTTTGCCTCAAAAGGATTGGACTACCTTGCTGCACTTTTTCTATTATTATCGTTACTTGCTCGTTACAAATTATCTTGCTATCAAACTACTCTGTTACTTACAATTTCAGCGCTTGCAGACATTACCTTGCTGAAAACCACTTGTCATTTTCTTCTGCTCCTCGTTGGGTTAGACACTCTTACTTATCGAAAAGAGCTACAATTGATCCCCTATACTTGTGGGTCATCACCACTTGGGGGGGGGGGGTGTCAGCGGACAATATTTCATATACAAGTTTTAAAAATTATTGCTCTATTGCTAGGAGAACGTCCTTGCTCATCCTTCAGTTATGTGTTCACTCTTCATCCGTTTGTATGGGTGATGTCTATCCTAACCCAAGAAAGAGAAGATTTTTTAGGTGCACCACGCCGCCACTTCTCTATCCGTAGGTTGCCATACTCTTCTCCTATGTCGGACCTACCAGTGCACGGGGGAGGGGGAAGGCGCCTGGTCTACCTAACGGAGATGTAGTTTCTTTCGATTTGCAAGTTTTAGGTACATTTTGATGTTCATTAGTTAGGCCCTTTTATCGATGATGAGAAGATCACACAATAAAGTCGCCTCGAGTGATGCGTCGTTGATGGTGGTAGATGTTTGTCCGACGAATCACTAGTAGAAAAAGGGTCAAATGTTCAGCTCATTAGTCCCGGTTTGTATTTGAGCCGGCACTAATGTGACCAATAGTGTCGATTCCAATGGCTAGACGAGCGGCGCTCAATAGTACTGGTTCATGGCGAACCTTTAGTACCGGTTCGTGCCACGAACCGGTACTAAAGAGGTGGTGGCCTTTAGTATGGTTGGTGGCTCCAACCGGTACTAAAGACCCCCCCCCCTTAGTACGGGTTGGTGGCTCCAACCGGTACTAAAGGTGGTGGCCTTTAGTATGGGTTGGTGAAAGGTGGTGGCCTTTAGTACGGGTTGGTGGCTCCAACCGGTACTAAAGACCCCCCCTTTAGTACCGGTTGGAGCCACCAACCGGTACTAAAGGTGGTGCGCTGCCACCCGCAGTGCACAATGTTTAGTCCCACCTCGCTAGTTGAGAGGAGCTCGCACCGGTTTATAAGCCCCGCCGTGGCTACCGTGTCGAGCTCCTCTCTAAGAAGGCCTTTGTGGGCCTATTGCAAGTCTTATTCCCTATGGGGCCTACTGGGCCGTATGGGCCTGCATCCTGGCCTAACTAGAGGTTGGGTTTCTAGTCGTATGCAGGCCGTGCCGGCCCAGTAGGCGGGCTGTTTTTTCTTTGTTTCAAAAAAAATCCACCAACCGGGACTAAAGGTCCCCAAGACCACGGCGCGCCTCGTGCCACGTGGTTTCCCTTTAGCACCGGTTCGTGCTGAACCGGTACTAAAAGGGGGGCTTTAGTGCCCACACTTTAGTGCCAGTTACCGAACCGGCACTAAAGGGCCTTACGAACCAGTGCTATTGCCCGGTTCTGCACTAGTGAATACTTCTTCCTCGAGCCTTCCCATATCAATGGTGTTGTATGTGAACGTAAATCGCTCTCAAGCGTAGATTCATGTTGTCCATTCTGGATGGTAAGGCTAGAGTTTGCACTATTTGTTAGGGTGGAGGTCAACGGTGGTTTCATTCCCAGTTGAATTCTCCAGCCTCATCTTTATTGGTGTGAGGCCTACGATATTTTGTGGAGGTTGCATTTTTGGATCCGTCACTACTGGAGTCAGGATCTTTGCCATCTCCTGGATCTTTGTCGTCGGCTAGCTGATGGCAAAGAAGGTCTATGCCATAAGGTTAAATGAAACTGACGGCAAATAATAAGTTGACGGCAAAGATGTTGTCTACCGTCAGCCGACTCTTTGTCGTCCGCTCGCTGATGGCAAAGAGGGAGGGTGGCCTGATAACCCACAAGTACAGGGGATCGCAACAGCTTTCGAGGGTAGAGTATTCAACCCAAATTTATTGATTCGACACAAGGGGAGCCAAAGAACATTCTCAAGTATTAGTAGATGAGTTGTCAATTCAACCACACCTGGAAACTTAGTATCTGCAGCAAAGCGTTTAGTAGCAAAGTAATATGATAGTGGTGGTAGCGGCAACAAAAGTAAAGACAGCAAAAGTAATGTTTTTGGTATTTTGTAGTGATTGTAACAGTAGCAGCGGAAAAGTAAATAAACGTAAACCAGTATATGGAAAACTCGTAGGCACCGGATCAGTGATGGATAATTATGCCAGATGCGGTTCATCATGTAACAGTCATAACATAGGGTGACACAGAACTAGCTCCAATTCATCAATGTAATGTAGGCATGTATTCCGTATATAGTCAGCGGGGTCCTATTGTCCTACCCTCCCATGGCAGCGAGGTCCTATTGGAAACTAAGGGATATTAAGGCCTCCTTTTAATAGAGAACCGGAACAAAGCATTAGCACATAGTGAATACATGAACTCCTCAAACTATGGTCATCACCGGGAGTGGTCCCGATTATTGTCACTTCGGGGTTGCCGGATCATAACACATAGTAGGTGACTATAGACTTGCAAGATAGGATCTAGAACTCTCATATATTCATGAAAACATAATAGGTCCAGATCTGAAATAATGGCACTCGGGCCCTAGTGACAAGCATTAAGCATAGCAAAGTCATAGCAACATCAATCTCAGAACATAGTGGATACTAGGGATCAAACCCTAACAAAACTAACTCGATTACATGATAAATATCATCCAACCCATCACCGTCCAGCAAGCCTACGATGCAATTACTCACACACGGCGGTGAGCATCATGAAATTGGTGATGGAGGATGGTTAATGATGACGACGGCGATGAATCCCCCTCTCCGGAGCCCCAAACGGACTCCAGATCAGCCCTCCCGAGAGGTTTTAGGGCTTGGCGGCGGCTCCGTATCATAAAACGCGATGATTTCTTCTCTTTGATTTTTTCTCTCTCCGAAACCAAATATATAGAGTTGGAGTTGGCGTCGGAGGGTCAACAGGGGGCCCATGAGGTAGGGGGGGCGCCCTAGGGGGGGGCGCCCCCCACCCTCGTGAGAAGGGTGTGGGCCCCCTGGTCTTCATATTTGGCGAGGATTTTTTATTATTTTTTCTAAGACCTCCCGTGGAGTTTCAGGTCATTCCGAGAATATTTGTTTTCTGCACATAAAACAACACCATGGTAATTCTGCTGAAAACAGCGTCAGTCCGGGTTAGTTTCATTCAAATCATACAAGTTAGAGTCCAAAACAAGGGCAAAAGTGTTTGGAAAAGTAGATACGACAGAGACGTATCAACTCCCCCAAGCTTAAACCCTTGCTTGTCCTTAAGCAATTTAGTTGACAAACTGAAAGAAAGAAAAACTTTTACAAACTCTATTTGCTCTTGTTGTTGTAACTATGTCAAGCCAGCATTCAAGTTTTCAGCATAGATCATAACTAACCACATTTGCAATAATTCTCAGGTCTCATCATTACTCATATCAATAGCATAATCAACTAGCAAGTCATAATAATAAATCTCGGATGACAACACTTTCTCAAAACAATCATAATATGATATAACAAGATGGTATCTCGCTAGCCCTTTCTGAGACCGCAAAATATAAATGTAGAGCACCTTTAAAGATCAAGGACTGACTAGACATTGTAATTCATGGTAAAAGAGATCCAATCATAGTCATACCCAATATAGATTAATAGTGATGAATGCAAATGACGGCTGTGCTCTCCAGCTAGTGCTTTTTAATAAGAGGGTGATGACTCAACATAAAAGTAAATGGATAGGCCCTTCATAGAGGGAAGCAGGGATTTGTAGAGGTGCCAGAGCTCGGTTTTGAAATAGAAATAAATTGTATTTTGAGCGGTATACTTTCATTGTCAACGTAACAACTAAGAGATGGCGATATCTTCCATGCTAAACACATTATAGGCGGTTCCCAAACAGAATGGTAAAGTTTATACTCCCTCTCCACCAACAAGCATCAATCCATGGTTTGCTCGAAACAACGAGTGCCTCCAACATACATCAGGTCCCAGGGGGAGTTTTGTTTGCAATTAATTTTGATTTAGTTTGCATAAAGCATGGGACTGGGCATCCCGGTGACCAGCCATTTTCTCGTGAGTGAGGAGCGGAGTCCACTCCTCTTGAGAATAACCCGCCTAACACGGAAGGTAAGGACAACCTTTGTTGGTACATGAGTTATTCGAGCATACAAAACATAATGTTTATTTGAAGGTTTAGAGTTCGGCACATACAAATTTACTTGGAACGGCAGGTAGATACCGCATATAGGAAGGTATAGTGGACTCATCTGGAATAACTTTGGGGTTTAAGGGATTGGATGCACAAGCAGTATTCCCGCTTAGTACAAGTGAAGGCTAGCAAAAGACTGGGAAGCGACCAACTAGAGAGAGACAACAGCCATGTACATGCATTAAAATTAATAAACATTGGATGCAAGCATGAGTAGGATATAATCCACCATGAACATAAATATCGTGAAGGCTATGTTGATTTTGTTTCAACTACATGCGTGAACATGTGCCAAGTCAAGTCACTTAAATCATTCAAAGGAGGATACCACCCCATCATACCACATCATAATCGTCTCAATAGCATGTTGGCATACAAGGTAAATCATTATAACTCATAGCTAATCAAGCGTGGCACAAGCAACTCTGATCTCTAATTGTCATTGCAAACATGTTTATTCATAATAAGCTGAATCAAGAACGACGGGCTCATCATATTTACAAAAACAAAAGAGGTCGAGTTCATACCAGTTTTTCTCATCTCAGTCAGTCCATCATATATCATCATAATTGCCTTTCACTTGCACGACCGAACGGTGTGAATAATAATAAGAGTGTACGTGCATTGGACTAAGCTGGAATCTGCGAGCATTCAATAAACAGGAGAAGACAAGGCAATATGGGCCCTTGGTTAAATCAACAATAATGCATATAATAGCCACTTCAACAATTTAATTATGGTCTTCTCCTACTGACCCCCAAAGAAAAGAAAATAAATAAAACTATTTACACGGGAAAGCTCCCAACAAGCAAAAGAAGAACAGGAAATATTTTTGGGTTTTCTTTTTAATTATTACTACTACAGCAGAAAAATAAACTACTACTAATTTTTTTTGGTTTTTCTTAAGGTTTGACAAACACACAAGAAGAAAGTAGGAAAAGGAAAATAAACTAGCATGGATATTACAGTGAAAAAGTATGAGCACCGACATCTAGCAATGAGTGTGTGTGAGCATAAATGTAATGTCGGTGAGAAATACGTACTCCCCCAAGCTTAGGCTTTTGGCCTAAGTTCGTCTATGGCCACGGTTGGCCATTGTGGATATCCATAATAATAGTTGTTGGGGTCGTACTGTGATGAGGAGGGTTAGTTGGGATCATACTGATGTGCAGCGGTTATCGCCTGCTGAGCTGCAGCGTGGAGTCGGGCTGCCTCCGCTCTCCTCTCGTACTCTTCTGCCTCCTCTCTGGTAATGACATATCTTCCTTTTGTCTATGAATCAAAGAAGGCAGGAGCAGGGAGAGTAATATGGAAAACACGTCGTTTATCAAAAATTAAGCGATATAAGAGAGGTGATTCAGGCCTCTTGGCAAACTGGTGCGAAGCCATAGAGTTATAATCTAAATATGCAGGAGGCAACTCCATATCACCCTCACGAATGTCTATTTCAAGAAAATGAGCTAAGCGGGTTGCGTAAATTCCTCCAAAGAAATCTCCATTATGTCTATTATGATGCAACCTACGAGCTACAATTGCTCCCATATGATAAGATTGGTCTCCTAACACAGCACTCCTAAGAATGCTAAGATCAGGGACACACATGTGACATGCTTCGTCCTTAGCATTTATGCATCTACTGATAAAGAGAGCAAAATAATGTATAACAGGAAGGTGAATGCTCCCTATGGTAGCCTACGTTATATATCTAGATTCCCCCATAGTTATACTAGCAAGAAAGTTTCTAAATTCAGATTTAGGGGGATCCCTAACACTACCCCATGATGGAAGTTCGCAAGCAGAAGTGAAATCCTCTAGGTCCAGGGTATAAGAATTTTCATAAAGATCAAACATGACTGAAGGAGAATTACGCGAAGAT
Organism: Triticum urartu; assembly: GCF_056163025.1. Taxonomy (NCBI): domain Eukaryota; kingdom Viridiplantae; phylum Streptophyta; class Magnoliopsida; order Poales; family Poaceae; genus Triticum; species Triticum urartu. Next base: position 648,094,602 of record NC_141875.1, on the reverse strand, counting down.
GAATACTCAAACCTCCTCACAAATGAACTTGTGAGATCATGATACTGGGGGCATTTGTTAGCCTCAAAATCGTCAAGACCGGCATTGCACAGATATGCTTTAAATTCTTCTTTAATTCCCGCACGGTCCATAAAATTTTCCGACAGCCATTCGCAAGGCCGTACTGGAGCTTCTCTTGGTGGATCCTCGTCAGCATCGTGCATAGCAATCCTGGGTCCTTGCTTCTTAGAGGAACCACCTTGGAACATCTTCCTAAACATATTGTTTTTCTCTGAAAAATTCTGAAATTTTTAGTAACTTCAAAGTAAAAGTAAACCAAACTCAATAATATTGATAGCAACTACTCCTACAAGTGCCTAGAGCCTATATCAAGCATTAGAACTACTTAGAACCATATAAATTTGACATGCAAGCTCAAGAACATGGTCACCTATGCAGCACAAATTTGCAATGAATAAAGCACTAGAACATAAACTAATTGGACCAATGGAGGAGTCACATACCAAGGAACAATCTCCCCAAGCAGTTTTGCAAGAGGTGCTTTGAGCAAGGAGATCGAAAATCACATCAAAAGTGGCTGGAAGTTGTGCTTCAGTTGGTTTTTCGGGTTTGTGTGAGACAGAGGAAGAAGATGGGTGCTGGGATAAGTGGAGGAGGGCCACCATAGGCCCACGAGGCAGGGGGCGCACCCTATAGGAAGGGGCGCCCACCACCCTCGTGACCAGGTGGCAGCTCCTCCCGCGCTAATTTTTGCACAGTAAATCCTCAAATATCCCCGAAAAAATCATATTAAATTGGCATGGCATTATGAGGACTTTTATTTTCGGGATATTTTTATTTTGCACGGATAAGTCAGGAAACAGACAGAAAAATATTATTTTTACTTTATTTAATATAAATAACAGAAAGTAAAAGTGGGGTGCAGAAGTTTGTGCTTCTAGTTTCATCCATCTCATGCTCATCAAAAAGAATCCACTAACAAGGTTGATCAAGTCTTGTTAACCAACTCATTCCGATAATCATGAAACCGGAGAAATTTCGAATAACACTAAGTTACCTCAATGGGGATATGTGCACATCCCCAATAATAAGTATATCATATTTCTTCTTGACAGTAGGAAGAGGAAATTCAAAACCTCCAAATATAATCGATGGAATTTTTCCAATAGAGTTGATACTATATGTTGGGGAACGTAGCAGAAATTTAAAATTTTTCTATGCATCACCAAGATCAATCTATGGAGTCATCTAGCAACGAGGGGAAGAGGAGTGCATCTACATACCCTTGTAGATCTCGAGCAGAAGCGTTCAAGAGAACGGGGTTGATGGAGTCGTACTCGTCGTGATCCAAATCACCGATGACCGAGCGCCGAACGGACGGCACCACCGCGTTCAACACACGTACGGTTGGGAGAGACGTCTCCTCCTTCCTGATCCAGCAAGGGGAGAGGAGAGGTTGATGGAGATCCAGCAGCACGACGGCGTGGTGGTGGAAGCAGCGGGATCTCGGCAGGGCTTCGCCAAGCACCAACGAGAGGGAGAGGTGTCACGGAGGGAGAGGGAGGCGCCAGGGACTTACGTGCGGCTGCCCTCCCTCCCCTCCACTATATATAGGGCCAGGGGGGCGCCGTCCCCTCTAGATCCCATCTAGATGGGGGGGGGGCAGCGGCCAAGAGAGTGGCTTGGCCCCCAAGCCAAGTGGAGGCGCCCCCCACCCCTTGGGTTTCCAACCCTAGGCGCATGGGGAGGCCCAAGGGGGGCGCACCAGCCCACCAGGGGCTGGTTCCCTCCCCACTTCAGCCCATGAGGCCCTCCAGGATAGGTGGCCCCACCCGGTGGACCCCCGGGACCCTTCTGGTGGTCCCGGTACAATACCAGTGACCCCCGAAACTTTCCCGGTGGCCGAAACTAGTCTTCCTATATATAAATCTTTACCTCCGGACCATTCCGGAACTCCTTGTGACATCTGGGATCTCATCCGGGACTCTGAACAACTTTCGGGTTACCGCATACTAATATCTCTACAACCCTAGCGTCACCGAACCTTAAGTGTGTAGACCCTATGGGTTCGGGAACCATGCAGACATGACCGAGACAACTCTCCGGCCAATAACCAACAGCGGGATCTGGATACCCATGTTGGCTCCCACATATTCCACGATGATCTCATCGGATGAACCATGATGTCGAGGATTCAATCAATCCCGTATTCAATTCCCTTTGTCAATCGGTACGTTACCTGCCCGAGATTAGATCGTCGGTATCCCGATACCTTGTTCAATCTCGTTACCAGCAAGTCTCTTTACTTGTTCCGTAACACATCATCCCGTGGTCAACTCCTTGGTCACATTGTGTACATTATGATATGATGATGTCCTACCGAGTGGGCCCAGAGATACCTCTCCGTTTACATGGAGTGAAAAATCCCAGTCTCGATTCGTGCTAACCCAACAGACACTTTCGGAGATACCCGTAGTGCACCTTTATAGCCACCCAGTTACGTTGTGGCGTTTGGTACACCCAAAGCATTCCTACGGTATCCGGGAGTTGCACAATCTCATGGTCTAAGGAAATGATACTTGACATTAGAAAAGCTTTAGCAGACGAACTATACGATCTTGTGCTAGGCTTAGGATTGGGTCTTGTCCATCACATCATTCTCCTAATGATGTGATCCCGTTATCAATGACATCCAATGTCCATGGTCAGGAAACCATGACCATCTATTGACCAACGAGCTAGTCAACTAGAGGCTTACTAGGGACATGCTGTGGTCTATGTATTCACACATGTATTACGGTTTCCGGTTAATACAATTATAGCATGAACAATAGACAATTATCATGAACAAGGAAATACAATAATAACCATTTTATTATTGCCTCTAGGGCATATTTCCAATAGTCTCCCACTTGCACTAGAGTCAATAATCTAGTTCACATCACTATGTGATTGCAATGAATCCAACACCCATGGGGTTTGTTCATATCTTTCTTGTGAGAGAGGTTTATTAGTCAATGAGTCTGAACCTTTCAGATCCATGTGTGATTTACAAATCTCTATGTCATCTTGTAGATGCAGCTACCACGCGCTACTTGGAGCTATTCCAAATAACTGTTCTACTATACGAATCCGGTTTACTACTCAGAGTCATCCGGATTAGTGTCAAAGTTTGCATCGATGTAACCCTTTACGATGAACTCTTTTACCACCTCCATAATCGAGAAAATTCCTTAGTCCACTAGTTACTAAGGATAAGTTCGACCGCTGTCATGTGATCCATTCCTGGATCACTCTTGTACCCCTTGACCGACTCATGGCAAGGCACACTTCAGGTGCGGTACACAGCATAGCATACTGTAGAGCCTATGTCTAAAGCATAGGGGACGACCTTCGTCCTTTCTCTCTCTTCTGCCGTGGTCAGGTCTTGAGTCTTACTCAATGCTCATACCTTGTAACACAGCCAAGAACTTTGCTGATCTATTTTGAACTCCTTCAAAATCTTGTCACGGTATGTATTTATTTGAAAGTACTATTAAGCGTTTTTGATCTATCCTTATAGATCTTGATGCTCAATGTTCAAGTAGCTTAATCCAGGTTTTCCATTGAAAAACACTTTTCAAATAACCCCGTATGCTTTCCAGAAATTCTACATCATTTTTTATCAACAATATGTTAACAACATATACTCATCAAAAATTGTAGAGTGCTCCCACTCACTTCTTTGGAAATACAAGTTTCTCATAAACTTTGTATAAACCCAAAATCTTTGATAATCTCATCAAAGTGTATATTCCAATTCCGAGATGCTTACTCCGGTCCTTAGAAGGATTGCTGGAGCTTTGCATACTTGTTAGCCTCTTTCAGGATTGACAAAACCTTCTGGTTGTATCACATACAACCTTTCCTCAAGAAAAACGTCGAGGAAACAATGTTTTGACATCCTATCTGCAAGATTTCATAAATAATGCAGTAATTGCTAACATAATTTCAACAGACTCTTAGCATCGCTACGAGTGAGAAAGTCTCATCGTAGTCAACTCCTTGAACTTGTCAGAAAATATCTTAATGACAAGTCGAGCTTTCTTAATGGTCACACTTACCATCATTGTTCGTCTTCCTTTTAAAATCCATCTACACCCAACAGCCTTACGACCATCAAGTAGTTCTTCCAAAGTCTATACTTTGTTTTTATACATGGCTCCTCTCTCGGATTTTATGGCCTCGAGCCATTCGTCAGAATCTGGGCCCACCATCGCTTCTCCATAGCTCATAGATTCATTGTTGTCTAGCAACATGACTTCCAAGACAGGATTACGTACCACTCTGAAGTAGTATGCATCCTTGTCGACCTATGAGGTTTGGTAGTGACTTGATCCGAAGTTTCATGATCACTATCATAAGCTTCCACTTCAATTGGTGTAGGTGCCACAGGAACAACTTCATGTGCCCTGCTACACACTAGTTGAAGTGACGGTTCAATAACCTCATCAAGTCTCCTCCATCCTCCCACTCAATTCTTTCGAGATAAACTTTTACTCGAGAAAGGACCCATTTCTAGAAACAATCACTTTTGCTTCCGGATCTGAAATAGGAGGTATACCCAACTATTTTTGGGTATTCTATGAAGATGCATTTATCCGCTCTGGGTTCGAGCTTATCAGCCTGAAACTTTTTCACATAAGCATCGTAGCACCAAACTTTTAAGAAAGGACAGCTTAGGTTTCTCTAAACCATAGTTCATACGGTATCGTCTCAACGGAATTGTGTGGTGCCCTATTTAAAGTGAGTGCGGTTGTCTCTAATGCCTAACCCATAAACGATAGTGGTAATTCGATAAGAGACATCATGGTATGCACCATATCCAATAGGGTGCAGTTGTGATGTTCGGACATACCATCACACTATGGTGGTCCAGGCGGTATTAGTTGTGAAACAATTTCCACAATGTCTTAATTGTGTGCGAAACTCGTAACTCAGATATTCATCTCTATGATCATATCATAGACATTTTATCATGTTGTCATGACGATCTTCAACTTCACTCTGAAATTACTTAAACCTTTCAATAATTCAGACTTGTGTTTCATCAAGTAAATATACTCAGCATCTACTCAAATCATCTGTGAAGTAAGAACATAACGATATCCACCGCGTGCCTCAGCACTCATTGGACTGCACACATCAAAATGTATTACTTCCAACAAGTCGCTTTCTTGTTCCATCTTATTGAAAACGAGGCCTTTCAGTCATCTTGCCCAAGTGGTATGATTTGCATGTCTCAAGTGATTCAAAATCAAGTGAGTCCAAACGATCCATCTGCATGGAGTTTCTTCATGCATATCTACCAATAGACATGGTTCGCATGTCTGAATCTTTACAAAAATGAGTGAGTCCAAAGATCCATCAACATGGAGCTTCTTCATGCATTTTGTACCAACATGACTCAAATGGCAGTGCCACAAGTACGTGGTACTATCATTACTATCTTATATCTTTTGGCATGAACATGTGTATCACTACGATCGAGATTCAATAAACCATTCATTTTAGGTGCAAGACCATTGAAGGTATTATTCAAATAAACAGAGTAACCATTATTCTCCTTAAATGAATAATCGTGTGGCGATAAACATAATCCAATCATGTCTATGCTCAACGCAAACACCAAATAACAATTATTTCGGTTTAACACCAATCCCGATGGTAGAGGGAGCGTGCGATGTTTGATCACATCAACCTTGGAAACACTTCCAACACATATCGTCATCTCACCTTTATCTAGTCTCCACAGCCTTTTATTTCAAGTTACTAACGCTTAGCAACCGAACCGGTATTTATTACCCCGGTGCTACTAGGAGTACTAGTAAAGTACACAATAATATGACGTATATCCAAAATACTTCTGTCGACCTTGCCAGCCTTCTCATCTACAAAGTATCTAGGGTAGTTCTGCTTTAGTGACCATTCCCCTCATTATAGAAGCACTTAGTCTCGGGTTTGGTTCAACCTTGGGTTTCTTCACTAGAGCAGAAACTGATTTTCCGTCTCATGAAGTATCCCTTCTTTCCCTTGCCCTTCTTGAAACTAGTGGTTTAACCATCAACAATTGATGCTCCTACTTGATTTCTACTTTCGCGGTGTCAAACATCGCGAGTTGCTCAAGGATCATCATGTTTATCCCTGATATGTTATAGTTCATCATGAAGCTCCAATAGCTTGGTGGCAGTGACTATGGAGAACCATCACTATCTCATCTGGAAGATTAACTCCCACTCGATTCAAGCGATTGCAGTACTCAGACAATCTGAGCACATGCTCAACGATTGAGTTTTTCTCCCTTAGTTTGCAGGCTTAAGAAACTTGTCAGAGGTCTCATACCTCTTGACGTGGGCACTAGTCTGAAATCCCAATTTCAGTCTTTCGAACATCTCATATGTTCTGCGACGTTTCAAAAATGTCTTTGGTGCCACAATTCTAAACCGTTAGTATTACGCACTGAACTATCACGTAGTCATCAAAACGTGTGTGTCAGATGGTTCCCAACATCTACAGACGACGCTCGAGGTTCAACACACTGAGCGGTGCATTAAGGACATAACCCTTCTGTGCAGCAATGAGGACAATCCTCAGTTCATGGACCCAGTCCACATAATTGCTACTGTCAACTCTCAACTAAATTTTCTCTAGGAACACATCTAAAACAGTAGAACCAAAGCATGAGCTACAACATAATTTACAAAGACCTTTTGACTATGTTCATGATAATTAAGTTCATCTAATCAAATTATTCAATGAACTCCCACTTAGATAGACATCCCTCTAGTCATCTAAGTGATACATGATCTGAGTCAACTAGGCTGTGTCCGATCATCACGTGAGACGGACTAGTCATCATCGGTGAACATCTTCATGTTGATCGTAACCACTATACTACTCATGTTCAACCTTTCGGTCTTCCGTGTTCCGAGGCCATGTCTGTATATGCTAGGCTCGTCAAGTGAACCTAAGTGTATTGCGTGTGTAAATCTGGCTTACACCCGTTGTATGCGAACGTTAGAACCTATCACACCCGATCATCACATGGTGCTTCGGAACAATGGACCTTAGCAATGGTGCACAGTTAGGGGGAACACTTTCTTGAAATTATTGCGAGGGATCGTCTTATTTATGCTACCATCATTCTAAGAAAATAAGATGTAAACATGACAAACATCACATGCAAATCATAAAGTGACATGATATGGCCAATATCATCTTGCGCCTTTGATCTCCATCTTCGAGGCGTGACATGAACACCATCGTCACCGGCATGACACCATGATCTCCATCATCGTGTCTTCATGAAGTTGCCTCGCCAACTATTACTTCTACTACTATGGCTAACGGTTAGCAATAAAGTAAAGTAATTACATGGCGTTTTCATTGACACGCATGTCATAAATAAATTAAGACAACTCCTATGGCTCCTGCCGGTTGTCATACTCATCGACATGCAAGTCGTGATTCCTATTACAAGAACATGATCAATCTCATACATCACATATATCATTCATCACATCCTTTTGGCCATATCACATCACATAGCATACCCTGCAAAAACAAGTTAGACGTCCTCTAATTGTTGTTGCATGTTTTACATGGCTGCTATGGGTTTCTAGCAAGAACGTTTCTTACCTACGCAAAACCACAACGGTGATATGCCAATTGCTATTTACCCTTCATAAGGACCCTTTTCATCGAATCCGATCCGACTAAAGTGGGAGAGACAGACACCCGCCAGCCACCTTATGCATCAAGTGCATGTCAGTCGGTGGAACCTGTCTCACGTAAGTGTACGTGTAAGGTCGGTCCGGGCCGCTTCATCCCACAATGCCGCCGAATCAAGATAAGACTAGTAACGGCAAGAAAATTGAACAAATCATCGCCCACAACTACTTTGTGTTCTACTCGTGCATAGAATCTACGCATAGACCTAGCTCATGATGCCACTGTTGGGGAACGTAGCAGAAATTTAAAAATTTTCTACGCATCACCAAGATCAATCTATGGAGTCATCTAGCAACAAGGGGAAGAGGAGTGCATCTACATACCCTTGTAGATCGCGAGCGGAAGCGTTCAAGAGAACGCGGTTGGTGGAGTCGTACTCGTCGTGATCCAAATCACCGATGACCGAGCGCCGAACGGACGGCACCTCCGCGTTGAACACACGTGCGGTTGGGAGAGACGTCTCCTCCTTCTTGATCCAGCAAGGGGAGAGGAGAGGTTGATGGAGATCCAGCAGCATGACGGCGTGGTGGTGGAAGCAGCAGGATCTCGGCAGGGCTTCGCCAAGCACGAACGAGAGGGAGAGGTGTCACAGAGGGAGAGGAAGGCGCTAGGGACTTACGTGTGGCTGCCCTCCCTCCCCTCCACTATATATAGGGGCCAGGGGGCGCAAGCCCCTCTAGATCCCATCTAGATGGGGGGCGGCCAAGGGGGTGGCTTGGCCCCCAAGCCAAGTGGAGGCGCCCCCCACCCCTAGGGTTTCCAACCCTAGGCGCAGGGGGAGGCCCAAGGGGGGCACACCAGCCCACCAGGGGCTGGATCCCTTCCCACTTCAGCCCATGGGGCCCTCCGGGATAGGTGGCCCCACCCGGTGGACCCCCGGGACCCTTCCGGTGGTCCCTGTACAATACCGGTGACCCCCGAAACTTTCCCGGTGGCCGAAACTGGTCTTCCTATATATAAATCTTTACCTCTGGACCATTCCGGAACTCCTCGTGACATCCGGGATCTCATCCGGGACTCCGAAAAACTTACGGGTTACCGCATACTAATATCTCTACAACCCTAGCGTCAACGAACCTTAAGTGTGTAGACCCTACGGGTTCGGGAACCATGCAGACATGACCGAGACAACTCTCCGGCCAATAACCAACAGCGGGATCTGGATACCCATGTTGGCTCCCACGTATTCCATGATGATCTCATCGGATGAACCACGATGTCGAGGATTCAATCAATCCCATATTCAATTCCCTTTGTTAATCGGTACGTTACTTGCCCGAGATTCGATCGTCGGTATCCTGATACCTTGTTCAATCTTGTTACTGGCAAGTCTCTTTACTTGTTCCATAACACATCATCCCGTGATCAACTCCTTGGTCACATTGTGCACATTATGATGATGTCCTACCGAGTGGGCCCAGAGATACCTCTCCGTTTACACGGAGTGACAAATCCCAGTCTCGATTCGTGCCAACCCAACAGACACTTTCGGAGATACCCGTAGTGCACCTTTATAGCCACCCAGTTACGTTGTGGCGTTTGGTACACCCAAAGCATTCCTACGGTATCCGGGAGTTGCACAATCTCATGGTCTAAGGAAATGATACTTGACATTAGAAAAGCTTTAGCAGACGAACTATACGATCTTGTGCTAGGCTTAGGATTGGGTCTTGTCCATCACATCATTCTCCTAATGATGTGATCCCGTTATCAATGACATCCAATGTCCATGGTCAGGAAACCATGACCATCTATTGATCAATGAGCTAGTCAACTAGAGGCTTACTAGGGACATGTTGTTGTCTATGTATTCACACATGTATTACGGTTTCCGGTTAATACAATTATAGCATGAACAATAGACAATTATCATGAACAAGGAAATACTATAATAACCATTTTATTATTGCCTCTAGGGCATATTTCCAACACTATGAACTTGAGGTTGTTTCCTCGGAAAGTGTACCATATGCTCATTACCATTAACATGAAAAGTGACATTGCCTTTGTTGCAATCAATAACAGCCCCTGCAGCATTAAGAAAAGGTCTTCCAAGAATAATAGACATACTATCATCCTCTGGAATATCAAGTATAACAAAGTCTGTTAAAATAGTAACGTTTGCAACCACAACAGGCACATCCTCACAAATACCGACAGGTATAGCAGTTGATTTATCAGCCATTTGCAAAGATATTTCGGTAGGTGTCAACTTATTCAAGTCAAGTCTACGATATAAACACAGAGGCATAACACTAACACCGGCTCCAAGATCACATAAAGCAGTTTTAATATAATTTCTTTTAATGGAGCAAGGTATAGTAGGTACTCCGGGGTCTCCAAGTTTCTTTGGTATTCCACCCTTAAAAGTATAATTAGCAAGCATGGTGGAAATTTCAGCTTCCGGTATCTTTCTTTTATTAGTAATGATATCTTTCATATATTTAGCATAAGGATTTGTTTTGAGCACATCAGTTAATCGCATACGCAAAAAGATAGGCCTAATCATTTCAGCAAAGCGCTCAAAATCCTCATCATCCTTTTTCTTGGATGGTTTCGGAGGAAAAGGCATGGATTTCTAAACCCAAGGTTCCCTTTCTTTACCATGTTTCCTAGCAACAAAGTCTCTTTTATCATAACGTTTATTCTTTGATTGTGGGTTATCAAGATCAACAGTAGGTTCAATTTCTACATAATTATCATTACTAGGTTGAGCATCATCATGAACATTATCATTAATATTTTTACTAGGTTCATGTTCATTACCAGATTGTGTTTCAGCATCAGACATAGATATATCATTTGGATTATCTGGTGGTTCAGCAATAGGTTCACTAGAAGTTTGCACAGTTCTATCATTTTTCTTCTTCTTCTTTTTAGAAGAACTAGGAACATCAATATTATTTCTTTGAGAATCTTGCTCGATTCTCTTAGGGTGGCCTTTAGGATACAAAGGTTCCTGAGTCATTCTACCAGTTCTAGTAGCCACTCTAACAGCATAATCATTTTTCTTTCTATTCATTTCATTTAGCACTTATTTTTGAGCTTTAACTACTTGTTCTACTTGAGTGGTAACCATAGAAGCATGTTTGCTAATAAGTTTAAGTTCACCTTTAATATCAGCCATATAATCACCCAAGCGTCTAATCATATAAGCATTTTCTTTTAATTGTCTACCAAAATAAGCATTGAAGTCGTCTTGTTTAAACATAAAGTTATCAAACTCATCCAAGCACTGACTAGCAATTTTAGTAAGAGGGACTTCAGCTTTATCATATCTATAGAGAGAATTTACCTTTACTACCTGTGTCGGGATATCGGGATCAGGAGGTTCTTCAGTAAATAAATAATTGAGATCATAAGTTTCTTCAACAGGCGGTGAATTAAGACCATTTATTTCTTCAATATGAGGTAAATTCTTAACGTCTTCAGCTTTAATACCTTTCTCTTTCATAGATTTCTTTGCCTCTTGCATATCTTCGGGACTGAGAAATAGAACACCTCTCTTCTTCGGAGTTGGTTTAGGAATAGGCTCAGTGATTGGAGCAGGAGCTGGCTCAGGAGGTGCCCAATTATTTTCATTTTTCAACATATTATTCAATATAATTTCAGCTTCATCCGGTGTTCTTTCCGTGAAAAGAGAACCAGCACAACTATCCAGGTAATCTCTGGAAGCATCGGTTAGTCCATTATAAAAGATATCAAGTATCTCAAGTTTCTTAAGAGGTTGATCAGGCAAATCATTAAGTAACTTGATAAGCCACCCCCAAGCTTGTGGTAGACTCTCTTCTTTAATTTGCACAAAGTAGTATATTTCCCTTAAAGCATCTTGTTTCTTATGAACGGGGAAATATTTAGCAGAGAAGTAATAAATCATATCCTGGGGACTACACACACAACCAGGATCAAGAGAATTAAACCATATATTAGCATCACCCTTTAATGAGAACGAAAATATTTTGAGTAAATAGAGGTAACGTGATCTCTCATTATTAGTGAACAGGGCAGCTATATCATTTCACTTAGTAAGATGTGCCACAACAGTTTCAGATTCATAGCCATAAAACGGATCAGATTCAACCAAAGTAATTATATTAGGATCAACGGAGAATTCATAATCTTTATCAGGAACACATATAGGTGAAGTAGCAAAAGCAGGGTCGGGTCTCATTCTATCTCTTAGTGATTCTTTGTTCCATTTAATTAATAACCTCTTAAGCTCATATCTATCTTTGCAAGCAGAAATAGCAGCAGAAGATTCCATATCAAAAAGATAACCCTCAGGAATAACAGGCATATTTTCATCATCACTATCATCATCGTATTCAGATTCAATAATTTATTTTTCTCTAGCCCTAGCAATTTGTTCATCAAGAAATTCACTAAGGGGCACAGTAGTATCAGGCATAGAAGCAGTTTCATCATAAGTATCATGCATAGTAGAAGTGGCATCATCAATAACATGCGACATATCAGAACGAATAGCAGAAGCAGGTGCAGGTGTCGCAAACTTACTCATAACAGAAGGTGAATCAAGTGCAGAGCTAGATGGCAGTTCCTTACCTCCCCTCGTAGTTGATGGATAGATCTTGGTTTTTGGATCTCTCAAGTTCTTCATAGTGTCCAGCAGATATAACTCCCAAGCGACTCAAAGAATAGAGCTATGCTCCCCGGCAACGGCGCCAGAAAAAGGTCTTGATAACCCACAAGTATAGGGGATCGCAACAGCTTTCGAGGGTATAGTATTCAACCCAAATTTATTGATTCGACAAAAGGGGAGCCAAAGAATATTCTCAAGTATTAGCAGCTGAGTTGTCAATTCAACCACACCTAGAAACTTAGTATCTGCGGCAAAGTGTTTAGTAGCAAAGTAATATGATAGTGGTGGTAGCGGCAACAAAAGTAAAGACAGCAAAAGTAATGTTTTTGGTATTTTGTAGTGATTGTAATAGTAGCAGCGGAAAACTAAATAAGTGTAAACCAGTATATGGAAAACTCATAGGCACCGGATCAGTGATGGATAATTATGCCGGATGCGGTTCATCATGTAACAGTCATAACATAGGGTGACACAGAACTAGTTCCAATTCATCAATGTAATGTAGGCATGTATTCCGTATATAGTCATACGTGCTTATGGAAAAGAACTTGCATGACATCTTTTGTCCTACCCTCCCGTGGCAGCGGGGTCCTATTGGAAACTAAGGGATATTAAGGCCTCCTTTTAATAGAGAACCGGAACAAAGCATTAGCACTTTGTGAATACATGAACTCCTCAAACTATGGTCATCACCGGGAGTGGTCCCGATTATTGTCACTTCGGGGTTGCCGGATCATAACACATAGTAGGTGACTATAGACTTGCAAGATAGGATCTAGAACTCTCATATATTCATGAAAACATAATAGGTCCAGATCTGAAATCATGGCACTCGGGCCCTAGTGACAAGCATTAAGCATAGCAAAGTCATAGCAATATCAATCTCAGAACATAGTGGATACTAGGGATCAAACCCTAACAAAACTAACTCGATTACATGATAAATCTCATCCAACCCATCACTGTCCAGCAAGCCTACGATGCAATTACTCACGCACGGCGGTGAGCATCATGAAATTGGTGATGGAGGATGGTTAATGATGACGACGGCGACGAATCCCCCTCTCCGGAGCCCCGAACGGACTCCAGATCAGCCCTCCCGAGAGGTTTTAGGGCTTGGCGGCGGCTCCGTATCATAAAATGCGATGATTTCTTCTCTCTGATTTTTTTCTCTCCGAAAGCACATATATAGAGTTGGAGTTGGCGTCGGAGGGTCAACAGGGGGCCCACGAGGTAGGGGGCGCGCCCTAGGCGGGCGCCCCCCACCCTCGTGAGAAGGGTGTGACCCCCCTGGTCTTCATATTTGGCGAGGATTTTTTATTATTTTTTCTGAGACCTCCCATGGAGTTTCAGGTCATTCCGAGAATATTTGTTTTCTGCACATAAAACAACACCATGGTAATTCTGCTGAAAACACTGTCAGTCCGGGTTAGTTTCATTCAAATCATACAAGTTAGAGTCCAAAACAAGGGCAAAAGTGTTTGGAAAAGTAGATACGATGGAGATGTATCATGTCCCACTAGCGACAACCACCTAACGGCCACTTTCTTTGTCGTCTTCTAGTAGACGGCAAAGAAAGTGCACAAAATGACGTCCGTTAAGAACCTAGCCCTAACTAAAAATCAAACACGCCTACGCCCGACCCCTCTCTCTTTGCCCCCTCTCTCCGCCTCGTGCCCGAGCCGCCGCCGCCCTGCGCCACCCCAGTCGCCGGCCGCCCCGCCCCCGTGTCGCCGCCGCCCCGCGCCACCCACATCGCCGCGCCGCCCCGGCGACCCCCTCTCCGCCCCCGCGCCAACCCCGTCGCCCCGTCCCCGTGTCGCCGCCGCCCCATGCCACCCACATTGCCGCGCCGCCCCGGCGACCCCCTCTCTGCCCCCGTGCCAACCCCGTCGCCGCGCCGCCGCCGCGACTGTGACGAGGTGTTCAACTACTGGGAGCCCATCCACTTCCTCCTCTACCGCTCCGGCTTCCAGACCTGGGAGTACAGGTACGCTCTCCGACCTCACAGCCACTAGTCTAAACCCTAGTTGTACCAGCCGTTTCGTTGCTTGATTCGTGGTAGTGGATTGGCAGGGGTTTAGGAGTGTATGGGTTAGTGCTCATGATTTGGGTTAGGAGAGAGTCGTGATGGGAGGTTTGCCTAGTGACTGTCAGTGGTTTTTCGTGGGGATGCACAGATCCGCTTCACTGTGCGGCATAATTTACTCTGATTTCTTCACGATGTGGGGGTAGCTGCAGGTTACTATGCTCGCATATACCGGGGATGGTTCGGAGGATTTGATGGAATCATTTGATTGATCTATTGAAGGGATTTGGGGGTGCATGCATTTTCTCATTCAGTTATTCTGAAGGTTTACTGTTCTAAAAGGGGCCGTCTAGCGCTTATGCTTCTTAGTAAGCTAGAACACTTTGTCAAATATGGTGTTCTAGGTTTGGTGGGAGTAGTGAAGTTTGCAAGTTCGCAGCTCAAGCATCTAAATGTGTCACACTATAATATTACACTTTCATTTTGATTCAAGTGGACAAACAAATGTGTTTACACTTTCCTGACCTGGGCTGCATATGCCTTGCTTAGTGCCTTGGTTTTATCTGGTGAGTTTCCAAGGTGATTTGAAGGGTCGAAGATGCAAAAAATTTGGGTTTTGTCCCAGTGATAATGTGTCCGGGGTTTGTTGAATTGTTTCCATGGTCTCAAAGACTCACAGTGTTATGCAAAAAAAGCATCACTTCCTCCTTAATATCTGTGGAATGTTGATTTGAAGTAAGAGAGATTTTTAGTCAGGTAGAAATTACGATGGAGAAGTCAGGTAGAAATTTGGTTTACATTTTCAGTTTTGTTTCATGTAGAAAGAAATCCCTAGTTTTGAAGGGTTCAAGTTGTTGCCATAATATGTCCGCAAGTGCATTGCTTTTTGAATGTGAA
Organism: Triticum urartu; assembly: GCF_056163025.1. Lineage (NCBI taxonomy): Eukaryota > Viridiplantae > Streptophyta > Magnoliopsida > Poales > Poaceae > Triticum > Triticum urartu. The sequence continues at coordinate 648,079,306 of NC_141875.1, read as the reverse complement.
ATGATAACTTCGTGTAGTTGATTATCTTTTGCTCAACACTTTTGCTGCTATAATGTTGTATGATAATGTTGTAAGGGTAGTAACTGGTCTCTTTTGCTGCTTATCAGAGATGGGGGGAGGCCGCCACCGTAGGCTGTGCTCTGCCACACCGGAGTACGAGTTGGATGCTTTCAAGTTCTTCAGTATCATACTTGGGAATTCCTCCGAGAGGCAGGTATATAAAGGAGAGATCACCCCTTCACCCATCTCATTATGATAAATCTGTTGTTTGCTAAATCACTCCTTGTCCCAAATTGCAGAGGCTGCCTGGAACTTTTACGAAGATGTTGTACGGCCATCGGCCAAAGAATGTGAAGCTGCGACAGGCCGGCAGAGGGCTTTGCAGGCATTGGGACAATGGAGTTGCTAATCAGGTACGACCACATGTACCTGTGTGGTGGCTGGGAGTAGTTCTACCATGCCTACGACCTACGGCACAAGTGCTTCCTTCTCTTCAGGTACGACGGCGATGCCATGCTCACCGTGAAGGTGTTCAACACGACTATGTGCCGCATGCGCTACCAGGACGACGACGATGCCAGTATGTTCTGCCTCTTCTTCCTCTACATTTGGCTTTGTCTCATATGGATTGCTAACAGTCATTGTTGCATTTGGTCAGGCAATGGGAGCAGCGACAGCGACTCTGGCTACAGCCAAAGCAGCAGCGACTCTGGCTGCAGCAAAAGCAGCAGCGAGGATGATCTGGAATGGAGTGGGGAAGAAGAGGAGCAGAGTGGGGATGAGGAGGTGCTGGCTGGCGATGGGCAAGAGATGATGGTGGCTGAGGATGACCTAGCGATGGTGGTGGTTGACGATGGGCAAGAGATGGTGGTGGCTGACGATGTGCAAGAGATGGTGGTGGCTGAGGATGACCTAGCGATGGTGCTGCCTGAAGATGGCGTCGTGATGGTGGTGTTGCCTGACAATGACCTCGCGATGGTGGTGGCGTCGGCGATCCCACAGCCGGGCGACATGACCATGCCAATTGTGGCAGAAGACTACATCCCACTGCCTCCATTGCCTCGCCGCTCTAGGCACATCAGGATGATGAAGGGGAAGGAGAAGAAGGAGGAGCGAACTATGTCAGGTATGTCAGATCTCCAAAATGATCTATACTTAGCTTTGTTTCCTCTGAAATGACATAAGTTAGCTCTAATATGCTAAGTTATCTCTAATATACTTAGTTTCCTAGGTTTTCTCAATAATGACATACACTTGGCTTACTTATATAAAAAATGGCATAATTATGCTTATTAACTCAAAAATGGCATAATTACTTAAGTTAGCTCCAAAATGACCCATTTAACCTAGGTTAGCTCCAATATGATCCATTTTACCTAGGTCAGCTCCAAAATGACCAAGTTTACCTAGGTTAGCTCCAATATGATCCATTTTAGCTAGGTTAGCACCAATATGATCCATTTTAGCTAGGTTAGCACAAAAATGACCTATACTTACCTTATTTTCCTCCAAATTGACATAATAAGCTTAGTTAGCTAAAAATGACATAATTACCTATGTAAGATCTGAAATGACACAAATAAGGAATAAGAAGAAGAAAAACAAGGAAGTGGGGGAAAAGAAAGAATAGAAGAAGAAAGAGAAGAAAAAGAAAGAATAAAAGAAGAAGAATGAGAAGGAAAAGGGTAAAAACCTCCTTCTTGTTCTTCTAGTATTCTTCTTCTTCTTTTTCTTATTCTTCTTGTAGTCTTCTTCTTCTTCTCCAAAATGACCTAAGTTAGCTCTAAGTTCGCTCTAATATGCTTAGTTACCTAGGTTAGCTCAATAAAGACTTATACTTAGCTGCTTTATTTCAAAAATGGCATAATATGCTTAGTTCACTCAAAAATGGCATAATTAGATAGGTTAGCTCCATTTTACCTAAGTACGCTTACTTCTTATTCTAGTCTTCTTCTTCTTCATTTTCTTCTTCTTCTTCTAGTCTTCTTCTTCTAAATTTCTTGTTTCCCATTTTGCATATTTCATTTAATTCACGGAAGCTTGCATGGATGGAGTGCTTCTTTTCCCTTTCTGCTTTTATTTTGTATCGATTAACTTGCACGGATGGAACTTGTTATATGGATGGATGGATAGGTGTTGAAACTTTTGTCATATGTATGGACGGAACTATGTGTTGGTTATGTATGTATATATGATGAAACTTGTTTGTTTGATATGTCTGCTGTGAAATTTGTGTGTTGAAACTTGTGTGTTGAAATTGAATGAATTTAAGAAAAAATAGGGGCTATATAGGATCTTTGCCGTCCACTGGCAGACGGCAAAGAGCTTTGCCATAAGCCAACAGACGGCAAAGATGCCATGTGGCAGCTACCTGTGCAACCTGGGGGCTAGCCTATTTGGTTACTTTGTCGTCCGCTGGCTGACGGCAAAGGCGCAATGGTCTTTGCCGTCTGCCAGCGGACGACAAAGCGCACCGTTAACCCCCTAACGGCCATAAGCTGCCACGAGTGCCGTCCAGGACCTTTGCCATCCGCCAAACGACAAAGACCATTTCATTTTTGCCGTCCGCTAGCAGACGACCAAAAAGGCCTTCGTCGTAGCCTATTCAGCCGGACATGTTGCCGTCTGCTGAAGGACGGCAAAGGCCTTTGCCATCCACCAGGTATGTCTTTGCCGTCTGCCATGGCAGACGACAAAGTGCCTGATTCCTGTAGTGCGTGGCTTTTCCGGCTTTGATGACTTCTCTATAGGACAATGATTTTGCAAGACCATGACCTAGATGACTTTTTGTCCCTAATCAAGAATCTTAATCTAGCTCCATATTGAATCCCGGATGAAAAACAAATCTCATGGGGCACCTAGATTTTTGGTAACCGTGGTAATCTCGTGGTGCACCATATACCTTAACCGCGGTTACCGAACATTTTTTTGAATGAATCCAAATCCAAGAATAGGATGCATTGGGAAAAATCGGTAACTTTATGGCATCAAAAGGAGAAAGAACAACTCCAAGATTTTGGTCAAAATTGCGTAAAGTCAAAATACACAGCTCAGACTTCAATCTCCTCCAGGTGGGACACATCCCACAACCCTAAGATCGCCCTCCATGACGCCAAGAAGCCATCTATGAGGAAGGAGACAAGGAAGAAGAAGGAGGAGAATCACAATACCGCCACTAGCGCGACCCTAGGGTCGGCGCTAATGCCATCATCTCCACTGCGCCATCACGGCATCGTTGTCGTCACCTCTGCCATTTCAGTCATGAGAACCAATGCCTCCATGGCACCTTTCGTGTTAAATTTTGTAGTCCACTCGTATCGTCGTGTCGTGCCTCCCTTAATACAGTAAAAATTTGGAAATTTTAAAGAAAGTTCTGCCACCTCATAAATATAAGAGATGTGATGGCCGATTGAGCAACGCCCAATCAATCAATCTACCACTTTTACCTTTATCTTTTTATCTCTCCTTCGTTTTATTATTCCCCATTATTCTTTGTCCTTCACGTTCGGTGGCAGTGATCCAAGAGACCCTAGGGGTGTTCAGGTCGATCTAGGGCATCCCATAGCAAGCGCTCCCTCATCGGGTCCCTCCCAGGCATCTGGGGTTTCGGGTCCTCAACGTATCTCATCGCGTATCTTGTGTATATGGGGAGACTCCTCCGGCAACGTTGGCTTTCTTATCACACTCGACGCCGGGGTACACATGATGTGTTCATGTGCAAACGAAAGCCAATTAGCTTTGTAACAAGTAAGCTTAGCTTTAGTTTATCAATAATGAAGTTGTGGACTACAAATCTATTCTTCCCAGCCCAGGTAGGATGAGAGGGTGCCCAAGCCCAACGTGTGAATTGTTAAGAGTCCATATTAGGAGCAAGGGAAATATACTTCATTTGATTACGAGAATTTTGATCAGTACATTTACTAAAGAGGAAGGGACATTTACTCCAATTTGGTGTTTTCCCAGAAATATCACAAGAAATATAATGATATGTGCAAAAATGGAGGCATCATTATTATCGGCCCTATTGCAAACAATCAAGTAATTCACAAACATCGAGGAGTGTATGGGGGGACCAGAGTAGCCAGTTGGATACCTTCCAAAATATTATAATTTTAGCCTTATTGTAGACAAAGTGACAGTTCATTGACAACAAGAGTGAAAAGATACGACGATAACAGACAACCTTGTTGGATACCCTTGAGTGACTCGAAAGCAGTGAAAAGGTTGGGCATTAATGTTAACGGCAAAAAAGACATACATCATGTGTTTGAATATTAAGGTTATGAAATGATAATGCAATCCTTTAGAGTCCAGGTTAGCCGGCCGCACCTCTACTAGTACATGAGTGTATTTTCATGCCATTGCCAATGGTCTCCTTAGGCATTGCACCACCGCAGTGATTTGGGATGGACCTAGGTTGCTCCATGACAAGGTTGAGACGACTTTTACAAAGATTTTCTAGCGACAAGATTTACTCATGTCGACGACTTCTACATAGATCTTTTCTAGAGACAACCTAGGGGTTGGGGTGGGGCTGCACCCAGACACGTGGACTGGGGCCGACAAGGTGTCGGAAGCAGAGAATGCCCTCCTCCTCCCTTACACTAAAAATGATGTTGAAGCCGCTATCTTGTCCACGCATCCGGATTCGGTGCCTGGTCCCGATGGTTTAGATGAACGGTTTATTTTGAAATTTTGGAGTGCAATCAAAAGGGCAGTGACGGGCATTTTCTAGGATTTCTATGTTGGGGTGCTTGACGCCTCGCATTTAAACTATGGTGTTGCAACGTTAATCCCAAAGTTAGTGGGAGAGATGGATATCCCGATAGTTCGGGCAGATCATGATTATTAAAGTGGTCTTTCATATACTAGCTAAGCGCATGCCATGCATTAGGGTGGCTCCTATGGCTGGATTATCCATCAGAACCAATCAACCTTTAAAAAAGGCTGGTTTATTAAGAATATTATGGATGCATTTTTTTGTACTTTTAGGCAAGTTCAGTCACTTCTTTAACACAACAGCTTCACTCACTGAGGTACCACCTGGTGTGTGCTTGTTTGTGTGGGCGCGTTGTGTGTGTGTGTGTGTGTGTGGGGGGGGGGGGGGGGGGGGGGGGTCAACGTACACATAACAATCAGCTCGTGAGAAAGGCATACCGTAAAACTACAATATTTTTCAGCATAAATATAGAAGATTGAAAATCCGGACAATATTTCATAGAAAAGTTTAAAAAATTTGCTCTATTGCTAGGAGAACATCCCTCGCTCCTCCTTCTGTCATGTGTTCACTCTTCATCCATTTGTATGGGTGATGTCTATCATAACCCAAGCAAGGGAAGATTTTTTAGGCACACCATGCCGCCAGTTCTTCTCTATCGGTAGGTTGCCACATTCTTCTCCTCTACCGGGCCTGCCGGTGCTGGGAGGCTCAGTCTACCTAACACATGTGTAGTTTCCTCCTATTTGCGAGTTTTAGGTAGGATTTTGATGTCCAATCGTTAGGCCCTTTTACCGGTGATGGTAAGATCACACAATAAAGTCGACTCCGGTGGTGCGTCATTGATGGTGTCAAACGTTTGTCCGACGAATACTTCTTCCTCGATCCTTCCCATATCAACGGTGTTGTATGTGATAACATAAATTGCACACAAACATAGATTCCTGCCATCCATTCTGAGTGGTAAGGCTAGGGTTTGCACGATTTGTTAGGGTGGCGGTCAGCGGTGGTTCCATTCCTAGTTGAATCCTCCAGCCTCATCTTTATTGTTGTGAGGCCTACGAGATTTAGTGGAGGTTGCATTTTTGGATCTACGGCTTTTCCTGCTTTGATGACTTATGTGTAGGACAACGACTTGGCAAGACCATGAACTAGATGACTTTTTGTCCCTGGTCAAGTATTTAATCTAGCTCCAGATTGGATCCCGGATGAAACATAATTCTCGTGGGGCACTCAGATTTTTGGTAACTGTGGTAACCCAAAAATATTGGGTAGTTACCGAGCAAATTTCAATGAATTTGAATCTAGAAAAAAATCATCCAAAATTCATTCAAATTAAAAAAATCAGGATTTCTCGCCCGGTAAGGTGATATTTCTTGAGGTACTGGGATTTGTAGTTACCACCCGGTAACGGATTTTTTTGCCCGGTACCCAAAACCTTAGCGGTAGGTAGATCTGCGTGTAATAACATTACTATATGTATAACGCCCAAATCTTCTTGACTGCACAAACATATATTCTAGAGTGGGTGAACACAACCATGTACCCTTTTTACGAAAAGAATGGTAACCCCCAGCCTTTGCATCAAGCGATGCACACAGCCACCACCATATACACTAACAAAAAAAATATTTTTCATATTTCTTTGCAGATGAAGTTCACAATATGTATCATTTAGACCTTTACCAATTACTACCAAGGATGGAGATTATTAACTACTACTCAAGCACTTGTTAAACTGTTCGGCAAAAACTGAATGCTAGTGATATAACCCTATGAAGAATAGTTAAGACAGAATCAGCAAAATGCTGATGAGGAGAAGGTTCAGATGCCGATGCTCCGCCACGCCCCGAATGGTTGGATCATTTCAGTCCATGGTCGGGAGGTAGATATGGTGAAAATTGTTCACGGTCAGCATCCTACAGTAGGTAGGGCACGTTGCTCCGAGCCTGGATGGAGGCCTCGATGCACTTCTGACAGAAAAATGTGTCCGCAAATAGTCGACGACGCATCGACCAACTCGTTCATGCAGACTAGGTAGCTGAAGTTTGGTTCCTTTGGGAGATCCTTCGAAGCTGCGGGGCATACCTGAGTCACCTTAGGTTGTAGTGTTTAGCTGAGCATTAGGAATATAGTAACCATAGTACCATATTTAGTATTGGTAAAGCATAAGCATAGTGTAGAGTTCTTACCAAGAGTTTGTTGGTTTTAGGTATGTGTACTGTGTTTATTACGAGGTTGTTGTTGGACGCTCTAGATCGACCATTTTGTGTAGGGAGTATCCCCTGAGACAACATTGTGTTCACATGCCCCCCCCCCCCCCCCCCCCCCCCCCCCCCCTCAAACAAGACAATAGATACAAATCTGTAAAATGGAAAAACATGGTCAGGCAAATTAGAGAAGTCACAGAGTAAGTAGTATATTATGTTACACAATAAATAATAGAAAATGGTAAAAAAAAAACATAGCAGTGGTGGGCGGTATCTAGAGCCCGCCACAGGTACCTCCGCGATCCGGTCATGGACAAGATGTTTCCTTCTGATTGGTCGAAACAATACTACCACGGATTGGTGATGTGGCTCGCATCCACACATCCACACCCATTTGTGCTTCTTCTAAATGGTGGATGGGAGAGGAGCCACGAAGGTCACCAGCCACAACCACCTCTCTCTCTCTCTCTTTCTCTCTCTTTCTCTCTCTCTCTCTCTCTCTCCGGCTCTCGCCATCTCCCCTGGCGCCAAGCATGCTCCAGCGCCACCTCGCTCTCCTCTCTCTCCCTCACTAGACCGAATTATCGATTGTCTCCTTTCCACACTACATCGGCTAACCCTACTCACCTTTGTCCGTGCAGATGCGTTGATGCTCTGGTCCATGTATGCAAGCTCAACGCCGGGCGCCGGTCCGTGCGGGTGATGATGCTCCGATGGCAGTGCCTAGGTCACATGCAACCTGCTCGACCATGGGAGCATCGACTTTGTGGAGGTGGAGCGGCACCCGACGGATGGAGTGTGGAAGGGTGCACAGAGGCGGCATGGACTGGTGGATCCATCACGCGGCGGTGTTGGCCCATAGATTTTGCATGCCTGTGTGTGTCGACTTCCCGAGTTGGGGCAGGGCCGCACCGTGGAGTGTCGCCATTGCGCCTCCAGGATGTGCATATTTTTTTTAATTAGTAAAATCATACCAATGGCGGGTGAATATTTATGCCACCATTGCTAGTTTGTGTCGTTAGTGCCGTTAGTGGGTTATACTAGTGGCAGGCACTAGTTAAAGCCCGCCACTGCTAGGTCTTTACCAGTAGCGTGCAACGCCCGCCACTGATGCCTTGTTAGCAGTGGCGGGAGGTCAGTGGCGGGCGCCCCTAAGAGCCTTGGCCATCACTGCTAGGCATTCCTGCAGTACTGGTAGAGTAGTGGCCAAGAACTCATTCATACTTGTTCTTGAATATGATGGTTTATGATCTGGTTGTCGCATAGATATAGTTCTATTTGTTCATACCTGTCTCCTCATTTACCTTTTGGGGATAAATCTTAGAATCTCCTACTCATCCCAGCTAGCTGATAAACCTTGACATTTCAATGTCCCATCCACATAATAGATATTGGCTCTACATGCAATGTCATTTTGCCTTGCTCTCCTTCTTCTCTCACGAAGTGTAAGATTACAACCCACTCATCTTCTCTCTCCTCTTCTCCACTCTTCTCCGACTCACAAATATGATGTGTCAACTTGTATCACCCCTGCTTAATTTACCTTGTGGTACTTGCCCTGAGAAATAAAGAGATCACAATGGAATATCTCTTTATAATAAGATCAACAAAATAGTGTGTGTGAAAGGACTAAGTACATCAATGTAATGAGAATATACTATAATACCAGAGTTGCTACTTTGCCTGACCGGTAGGACGGGCATACCATACTGTTGCTTCCAACACGAACAAACACATTACCAACATGAGTCTATCTGCTCCTTCTTCTTGATGTGATCCCAGCAAATATTTTTTTAACACGGTACAATCACAGATGCTCACATACACACACATACACTGACCCCTATAAACGCACGCACACACACCCTACCCTATAGGCGCTTCATAGCTAGTGGACAGGAACATCTCCTCACACTGAATGAAACATCGCCAGAAAGTCTGAAATAAATCCAGAAAAATGTACACACTAGTGTCAATTCCAGGACTTGAACCCTAGTGGGATGGTACCTCTACAAGAAAAATAATCATTTGAGCTACGTACAGTTCGCATCGCGACTAGATCTTTGGTCCTACGAACCTACTTCAACAACACTCTGCTTGCTTTACATACTGGCCAGAAAGTAACTAGTCGTATGTGAAGGTATCAAACTTTCCCGGCCGTAACAACCATGTGCTCGTAACTCCTAACCGCTCTGACGGGTTCAGTCCGTGTCCTATCGCTGTTGTGCCGCTGGCTACTACGTGGATTACAAGGTTTTTTTCTCCAGGGTGATGGTACGGTAGGAATATAGCCTCGATTACTTTCCGCCTGCGATGAAAAACGATAGGATGGCTCATGCGATGGAGCAACATGTGGCAGCGCTCAGTCGGCTCATTCCGATGCATTTCGATGTTTCATTTTTATTTCCCAGAAGAGTTTTTACTGCTAGTTTGGTCAATAGATCCGAATATAGACAAATGTTGGAAACTGGGCGCTCTTTTGGGTGATGTTTTGAGGGTAGATGCTGATAAGTTTGGGAACATTTTTTCTGAGTTTCTTCGTGTACGTGTAAACCACAATGTAAACACTCATCTCCTGCGTGAGATCAGTTCTAGGGAACTAGGGGAAGATGAGTGGATGGATCTAGAGGTTAAGTATGAGAGGGCACCTAGGTTCTGTATGTACTGTGGGCACATAGGCCATGGGGAGATAGACTGTAGGCTGCCGGTGGACGACCAAACAGTGAGGTTCACAGGCTCCATGAGAGCGTCGCCTTTCAAGATGAGCAAGAACAAGGGAGGCTTCGTGGCACCGGATGCCTGCAGTGCAAGGCGCTTCCTCCACTTTGGCTCGGAAGTGTACGGGGAGACATGGACAGCCCCGGCCAAACTGGCGTGGGAAAGGCTCAGAAAGGATAAAGAGACGAGGGACAACACCGGCTCACAGGAGATGGTTAGATACAGAAGGATCCCCGATGATGTCTTGCTTGATCCAGGTGTACAAGCGGCAAGGGAAGATGGACCTGACCAGGGAGATGCAAGGAAGATGAGTGTCGGGGAAAACACTGTGGCGCCCATGGACACTCAACAGCGTGCTGTAGCTTCTACACCAGCAATAGCTACGGGCGCCACGGGCGCTGCCTCACCGCGGGCTGTAGCTTCTACAACAGCAATAGCTACGGTCGCCGCGGACACTGCTTCGACACCACCAACTGGGACAGTGACGGGGGACGACATCGATATAACCCCGGCAGCGCATACCATTGTTGATGCTGCGACCCCTCCGTACCCACCTGGGTTCGGACCGGACGTGGTGTTCAAGGCTACACCGGCTGCTGCTGATCCAGCGGCGGGCGGAGATGATACTGGGGAGGAGGCCCCTGTAGAAGTTGTGGAAGAGGTGGTCAGCCCGGCGAAGCAGGAAGGAGGCACTGGTGTGGACAAGGGCAAAATAAAAAAGAGGTACTCGAGTCAGTTCAAGGGAAGGAGAGGCACAGGGGAGGTGGATTCGATCCTTGGCAAGCGAGCTGGATGTAACACTTCTGTAATCAGACTAGGATTAGAGGGAGAGCTAGCGGATAGTGAAATGCACAAGAAACAGAGAGCTGTTGTGAGAGAGGAGGAGGTGAGTACTAAAGGAGAGATAGGTGGAAAGGAAGCAACTGGCATAGGGGCTGCCAGGGAACTGACGGGGGCCGAGGAAGGCAGAATGACGATCTTGTGCTGGAACTGCCGGCGTTTGGGCCATCCCGGGACAGTTCGGGAACTTGTGTGCCTAGGGCGCACCTACCGCCCCTCTGTCGTGTTCTTATCTGAAACGCGGCAGTGTGAGGAGAGTGTCAAGAGAATAAGAGGGAGGCTAGGTCTGAAGCACTGTATCACCCATGATGGGGTGGGTAATGGTGCTGGCATCGCCCTGTTCTGGGACGATAGCATTGAAATAAAATTGCTCTCATATGGTCCGAGGTACATTGATGTTCATGTGCGTACTGATCCTGATGGCCCTTTGTGGCAAGGCACTTTTGTGTATGGCGAACCAAAATCCCACGAGCGACACCATATGTGGAATCTACTCAAGAGAATTAAGCAAAGATCAACTCAGCCGTGGATGATAATAGGAGACTTTAACGAAACTATGTGGCAGGGGGAGCATTTCTCGGCCACAAGATGGTCTGAAAGAAATATGAGTAATTTTAGAGAAGCTCTAGCTTGGTGTGATGTGCATGATCTAGGCTACCAGGGACCGGACTGGACCTTTGACAACAAGCAGGCGGGAATTAAGAAAGTGCGTGCACGTTTGGATAGAGGCGTGGCCTCCATGGAGTGGAGCGAATTATTCCCTCATGCTCATGTACAACACATAGTCACCTCACGGTCAGATCACTTCCCACTCCTTTTGTCATATGAAAGGGAAGTTCAAAACAGTGCAAACAAGAGATACTTCAGGTATGAATCTATGTGGGAAAGAGTCCAGTCTCTGGAGCCGACAGTAAAAGAAACATGGGACATGGAAGGGCCAGCAAAATCGCTAGCTGATGTAATGCAGAAACTGGGAAGTGTCCAGAAGTCGCTTACTGAATGGTCCAAGAAGGATTTTGGGTCTATCACTTGGAACATCAAAAAGAAGAGGCAGCGTCTCAAAAAGTTGCTAGAGAGGCCATACAGAAATGAAACGGAGATGCTAGTAAAGAAAGTTTCAGCTGAGCTAGATGAACTATTGATACGAGAAGAAATGATGTGGCGGCAGCGCTCACGAGCAACTTGGATTTGGGAAGGGGACCAAAACACAAAATTCTTCCACCGGAAAGCTACTTGGCGACAAAAGAAAAATGTAATAAAAAAATTGAAAAACAGTAATGGGGCATGGGTCGAAAGAAAGGAGGATCTGAATAGTTTGGCAACAGAGTTCTTCAAAGAGCTATACACAAAGGATAGGGGAGTTGCACCATTTGAACTAATAGAGATGCTACCGCGCAGGGTGACTGAGGAGATGAACACAAGTTTAACGAAGGAGTTTACAGAAAAAGAAATCAGCGACGCACTCTTTCAGATTGGACCACTGAAGGCGCCGGGGCCAGATGGCTTTCCGGTACGCTTCTTCCAACTAAACTGGGGGATGTTGAAGAAGGATGTAGTTGCTGCGGTGTTGAGTTTTTTTGAGAATGGAATCATGCCAGAGGGCGTTAATGACACAGCGATAGTGCTTATTCCGAAAGGGAAGAACCCACAAAGTTTGAAAGAATTCAGACTGATCAGTCTCTGCAGCGTAATATATAAAGTAATCTCCAAATGCCTCGTGAACCGACCGCGGCCGTTCTTGGATGAGCTAATATCGGAAACCCAGAGTGCGTTTATACCCGGACGGATGATCACGGACAATGCCATTATCGCCTTCAAGTGCTTCCATAAAATACAACAGAGTAAGAATCCTCACAATACTCGCTGTGCGTACAAGTTAGATCTGGCCAAAGCCTATGACAGAGTTGACTGGGACTTTCTTGAAGGAGCTCTGGAGAAGGTGGGTTTCAGTGCTGTGTGGATTGGTTGGATCATGAAGTGTGTGAAATCTGTCCGATTCCAAGTGAAAATGAATGGGGAAATGTTAGAGGCCTTCATTCCTACAAGAGGACTCAGACAGGGCGATCCCTTGAGCCCATATTTGTTCCTCTTTATTACTGATGGGCTGGCTACAATCTTTAACAGGGAGGTTCGAGGTGGATGCATCTCTCCTGTAAAAGTGGCTCGCAATAGGCCTGGGATCTCTAATCTTCTTTTTGCAGATGATAGTTTGGTATTTTTCAAAGCCACTAGAGAACAAGCTAGAGTGGTGAAAGGAGCTCTATCCATGTTCCAAAAATGCACGGGGCAGCTCCTAAGTAGCAGTAAGTGCTCTATCTTATTTAGTGAGCATTGTCCTAATACACTTCAGCAGGAAATTAAAGATATCCTTGCGTGTGAGACATCTACTTTCGAAAGCAAATACTTGGGTCTTCCAACTCCGAAAGGGAGAATGAAAGATGCAAAATTCCAGCCCATCATGGACAAATTTCTCAAAAAAATGCAACGATTGGGATGGAAGACATATGTCCTTTGCTGCGAAGGAGGTGAATGTGAAGTCGGTGGTCCAGGCTCTTCCGACATATGCCATGGGGGTTTTCAAATTCTCGGTGGGTTTTTGTGACAAGTATGAGCGACTGATTAGAGAGTTCTGGTGGGGAGAGGAGGAAGGGCATAGGAAAGTTCATTGGATGGCATGGGAGCAAATGATAAAGCCCAAAAGAGCAGGAGGGATCGGCTTTCGAGATATGAAAATTTTCAACCAAGCTCTTCTTGCCAGGCAAGGTTGGCGCCTCCTCCAACGGCCAGATAGCCTATGTGCCCGTGTCCTAAAATCAAAATACTATCCTAAAGGTAAGCTTCTGGACACAGTGTTTGCGTCAGATGCCTCTCAGACATGGAGAGGAATTGAACATGGGCTGGAGCTATTGAAGAAAGGACTGATATGGAGAGTTGGAAATGGGAAACAAATCCAAATCCAAAGAGACCAATGGGTCCCTAGAAAGAGCGGCCTCAAGGTTACTGAATTTAAGAAGAGGTCAAGATTGAGATGGGTGAATCAACTCATGAAACATGATGCCAAAGAATGGGATGAGGCCCTGATACACCAACTGTTTCCCAGTTTCGATGCAGATGAAATATGTAAGATCAAAATTCCAAGGAGGGATGTCGACGACTGTGTTGCATGCAAGGTTTTGGTTACCGAATGAGGCAATTTTACCCAGGGGGCTGGTAAATGTGGTTACCACGGTTACCGAGAAATACCAAGAAATATCGAGAATATTTCGAACGAATTTTATAGTTGAATTTTGAATTCAAATAAGTGAATGAATGAATATTCGAACCATAGACCTCTCAAAACAGGAACTAGGTTGCTACCAACATGCGAGAACCAACTCTCATGGCATTAATTAGATCCTACATACTTTACTGTAAATCGAGTGTTTAAATTCAAAAATTTCAAAAAACTGATATTTTTTGCTCGGTATGGCGATTTACCGAGGGGTACGGAAATACGCGGTAACCATGGGAAATCTTGAAATTTCAACCGGTAACCAAAACCTTGGTTGCATGGCACGGCAAAAAATCTGGAATATTCTCCGTGCGGAGTGCATATAAGCTGGGAACTCAGCTCAAACAACAGGCCATACCACCAGCCTCTAGTTTTGGTGCTGAAGCTGATAATAGATGCATATGGGATTACATTTGGAAGGCAAAAGTCCCGGAGAAGGTTAGGATTTTTGCTTGGCGAGTAGCCACAGAAACTCTTCCCACAAAGGAAAACAAGTGGAAAAGAACCCTGGAAATTGATAACATATGCAACATATGTGGGAGCAAGACTGAAAATGAATTCCATGCGGTGATTGAATGCACAAAAGCCAGAGCGCTTAGGCATGAAATGAGGTCAGTCTGGGAACTACCCTCAGAAGACAGTTTTCGTTTTACAGGAAATGATTGGCTACAAAACCTCCCAGGCTCATGTACTCCTGTAGTACGCAGAAATGTGCTCCTGTTGTTATGGCGAGCATGGTGGCTAAGGGATGACTGCATCCATGCAAAAGGCAGGGCAATGGTGGGTCAGTCGGTCCAATTCTTGGTTAAATATGCGGATGAAATCAGTCTAGGAGAAAGACGACACACGGATAATATGGCCAATGTTCAAGTGGTGGAACATCACGGAAGTAACAAAGAAGAGGGGAAGCGTGAGGAAATTAAGAAAGGGAAGCAAGCCACGGGGCTGGGACAGATTAATGGCCTGCCCGTCAATGACAGAGATGAGTGCCATATAGAGCAATCAGCCCCAACTCAACTTGTGAGACGGTGTTCATCTAGGAGCCAATGGGCCCCTCCGACTGCAGGTACCTGGAAGCTGAATACTGATGCATCATTCATACCGAGCACGGGGGAGTCCGCAGCTAGATTCATAGTCAGAGACTACAGGGGGCTTGTTGTGGTCTCAGGTGGAAATCGTCTGCAGTCGTGCAAAGATCCGGAAGAAGCCGAACTAGCTGCGATATGACACGGACTCTCTGTTGTAAGTAAAATTTACGTCAGACCTCTATGTGTGGGAACGGACTGTGCATCCATTCCAGCGCTACTGGACTTCAAATTACACAATCAATCTGCCCTTTTCCCCCTTGTCACGGACAGTAGGGACCTCATGAAAATGTTCAGTGAAGTCACCATCAAGGCCGTGAGAAGATCCAGCAACAACCTAGCACATGAGCTTGCCGCTCTTGCTAGAATACATGGAGATTATAAATGTATAGGAGATGTCCCCCTCACTCTTAAACCCCTCCTCATGGAGGATTGTATTATCTCCTCAGTGGTAATATAACTGCAGGCTGGGCCTTTTCTCAAAAAAAAAAAAGAATGACACATATGCTATTGCCCAAAAACCAAGGCCCATATAATGGAAGCACCACTTAGTGTGAAAAAATAGAAGATATTAGGAAGGATGCAAAAATATATAATAGCAGGAAGGAGAGCATCATGTCCTGGTTGGAGACTGTTTCGGTAAGGAATTGTCAAGCAGGCAAGTAGTGTGAGGAAATACAATTATGTCTTTTAAGGGAGATTGGGCCATATCTCAATTGGAAATAAATTATCAGTCTGATGTCTTTTAGGGATCTACTCAACTTGTTCCTAGTCGGTCGACCAGTAACAGTGTCTACTGCTATTGCTAATTAAACATGATAGCCTTGCACAGACACATATCCTAGAGTGCATGCGTGAACACACCATATACCCTGACAAGCAAAAAATATATTTGTAATTCTTTGCAGATGTTCACAATACCATGGCACATGTTTCAAATTCCTACGAGAAAGGTATCCTTTACCACCAAGGATGCAGATTAAAAGTTTGTTTACTATGAATCGAGCACTTATTAAATCGTTGCTTTGAATTCTAGTGATAACCCCATGAAGAATAGTTCAGACAGAATCACAAAAATGCCGTTAAGGAGGAAGGGTCGGGTGTTGATACTCCACCACGCCTAGAATGGCTGGATCAGCTCAATCCATCGCCGGGAGGTAGATTCGGTGGAAATTTCTCATGGTCAGCCTCCTACGACAGGTAGGGCACTTCTTCTGAAATCGGATGGAGGCCTCTATGCATTTCTTGCAGAAGATGTGGCCGCAGATAGTAGACGATGCATCGACCAGCTCATTGATGCAGACTGAGCAGGTGAATTTTGGTTCCCTTGGGAGATCCTTCACAGGTGCCGGGCGTCCCTGCGCCACCTTGGGCTGTAGTGTTTAGCAGAGCTTTAGGGATACATATAGTAACAATAATATTTCGTATATGTAAAGCAGTAGCACAGTCTAGAGTTATTACAGAGAATCTGTTGGCTTCACGTGTATCCAGATTGTGTGTCAACAGGTTGTTATTGGACGCTCCAGAAAGATCATGTCGTGTAGGGTTTATCCCTAGTGAAAGCATTGTGTTCACATGCCCATCAGAAGCTCCTTCTAGAAAAAAAATGCAAGACATACGAAGTTAGTAAACGGGAAACGTGGTCAGGCAAACTAGGGGGAAAAAATCCTCCCAAGACTTAATAGTCTATGTGTAATTGGAAAATTCAGATATGAATATGGGTAAATTGTTCCAGTAATACATCTTTCAGGCTAGCATTTTACTTAGAGCTTTTTCTATCACATAATAGCTACTTAGTGGATGCATGGCTTCATTCTGAACACAGATGCTGGACTAAAAAACAGTGGTGTTTGTTACAAGATAAGTTGATTTTTATCCAGTATAGTACGCTGCTCGCTTCCTAGGCTAGAAGTCCCAAACTAATGTCTACATATCCAACTAATCTCAGTCATCAAATCATATGTTAATCCAACGACTTACATTGCTGCAATGGTGAGTCGTTGAACATGTCTTACACGCAATTAATATCATAGCAAGTATCAATATCGGCATAAATTTACAACATAATTGGTGCACAATTAATATTCTACCTAATATCAACATGCAACTAATATCATATCTAGTATTAATGTGCATTAAATGTACACATTTACTACTAGCCTTAATAAGGATATGCGTGGGTAAGATCTCAGTAAATCTATCTGTACCTGGCAGTGAGGTATCCATATTGGCGTTCTGCAGAACCATGTCTGCAGTAGAGGACAAAGGGCCAATATTGCCCGTCACATAAAACATTCTAGAATTTTCACTCGCACCTTGCATGATATTGGATGTCAGATTCATCGCACCATAGCCATGGGAAGATGCTATCTGTCTTAACGATTGTTGATTTTGTCGGTATTGTCGGTTCTGAGCCGTGTAGGTCTTGATAGCAAACATCATTGTTGGCGACATTGGTCGCCTCGTCATGTTGTGGTACTCCATCTGCCCAAACAACCAGAGATATCAACAACACACATGGTTAACTAAATGGTAATATTTGATATCTTACTCGGAAATGGACTTGGTTGCCTGAAAACCAAAGCTCCAAAAAAGAAGGAAAGAGAGGAACACCTTGTTTGGGTATTTTCTAAACAAGATTTCCTCTAGCCGGCTCGCGAGCGCCCGGAGGCGCGGCCGCCAGAGAGGCAGCAATTGCAACGTTAGCAAAAACTTGAATCTGTGAATTAATATCAGATTCAGATCATTAGTTTTGATAGAGTTTCCCCGCAAAAAAAAAAGCTTTGATAGAGTAGAAGATATCTTTTTGTAACTGTTACAGGGATTCAACCGCAGCCCTTAAATATGCAAAATTTATATGCAAGCCCTGTGAAGGTTCAGGTACATAGTCCACGATTGATCACCTTTGATGATAAGTATTTGTTGGGAATGATACAAGGCAGAGTGATAAACGTGATACTGTTGTTGAGTAGGTCACTGGATACGACTACTTCGCGTTCCAGTTTTTCTCGAAATATTCTAATCTACGCAATCGCGGTTGGAGCAGAGAAAAGCAGTAAGAGCTTACATCTTCTCTCGGGCGTTGTCCCGGAGCCTCACAAACTGGGGATCGGCCGCGGCGGCAAGGCCCACCACATCCTGCATCTGCGGTTGCCACGGCCGCATCCCGCCGGAGCCGCCAACGCCAAGGCCAGCGCTGCCAACCTGATTCATTCAACTTCCTGGAGGGGGGGGGGGGGGGGGGGGGGGGGGGGGCGCGAAAGCTCACCTGGGACTAGAAAGGGGACTTTGACCAATGGCTTACTGGACTTGACTTCCTGAGGGGATCAATATATAGCCAGCGGGTGCTGGGCGAGCGCCGTGCTCCCCGTTCTATATCTAACCGGACCACACGTAATTACTTCCTGCCAGGGAATGAGAGAATCGCCCTACGGCCGGTGACACACGTCAGAATACAGCTGGTTGATATGCGTCGTGCTAGCATTATTTCTGAATTTATTTCAGGATTTTCGACGATGCGTTTTCGATGGGAGGAGACGTTCCCGTCAACGATGAGACGCCTACAATAACTTCGTAAATCTAAAGATGATATATCAGTTCAGTCTTTCGGAGATGCTCATAGGTGTAGGGTGTGCATGTGTACATTCATAAGGGTGAGTGTATGCATGTGTATATAAGCGCTTGTGTCTGTACCACAGTTTTGATTTTCGGCCAGAAAAAATCAATTTCGGCCGAATTTCGGCCATCTCGGCTGGGCCCGGAATATGTCCCTTTCACTTCAAAAATTTCGGCCTGTTTTGAAAGTTATGGCCCAGCCCAACATCTAGAAGGCCTCCACTATGGTCCGGCTAAGAAACCATTAAACTGAATGCCCGAACCCTAAACTTCTCGTTTCCTCTGTCTTTCCCTGTGCGGCGCCGCCGCTGCCCGCCTGCTGCTGCCTTCCCACGCCCGTCGGGAGCTCCTCCAGTGAAGAATCCGCACTCCTCCGCTGCATCAACCCGCCTCGTTGACTGGTACCTCCCGCCCGCTTGCTTGCGTCTGAGCGTGTGGACGCACAGCCTCCATCAGGGCCACCTCACGCCTCCTCTATCACCACCTAGTTTATTCTCTATTGCTTCTTCAAGGCCACGGCATGGTGCATGATGTCTGTGGCAGTGAGGATTGTTTTTATATGTTGGACTGATGCATCGGTAGCATCTGGGCACTTCCTTCTTCGTTTGCTTCTCCAATGTTTATTCTTGGACTGATTCAGTTTTTAATCCCTTGAGCTCGATCTGCTATACCTTTCCTCTGCTGATTGCAAAATTTCGGCCGAATTTCGGCTAGATTTCGGTCAAATTTCATTCAAAAATTCAAATTTTGTTTATGCAATTTCATCCGAGATTTTGCCGAAATTTTTGAATTGACCGAAATTCGGCTGTTTCGTTCAGGGGCGAAAAAAAACCCAATCCGAAAATCAAAACGCAGGTCTGTACTGATGTTCAAAAAAAATACAGTTGGTATGCGTGAGCTTGGCCTCTCTTGGTTTTGGGTTTACCACCTATCTATATTGGACGTTCACCACCAATTTGAAAAAAGGTTGGGATTTTTTATTTCTTCTTCGCAAGAAATCCAAGGTCATACAAACTAAAATTGTCCAGCTCTTATAAGACCAACTTTACAAAATTAGAAAACAAAACACATATTCGTGAGTATATCACCGCCATCTTCCTCTTGCATTGATCAGCGGTGCGCCGCGAGCAAAGATCTCACGGTCTCTGGAACACCCTTGAAGCCAAGCTGACATTGTTGAGACAAACAATCATCTTGACCATAGCAAAGAAATTGATCCAAATCCAAGACAAGGATGAGTAGGGCAAAATTGGTAGCTTCGTGGCATCAAAAGGAGAAGGAACAAATCCAAGATTTGGGTAAAAATTGCGTCAAGTCAAAATACACTCACTCTTCTCCACGTGGGACACATCCCACAACCCTAAGATCGCCCTCCATGTCACCAAGAAGCTGTCTACGAGGGAACAGACAAGGAAGAAGAAATAGGAGAACGACAACGCCGCCTCTAGCGCGACTCTAGGATCGGCGCTAATGGCACCATCTCCACCACGCCATCACAACATCGTTGTCATCGCCTCTGCCATTTCATTCATGGGCACAAATGCCTCCATGGCACCTTTCATGTTCAATTTTGTAATCCACTCGTATAGTAGTGTCATGCCTCCCTAAATACAATAAAAATTTGGAAGAAAATTGGAGTCATTTTCTGGTAAATAAAATTCAGCCACCTCATATATATCAGAGATGTGATGGCCGATTGAGCACCCAATTAATCAATCTATCACTTTTACATTTATCTTTTTATCTCTCCTTTGTTTTATTCTTCTCCGTTCTTCTTTGTCCTTCATGTTTGGTGGCAGTGATCCACAAGACCCTACGGGTGTTCAGGTCGACCTAGAGCATCCCATAGCAAGTGCTCCCTCATGGGGTCCCTCCCAGGCATATGGGGTTTCGGGTCCTCAAAAGATCTCGTTGACATATCTTGTTTATCCGGCGAGACTCCTCAGGCGAAAGCTCACCTGAGACTTGGAGGTGGCCGGAGACGAAGAAAGGGGACTTTGACCGATGGCTTACTGGACTTGACTACCTGAGGGGATCAATATATAGCCAGCGGGTGCTGGGCGAGCGCCGTGCTCCCCGTTCTATATCTAACCGGACCACACGTAATTACTTCCTGCCAGGGAATGAGAGAATCGCCCTACGGCCGGTGACACGCGTCAGAATACAGCTGGTTGATATGCGTGATGCTAGCATTATTTCTGAATTTATTTCAGGATTTTCGACGATGCGCTTTCGGTGGGAGGAGACGTTTCCGTCAACGACGAGACGCCTACAGTAACTTCGTAAATCTAAAGATGATATATCAGTTCAGTCTTTCGGAGGTGCTTGTAGGTGTAGGGTGTGCGTGTGTACATTCATAGGGGTGAGTGTATGCATGTGTATATAAGCGCTTGTGTCTGTACCACAGTTTTGATTTTCGGCCAGAAAAAATCAATTTCGGCCGAATTTCGGCCATCTCGGCTGGGCCCGGAATATGTCCCTTTCGCTTCAAAAATTTTGGCCTGTTTTGAAAGTTATGGCCCAGCCCAACATCTAGAAGGCCTCCACTATGGTCCGGCTAAGAAACCATCAAACTGAACGCCCGAACCCTAAACTTCCCGTTTCCTCTGTCTTTCCCTGTGTGGCGCCGCCGCTGCCCGCCTGCTGCTGCCTTCCCACGCCCGTCCGGAGCTCCTCCGGTGAAGAATCCGCACTCCTCCGCTGCATCAACCCGCCTCGTTGACTGGTACCTCCCGCCCGCTTGCTTGCGTCTGAGCGCGTGGACGCACAGCCTCCATCAGGGCCACCTCACGCCTCCTCCATCACCACCTAGTTTATTCTCTGTTGCTTCTTCAAGGCCACGGCATGGTGCATGATGTCTGCGGCAGTGAGGATTGTTTTTATATGTTGGACCGATGCATAGGTAGCATCAGGGCACTTCCTTCTTCGTTTGCTTCTCCAATGTTTATTCTTGGACTGATTCAGTTTTTAATCCCTTGAGCTCGATCTGCTATACCTTTCCTTTGCTGATTGCAAAATTTCAGCCGAATTTCGGCCAGATTTCTGTCAAATTTCATTCAAAAATTCAAATTTTGTTTATGCAATTTCGTCCGAGATTTTGCCAAATTTTTTGAATTGACCGAAATTCGGCTGTTTCGTTCAGGGGCGAAAAAAAACCAATCCGAAAATCAAAACGCAGGACTGTATTGATGTTCAAAAAAAAATATAGTTGGTATGCGTGAGCTTGGCCTCTCTTGGTTTTGGGTTTACCTCCTATCTATATTGGACGTTTACCACCAATTTGAAAAAAGGTTGGGATTTTTTATTTCTTCTTCGCAAGAAATCCAAGGTCATACAAACTAAAATTGTCCAGCTCTTACAAGACCAACTTTACAAAATTAGAAAACAAAACACATATTCGTGAGTATATCACCGCCATCTTCCTCTTGCATTGATCAGCGGTGCGCCGCGAGCAAAGATCGATCCGTCTCACGGTCTCTGCAACACCATTGAAGCCAAGCTGACATTGTTGAGACAAATAATCATCTTGACCATAGCAAAGAAATTGATCCAAATCTAAGACAAGGATGAGTAGGGCAAAATTGGTAGCTTCGTGGCATCAAAAGGAGAAGGAACAAATCCAAGATTTGGGTAAAAATTGCATCAAGTCAAAATACACTCACTCTCCTCCACGTGGGACACATCCCACAACCCTAAGATCGCCCTCCATGTCACCAAGAAGCTGTCTACGAGGGAGCAGACAAGGAAGAAGAAGTAGGAGAACGACAATGCCGCCTCTAGCGCGACTCTAGGATCGGCGCTAATGGCACCATCTCCACCACGCCATCACAACATCGTTGTCATCGCCTCTGCCATTTCATTCATGGGCACGAATGCCTCCATGGCACCTTTCATGTTCAATTTTGTAATCCACTCGTATAGTAGTGTCATGCCTCCCTAAATGCAATAAAAATTTGGAAGAAAATTGGAGTCATTTTCTGGTAAATAAAGTTCAGCCACCTCATATATATCAGAGATGTGATGGCCCATTGAGCACCCAATCAATCAATCTATCACTTTTACATTTATCTTTTTATCTCTCCTTTGTTTTATTCTTCTCCGTTCTTCTTTGTCCTTCATGTTTGGTGGCAGTGATCTACAAGACCCTACGGGTGTTCATGTCGACCTAGGGCATCCCATAGCAAGTGCTCCCTCATGGGGTCCCTCCCAGGTATATGGGGTTTCGGGTCCTCAAAAGATCTCGTTGACATATCTTTTGTATCCGGGGAGACTCCTCAGGCGACGTTGGCTTGCTTATCATGCTCGACGACGGCGTACACATTGACATGTTTGTGTGCAACTAGAAAGTCAATTAGCTTAGTAGAAAGTAAGCTTAGCTTTAATTTGTCAATAATAAAGTTGTGGACTGCACATCTGTTCTGCCCAGCCAGGTAGGATGAGAAGGTGCCCAAGCCCAAGGTGTAAATTGGTAGAGTCCATATTTGGACTGGAGCAAGGGAAATATTCTTATTTTGATTACGAGAAATTTGATCGGTATATTTACTAACGAGGATGGAACATTTACTCCAATTTGGTGCTTTGCCGAGAAGTGTCACAAGAAATATAATTATATGCGCAAAAATGGAGGCGTCATTATTATCTGCCCTACCGCAAACAATCGAGTAATTCACAAACATCGAAAAATGTATGGGGGCGGGCAGAGGGCAAGTTGGATACCTTCCAAATGATTAGAATTAAAGGCTTCTTGTAGACAAAGTGACAGTTCATTGACTACAAGAGTGAAAAGATAAGGCGACAACGAACAACCTTGTCGGATACCTTCGAGTGCCCCGAAAGTAGTGAAAAGGTTGGGCATTGATGTTAACGGAAAATGAGACATATGTCATGCATTTGAAAATTAAGATTATGAAATGACAATGCAACCCTTTCGAGTCCAAGTCACCCGGCCACACCTCCACCAGCACATCAACGTATTTCCATGTCATTGCCAATGGTCTCTGTAGGCGTTGCACCATTGCAGTGCTTTGGGATGGACCTAGGTTGCTCCATGACAAGGTTGAGATCCAAACTCATGTCGACGACTTCTACAAAGATTAGTTCTAAACACAACCTAGGGGAGGGGTGGGGTTGCACCCAGACACATGGACTGGCACCTGGTCCGATGGTTTGCATGTACGGTTCCTTTTGGAATTTTGGAGTGCTTTCAAAGGGGTGGTGATGGACATTTCCAGGATTTCTATGTCGGTGTGCTTGACGCCTCACGTTTGAACTACCGTGTCATGACGTTAATCCCAAAGGTTGTGGGAGCGAAGGATATCCCATAGTTCAGGCCGAGCACGTTTATTAAAGTGATCTTTCATATCCCAACTACGGAGCTTGCCATTAGATGGCTCCTATTATGGCTAGAATTATCCATCTGAAGCAATTGACATTTATCCAAGGCCGGTTTATTAAGAATATTGTGGATGCATGTTTTTGTACTTTTACCCAAGTTCAATCACTTTTTTAAAATGTAGTAGGTTCAATCACTGAGCTACCAGCTCGCGTGTGCTTGTCTGTGCGCGCGCTGGGGGCTGTTAAACGTAGACATAACAACCAACTGGCGAGAAAGACATAGAAAAGTTATTGCTCTATTGCTAGGAGAACGTCCCTCACTCCTCCTTCAGTCATGTGTTCACTCTTCATCCGTTTGTATGGGTGATGTTTATCCTAACCCAAACAAGAGAAGATTTTTTAGGTGCACCACGCTGCCACTTCTCCTCTATCGGTAGGTCGCCACCGTCTTCTCGTCTGTCGGGCCTACCGGTGCTGCGGGGTGGGGGGCTCGGTCTACCTAACGGAGATGTAGTTTCCTCCGGTTTCCTAGTTTTAGGTAGGATTTTGATGTCCGTTAGTTCGGCCCTTTAACGGTGATGGCAAGATCATACAACAAAGCGCCTCCGTGGTGCGCCATTGATGGTGGCAGAGGTTAGTCCGACGAATACTTCTTCCTCGAGCATAGAGATAATGTAAATTGCTCACAAGCATAGATTCCTGTCATCCATTCTGCATGGTAAGGCTAGGGTTTGCACAATATGTTAGGGTGTCGGTGAGCGTGGTTCCGTTCCTAGTTGAATCCTCCAGCCTCATCTTTATTGGTGTGAGGCCTACGAGATTTATTGGAGGTCGCATTTTTGGATCCGCGGCTTTTCCGGCTTTGATGACTTCTCTGCAAGACAACGATTTGGCAAAACCATGACCTAGATGACTACATGTTTAATTTTGTAGTCCACTTGTATAGTCTTGTCATGCCTCCTTTAATACAATAAAAAATTGGAAGAAAATTGGAGCCATATTCGTGTAAAGAAAGTTCAGCCACCTCATATATATAAGAGAAGTGATGGCCGATTGAGCAACGCCCAATCAATCAATCTACCACTTTTACCTTTATCTTTTTATCTCTCCTTCATTATATTCTTCCCCGTTCTTTTTTGTCCTTCATGTTCGGTGTCAGCGATCCACGAGACCCTAGGGGTGTTCAGGTCGACCAAGGGCATCCCATAGCAAGTGCTCCCTGATGGGGTCCCTCAAAGACGTGTGGGGTTTCGAGTCCTCAAAAGATCTCGTCGGCATGTCTTGTGTATCCAGCGAGACTCCTTCGGCAACATTGGCTTGCTTATCACACTCGACGCCGGCGTACACAGTGACATGTTCGTGTGCAAACATAAGGCCAATTAGCTTTGTAACAAGTCTTAGCTTTAATTTATCAATAATGAAGTTGTGGACTGCAGATCTATTCTTCCCAGCCCAGGTAGGATGGGAGGGTGCCCAAGCCCGAGGTGTAAATTGTTAGAGGCCATATTAGGAGCAAGGGAAATATTCTTAATTTGATTACGAGAATTTTCATTGCTGCATTTACTAAAGAGGATGGAAGATTTACTCCAATTTGGTGTTTGCCCAGAAATATCACAAGAAATATAATGATATGCGCAAAATGGGAGGCATCATTATTATCCACCCTACCGCAAACAATCAAGTAATTCACAAACGTCGACGAATGTTGGGGACCAGAGAGGCCAATTGGATACCTTCCAAACGATTAGAATTAAATGCTTCTTGTAGACAAAGTGACAGTGCATTGACAACAAGAGTGAAAAGATACGACAATAACGGCAATCTTGTCATATACCTTCAAGTGCCACAAAAGCAGTGAAAAGGTTGGGCATTAATGTTAACGGTAAAGGAGACATACGTCATGGATTTAAAAATTAAGTTTATGAAATGACAATGAAACCCTTTCTACTCTAGGTAAGCCGCCATGCCTCTGCCAGACATCAGTGTATTTCCGTGCCATTGCCAATGGTCTCTGTAGGCGTTGCACCATTTCAGTGCTTTGGGATGGACCTAGGTTGCTCTATGACAAGGTTGAGACAACTTTTACAAAAGATATATTCCAGTGAGAACCTAGGGGGTGGGGCTGCACCTAGACATGTGGACTAGGGATGACAAGGTGTCGGAAGCAGAGAATGCCCTCCTCCTCCCTTACATGAAAAATGATGTTGAAGCCACTATCTTGTCCATGCGTCTGGATTCAGCACCTGCTCCCGATGGTTTGCATGTATGATTCTTTTTGAAATTTTGAAGTGCCATCAAACGGGTGGTGGTGGACATTTTCCAAGATTTCTATGTCGCGTTGCTTGACGCCTCATGTTTGAACTATGGTGTCGTAGCGTTAATCCCAAAGGTAGTTGGAGTGACGGATATCTGATAGTTCAGGCCGATCATGATTATTAACGTGATATTTCATATCCTAGCTAAGGCGCATGCTATTAGGGTGGCTCCTATTATGGCTAGGATTATCCATCCAAAACAATCGACCTTTATCCGCCCTACTTCAAACAATCAAGTAATTCACAAACATCGAGAAATGTATGGGGGAAGAGGGGCCAGTTGGATACCTTCCAAACGATTAGAATTAAAGGCTTCTTGTAAGTAAAGTGTCAGTTCATTGACAATAAGGGTGAAAAGATACGAAGATAACAGATAACCTTGTCGGATACCTTTGAGTGCCTCGAAAGCGGTGAAAAGATTGGGCATTAACAACAAAGGATACATATGTCATGCATTTGAAAATTAAGTTTATGAAATGACAGTGCAACCCTTTACAGTCCAGTTCAGCCTGCCACACCTCCTACAGTACATCAGCGTATTTCCATGCCATTGCCAATGGTCACCGTAGGCGTTGCACTATTGCAGTGCTTTGGGATGGACCTAGGTTGTGTTTACACACAAACACACCACCGTTTACTCTTGACATCGAGGGTGATGCACTGCAGCTCACATTGAAAGAGGTCGTAATTTTGGATCCGCAGCTCTTCCGACTATGATGACTTCTCTACAGGACAATGATTTGGCAAGACCATGAACTAGATGATTTTTTGTCCGTGACCAAGAATCTTAATCTAGCTCGTGATTGGATCCCGGATGAAAAGAAATCCTGTGGGGCACCGAGATTTTTGGTTACTGCAGTAACAGAAAAATACAAGGCGGTTAGCAAACGAATTTTTTGAATGAATTTGAATATGGAGAAAAACTCATTCAAATTCAAAAATTAAGGATTTCTTGCCCGGTAAGGTGATTTTTCATGTGGTACTGGGATTTGCGGTTACCGCCTAGTAACCAATTTTTTCGCTTGGTGCCCAAAACCTTAGCAGCAGGTAGATCTGCGTGGAAAAACATTACTATATCTATATGTATAACGTTCATGGAATGGTACAACAAATGTGCAAGCCAATAGGCACGTATGGTAAACAATCTCAAGGAATCAGGCCTGCTTTTCATATATAGAGAGGGACAACACAAAGCCCAAATCTTCTTGACTGCACAAACACATATTCTAGAGTGGGTGAACACCACCATATACCCTTAGTAAAGGAGGATAACCCCCGGCCTCTGCATCGAGCGATGCACACAGCAACCACCATATACCCTACGATGAAAATATTTTTGACATTTCTTTGCAGATGAAGTTCAGAATACGTATCCTTTAAACCTATACCAATTACCACGAAGGATGCAGATTATTAACTACTACTCAAGCACTTGTTAAACTGTTCGGCAAAAACTGAATGCTAATGATATAACCCTGTGAAGAATAGTTAAGACAGAATCAGCTAAATGCCGATGAGGAGAAGGTTCAGATGTCGATGCTCCACCACACCTCTCGAATGGCTAGATCATTTCAATCCATGGCCGGGAGGTAGATACGGTGAAAACTGTTCACGGTCAGCATCCTACAGCGGGTAGGGCACTTGCTCTGAGCCTAGATGGAGGCCTCGATGCACTTCTCACAGAAGATGTGGCCGCAGATAGTCGACGACACATCGACCAACTCGTTCATGCAGACTGGGCAGCTGAACTTTGGTTCCTTTGGGAGATCATTCGAAGGTGCAGGCCATGCCTGAGTCACCTTAGGATGTAGTGTTTAGCCAAGCATTAGTAATATAGTAACTAGAGTACCATATTTGGTATTGGTAAAGCATAAGCATAGTGTAGAGTTCTTACCAAGAGTTTGTTGGTTTCAGGTGTGTCTACTGTGTTTATTACAAGGTTGTCGTTGGACGCTCTAGGCCGACCATGTTGTGTAGGGAGTATCTCTTGAGACAACATTGTGTTCACATGCTCATCAGGAGCTTTCCCTGGAAGAAGGACAACAGATACAAATCAGTAAATGAGAAAACACAGCGAGGCAAATTAGAAGAAAAAGAACCTCGCTCCTTCTTCAGTCATGTGTTCACTCTTCATCCGTTTGTATGGGTGATGTTTATCCTAACCCAAACAAGAGAAGATTTTTTAGGCGCACCACGCCGCCACTTCTCATCTATCGGTTGGTTTCCACCCTCTTCTCTATCGGGACTGCCGGTGCCAAAGTGGGGGGGGGGGGCTCGGTCTACCTAACAGAGATGTAGTTTCCTTTGATTTGCGAGTCTTAGGTAGGATTTTGATGTCCATTAGTTGGGCCCTTTTACTGGTGATGGCAAGATCACACAATTATGTGCCTCCGTGGTGCGCCATTGATGGTGGCAGACGTTTGTCCGACAAATAATTCTTCCTCGATCCTTACCATATCAATGGTGTTGTATGTGATAATGTAAATCGCTCACAAGTGTAGATTCCTATCGTTAATTATGCATGGTAAGGCTACGGTTCGCATAATATGTTAGGGTGGTGGTGATCGGTGGTTCTGTTCCCAGTTGAAGCCTCCAGCCTCATCTTTATTGGTGTGGCGCCTATGAGATTTAGTGGAGGTCGCAGTTTTGGATCCACAGCTTTTCAGGCTTTGATGACTTCTCTGCAGGACATCGATTTGGCAAGACCATGACCTAGATGACTTCATGTTAAATTTTCTAGTCCACTCGTATAGTCGTGTCATGCCTCCCTTATGTAGTAAAAATTTGGAAGAAAATTGGAGTCATTTTCTTGTAAAGAAAGTTTAGCCACCTCATATATATAAGAGATGTGATGGCTGTCGTGGTTCTAAGTCTGACAGTAGAATGGGGGGTAAGAATGTAGAGGCAAGATCCTAGCTATGGAGGAGTTGTACACGCGAGTTTTATGAGTTCAGGCCCTTCTCGGAGGAAGTAACAACCCTACGTCTCGGAGCCCGGAGGCGGTTGAATGGATATATGCGTGTGAATTACAGGGGGTGCAAACCCTTGTCCCGGAGGAGGGCGGTGGCTTATATAGAGTGTGCCAGGACCCCAGCCAGCCCACGTTACAAAGGGTTCAATGTACATTAAGGCAAGTCGTTACTGGTAACGCTAGTAATAAAGAGATATAAATGACCGACCGTTGTCATCCTGAGTGACGTTAGGTCTTCTACACTCCGAGTGGTTTCTTGTATCGTCTAGTGGTTGTTCGCATAGTCGAGTGTCTTCTATACTGTCGAGTGGAACATAGCTTCACGGTTGAGTGGATGATGATTTTGCTTCGACCGCTTCTGGTTCCTTTAGAGATGTCCTTGGGGAGGGTATCTTGGACAGATCCATGACCCTACCCTAGGTACATAGCTTCATCATTAGCCCCCGAATGGATCAGGGTTTGAGTGAGGAAGGAGTTGGGAACACTTCCGACTCATTCTTTGTGCTATGAGTATAACTTGTTCTAGAACAATGAACCGAGGAGACAACATCGACTTCTTATTCAGTCGCCTTGGTCCATTCTTCGTTTTTGTCGAGTGAACTTTCACGGTAGAATTCCGAATGATAATGTGGAGGATGTTTTCTGTCTGACCAGTTGCTCTGCTCTCCGCGGATTTCGCGGGATTTGAATTTCGGGAAGCGCGCCAAACGGGCGAGGCCGTGGTAATCGGGACGGATTAGGCAGGTCTCCTCGATCCCCGAGCCACCTTTTTCGCCATGTACTGCGCGCGCGACTGTTGCGGGATTTGTTTAGATCATCTGGGCCTACCAGTTAGTCACTCGGGGAAATGACCTTATAAAAGGCACTGGACCGGGTCTCTGCACCGTGCGCTCCCATTCTCTTTTCTTCTTCCTCCGACCTCTCAACCACGCTCGCTTCTGCTCTCATCGCCGAACCCTCGCTCGAACTCGATCCGCCGCCATGGGAAAAGAGAAGATGGTGGCGCTGGAGCGCACGAAGAAGGCGACCGCGAATGCGAAGGGCAAGCGGACTAGCCGGGGCGGATCCTCATCGAGATTCGGCCTGCCGCCAGGCTAGATCCAGGGCGACTAGATCCGCTCGACGATCAGCCAGGACGACCTCGACGACCTGGTGGAGGGGGACTGATCCCCCACAAATCGGCATGGCTCCCGGGGAACGAGACCGAGCAGCAGCCAAGGGAGGGTGAGTGCGTTCTCCTCGCCACCCACGTCGATCGCGGATTTTCTGTGCCTCCCCATCCTTTCTTTCGGGGCTTTTTGAACTTCTTTGGGGCTCAGCTCCACCACTTCACTCCAAACACCATAGTCTACCTGGCTGCTTTGTGTCAATGTGTGAAAATTTCTTGGGCTGTCAACCGCACTGGGCCTCTTCAAACATATCTTCACCTGCCGCTCCCAGTCGGTCAAAAAGGCCAATCCGAGTGATGAGAGGATGCACGTGATCCAGATGTGCGGGGGCCTATGGATCCAGATGAGGAACAAGAGCATCTTCCCAGCGATGATCCTTCCCGACTCGGTCCGCGGCTAGCAGTCGACTTTGTTTTACTGCAAGGATAAGCCGACCCCGGGTTAGTTGACTGGACTTCCTCCCTTTTCCCTGGCTCGAGTGGAGAAGCCCTCCTCCTTGAAGGTGGTTCCCGAAGAGAAGGCGCGGGTCAAGGTGCTGGTCGAGCGGGTCGTCCAACTCGTCCACGACGGGGTGACTGGGATGAACCTGCTGGAGGTCTTTCTCGGTCGATGCATCCAACTGCTCTAGGCCCGTGATCATCCGATGTGGATGTACTCTGGACTCGAGGACTCCACTCGGATCCACCCGGAGGACGTCAGTGAGGAAATCTTGGAGAAGTGGCTGATGGGAATCACCAGCAACAAAGACAACCCCCGGGGATGTAGGAGGGTGATTCCATTCGACCACTCGTGCCAGCCGGAGCAGGTATGATTCTCGTTTACCAAATATCTTTCCGATTCAGCGTGTGACACCTTGTTGATGGTCGACTGTACTCCTTTTGCTCGTTGTTCTTTCAGGCTCTCATTGACATGTACTCGATGCCCAACGGAGTGCAGGAGCAAGACGTCAAGGAGGGAGCGAGCGGGGGCGAGAGCGGCGAGTGGTACTCGGATGCGGAGGAGGACGAGGAGAGCGACGAGTCGAGCGATGACGAAGAAATCGACTCGCCTCCTTGCAGAGAGAGGAGATCCAAGCACGCACACGACCCGGCGAGCACCCCGGACCTGGCGACCGCGCCGACTGGGCAGTCTTCGAAGCACCCCCGGACGTCTTCTCCAACGCCGATTGAGAAGGCCCCAAAGCAGCCCAAGGTTGTGCCGCCTCCAGCTCCAAAAGCACCGAAGGCCACTATCGGTGTCAAAACCGGCGGATCTCGGGTAGGGGGTCCCGAACTGTGCGTCTAGGCCGGATGGTAACAGGAGGCAAGGGACACAAAGTTTTACCCAGGTTCGGGCCCTCTCGATGGAGGTAAAACCCTACGTCCTGCTTGATTAATATTGATGATATGGGCAGTACAAGAGTAGATCTACCACGAGATCAGAGAGGCTAAACCCTAGAAGCTAGCCTATGGTATGATTGTTGATGTGTATGTTGTCCTACAGACTAAAACCCTCCAGTTTATATAGACACCGGATAGGGTTAGGGTTACATAGAGTCGGTTACAATGGTAGGAGATCTTCATATCCGTATCGCCAAACTTGCCTTCTATGCCAAGGAAAGTCCCTTCCGGACGCGGGACGGAGTCTTCAATCTTGTATCTTCATAGTCCGGGAGTCCGGCTGAAGGTATAGTTCGGCTATCCAAACACCCCCTAATCCAGGACTCCCTCAGTAGCCCCTGAACCAGGCTTCAATGACGATGAGTCCGGCGCGCAGATTGTCTTCGGCATTGCAAGGCCGGTTCCTCCTCCAAGTACTTTATAGAAGATTTTAAACACAAAGATAGTGTCTAGCTCTGCAAAATAAGTTTTCCACATATTGCCATAGAGAGAATAATATTTACACAAATCTAATCTGCTGACGTATTCCATAGTGCGACACACCACGACCAAGCTTTTATCCGAGTTGTTTCATTATCCCACCTCAGCGCGTCATGCGAGGCGGTTTCCTTGGCACGTCTTGTCAAAGAAGAGATCATGCCCCCTTATTCCGGGATTCTCATCAATACGGGTGTGGGTAACCCAACCGCGCCTTTGATTATGGCGTTTGGAGATAAGCGAGTTTTACCAGGCTGGTGGGGACATGTAGTTGCGTCCACCCATATAAGGGGATAAGGATCCACCTTTTCACCCACGCCTTCTTCCTCCTTTGCCTATCCATTCTTGCGCACTCGAGCTCCAGCACCCAAGTCCGCACTACCACCTCAACCTTCTCCAGTCATGTCCGGAGCGGGAGGCAAGTGGATGGTCTCCTCCGTCACGGAGGGACACATCAAAAAGCCGAGGAAGGCCGGATATCTGGCTAGCGACATCGCGCACCGGCTTCCCGAAAAGGGGCAGCTCATCCCCACTCCTAGGCCCCATGAGAGGGTGGTATTCCTCCCCCGTTTCCTCCGCGGACTGGGCTTCCCTCTGCATCCATTTGTCCGAGGGCTCATGTTCTACTACGGCCTGGATTTCCACGATCTGGCCCCGAACTTCGTCCTCAACATCTCGGCGTTTATCGTCGTGTGCGAGGCGTTCCTCCGCATCCACCCCCATTTCGGCCTATGGCTTAAGACATTCAACGTCAAGCCAAAGGTGGTGCGCGGCAGCCAGGCGGAGTGCGGCGGTGCCATGGTTGGCAAGATGGCCAACGTCCTGTGGCTTGAGGGCTCCTTTGTGGAGACCCTAAAGGGGTGGCAATCATGGTGGTTTTACGTCACCGAGCCGCGCGACGCCGAATGGGTCGCACCCCCTGAGTTTCGATCCGCCCCCCCTACACGGCTCACCTCCTGGAAGGAGACAGGCCTGTCTTGGGGTAAAAAAGGAGAGCCGACCGGACTCCAAACATGCATCCAAACCCTAGTGGACAAGAAGCTCAAGCTTGTCAACGTAGTCCAGGTTATGCTCATCCGCCAGATCCTCCCGTGTCAACGACGGGCCTTCAACCTGTGGGAGTTCGACCCGGTGCAACATCGAACTCTAAACAAGCTCTTCGACACGACGTACGAAGATGCCTGGAGGATGCTTTTCAAAGGCGCCGAGGCTCCCGCATCCGCTACCGAGGATCGCGGATTCAGTACTCAGCATCATGCTCATGCGGTAAGGTGTTTTTGTCCTTTTACAGGGTATCAGTTTTTCATAGTTTGACTCTATGCGGGATCTAAGCTCCCTTATCTTTGGCAGGATTGGGAGGTGACGTCCGGACAGATCAACTGTCCGGCTTCTTTGCCCGAAGGCCCAGCGGACGCTCGTTTGGCGAAGCTGCTGGTTCCGGCGCCCTATGTGGTGCCGGAGAAGAAGGCCACAAAAAGGGCCACGGGGACTCGAAAGAGTGCCCGACGCTAGGAGGTGTCGGATTCATCATCTGACGGTCCCGAAGCGCCTTCCTCTCGTGAAGACGAGGAGGAAGAAGAAGAGACCTCTCCCCCTCCAGTGGGAGGAGAGAAGAAAAGGAAGGCCGCCCTCTCAGAGGAGGCCGGAGGGTCCAAGAAGGGGAAAACCCTTCCTCCCGACTACTCCAACGACGCCGACGACGGCGGAGAGGAGTGGCAGCCCAGGGCCAAGCCCCTGGCAAAATCGTAAGTATCCAGATACCGGAGTATTTCATAGTATTCGTTTATTGCACAGCTTTCCCTTATGTCGATCATGCTTATGCAGCCCACCCAAAGACCGGCTCGACGCGTCGTCGAGCGGCTCACTGGACTCGTCGGATGTGAACTCGCTTCCGACGGCTTCCTCCCCCCGCCCTATGGTCGACACCGAGATGTTGTCCCAACAGGTTCCAAGCAGGGAGGAGGTGGTCCCGGAGGCACCACAAGGCGACCTCCCGGACTCCAGGAGTAAAGGGGATGAAACCCCCCAGGGCTCCAAGTCCGGCTCTAGGCCGGACACCGCTCCGGAACCTTCAAGGGTTCCGGAGTCTGGCGGGGGACCTCCTTCCAAGAGGAGCAAGTCCACCATGCCGGCGACCCCTGTCCACCCGGAGGCGCCGGACAATATGTTGGAGGCGCTCCAAGGCGCCTCCATCGACGAGGAGCACCGCGCTATTATGAGTGCGGTGGTCCAGAAGGTTCAGTCCACCAAGAGCGGACTGACTGAAGCTTGTACTAGCCTTTTGACAGGCTTTGAGGTAAGTAAATAATGTGTAAATAATATTACCGCATAGACAGTAGCCCCTAATGCTCTGTTGGGCGTTCGGGAAGAAAAGCCGAATAGAGGATCAAAAAAATTCGCAGGAGTCTAACAAAAGGAGTCAATATGCGTGTGCAGGCTTCTCTGCTGGCGTCCGCCGTACTCACTGCGGAAGTGGACACGCTGAAGCAGAGCCTCGAGAAGTCCGAGCGAGAGCTCGGGCGTGCCAAGAAGCAGCTCGAGGAGAAGGAAGGTAAGAAATACCTTGGTTGAATATGTATATAAAAAAGGTGCGATTGCAAGAGATGACAGGATTAACATGGCTATTGTAGGGGCCACATCTGAGGTGGCGACCCTTAAGCAAGCGCTGCTCGAGGCCGAGAAGAGTGCGGCCGCGGAGCGCACCCAGTGGGAGAGGTATGAGGCCGAGGTTGGCAAGGTGTGGCAAGAGTTCCAGGTTCTCATGAAGAAATATGAGAGTTTGGAGCTTGACTCAAAGACGCGAGTGTCTGAGCTCGCGGCGGCTATTGAAAATGCCAAGTCTGCCAAGGCCGAATCCCAGAAGACCCTCCAGGAGTTGGATGAGGTGAAGAAAATAGCGGCGGGTAAGGCATTCTTTATGCAAAGTAAACACATAAACGTGAGTTACTTGATACTTACCCAAATCCGGAGCTCTCCAAGGGCATTTGCAGATCTTCCCCGGAGTGTATCTGATGCCGCCGCATTCTATCGAGCCGAGGAGGGCAGCTCGACGGAGAAGGTGTTCTGGTCTCAGTATGCTGAGGCCGGACATCCCGTGCCCCTGAGCGACCAGCTGAAGCAACTGGCCGAGCTCCACAAGGCGGCCGAACAGGCCATGAAGGGCCTCCTAGTTCGGCTGTGTCCTGGAGAGGCTCTGCCTGGGAGCTATTTCGGGCTGGTGCGGCGGCTGGTGGAGGCCTGTCCAAGGCTCGAAGTCATCAAGCGCTCCGTCTGTATTGAAGGTGCCCGTAGGGCCTTTGCCCGCGCTAAGGTGCACTGGGGCAGGCTGGATGCGGAGAAGCTTGTGAAGGACGGGCCACCAGCGGGGAAAGAGCATCGCAAGCCCGAAAATTACTATAAGGATGTTCTGAAGGGTGCCCGCCTTGTGGCGGATGAATGTACTAGGGATGTAATTTTTGAGTAAAACTCGCTCGTTTTTGTCCTGTGCGCTGAAAACTTGTTCATATGCGCTGAGTAATGCTGCTTGAATTTAAAATATTACCTTATGTGCGGCTGTTTATCAATACTGAGAGATGGCGAGTCATCGGCTTCTGTCCCCTTGCCACTAGTGCTGGGGTGTTCGGGGATAAATTTGGGCGCTCTTTTTCCCATGTTTGGGTCCTTCGAGGGAGGCGCTCAGCCCGACGAACGAGGCAATCGGACTATAATGCGTGAAAACTCTCACTTAGCCATAGAATTCTATAATTTTAAATTTCGGCGAAGCCCCTAGTATTCGGAAGACCGAGTTCGGGGCGCTATCCACGCCTTGGCCGGACAGAGCCGACTCGTCGCCCTAAGCGGCATAAGTCTTTAGGGACTCGAAAAAACCTCTCGAACAGCGACCAGCTCTCGCTTCATCATGACAGTCAGTTTTAGCTTTCTCCACTGAGGTGCTCGGCCCAGCTCAACTGGGGCACAATTGCAGTGGTTCTCCTAGTGCTACCTTAGCCGATATAGCGGAACGTAAGGCACCAAAACATAGGAGCCAGGCAAACCCAACTATTGACCCGAGACATGATTCGGAGCCGATGCATATAATGCTATAAGTTCGGGGTGCCGCACTTGTGAAAGTGTTCGGACTTCTCACACCATATTGAGGGGTGCTAAAAGCCCCTGGCGTATTTTGGCCGCACCAATTTGTACGGGTGCAACATGTCGTTAAGGACATTTATTTATAAAAAAGATAGTGCAAAAATAGACAAAAGCTATGCATTGTTTAGTAAAAATAGCTGCGATCAAAGCAGAACGATACAAGTAATGCGATAAACAAAAAGTTGGACTATTTAACATGTCTGCTCCAGGGGCAAGCTGCGGAATAGTATGCGAAACAGGTATACTGCTCATGATAGAGTCCACCTGGGATTTGCGTAATGGGGCATGGCTTGTCTGCTTCCTTGGTTCTTGCATCGTTTGTGCGGCAATTGAACTGCCGAACAAGCCTTCCGAAGAGTAGAGTCCTGGAAGTAAGAGAAAAGTAAAAAATCTGCAGCCCCTCGTGCGGTTTAAGCCGTGTTTTGGGCGTGCCGTGATGGTGCCCCTCCCCCTATGCCCATGGTATTTCCAGAGCGTAATTATGTACACGAAGTACTGGCGTCGCCTTTTTGCTAGGGTTGGGGTTGGGGCCGTATTGCTACGCCTGCTCGGAACGTGCCAGGCGGTCTTGTTGTAGGTTACTCCGGGCGCGCTTGACGGTGTTCGGACGTTTAATGGCCGGACTGGAGATCTGCCTGGAGAGGCTGCTTTGTACTTCCGCTGCAAGGGCCGCCGTGTGCTCCTCCGTTCGGAGGGAGCATTCGGTGTTTCCATTGACCGTAATTACTCCACGAGGGCCTGGAATCTTGAGCTTAAGGTATGCGTAGTGCGGTACCGCATTGAATTTGGCGAATGCGGTTCGTCCGAGCAGTGCATGATAGCCACTGCGGAATGGGACTATGTCGAAGACC
This sequence comes from Triticum urartu, assembly GCF_056163025.1. Taxonomy (NCBI): domain Eukaryota; kingdom Viridiplantae; phylum Streptophyta; class Magnoliopsida; order Poales; family Poaceae; genus Triticum; species Triticum urartu. The sequence continues at coordinate 648,042,223 of NC_141875.1, read as the reverse complement.
AATTCCTCGCTTCGGAAATTATCCGGGGATCCGAAGACCACTTCAAGTGTGACTGAGCCTGTACAGTTGGCCTCTACACCTGGTATTACGCCTTTAAAGGTCGTTTTGGTGGGCTTAATCCTCGAGGGATCGATGCCCATTTTTCACACTGTATCCTGGTAAAGCAGGTTCAGGCTGCTGCCGCCGTCCATGAGGACTCTAGTGAGATGAAATCCGTCAATAATTGGGTCTAGAACCAATGCGGCAAATCCTCCATGACGGATGCTAGTGGGATGGTCTCTTCGATCAAAGGTGATCGGGCAGGAGGACCATGGGTTGAACTTTGGGGCGACTGGCTCTACCGTGTATACGTCCCTTAACGTGCGCTTCCGCTCCCTTTTTGGAATGTGGGTGGTGTATATCATGTTCACCGTCCGCACTTGTGGGGGAAAACCCTTCTGTCCATTGTTGTTTGGCGGCCGGGGCTCCTCGTCGTCATTGCTATGCAACCCCTTGTCTTCATTGTCGGCGCTTAACTTGCCTGCCTGCTTGAACACCCAACAGTCCCTGTTGGTGTGATTGGCCGGCTTTTCGGGGGTGCCATGTATTTGGCACAAGCGGTCGAGTATTAGGTCCAAGCTGGACGGGCCCCTAGGATTCCTTTTGAATGGCTTTTCCGCTGACCGGGTTTAGAGCCTCTGAATCCGGCATTAACTGCCGTATCCTCAGCATTGTCGCCGTTAATGTGGCGCTTCTGCTTGTTGCGATGTGACCTGCCACTAATGTCCCTGGTGTCCGAACTACCAGGGTTCTTGGTCATATTGTTGCTACGAGCAAGCCAGCTGTCTTCTCCCGCGCAGAAGTGGGTCATGAGTGTCGTGAGTGCTGCCATAGATTTCGGCTTTTCCTGTCCGAGATGCTGGGCCAGCCACTCGTCACGGATATTGTGCTTGAAGGCTGCTAGGGCCTCAGCGTCCCGACAGTCGACTATTTGATTTTTCTTTGTTAGGAACCATGTACAGAATTGCCTGGCCGATTCCTCTGGCTGCTGAATTATGTGACTTAGGTCATCGGCGTCTGGGGGTCGCACATAAGTGCCCTGGAAATTGTCGAGGAATGCGGCTTCCAGGTCCTCCCAACAACTGATTGATCCTGTTGGCAAGCTGTTGAGCCAATGCTGAGCTGGTCCTTTAAGCTTGAGTGGGAGGTATTTGATGGCGTGAAAATCGTCGCCGCGAGCCATGTGGATATGAAGGAGATAATCCTCGATCCATACCGCAGGGTCTGTTGTGCCATCATATGATTCCATGTTTACGGGTTTGAAACCCTCGGGGATTTGATGATCCATTATTTCGTCTGTAAAGCACAGTGGGTGTGCGGCGCCTCTGTACTAGGCGATATCATGACGTAGCTCCAGTGAGTTTTATCTACTGTGTTCGGCCCTGCCGAATTTGTGGCCGGCGTGACGGTTACCGTCTCGAGCCGTGGGGTGCCCACGCGATCCATAGATCGATCGTGTTTGCCTTGCCTTGTCCTCCAACATGTCTCGTAAGTCCGGCGCATATTCCCGTGCCTTGGTATGGGGTGCGGCTTGAGTGGAGGGTCGGGAGGCCTCTTTATCACGGCCACGAGGTGGCCGTTCGGCCACATCAAGTGCTTCCTCCTCTAATTGGGGCAGCAACCTGCGCTTTGGGTAACTCTTGCAGGGGCGTTCGAGTTTATGCTCTTTGGCCGCAAGGACTTCGGTCCATTTCTCAACCGGCAAATCTTGATCAGCTCGGAGCTGTTGCTGTTTTTTCTTGAGGCTTCTTGCCGTGGCCATAAGCCTGCATTGGAAACGCTTTTGCTCAACGGGATCCTCTGGCACGACGAATTCGTCGTCGTCGAGGCTTGCCTCGTCTTTGGAGGGAGGCATATAATTATCGTCCTCGACCTCTCTGTCTGCCGCTCTCTCACGAGGGCTGGTTTCTCCATCCTCCTGTGCTAAACCTTGCTGGAGGGGGTTTTCTTCGGCACTCTCCAGAGTATTATTATCTCCCGTGCTGGAATCACCGTTTTTGTGTTGGCGGGATTTTGAGCGGCGCCGCTGATGCCGGCGCTTGGGCTGTTTCTTGGAGGGGTCATCCTCCGCTGTTCCATCGCCCTCTCCCTCTTTTGGGGTGTCCACCATGTATATGTCATATGACGAGGTGGCTTTCCAGGGCCTAGTAGGCACTGGTTCTTCATCATCTCCTTCATCGGCGTCCATACCGTCGATGTCTTCGGAGTCGAAGTCGAGCATGTCGGTTAAGTCGTCGACAGTGGCTAAAAAGTGGGTGGTGGGTGGGTTTTGAATTTCTTCATCGTCCGTACCCCAACCTTGCTGACCGTAGTCCGGCCAGGGCTCTCCTGATAAAGAGAGAGACTTCAGTGACTTCAGGATATCGCTGAAAGGCGAGTGCTGAAAGACGTCCGCGACCGTGAACTCCATGATCGGCGCCCAATCGGATTCGATCGGCAGGGGCGCGGAGGGTTCGGAGTCCGGAGAAGAATCCGACTCCGTGGAGTCACGAGTCTCGCAGAGTACGGGGCTGGTGTTCGGCTCAACCGCCGTTGGGATCACAACCCCGAGGTGGCGTCCAACCGCCCATCCTTGATCGGCGCAGTTGGCTCCGAACTAAGGGTCGGAGCCGATGCGGGTGTGGCCTCCAGGGCACTGTTTGGCAGCAGAGCTAGATCATGCTCGTCGTGACAGTGCGGTGTGCTCGGCGGTGGTTCGAGTCTGTCGAAGATCAAGTCCCCGCGGATGTCAGCCGTGTAGTTTAAATTTCTGAATCTGACCTGATGGCCAGGGGCGTAGCTTTCGATCTGCTCTAGATGGCCAAGTGAATTGGCCCGCAGTGCGAAGCCGCCAAAGACGAAGATCTGTCCGGGGAGGAAGGTCTCACCCTGGACTGCATCGCCATTGATGATCGTAGGAGCCATCGGGCCTGACGGCGATGACACAGAGGAACTCTCAATGAAAGCACCAATGTCGGTGTCAAAACCGGCGGATCTCGTGTAGGGGGTCCCGAACTGTGCGTCTAGGCCGGATGGTAACAAGAGGCAAGGGACACGAAGTTTTACCCAGGTTCGGGCCCTCTCGATGGAGGTAAAACCCTACGTCCTGCTTGATTAATATTGATGATATGGGTAGTACAAGAGTAGATCTACCACGAGATCAGAGAGGCTAAACCCTAGAAGCTAGCCTATGGTATGATTGTTGATGTGTATGTTGTCCTACGGACTAAAACCCTCCGGTTTATATAGACACCGGATAGGGTTAGGGTTACGTAGAGTCGGTTACAATGGTAGGAGATCTTCATATCCGTATCGCCAAGCTTGCCTTCTACGCCAAGGAAAGTCCCTTCCGGACGCGGGACGGAGTCTTCAATCTTGTATCTTCATAGTCCGGGAGTCCGGCTGAAGGTATAGTTCGGCTATCCGAACACCCCCTAATCCAAGACTCCCTCAGCCACCTCCTCCAAACTACCCAAGGCTTTGCCCAGGATCAAAGTGACTGTCCCTACCATCTCCGGGTAGTCATCTGACTTGTTCTCTTCGTTGACTCGAGCAACAGAACGTAACCGATTGAGTACGGACACTTGCAGTGCTTCTACATCGGGAACCTCTTCCCTCCAGTATCGAGACGAGGAGATGGAAGACACGGTTCTCCAACCCAGGTAGAAACTCTTATGATCTTGTTCTTGATTACTTGGTCGATTCCATTCTAGTGGTTCACTTAGGGTCGACTGATCTGTCTTGCAGCTCCACCCAACGTCATCGATCTTCCAGATGACGATGAAGATGTGGCTCTTAAGCCCAAGAAGAGCAAAAAGGTAGCAGCTGACAAGATGTCTCAGCAAGGGCCAACAACAACACCACCCGTCCGTCAATCTGAAGACACGGGCAGGGCCTCTGTAACCTTCGCTGCACCCTTGTCGAGTGAGCACCCCGCACCGTCGACGGCACCGGTGATTCCTTCAGTCGTCCAACTCCACGCCACGGAGCTCCAAACTGCCACACCTGGGTCGTCTGCTCTCTTTTTCACCAGCTACCCCGTTCCGGACAACCAGTCGGAAGCGGCTGCGGAAGCCATCCGTCCGGCTAACGTGATGATGGAGCAGATGAAGATGGTGCATGAGAATAGCCAGGCTGCTTATGACGCCAGCGCTGCTCTCCGGGCCAATGTCCAGGTAAGTAGACTTTTTGGCTCACCTTGTTCTGTCAGGATATGCTATCTGAAACATTTTCTTCTATACAATCTCCTGTTGTTTGCGTCGAATCTGTACACCCACTGGGTGTTTTGTTGTATTTGGTATTTGTGTTCTTCCACTCGGTCTGGGCGAGTAGGATCTGAACCGGTGGGGGCACGCTAAGTGCACCCACTGGGTGTAGTCCCCGAGACCGCAGTCGACTGCTGGCAGTCGACTGGGGCCTGAGTTCTTTTTCTTTTCTGTTCTTCCACTTGACCCGGGCGGACCAGTCGAATGGGATCTGAACCAGTGGGGGCACGTCAAGTGCACCCACTGGGTGTAGTCCCCGAGACCGCGATCGACTGCTGGCAGTCGGCCGGGGTCTAAATAGTTTTTTTACTTGATCCAGGCAGACCGGTCGAGTTGGGTCTTAATCAGCGGGGGCACGCCAAGTGCACCCGCTGGGTGTAGCCCCCGAGACAGCAGTCGACTGTGTGCAGTCGACTGGGGTCTAAGCGAACTTATTTAAGTTTTATCCACTATGAAGTGAACAACCTTTGATCTTGTGGATTGACACATCTTTTGCCTTCTGCAGAAGTCTTGTACTCTCATTTCCAAGTTTGCTGAACTTGAGTAGAAGCAGAGGCAACTCAACCTTGACTTGGAGTTGGCCCAGCAGAATCTGAAGAAAGCTCAAGACGAAGCTGCTGGTATGGAAGGTAACTGCCTGTCGACTATCTTTTGAAAACATTTCTTCGAGCTCTTGTCTGATCCGATTGCTTCTTTTGCAGAGAAAATGAAGTTGGCTCTAGAGAAGAAGGACTCGGAACTCGTCGCTGCACAGAAGGAAGCCCAAGATAAAACTGCCCTCGCAGACTAGAAGCTGGCTTCAGTCGAAGCACTAGAAGGGGAGGTGACCAAGCTGAAGTCCTGTCTCAATGAGTGTAACCGAGAGGTGAGTCGTCTGAAGAAGGACAAAATTACCCTGAACGAAAAACTGGAGTCTGCGGTCCACAAGAGGAATGACACGGAGGCTTATCTGAGAACTCTCGCCAAGAAGCTTTATCTTATGCTGGAAGGTATTTCTTTTAAACCGACTGTGTTGATGCTTGCGAACGGATCCTGTCCGGTCGACTCACTAATTTTTGGCTACAGAATTCTGCCAAGACTTTGACGAGGAAACTGGAAAGGTTGAGACGGGTCTGGACCCTATCGCTTCTCCAGTTTGTGACGAAACTGCAATGAACATGCTCCGACTGGAGTCTCGTGTTGCCAGCGTCACAAGCTACCTCGCGCGCCTGAAGGAGGCAGTATCACGAGTTGACACATTGCTCTGGCCAAGAGCGATGCTTCAAAATGACCTGGAATCCCTGATGGCTCGACTCAACGAGATCCCTGACCGAGTGCAGGAATGGAAGAGGTCCTCTGCACGGTGTGGTGCTGACGTGGCGCTGTCCTTGGTGCGAGTCCACTGCAAGGAAGCTCGTGAAGACAAGCTGGCGGCGATCAAGGTCGCTAACACCAAAAGGCATGACTTCCAGTCCTTCATGGAGACTTTCATCGCTGCTGCCACTCGGATCATGGATGGGATCGACCTAGACGAATTCATCGAGCCTGCCAGCCCTCCTCCTACCGAGACTTGAATCTGCTTTAAATTTGCCTCGGAATGTCGAGTGGTTGCTGTAACCGTTAAAATCCTTCGGGCTTGATGCTCGGATACTTTTGATTCGCTTCTTGGAACTTTAGGATTTATCTGAATTTGGTTTATTTCCGAACATGCTTGTGTTTTGCCTTCAAGTGGACTTTGTTCTTCACTCGGAATAATCTTTGCGCTGGGGATGCAGCTCTGAGGTGGCGACTCTAGTCGACCTGCGCTTCGTCGTCCTTGCGGATAGGGATGGAGCGCACATTGTATTTGTGGCATAGTCCCGAAGGAGAAGGTTGTAGTCTACTTGCACCTCGTCGCCTTTGCGGATAGGAATGGAGCGCACGTTGTACTTGTGGCGTAGCTCCGAAGGGGAAGGTTGCAGTCGACATGCACCTCGTCGTCCTTGCGGATAGGGATGGAGCGCACGTTGTACTTGTGGCGTAGCTCCAAAGGAAAAGGTTGCAGTCGACCTGCACCTCGTCGTCCTTGCGGATAGGGATGGAGCGCACGTTGTACTTGTGGCGTAGCTCCGAACCTCCGAGTGGGAGGGTTGCTCCCACTCGGTAGGATTTTACAAGCTTAGGCGAGTACTGGACTGCAGCTAAGCCTCCGAGTGGGAGAGCTTAGGCGAGTACTAGACTGCAGCTAAGCCTCCGAGTGGGAGGGTTGCTCTCCACTCGGTAGGATTTTTTAAACTTAGGCGAGTACTGGACTGCAGCTAAGCTCCCGAGTGGGAGGGTTGCTCTCCACTCGGTAGGATTTTTTAAACTTAGGCGAGTACTGGACTGCAGCTAAGCCCCCGAGTGGGAGGGTTGCTCTCCACTCGGTAGGATTTTTTAAACTTAGGCGAGTACTGGATTGCAGCTAAGCCCCCGAGTGGGAGGTTTGCTCTCCACTCGGTAGGATTTTTTATACTTATGCGAGTACTGGACTGCAGCTAAGCCCCCGAGTGGGAGAGTTGCTCTCCACTTGGTAGGATTTTTTAAACTTAGGCGAGTACTGGACTGCAGCTAAGCCTCCGAGTGGGAGGATTGCTCACCACTCGGTAGGATTTTACAAACTTAGGCGAGTACTAGACTGCAGCTAAGCCCCTGAGTGGGAGGGTTGCTCTCCACTCGGTAGGATTTTACAAACTTAGGCATGTACTGGATTGCAGCTAAGCCTCCGAGTGGGAGAACTTAGGCGAGTACTAGACTATAGCTAAGCCCCCGAGTGGGAGGATTGCTCACCACTCGGTAGGATTTTACAAACTTTGGCGAGTACTGGACTGCAGCTAAGCCTCCGAGTGGGAGAACTTAGGCGAGTACTGGACAACAGCTAAGCCCCCGAGTGGGAGGATTGCTCTCCACTCGGTAGGATTTTTCAAACTTAGGCGAGTACCGGACTGCAGCTAAGTCTCCGAGTGAGAGAACTTAGGTGAGTACTGGACTGCAGCTAAGCCCCCGAGTGGGAGGATTTCTCAGCACTCGGTAGGATTTTCTTTCGAGCTTAGGCGAAACGGATTCGCAGCTAAGCCTCCCGATTGAGAGGCTTGCTCATCACTCGGTAGGATTTTCTTTCGAACTTAGGCGAAACAGATTCGCAACTAAGCCCACCCACTGGGGGATTTCAGAGGTAAATAAGAACAACAACAATCGTATGAGAGGACTGTAAAGCTCTTTTATTTGGTAAACAAATTACAAAGGTGTTTCTTATTACATTTTATTCGAACGAGTTCTTAAGTATAAAAGGGGCGGAGCAGCTCCGCGTTCCAGGCTCGTGGCTCGTCCTTCTGATGCTCAACACTGTAAAGATGGTATGCTCCATTGTGGAGAACTTTGGTGACAATGAAGGGGCCTTCCCAAGCCGGGGCGAGCTTGTGTGGTTTCTGTTGATCCACTTGAAGAACCAGGTCTCCTTCTTGAAAGGCTCGACCCCTCACGTTTTTGGCGTGGAATCGACGCAAGTCTTGCTGATAGATGGTCGACCAGATCAAGGCCCTCTCTCTTTCCTCCTCTAGGTGATCGACTGAATCTTCCCAGGCCTGCTCTGCTTATTCTTCAGAGAAAAGCTCGACTCGGGGTGCATTGTGGAGCAGGTCACTTGGCAGAACAGCTTCGGCTCCATAGACCAAAAAGAAAGGAGGTCGTCCAGTCAACCGATTGGGAGTTGTCCTCAAACCCCCCAGAACTGACGGAAGTTCATCGACCCAAGCGCCTGCTGCGTGTTTGAGATCACGCATCAGTCGGGGTTTCAATCCTTTGAGAATTAGGCCATTGGCTCTTTCTGCTTGTCCGTTCGACTGTGGGTGAGCGACTGAAGCATAGTCGACTCGTGTGCCTTGAGAAGCACAGAAAGCTCTAAACTCATCAGAATCGAAGTTCGATCCGTTGTCAGTGATGATGCTGTGAGGGACTCCATATCTGAATGTCAATTCTCTGATAAAACTGACAGCGGTGCTGGCTTCAAGATTCTTGATAGGTTTAGCTTCGATCCATTTGGTAAACTTGTCGACTGCAACGAGCACGTGAGTGAAGCCACTCCTACCAGTTCTCAGTGGTCCAACCATATCTAGTGCCCAAACAGCAAAGGGCCAGACGAGGGGAATGGTCTTCAGGGCTGACGCTGGCTTATGAGACATGTCGGAGTAAAACTGGCAGCCTTCACATCTGTCGACTATATCTTTCGCCATTTCATTTGCTCGTGGTCAATAGAATCCGGCTTGGTATGCTTTAGTCACGATGGCCCGAGAGGACGCATGGTGGCCACAGGTCACCGAGTGGATTTCGTTGAGGATCATTCGACCCTTTTCTGGCGTTATGCATCTCTGACCGACTCCAGTCACGCTTTCCCTGAACAATTGTCCTCTTATCACAGTAAAGGCCTTGGATCGACATCGATCTGCCGAGCCTCTTCTTCGTCCTCTAGGAGTTCTTTTCTGAGGATGTACGCAATGTACGACACTGTCTAGTCGGGTGTGATGACCAGAACCTCCATGATTAGGTCGACCACTGCTGGGACCTCGACTTCAGTCGGATCTGTGGCACTCTTAGGCTGCGTGGGCTCTTGAGTAAAAGGATCTTCTTGAACGGTCGGTGTTTGAATATGCTCCAAAAACACATTGCTGGGAATGGCTTCTCTCTTGGAACCTATCTTTGCCAAGTCATCGGCTGCTTGATTTTTCAGTCGGGGTATGTGATGGAGCTCTAACCCCTCAAACTTCTTTTCCAACTTCCTCACCGCGTTGCAATAACCAGTCATGGCTAGGCTTCTGACGTCCCACTCCTTCATCACTTGATTGACTACCAAATCTGAGTCGCCGTAGACCATGAGGCGACGGACGCTGAGTGAGATGGCCATGCGCAACCCATACAGGAGTGCTTCATATTCAGCTTCATTATTGGAGGAATCAAAGTGAATCTGGAGGACATATCTGAGCTTGTCTCCTCGGGGGATACTAGAACCACCCCAGCACCTGAACCATTCAGCATTTTGGATCCATCAAAGAACATGGTCCAGTGCTCCGAGTGAACTTGAGTCCGCAGTTGTTGTACAATCCACTCGGTGAGGAAATCTGCTATTGCTTGGGACTTAATAGCTTTCTTTGCCTCAAACTTGATATCTAAGGGAAGGAGTTCAATCGCCCATTTTGCCACTCGAGTAGTTGCATCTCTGTTGTGCAGAATCTCTAACAATGGAGCGTCGCTGACGACTGTAACAGAGTGATTAGAGAAATAGTGTGCAACCTTCTTCATGGTCATGTAAATCCCATAAATGAGCTTCTAATAGTGCGGATATCTCTGCTTTGACGGAGTCAGAACTTCAGAAATATAATAAACTGGGCGCTGAACTTTATAGGCTTTTCCCTCTTCTTCCCGCTCGACTGTAAGTACTGTACAGACGACTTGTCCAGTGGCTGCTATATAAAGCAGTAAAGGCGCTTTGCTGATTGGGGCAGCGAGCACCGGCTTGGTGGAAAGCAGAGCTTTTAGCTCTGCAAATGCTGCATCAGCTTCAGGAGTCCACTTGAACTTATCTGATTTCTTCATTAGTCGGTAAAGAGGCAGTGCCTTTTCACCGAGGCGAGAAATGAACCGACTTAGGGCGGCGAAGCAACCAGTAAGCTTCTGGACATCATGCACACGCACAGGGCATTTCATCCGGAGTATAGAACCCACTTTCTCTGGGTTAGCATCGATCCCTTGTTCAGAAACGAGAAAACCGAGTAATTTTCCGCCTGGAACTCCAAACTTGCAGTTTGAAGGATTAAGCTTGATATCATACCTTCTAAGGTTGGCAAAGCTTTTAGCAAGGTCAGTCAATACGTCGGAACCATTACGTGAGATGACCACAATGTCATCCATGTATGCTTCCACATTCCGACTGATCTGAGTGAGCAGGCACTTCTGAATCATCCGCATGAATGTGGCTCCAGCATTTTTCAAACCGAATGGCATAATGACATAACAGAAGCACCCAAATGGGGTGATGAAAGTTGTTTTTATCTCGTCGGGTCCATACAGACGGATCTGGTGGTACCCAGAGTAAGCGTCCAAAAAGGACAAACGCTCGCATCCTGCAGTAGAGTCAACTATCTGGTTGATGTGAGGGAGAGGAAAGTGATCTTTCGGGCAGGCCTGATTGATATGCTTGAAGTCAATGCACATGCGAAGTGAGTCGTCCTTCTTTGGGACCATGACAACATTAGCTAACCACTCGGAGTGGTAAATCTCACGGATAAACTCAGCTCCCAAAAGCCGAGCCACCTCTTCACCGATTGCCGTGCTCTTCTATACGGCGGACCGTCGAATATGTTCTTTGACTGGTTTCACTTTTGGGTCGACTCGCAAACGATGCTCAGCCAGTCCCCTGGGAACACCTGGCATGTCCGAAGGTTTCCATGCAAAGATGTCCCAGTTCTCACGGAGGAACTGGATGAGCGCTTCGTCCTATTTGGAGTCGAGTGTGGTTGAAATGTGAGTCGGAGCAGCATTGGGGTCTGTCGGGTGAATGTGAATCGACTTTGTTTCACCAGATGACTGGAATGCTGAATCTGTGGCTCGCAACAAATCACTCGGATCTGCATTTTTCTGATATTCTTGCAATTCTGCCACGGCCATCTGTGCATCGGTGATCTTTGAACCCTTCTGGAAGCACTCTTCTGCCTTCTTCCGATTACCAGTGATAGTGATCACCCCTTTGGGACCAGGCATCTTCAATTTGAGGTACACGTAACATGGTCGAGCCATAAAACGCGCATAAGCTGGCCTGCCTAGAATAGCGTGATAGGCACTCTGAAAATCCACAAATTCAAATGACAACTTCTCTTTGCGGTAATTCTTGGAATCACTGAAAACCACGTCGAGAGCAATCTGGCCGAGTGATGCAGCCTTCTTGCCTGGAATGACCCCTTGGAAACTCATATTACTCTCCCTGAGTCTGGACATCGGAATGCCCATTCCTTTCAATGTCTCTGGATACAGTATATTCAGGCCACTGCCACCATCCATCAGAACCTTTGCCAGTCGGGTCCCTTCGACTACTGGGTCGACCACCAACCTTGCCTCCCAGGGGTGGCTATGTGCGCTGGGTGACCGGACTGGTCGAATGTAATGGCAGTCTGGGACCACTGCAAATAACTGGGTGTCACCGGAGCGACCATGTTCACTTCCCTGTTGATGACTTTCAATCGACTTTTACTCTCAACGTCAGCGAAAATCATCAAGGTGGAATTCACGTGGGGATAACCATCATCATCCTCTTCCTCATCCTCAACCTTGTCTGCTTCCTTCTCCTTTTCGTTGGGTTGTTTCTCTCGGAACTATTGGATTAGGAGTCGACACTGTCGAGTGGTATGCTTCGGGTAAATGAAATTACCCTCTTCATCTTTTTTGGTGTGGATGTGGCATGGCAGATCCAGCACATCATTTCCATCTTGATATTTTACTTTCTTGGGGTTCCACGGTCACTTGGGCTTTCCCTTGAACTTTCCTTGAGTCACAGTTAAGGCTTCACCAGGAGCGGCGGGCTCGGCCTTGCACTTCTGTTTCCGACTGGAATTTCCTCCTCCGGTTTCATGGGCGACTGCTTTGTGTTTGCCACTCCGGAGTCGGTCTTCTTCTTCACCGTTGGCATATTTGGTGGCAATTTCCATCATCAGAGTCACAGTCATATCTCCTGTCCGACCGAACTTCATATTCAGCTCCCGATACTTGACGCCTTCTTTAAAGGCACAAATTGCTTGATGACCAGACACATTCTCTACCGTGTGGTGCAATGTGATCCATCTCTGGATATAATCCCTCAAAGTCTCATTCGGTTTCTGAATGCAACACTGCAATTCAGTCAACCCTGCCGGCCGTTTGCAAGTACCTTCAAATGTTCTAACAAATACTCGGGCGAGATCTTCCCAAGTATAAATGCTACTAGGTGCTAACTGATTCAGCCATGCTCTAGCCGAGCCCTCCAACATCAGAGGAAGGTGCTTCATGGCCACTTCATCACTGCCGCCACCAATCTGGACAGTCACTCGGTAGTCTTCAAGCCATGTGTAAGGCTTGGACTCACCAGTGAACTTACTGACTCGAGTCGCCAACCTGAAGTTGGGGGTAATCACTGCAGCCCTGATGGCTCTGCTGAAGCACTCTAGACTTGAGACATGCACTCTGCTGCTGGTTGGTAGATCTCTGTCATGACCCTCTCGGTGAGCTCTGTTTCTGTCGACAAGCCCTCAATGAGAATAGATCTCGCATCAAAGCCTGGCTCCCTGGGGTCGACTGGAATCCTTCGCCCAACACTGTGAGGGCGCCTGTCATCATGTTGCCAAGGCACGTACGACCCACTCCTTGGGGGAGGCGTGGGAATTCGACGACGATCATCGCGATCGACTCGGTGTTCATACTGCTCACGGTTTCTGTACTGATCTTGTCGATCTCCACGTCCCTCACGCCTCGGGGGTGATCTTGGGCTGTGAGCCGACTGAACTGTATCGGCAACTACAAATCTACTATGGATCCTATTCCGTGACTAAGATACCGCCGTATTCTGCTCTCCCGCCGCACAGAGCAAAGCTCTAATCTGTATCAGACCTCGGCCAGCTTATGACTGGGAAAGTTGGATCGACTCCGCTATCCGGGCTACAGCTGTGAGATTCTGGATCATGGTTCGGTATACCTGAGTCGGAGGCAGAAAAAGTTGGCGTTGACTGGATTCGGGAGCACGCTGCCGAGCGCGATCGTCGAGTACGTGCTGGAGGTTCTCCAATCGAGTGCGCTCAGCCAAGTTGGCCAGGCACGCCTGCTCCAAGGCCTGGGCCTCGGGGGTTTCTCCAACTATAGGAGTATGCAGTGCATCCATGTTTCGGCGGCAAAGTTCCTCCCTCCGCTGCGAAGAGAGGGGTTCGGGGCGGTACTCTTCATGAACACGCGACGGATCACCGTCCCCATCGCCTCCGTCTTCACGGGTGAAGCCAGGAGGACTGCGTGGTCCATTGACCATCAAAACTTCTGCCGCTAGGTCGCTGCTGTCGCACTCGGATGCAGTCTATACGGAGCCAGTCGACAGATCAAACAGGCCATAGAGAGTTTCGTCGGGCTCGATTGCCGCGACTTGAGGGGTGGCCGACTGGCGAGCCACCGCATGCCTCACCCACCGCTGAAGCCTCGACCGACCGGAACGTTTGCTCTGGCGGGCCGCAGGGAGGGGGAAAGCTGCTGGAGCCGACTGATACTGGGTCGACGGCTGCCGCAGGAAGATGCCGCGGACGCATCTGCGAAAGTGCGTTGCCCCGCGGACGGGGAGTGCGTCGACGTCGAGTGGAGCCTCCTGAAGCCAAGCGGAGTCGTCGGCGACAAACACGAGCGCGTCGAGACGGATCTCGCGGCCCTCAGCCAAACCTCCGCCTGAAACCATGATGAAGGGGATCGGAAAAATTGCAACTTCTCCAGAAAAGTCGCTAAGACACCTGCCCCACGGTGGGCGCCAACTGTCGTGGTTCTAAGTCTGACAGTAGAATGGGTGGTAAGAATGTAGAGGCAAGATCCTAGCTATGGAGGAGTTGTACACGCGAGTTTTATGAGTTCAAGCCCGTCTCGAAGGAAGTAACAGCCCTTCGTCTTGGAGCCCGGAGGCAGTCGACTAGATATATGTGTGTGAGTTACAGGGGGTGCGAACCCTTGTCCCGGAGGAGGGGGTGGCTTATATAGAGTGCGCCAGGACCCCAGCCAGCCCACGTTACAAAGGGTTCAATGTACATTAAGGCAGGGCGTTACTGGTAACGCTAGTAATAAAGAGATATAAATGATCTTTAAGGTTACAGAATGAATGACCGACCATTGTCATCCTGAGTGACGTTAGGCCTTCTACACTCCGAGTGGTTTCTTGTATCGTCGAGTGGTTGTTCGCATAGTCGAGTGTCTTCTATACTGTCGAGCGGAACATAGCTTCACGGTCGAGTGGATGATGATTTTGTTTCGACCGCTTTTGGTTCCTTTAGAGATGTCCTTGGGGAGGGTATCTTGGATAGATCCATGACCCTACCCTAGGTACATAGCTTCATCAATGGCCGATTGAGCAACACCCAATCAAACAATCTACCACACTTACCTTTATCTTTTTATCTCTCCTTTGTTATATTCGTCCCCATTCTTCTTTGTCCTTCATGTTTTGTGGCAGCAATCCATGAGAGCCTAGGGGCGTTCAAGTCGACCTAGGGCATCCCATAGCAAGTGCTCCCTAACGGAGTCCCTCCAAGACGTGTGCGGTTTCGAGTCCTCAAAAGATCTCGTCGGCATGTCTAGCGTATCCGGCGAGACTCCTCCAGCAACGTCGGCTTTCTTATCACACTCGATGCCAGGGTACACAGTGACATGTTTGTGTACAAACAGAAAGCCAATTAGCTTTGTATCAAGTAAGCTTAGCTTTAATATATCAGTAATGAAGTTGTGGACTGCAGATCTATTCTTCCCAGCCCAGGTAGGATGAGAGGGTGCCCAAGCCCAAGGTGTAAATTGTTTGAGTCCATATTCAGAGCAAGGGAAATATTCTTAATTTATTACGAGAATTTTGATTGCTGCATTTACTAAGGAGGATGGAAGATTTACTCCAATTTGGTGTTTGCCCTTTAATATCACAACAAATATAACGATATGCGCAAAAACGGAGGCATCATTATTATCTCTCGTACCGCAAACTATCAAGTAATTCACAAACATTGATGAATGTTGGGGACCAGAGGGGCCAGTTGGATACCTTCCAAGTGATTAGAATTGAATGCTTCTAGAATGACAGTTCATTGACAACAAGACTAAAAAGATGCGGCTATAACGGACAATCTTGTCAGATACCTCCGAGTGCCCCGAAAGAAGTGAAAATGATGGGCATTAATATTAACGGCAAATCAGACATACGTCATGGATTTAGAAATTAAGTTTATAAAATGATAATGAAACCCTTTAGATTCCAAGTCAGTTGCCACGCCTCTACCAGTACATCAGCGTATTTCCATGCCATTGACAATGGTCTCCATAGGCGTTGCTGTTGGGGGGCGAAGTATGAAAATGAAAAAAATTCTACGAACACCCAAGATCTATCTAGGAGAAGTATAGCAACGAGACGGGAGAGTGTGTCTACGTACCCTCGTAGGCCAAAAGCGGAAGCGTATAGAATGCGGTTAATGTAGTAGTACTCTTCACGATCCGATCATGATCCAGCCGATCTAGTGCCGAACGGACGGCACCTCCGAATTTAGCACATGTGCGGCGCGATGATGTCTCCTCCTCCTTGATCAATAAAGAGAAGGCGGAAAAGTAGATGGGATCACAACTAGAACGGTGGCGTGGTGGTGATCGTGCTGGTGCAGCAACGGCAGCGCTTCGCTAAGAAAAAACCGTGGACGAGAACTATGCCGGGAGGGAAAGACGGGGTAGGAGCCATGACCAATGTGCTGGGGTCTCTTTCTATGCCCCTCCCCTATATTTATATGTGTGGGAGGGTTGGGAGTCCAGCCCTACTCCTAATAGGAGTTGGTGCCAAGGGGGAGAGGACTTGGACTCCATGTCAAATCCTATTCCTACTAGCTAGGACTCCCCTTTTTTCCCTTCCCTAGTCACATGGGCTTTTGAGGACTTGGTGCGCCTAGCCCAATAAGGCCAGGGCGCCTCCTCGCAGCCCATGCCATCCCTTGGAATGTGGTGGACCCACTTGTGGACTTTCGAACCCCTCCGGAATCCTTCGGAACCTTCTGGAAGCTTCCCGGTACAATATCGAAAAAACTGCACCTTTTTCTGGAACCCAAAATATGACTTCTCATATATAAATATTTACCTCTCGACCATTCCGAGACTCCTCATGACGTCTGAGATCTCATACGGGACTCCGAACACCATTCGGTTACCAATCATCAAAGATTCCAATACTACTCTAGCGTCAACCAACATTAAGCATGCAACCCTGCGAGTTCGGGAATCATGTAGTCATGACCGAGACACCTCTCTGGTCAATAACCAATAGCGGGACCTAGATGACCATATTGTTTCCTACATATACCACGAAGATCTTTTATTGGTTGAACCACGATGTCAAGGATTCGGTTAATCCCATAGGCAATTCCCTTTGTCCGACGATACATTACCTGCCCGAGATTCGATTGTCGGAATCTCCATACCTAGTTCAATATCGTTACCGGCAAGTCTTTGTACTTGTTCTGTAATACAAGATCTCGTGACTAACTCATTAGCCATATTTCTTGCAAGCTCTTTACGATGTTGTATTACCGAGAGGGCCCAGAGATATCTCTCTGTCACACGGAGTGACAAATCCCAGTCTCAATCCATGCCAACCAAACAAGCACCTTCAAAGATAGCTGTAGAGCATCTTTCTGATCACCCAGTTACGAAGTGACGTTTTATAGCACATATGGTATTCCTCCAGTATCCGGGAGTTGCATGATCCCATGGTCTTGGGAATAGATACTTGACATGAAGAAAGCTATAGCAATAAACTCAAGTGATACGATCAAATGCTAAGCTTACGGTTGGGTCTTCTCCATCCGATCGTTCTCCTAATGATGTGATCCCGTTATCAAATGAAAACTCATGTCTATAGTTAGGGAACTTTAAACATCTTTGATCAACGAGCTAGTCTAGTAGAGGCTGATGCCTACTACGCAACTTAATTCTTATAGACACGTGTTGGGCCTCTAGGCGCAGAGTTTTGTAGGACAGTAGCAATTTTCCCTCAACTGGATGACCTAAGGTTTATCAATCCGTGGGAGGCGTAGGATGAAGATAGTCTCTCTCAAACAACCCTGCAACCAAATAATAAAAAGTCTCTTGTGTCCCCAACACACCAAATACAATGGTAATTTGTACAGGTGCACTAGCTCGGCGAAGAGATGGTGATACAAGTGTAATATGGATAGTAGATACTGATTTTTGTAACAAGAACAATAAAAAAATAGCAAGGCAGCAATAGATAAAACAGAGCACAAAAGGTATTGCAATGCTTGAAAATGAGGACTAGGGTCCATACTTTCACTAGTGCAATCTCTTAACAATGCTAATACAATTTGATCATATAACCATCCCTCAACGTGCGATGAAGAATCACTCCTAGTTCATATCAAGTGGATAACATAAGAAGAAATTTTTTGTAGCTATTCTTTCTAATCGATCCATCCAAGAATTTGTACTAAAGTAACACCAAGTTATTCTTTCTGATCGATCTAGCAAGAGTTCGTACTAAAATAACACTAAGTTATTCTTTCTGATCGATCTATCAAGAGTTTGTACTAAAATAACACCAAAGAAAATTCAGATTCTTAATACTCAATCCAATATAAAGAACCTCAAAGAGTGCCCCAAGATTTCTAGTGGAGAAAACAAAAGACGAAAAATTGCATCAACCCCTATGCATAGATTACCCCAATGTCACCTCGGGAATCCGCGAGTTGAGTGCCAAAACAAATATCAAGTGAATCAATACGATACCCCATTGTCACCGTGAGTATTCATATGCAATATATATATATCAAGTTCACTCAAATCCATAAAATTATTCAATCCGATAAGAATGAAATCTCAAAGGGAAAACTCAATTCATCACAATAAGATAGAGAAGGAAAACACCATATGATCCAACTATATTAACAAAGCCCCCGATACATCAAGATCGTGCCATCAAGAACACGAGAGAGAGAGAGAGAGATTAAACACATAGCTACTGGTACAAACCCTCAACCCCGAGCGTGGACTACTCCCTCCTCATCATGGTGGCTGCCGGGATGATGAAGATGGCCACCGATGATGATTTCCCCCTCCGGTGGAGTACTGGAACGGGGTCTAGATTGGTTTTTCGTGGCTACAGAGGCTTGCAGCGGCGAAACTTCGGATCTAGGGTTATTTCTGATAGTTTCTCTATTTATAGGATTTTTCAGCATTAGAATCATGCGAAGATGGGCCTCGAGGTGAGTACAACCCACCGGGGCACGGGCAAGGGCCCAGGCGCGCCCCGGTGTCTTGTGCCCTACTCCTTCACCTTCCAGTCCTTTCATTAAGCTTTGGGGGTCTCTTTTGTTCCAAAAAAGTCATCAAAAAGTTTCAGCTCATTTGGAGAACTTTCATTTCTGCACAAAAAACAACACCACTGTAGTTCTGCTGAAAACAACGTTAGTATGGGTTAGTTCCATGAAAATCATACCAAAATCATATAAAATGGTTGTAAACATTGCATGAATACTTCATAAATTATAGATACGTTGGAGAAGTATCAGAGGCTCACTAGGGACACAGTACTTGCTTATGTATCCACACATGTATTTAAGTTTTCGTTCAATACAATTATAGCATGAATAATAAACCTTCATCTTGAAGAAGGAAATATGATAATAACCAATTTATTATTCCCTCTAGGGCATATTTCCAATGGTACCCACTTGCACTAGAGTCAATAATCTAGTTCACATCACTATGTGATTAACTCCCAGTGAGTTCTAGGGTTTGATCATGTTTTTCTTGTGAGAGAGGTTTTAGTCAACGGGTCTATAGCATTCACATCAGTGTCTACTTTTCAAATCTCTATGTCATACAGTAGATGTTCCCACCACACTCCAAATTGGAGCTATGCCAAATGACTGCTCCACTATTCAATATAAATACGTATCCGGTTCGAGACTTAGAGTCATCCGAATCTGTGTTAAAGCTAGCATCAACGTAACCCTTTACGACGAGCTCTTCGTCACCTCCATAAATGAGAAACATGTCCTTAGTCCTTTTTAGGTACTTCAGGATGTTCTTGACTATTGTCCAGAGATCTACTCCTGGATCACTTTGGTACCTCCCTGCCAGACTTATGGAAAGGTGCACATCAGGTCTGGTACACAACATGGCATATATACATTATAGAGCCTATGGCCGAGGCATAGGGACGACTTTCATCCTTTCTCTTTCTTCTGTCGTGGTCGGGATTTGAGTCTTACTCAACTACAAACCTTGAAACAAACGCAAGAACCCTTTCTTTGACTGGTCCATTTTGAACTCCTTCAAAGTCTTGTCAGGGTATGTGCTCTGTGAAAGTCCTATCAGACGTCTTGATCTATCTCTATAGATCTTAATGCCCAGTATGTAAGCAAACTACAAAAAAAGACAGATCCGTGACACTATAACCCGAACGAAAAAAATATTGTCATGGTTATGACAGTTCTATGATGATAATTGTGACAAAACGACATATCATCATAGATGCAGTGGGCTCCTACTTCTACGACAAAAAATCATGACAGAAAATGGGCTCTTCATCCTGGGCGAGCCGGGGACGCACCTGCATGGCATTCTTTGGGCCGTCCATGACAAAGAAATCATGGTAGAAGTGAGGGCGAGGAAACTTTCATGGACTTCCTGGTTATGGTAGCTGGTCGACCGGGGCCGAGCGATGCAGTGTGGTTTGCGCATTTCTCTCATACGTGCGTGTGGTGCGAGCTGTGTCGCTATAACTGAACCCGAGAGAGAGGCGTTCACTTACTGAACCCGAGCGATCCCCTGCTGCTATGTACTGAAGGCGGTCGATCGATCCCTTCACTGCTAACTGAACCCGACCTACTCCTGTGCTGCTAATTGAACCCGTCGATCGTTGCTGCTACTTCCCAAAGCCGATCAAACCCCCGTGCGAGACGTAGCTAGCCGGTTGGGTTGCCTCTGGATGAACAGTGCTCGTTGCTGCTGTGCGCATGATATGTAGAATGAGTCGAGATGTGGTGATTCGAGACGGTCGGGTTAGCTATGGATGAATAGTTCCCAGTGGGGGTTGGATGAACAGGACCCCGACCATGTGTAGGCGGTTGCCGCTGGATGAACAGGACCTTGTGGTAGTACGCGGTTACCGCTGGATGAACAGGACCCGGCTCAAATGTGGTAAAGTACTCACGCATCATCGGAGGGGCAAGGGTGATGATGAAGAACACCTTCGTGATCATTGACCCCTCCGGCAAGGTGCCAGAAAAGGCCTCTAGATTGCATCTCGTGGTTCTGAAACTTGTGGCGGTGGAAACTCTGATCTCTCGACTCCCCTAGGGTTTCTAAAATATCTGAGTATTTATAGAGCTGAGAGGCGGTGGAAAAGATCACCGTGGGCCTCCTCTGGTACACCTCTTGGGCTCCCTAGGTCTCTTCTGGGCAGAATTATTTTTTCAAAAATCACGCTACATTTGGACTTTGTTTGATATGGATATTCTGTGAAGTAAAAAACAAGCAAACATAGCAATTGACACTAGGCACTATGTCAATAGGTTAGTCCAAAAAAATAATATAAAGTTGCTAGCAAATGAATATAAAATATCCAAGATTGATAATATAGTAGCATGGAGCAACGAAAAATTATATATACATTGGAGACGTATCACGCACTCACGTGACAATTATATTGGAAGTTTATGAGAAGGGCCATTTCCCCAGATAGAAGGGGAGTTGGGATGATTATACCGGGTTCCCTAAAAAATCGCTTTTACGGGAACTGTTGGAGCACCTTTTTTGGCCCAACAATCCCTAAACCAAAAATATTTACGGGGAAGGGGAACCGCTGGCGATACTCTTAGGAAGGGAGAATTTCGGGGAATTATAAACAATATGAGGGTGCCGGTCTGATAAAGCTCTTGGTTGCTGATGTAGTTGGGAGGTCATCATGGTCTATGGTCGGGGAGGACTAGTTGCGACAAGAGCATCTCTTCCTAGGGAGGTTTCAACAAAATGTTATGTTCCTCGGTGGTTGAACACAACGTTCTCCATTTGTACCACTGATTTCACATCTAATGGCCCATGATGCCAGATCCTATGATCGCATCTCAATTACAGGTCGCATACTAGTCATTCCCTATCTATTGAATGTTTGCCGTCAGTATGAAAAAGGCTGGGACTTTTTTTAGAGAATACCAAGACCATATACATTGTCATGTTGTTCCTAAAGGTACATTGTGGATATCTATCTCTAGTTTTTTTCTATCTGAGTTGTTTATTTTAGAGACTAAAGATGTCTGATCCACCGGCTAGCCCTAGAGAACACAGACGAAATAGATAAGTGAGTTTGTGCAAAGCTTTGGACCCTTGTGTGATATTCATAATTCCACGAGTCACAATAAAGGGACTATATAGTGCACACCAGGAATGGAAATCTGGATTCTATCGGGAACCAGTTATCCGCTTAAGTCGTAATGGTTATCCATAGAGCATAATGCTTCGGCCGATCATTTTCTACCTTAATACCCGCACCATTAGTATCGGGAAGCGGATGATACGTCTCCGTCGTATATATAATTTTTTTATTGTTTTATTCCAATATTATACAAGTTTCACATATTTTTGGCAACTTTTTATATGATTTATTGGACTAACCTATTGATCCAGTGCCCAGTGCCAGTTCCTATTTTTTGCATCTTTTTTCGCAGAAAATCCCTATCAAACGTAGTCCAAACGCGATAAAAATTTACCGAGAATAATTTTGGAATATATGTGATATTTGGGAGGTGGAATCAACGCAAACGGGGGCCCACAGTGCCCACAACCCACCAGGGAGCGCCCCAGGCCCCAGGCGCACCCAAGTGTCTTATGCCCCCCTCGTAAGTTGGTTGGGGGCCTTATTCTGGCGCAAGAAAGATAATTTATAGAAAAAAATCGTGTGAAAATTTCAGCACACAATCGGAGTTACGGATCTCCGGAAATTTAAGAAACGATGAAGGGCCAGATTTGGGGAGCATGAAACAGAAGAGAACAGAGAGGGATATCCAATCTCGGAAGGGCTCCCGCCCCTCCGCCACCATGGAGGCTATGGACCAGAGGGGGAACTCTCCTCCCATCTAGTGGGGAGGCCAAGGAAGAAGAAGAAGAAGAAGAAGAATAAGAAGAAGAAGAAGAAGAAGAAGAAGGGGGCTCTCTCCCTCTCTCTCTCCCGGTGGCGCCGGGGCAAGTATCGTGACGGCGATCTACATCAACAATCTTGCTACCGTCAACACCAACTTTCTCCCCCTCTATGCAGCAGTGTGACACCCCTTCTCCGTGTTGTAATCTCTACTTAAATATGGTGCTCAACTCCATATATTATTTCCCAATGATATTTGGTTGTCCTATGATGTTTGAGTAGATCTATTTTGTCCTGTGGGTTAATTGTTATCTTGGATGGTATGATTGTATATTTTATTTATGGTGCTGTCCTACGGTGCCCTCCGTCTCGCACAAACGTGAGGGGTCCCCACTGTAGGGTGTTGCAATACGTTCATGATTTGCTTACGGTGGGTTGCGAGAGTGACAAAAGCATAAACCCGAGTAGGTAGGATGTTGTGTATGTGATAAAGAGGACTTGATACTTAATGCTATGGTTGGGTTTCACGACCTTAATGATCTTTAGTAGTTGTGCATGCTTGCTAGAGTTCCAATCATAAGTGCATATGATCCAAGTAGAGAAATTATGTTAGCTCATGCCTCTCCCTCATATAGAATTGCAAGAATGATTATGGGTACTTGTTATTGATTGCCTAGGGACAAATGACTTACTTGTTGAAAAAAGCTATCCAATTTTATTACCTTGCAATTTATTCGTAGTTTTATTCTCGAAAAGTACTCGTAGTTTTATTCTTGCAAAATAGTTTCATACTTGTTCTAGGTAAAGCGGACATCAAGTGTGCGTAGAGTTGTATCGGTGGTTGATAGAACCCGAGGAAATATTTGTTCTACCTTTAGCTCCTCATTGGGTTCGACACTCTTATTTATCGAAGAAGGCTACAAGCAGTCCCCTATACTTGCTGGTTATCAGTGGACAAGTAGCATAACCAATCCAATGAAAAGGAGAAAGTAGGATGAGTACCACAATGGCGGAACTCGGTTCAGTGAGTAGACAACAATGGCCTCTTTTGGTTCATAGGATAGGATTATCATAGGAATAGGAATCTTGTAGGAAATGAGATGACATGTATCTCAAATCCTATGAGTAGGAATAGGAAACAAGATGTCAGTTGGTTGACACCAAAGGAATTTTTCCATTGAGTCTAGGCTCTTTTTTATTTTCCTATGAAATGTGGAGGATAGGAACCAATCCTATGTAGGAATAGGAATCCATTCCTATGAACCAAAGGGCTCTAAAGGAAAAAATCCTATAAGAATCCTATCCTCTAAAATTCCTATGAAATTCCTCTAAACCAAAGGAGGCCTGAATGGATTTGATGGAGGGATAGTAATACATAACATCTAGATTCAAAGGATAATAAATAGGTTACCAATTAATGGAACTGTATTCAACGGAAACTAATATAGTAATAGCATAAAAAAATTAACGCAAGTGAACAAGGAATTTATTAGACATGACCAACAAGCATCCCAGCCCGGGAGTCAAAGGGTAAAGTTCATAGTTATATCCTCTTAGGGGGGTGCTCTAGCATTAACATATTATGCCAGAATCACACGAGTTCCAGAAGAGAAGAGCCCTTTGGTCGCTTGGAGCACAACACTTACTAGTATATACATGAGGACCCATCACAAATACTCAGAACAAGTTTCGTCCCAAACGGAGAACTTAATAAGTCTCATACCTGAACTATGAATGGTACAACATGCTTGATACCAATATAAATGAAATGTGATATATGGAAATTAATGAGATTAGTGTTATGGGGCTCAAATATTAAGCTTCATGTCTCTCCAGGGAAAAAAAGTTAAATCATGGAGATTCCTTGTTTACCGAACGCATTTATTTCCAATGGTATTGTGGAAAATGACATATAACAAGTGAAAATATTATATATCTCATTGTACTATGAGAGAAATGCTAATAAGAGATCGTGTATTAGCTCTCTCTGGGCGCCACACCATCTATATTCAATATAAAAGCTGAAACTAAATTTAGTGCCCCCTAGTGGCTTTTGATGATTAATGACAAACATTTAAGGGACTATTGTGCTTGATGAGTATGCACACATGTGTAGTCCCATAAGAGATTTGTTTAACCAATGGATTTTGACCCCTAAAAATGTTGAAGACATGCTTTTTGCCTAAAGACTTGGTGGAGTTTATAGTTCACAGTGCCTCAGTGAGTCACTTTGAGTATATGGCAAAATGTAATATTAAGATGGGTTGGATATCGTGGTTAGATAGCGAAACTCACTGATGCTTAGATAGAACCCAACCAAACACACAATTTATCCTTTGAAATCTCTTTGACATGCATTAGCTACGTTCGGTTACATCGGTTTTGAGATCGGCGTCATCGAGGGTGACATCTCTTGAATGTGTATTAATTAGTATTCGGCCCGGCTGAGTACTCAAGATATAGTTACCAAGTTCGGAGTCTTCGGTTGTGAAATATGGGTCACCGCCCTTACTTCTACATTGTGATTTAGGGAACTTAATCATTTGGGTCTCCTAGGTGTTTCTGGTTCTTCACAAGTTGTGTTTGGGTAGAACCACTAGGAATTTCTTGTGTTGTAAACCCATGTTCTATTGTGCACCTAGTACTGCAGTGTCAAATACTAGCTGAATGACTTAGAGTTGTTGGCCAGTGTCTCGGTGCTACTGAGTTGGGAAACCAGAAGAATAACAGCTAGTTTTCGGAGCATATCTATAAATAGTAGCCTGCCTTGCTTGTTTGGCTGGACACTCCAACACATTTATTTCACTCTCATACTTTGTGTTCCCACTCCTCTGTGTTATGGAGCCACATATTAAAAGTGTAATCTTTGAGAGAGTAGTCGAGTTGTGATTGAGCATCAAGCAAGAACATTTTCAAGCCAAGAGATTTTACTTGTTAATCTTGGAATTTTCCATTTCCTAGACGGGTAGGAGTTATTTTAGAACATACATCATGTGGATCTACTTGGATCAAGTTTGTACGGATCCAAGGATCACCTCAAGATCCACCTCGAGTGATTGGGTGATTTCTATGTGAACTTAATTTTTTTTGTGGGTATATGTGAACTTAATTACCTCAAGGATAAGAAGGTGAAGTCTAGGTGACTTTGGAGCATCGTGCTCAACCTCTCCAAACGAATACTTAGAGTAGTGGCCAAGAACTTATTCATACTTGTTCTTGATATATGCTGGTTTATGATCTGGTTGCCGCGTAGATGTAGTTCCAGTTCTTCATACCCGCCTCCTCCTTTACCTTTTGGGAATAAATCTTAGAATCTCCTATTCATCCCATCTAGCTGGTAGACCTTTACCTTTTAATGTCCCATCCACATAATAGATATTGGCTCTACATGCAATGTCATTTTGCCTTGCTCACCTTCTTCTCTCAAAAAGTGTAAGTTTACAACCTACTCGTCTCCTCTCTCCTATCCACTTTTCTCTGACTCACAAATATAATGTGTCAACTTGTAGGCCTACTTAATTCACCATGTGTTACTTGCTCTAAGAAATAAAGAGATCACAATGGTAAATATCTCTTTATAACAAGATAAAAAAAATAGTGTGTGTGTGAAAGGACTAAGTACATCAATGTAATGAGAATATGCTATAATACCAGAGCTGCTACTTGCCTAACTGGTAGGACGGGCATACCATATTGTTGCTTCGAACACGAACAAAAATAGCACCAACATGAGTCTCTCTCTGCTCCTTCTTCTTGATGTGATCTCAGACAAAATTTCTTTTTAACACAGTACAATCGTAGATGCTTACATACAAATACATACAGTCATCCCTATGAACACACACGCACACACACCCTACCTCTATAGAGACTTCGTAGTGGACAGGAACATCTCCTCACACTAAATGAAACATCGCCGAAAAGTCTGAAATAAATCCAGCAAGATGTACACACTAGTTTCAAGTCCAGGACTTGAATCGTAGTGGGATGGTCCCACTAAAGAAAACTAATCGTTTGAGCTACGTCCAGTTCGCATCCCGACTAGATTTCTGGTCCTATAAACCTACTTCAACAACACCCTGGTTGCCGTATATACTGGCCAAAAAGTAACTAGTCATATGTGAAGGTGTCAAACTTTCCCAGCCGCAACCACCATATGCTCGTAACTTCCAACTACTCTGAGGGGTTCAGTCGGTGTCCCGCTGCTATTGTGCCGCTGGCTACTACTTGTATTATAAGTTTTTTTTTCTCAAGGCTGATGGTATGGTAGGACGATAACCTTGATTACTTTCGGCCTGCATTTCGATGTTTCTTTTTTATTTCCCGAAGAGTGTTTGCTGCTAGTTTGGTCAATAGATCCGAATGTAAAAAATGTTTACAAAAAAATGACACACACACACACACACACATATATATATACATATATATACATATATATATATATATATACATACATACATACATATATATATACATACATACATATATATATATATATATATATATATATATATATATGCTATTGCCCTAAAACTAACGCACATATAATGGAAGCACCACTTAGTGTGAAGAAGTAGAAGATATTAGCGACGGCCAAAGTATCTTGTATGGATGCAAAAATAATACCTCTGTCTCAAAATAAGTGTCTTAACTTTGTACTAATTTTAATACAAAGTTGTACTAAGCTTGAAACACTTGTTTTGAGACGGAGGGAGTATATAATAGCAGGAAGGAGAGCATCATGTCCTGGTTGGAGAGTGTTCGGTAAGGAATTGTCAAGCATACAAGTAGTGTGAGGAAACACAATTATGTCATTTAAGGGAGATTGGGCCTAATCTCAATTGGAAATAAATTATCAGTCTGATGTGTTTTAGGGCTCTACGCGACTTGTTCCTAGTCGGTTGACTAATAACAGTGTCTACTGCTATTGCTAATTAAACGTGATTGCCTTGCAAAGACACATATCCTAGAGTGCACGAACACACCATATACCCTGACAAGCAAAAAATATATTTGTAGTTCTTTGCAGATGTTCACAATACCATGGCACATGTTTCGAATTCCCACGAGAATGGTATCCTTTACTACCAAGGATGCAGATTAAAAGTTTGTTCACTATGAGTCAAGCATTTACTAAATCGTTGCGCAAAAATTGTATTTACTGATAACCCCGTGAAGTAGTTCGGACAGAATCACCAAAATGCCGTTTAGGAGGAAGGGTCAGGTGTTGATACTCCACCACGCCTAGAATGGCTGGATCAGCTCAATCCATCGCCGGGAGGTAGATGCGGTGGAAATTTCTCATGGTCAGCCTCCTACGACAGGTAGCACTTCTTCTGAAATCGGATTGAGGCCTCTATGCATTTCTTGCAGAAGATGTGGCCGCAGATAGTAGACGCTGCATCGACCAGCTCATTGATGCAGACTGGGCAGGTGAATTTTGGTTCCCTTGGGAGATCCTTCACAGGTGCCTGGCGTCCCTGCGCCACCTTGGGCTGTAGTGTTTAGCAGAGCTTTAGGGATACATATAGTAACAATAATATTTCGTATATGTAAAGCAGTAGCACAGTCTAGAGTTATTACAGAGAATCTGTTGGCTTCACGTGTATCCAGATTGTGTGTTAACAGGTTGTTGTTGGACGCTCCAGAAAGATCATGTCGTGTAGGGTTTATTCCTAGTGAAAGCATTGTGTTCACATGCCCATCAGAAGCTCCTTCTAGAAAAAAAAATGCAAGACATACGAAGTTAATAAACGGGAAACATGGTCCTCCCAAGACTTAATAGTCTATGTGTAATTGGAAAATTCAGATATGAATATGGGTAAATTGTTCCGGTAATACATCTTTCAGGTTAGCATTTTACTTGGAGCTTTTTTTTATCACATAATAGCTACTTAGTGGATGCATGGCTTCATTCTGAACACAGATGCTGGACTAAAAAACAGTGGTGTTTGTTACAAGATAAGTTGATTTTTATCCAGTATAGTACGCTGCTGGCTTCCTAGGCTAGAAGTCCCACACTAATGTCTACATATCCAACTAATCTCAGTCATAAATCATATTTTAATCCAACGACTTACATTGCCGCAATGGTGAGTCGTTGAACATGTCTAACATGCAATTAATATCATACCAAATATCAATATCGGCATAAATTTACATCATAATTGGTGCACAATTAATATCTACCTAATATTAACGTGCAACTAATATCATATCTATTATTAATGTGCATTAAATGTACACATTTACTACTAGCCTTAATAAGGATATGCATGGGCAAGATCTCAGTAAATCTATCTATACCTGACAGTGAGGTATCCATGTTGGCGTTGTGCAGAACCATGTCTGCAGTAAAGGAGAAAGTGCCAACATTGCCCATCACATAAGATATTCTAGAATTTTCATTCGCACCTTCATGATATTGGATGTCAGATTCATCGCCCCATAGCCAGGGGAAGATGCTATCTGTCTTAACGATTGTTAATTTTGTCGGTATTGTCTGTTCTGAGCCATGTAGGTCTTGATAGCAAACATCATTGTTGGCTACATTGGTCGCCTCGTCATGTTATAGTACTTCATCTGCCCAAACACACATGGTTAATTAAATGGTAATATTTGATATCTTACTCGGAAATGGACTTGGTTGCCTGAAAACCAAAGGTCCAAAAAAGAAGGAAAGAGAGGAACACCTTGTTTGGGTATTTTCTAAACAAGATTTCCTCGAGCCGGCTCGCGAGCGCCCGGAGGCGCGGCCGCCAAAGAGGCAGCAATTGCAACGTTAGCAAAAACTTGAATCTTTGAATTAATATCAGATTCAGATCATTAGCTTTGATAGAGTAGAAGATATCTTTTTGTAACTGTTACAGGGATTCAACCGCAGCCCTTAAATATGCAATATTTATATGAAAACCCTGTGAAGGTTCAGGTACGTAGTCCACGGTTGATCACCTTTGATGATAGGTATTTGTTGGGAATGATACAAGGCAGAGTGATAAACGTGATACTGTTGTTGAGTAGATCACTGGATACGACTACTTCGCGTTCCAGTTTTTCTCGAAATACTCTAATCTACGCAATCGCGGTTGGAGCAGAGAAAAGCAGTAAGAGCTTACATCTTCTCTCGGGCGTTGTCCCGAGCCTCACAAACTGGGGATCGGCCGCGGCGGCAAGGCCCACCACATCCTGCATCTGCGGTTGCCAGTTTGCCACGGCCGCATCCCGCCGGAGCCGCCAACGCCAAGGCCAGCGCTGCCAGCCTGATTAGCTCACTTGGGACTTGGAGGTGGCCGGAGACGAAGAAAGGGGACTTTGACCAATGGCTTACTGGACTTGACTACCTGAGGGGATCAATATATAGCCCGCGGGTGCCTGGCGAGCGCCGTGCTCCCCGTTCTATATCTAACCGGACCACACGTAATTACTTCCTGCCAGGGAATGAGAGAATCGCCCTACGGCCGATGACACGCGTCAGAATACAGCTGGTTGATATGCGTGGTGCTTGCATTATTCCTGGATTTATTTCAGGATTTTCGGCGATGCGCTTTCAGTGGGAGGAGACGTTCCAGTCAACGACGAGACGCCTACGGTAACTTCGTAAATCCCAAGATGATATGCAGCTGGTATGCGTGAGCTTGGCCTCTCTTGGTTTTGGGTTTCCCTCCTATCTATATTGGACGTTCACCACCAATTTGAAAAAAGGTTGGGATTTTTTATTTTTTCTTCGCAAGAAATCCAAGGCCATACAAACTAAAATTGTCCAGCTCTTACAAGACCAACTTTACAAAATTAGAAAACAAAACACATATTCGTGAGTATATCACCGCCATCTTCCTCTTGCATTGATCAGCGGTGTGCCGCGAGCAAAGATCGATCCGTCTCTAGATCTCCTCAACACCCTTGACGCCAAGGTGACATTGTTGAGACAAACAATCATCTTGACCATAGCAAAGAAATTGATCCAAATCCAAGACAAGGATGAGTAGGGCAAAATTGGTAGCTTCGTGGCATCAAAAGGAGAAGGAACAAATCCAAGATCTGGGTAAAAATTGCGTCAAGTTAAAATACACTCACTCTCCTCCAGGTGGGACACATCCCACAACCCTAAGATCGCCCTCCATGTCACCAAGAAGCTGTCTACGAGGGAGCAGACAAGGAAGAAGAAGTAGGAGAATGACAATGCCGCCTCTAGCGCGACCCTAGGATCGGCGCTAATGGCACCATCTCCACCACGCCATCACAACATCGTTGTCATCGCCTCTGCCATTTCATTCATGGGCACCAATGCCTCCATGGTACCTTTCATGTTAAATTTTGTAATCCACTCATATAGTAGTGTCATGCCTCCCTGAATACAGTAAAAATTTGGAAGAAAATTGTAGTCATTTTGTTGTAAATAAAGTTCAGCCACCTCATATATATTAGAGATGCGATGGCCGATTGAGCACCCAATCAATCAATCTATCACTTTTACATTTATCTTTTTATCTCTCCTTTGTTTTATTCTTCTCCGTTCTTCTTTGTCCTTCATGTTCGGTGGCAGTGATCCACAAGACCCTACGGGTGTTCAGGTCGACCTAGGGCATCCCATAGAAAGTGCTCCCTCCTGGGGTCCCTACCAGGCATGTGGGGTTTCGGGTCCTCAAAAGATCTCATCGGCATATCTTGTGTATCCGGCGAGACTCCTCAGGCGACGTTGGCTTGCTTATCATGCTCGACGACGGGGTACACATTGACATGTTTGTGTGCAACTAGAAAGTCAATTAGCTTAGTAGCAAGTAAGCTTAGCTTTAATTTGTCAATAATAAAGTTGTGGACTGCAGATCTGTTCTGCCCAGCCCAGGTAGGATGAGAAGGTGCCCAAGCCCAAGGCGTAAATTGTTAGAGTCCATATTTGGACTGGAGCAAGGGAAATATTCTTATTTGATTACGAGAAATTTGATCGGTATATTTACTAACGAGGATGGAACATTTACTCCAACTTGGTGCTTTGCCGAGAAGTGTCACAAGAAATGTAAGGATATGTGCAAAAATGGAGGCCTCATTATTATCTGCCCTACCGCAAACAATCGAGTAATTCCCAAACATCGAAAAATGTATGGGGGGCGGGCAGAGGGCAAGTTGGATACCTTCCAAATGATTAGAATTAAAGGCTTCTTGTAGACAAAGTGACAGTTCATTGACTACAAGAGTGAAAAGATAAGGCGACAACGAACAACCTTGTCGGATACCTTTGAGTGCCCCGAAAGTAGTGAAAAGGTTGGGCATTAATGTTAACGACAAATGAGACATATGTCATGCATTTGAAAATTAAGTTTATGAAATGACAATGCAACCCTTTCGAGTCCAAGTCAGCCGGCCACACCTCCACCAGCACATCGACGTATTTCCATGCCATTGCCAATGGTCTCCGTAGGCGTTGCACCATTGCAATGCTTTGGGATGGACCTAGGTTGCTCCATGACAAGGTTGACATCCAAACTCATGTCGACGACTTCTACAAAGATTAGTTTTAGGGACAACCTAGGGGAGGGGTGGGGTTGCACCCGGACACATGGACTGGTGCCAACAAGGTGTCGGAAGCCGAGAATACCCTCATCCTCCTCCCTTACACGAAAAATGATGTTGAAGCTACTATATTGTCCATGCGGCCGGATTCGGCACCTGGTCCGATGGTTTGCATGTATGGTTCTTTTTGGAATTTTGGAGTGCCGTCAAAGGGGCGGTGTCGGTGTCAAAACCGGCGGATTTCGGGTAGGGGGTCCCGAACTGTGCGTCTAAGGTGGATGGTAACAGGAGGCAGGGGACACGATGTTTTACCCAGATTCGGGCCCTCTTGATAGAGGTAAAACCCTACGTCATGCTTGATTGTTCTTGATGATATGAGTATTACATGAGTAGATTTACGACGAGATCAGAGAGGCTAAACCCTAGAAGCTAGCCTATGGTATGATTGTATGTTATCCTACGGACTAAAATCCTCTGGTTTATATAGACACTGGAGGAGGCTAGGGTTACACAAGGTCGGTTACAAAGGAGGAGATATCCATATCCGTATTGCCTAGCTTGCCTTCCACGCCAAGTAGAGTCCCATCCGGACACGGGACGAAGTCTTCAATCTTGTATCTTCATAGTCCAACAGTCCGGCCAAAGGATATAGTCCGGCTGTCCGGAGACCCCCTAATCCAGGGCTCCCTCAGTAGCCCCTGAACCAGGCTTCAATGACGACGAGTCCGGCGCGCAGTGTTGTCTTCGGCATTGCAAGGCGGGTTCCTCCTCCGAATACACCATGGAAGAGTTTGAATGCAAGGATAGTGTCCGACCCTGTAAAATAAATTCCACTTTCCACCGTAGAGAGAATAATACTTCCATAAATCCAATCTGCTGACATGTTTTGATAGTATGACATCACTTCATGGCCCGGTTATTATTCGAACCGCTTTTTCTCAACCAGCTCCGCACATAACGTGAGGCGGTTTTCTCGATACGTCTTGTCAAAGCAGAGATCGTGTTCCCCTTATCACGGGATTCTCATCAATACGGACGTGGGTAACCCAACCGCGCCATCAATTACGGCGCCTGGGGAATAAGTGGTTTTGCGAGGCAAGTGGGGAGACTCATCGGTTCCTCCGCCCTTATAAAAGGGACAAAGATCTACTTTTTTCACCCACGCCTTCTTCCTTCTCGCTTTCCCATTCCCGCACACTCGAGCTCTAGCACCCAAGCTCGCGCCCTTCTTCTCAAACTACTCCAAGCATGTCTGGAGCAAGAGGCAAGTGGATGGCTTCCTCTGTCATGGAGGAAGACATCAAAAAGTTACGGGAGGCCGGATACCTAGCTGCGAATATCGCGCACCGGCTGCCGGATGCGGGGCAGGTCGTTCCGACGCCCGAACCCCATGAGAGGGTAGTTTTTCTCACCCACTTTGTCCGCGGACTAGGATTTCCACTCCAGCCGTTCGTCCCCGGGCTCATGTTCTACTACAGGCTGGATTTTCATGATCTGGCCCCCAACTTCATCCTCAACATCTCGGCGTTTATCGTCGTGTGCGAGGCCTTCCTCCGCATCAAGCCCCATTTCGGCCTGTGGCTGAAGACTTCTAATGTCAAACCGAAGGTGGTGGTCGGCCAGCAGGCGGAGTGCGGAGGAGCCATGGTGGGCAAGATGCCAAACGTCACCTGGCTCGAAGGCTCCTATGTGGAGACCATAAAGGGATGGCAATCGGGGTGGTTCTACATCACCGAGCCGCGCGACACCAACTGGGTGGCGGCCCCCAAATTTTGATCCAGAATCCCCACGCGGCTCACCTCCTGGAAAGAGAAGGGCCTGTCCTGGGGTTCTTCGGCAGAGCTAACCGGACACCAAACCTGTATCCAGAACATGATGAACAGGAAAATTAAACTTGTCAACGTTGTCCAGGTTATGCTCGTCCGCCGGATCCTTCCATGCCAACGACGGGCATTCAATTTGTGGGAGTTCGACTCGGCCAAGCACCAGATGCTGCGAGAGCTCTATGACACGACGCACAAAGACGTTTGGAGGGTGCTGTTCAAGAGCGCCGAGATCCCTCCCCCTCTCACCGAAGACCGCGGACTCGGCGCAAAGCGCCATGCCGGTCCGGTAAGCATTTATATTTCTCGGGGTATTTATTTGCCCAGGTATAGTTATGGGTAGGATCTAAGCTCCCATGTCACTAACAGGACTGGTTAAAGATGGTAGAGCAACTTGATTGCCCAGCACCCCTGCCCGAAGATCTGGAAAACGCTCTTCTGCCGAAGATGCTGACCCCGACACCTTACGAGGTGCCGGAAAAGACGGCCAAGAAGAAGGCCGCGGGGACCCGAAAGGGTCTCCGGCGCAAGATGGTTCTGTCGGACTCATCATCCGATGAGTCCAACGCGCACTCCTCCCACGGAAATGAGGAGGAGGAGAAAAGTTCTCCCCCCCTAGCCCGGGGAGACAAGAAAAGGAAGGCCGAACCATCCGAGGAGACCGAAGGGTCCAAGAAGGGAAAGACCCTCCCTCCGGACTGTGCCACGACGGTCGCCGACAGTGTGACGAGTGGCTACCCAGGGACAAGCCCCTGGTGAAATCGTATGTGTCCGGACACCATAGTATTTCATGGTACATTTTATTGTACTGCCCTTGCTCATGTCGAACCCGATTATGCAATCCAGCGCGAGCTCGTCTCGACGTATCCTCGTCGAGCGGCTCTTTGAGCTCGTCGGATATGAACAGAGGTTCTCCTCCGATGGCTTCCACCCCTCGCCCTACGGACAACACCGACGTGGTGTCTCAAGAGGCACCGTCCCAAGGGGAGGCGGTCCTGGGGGCGCCTCACGGCGACCTCCCGGACCCTGGGTACCAAGGGAGCGAGGCTCCTACGGGCTTCGAGTTCAGGCCAAAGCCGGACACTGCGACAGAACCCTAGATGGTTCCGGACTCCGGCAGGCCGTCCCCCATTAAGGGGGCCAACCATCCGTGCCGGTGTCCTCTGTCCAACCAGAGGCACCGGACAACTTGCTGGAAGCACTTCACAGCGCCTCCATCGATGAAGAACACTGCACTATCATGAGTGCGGTGGTTAAGAAGGTTCAATCCGCCAAGAACAGGCTGACCGAAGCTTGCACCAGCCTCCTAATAGGCTTTGAGGTAAGCATTCAAAATATAAAAATATTACTGCATAGATAGTAGCCCCTGATGCTCTGTTCGGCGTTCGTGAAGAACAACCGAATAGAGTATCAAATGATAACTCAGGAGTCTAATCAGAGTATGTCTATGTGTATGTGCAGGCTTCCCTGCTGGCCGCTGCCACACGTACTGCGGAGGTCTCTACACTGAAGCAGGCCCTGAAGCGGTCCGAGGACGAGCTCGGCCTTACCAAGGGGCAGCTCGAAGAGAGCAAAGGTAAGATATACCCCATTTTATATAGTTAAAAAGAAGTACTGTGCAAAGTAATAGGATCATCATGAATTTGTCAGGGGCCATGACCGAGGTGGAGACCCTGAGGAAGGCGTTGTCCGTGGCCGAAGACAAAGCGGCCAAAGAACGTATTGAGCGGGAGAAACAAGAAGCCCGAGTGGGCGAGGTGCAGCAAGAGCTCGAGGCTCTTGCCAAGAAGCACGAGTCCTTGGAGCTTGACTCCAAGATGCAGGAGTCCGAGCTCACGCAGGCGCTTGAATGCGTCCGGAGCGCCAAGGCTGAAGCCCACAAGGCCCTCCAGGAGATTGATGCGGCAAAGAAGATAGCAGCGGGTAAGGCATTCAATATGCAAAGCAAGCATGTGAAGGAGACTTTCCTTGTTCTTACCTGAGTTCGGAGCTCTCCAGGAGGGTTTGCAGATCTTCCCCGTAGCGTGCTGGATGCCGCTGAGTTTTACCGGGCTGAGGAGGGGAGCTCAGCGGAGAAGTTGTTCCGGTCTCAGTATACTGGTACCGAACACCCTGTGGCCTTGAGCGACCAGCTGAAGCAGTTGGCCGAACTTCACAAGGCGGCCGAACAGGCCATGAGGGGCCTTATAGTACGGATGTGGCCTGGCGAGCCCCTGTCCGATAGCTACTTCGGTCTGGTGCGACGGCTGGTGGAAGCCTGCCCACGGCTTGAGGTCATCAAGCGGTCCGTCTGCATCGAAGGTGCGCGCAGGGCTTTTGCCCTGGCGAAGGTGCACTGGGCGAAGCTGGACGTCGTGAATCTTGTGAAGGAGGGGCCGCCGGAGGGCAAGGAGCATCGCTGCCCCGAGAATTATTATGAGGGTCTCCTGGAGGGATCCCGCCTAGTGGCAGATGAGTGTGCCAAGGATGTAATTTTTGAATGAACATGCTCAGGTGATCCTGTAATGTGAAACGAGTTCATTTGCACCATGCGACACTTTATTAATTTAAAATATTACCTTTTGTGCGGCCGTTCATAAAATTTGAGAGTTGGCTAGTCGTCGGCTTCTGCCCCCATGTAACTAGTACCAGGGTGTTCGGGATAAACCTGAACACTCTTTACCCCAATTTTGGGTCCTCCAAGGGAGGTGTTCAGCACAACGAACCAGGCAATCGGACTATAATGTTTTATCACTCTCACTTAGCCATAGAAGTCTATGATTTTAAATTTTTGGCGAAGCCCCTGGTATTCGGAGGGCCGAATTTGGGGCGCTATACATGCCTAAGCAGGACAAGGCCGACTCCTCGCCCGAAGCGGAAAAAAGTCTTTAAGGACTTGAGACCTCTCGAACAGCGACTAGTCTCTCGCCTTATCATGACAGTCAGTTTTTGGCTTTCTCTACTGAGGTGCTCGTCCGGAAGAACCGGGACACAATCGCAGTAGTTCTCCCACCGCTACCTTAGCCGATATAGCGGAACATAAGGTACCAAAGTATGGGAGCCGGGCAACCCAACATTTGACCCAAGACATGATTCGGAGCTGACGCATATAATGCTATAAGTTCGGGGTGCCGCACTGTTGAAAGTGTTCGGACTTCTTGCACCTTATTATGGGGTGAACGAGAGCCCCTGGCATACTGACCGTACCCGAGCATGCAGGCGCGGAATGTCGTAAATGGACATATAAGAAAAAGAGAAAAACATAAATAATGCAATTACAGATTAATAATATGCATTGTTATTTGAATAATACGTCGAAGCGCACTGATACAAATAGTGCAATATGCGTAAAGTAGGGCACTTTGAAATGTCCTATCCAAGGCAAGCTACGCAATAATAGTGAAAAGCGGGTATATCAAGTATTACTAGAGACCACCTGGCGGTTCCCGTGTTTATCTTAGCTTCTTGCCGCCTTGGTTGTCGCTTCCGGAATGTGTCCGGCCGTCGAACTGCTGGAAAGGCCCTCCGAAGAGTTAGGCCCGGAAAGAGAAAAGGAATGTCAAAGGTATACAGCCCCTGGTGTGGTTAAGCCACAATGCGGGGCGTGTCCTGATTGTGCCCCCGCCTATGTCCATGGTATTTTCAATGCGTAGTTATGTACGCGCGGCATGAATTTCGTTGCTGCACGGGGACTGGGACGGGGGCCGAATTGCTAGGCGAGCGCAGATTGCGCCAGGCGATCCTGTTGCAGATTATTCCAGACTCGCTTAAAGGTGTCGGGGGGCTGTAACGCCGAATGAGTGGTCTGTCTAAACAGGCTGCTTTGTGCCTCTACTGCAAGGGCCGCAGTGTGCTCTTCTGTACGGAGCGAGCGTTCTGTGTTTCTATTTATTGTTATGACCCCGCGAGGACCTGGCATCTTGAGCTTGAGGTATGCATAATGCGGCACTGCATTGAATTTTGTAAATGTTATCCGTCTGAGCAGTGCATGATAGCCATTGCGAAATGAGACGATGTCGAAGATTAGCTCTTCACTTCGGAAGTTATCCGGTGATCCGAAGATCGCTTCCAGTGTGATTGAGCCTGTGCAATGGGCCTCTACACCTGGGATGACACCTTTAAAGGTGGTTTTGCTGGGTGTGATCCTTGAGGGATCGATACCCATTTTTCGCACTGTATCCTGATAAAGCAGGTTCAGGATGCTGCCGCCGTCCATAAGGACTCGAGTGAGATGAAATCCGTCAATGATGGGGTCTAGGACCAGTGCGGCAGATCCGCCATGACGAATGCTAGTGGGGTGGTCCCTGCGATCGAAGGTGATCGGACAAGCAGACCATGGGTTGAACTTTGGGGCGACGGGCTCCATCTCGTAGACGTCTCTTAGTGCATGCTTCCGCTCCCTCTTGGGAATGTGGGTTGCGTATATCATGTTTACTGTCTTTACTTGTGGGGGAAACCCCTTCTGTCCCCCTGGGTTCGGCGGCCGGGGCTCCTCCTCGTCATCGCTATGCAGCCCCTTGTCCTTGTTTTCGGCATTTAACTTGCCGGCCTGCTTGAACACCCAGCATTCTCTGTTGGTGTGATTGGCTAGCTTTTCAGGGGTTCCATCGATTTGACACGAGCGATCCAGTATGCGATCCATACTGGACGGAGCCAGAGTATTTCTTTTGAATGGCTTTTTCCGCTGACCGGATCTAGAGCCTTTGAATCCGGCGTTGACTGTCGTATCTTTGGTGTCATCGCTGTTATTGCGGCACTTTGGTTTATTATGATGATGCCTACCATTAACGTCTTTGGTATCCAAGGTATCCGGATTCCTTGATGTGTTGTTGCTGTGAGCCAGGCAGCTGTCCTCACCCGCGCAAAAGCGGGTCATGAGTGTTGTGAGGGCTGCCATAGATTTCGGCTTCTCCTAGCCGAGGTGGCGGGTGAGCCAGTCGTCGCGGATGTTATGTTTGAATGGCGCTAGGGCTTCTGCATCCGGAGAGTCTATGATTTGATTTTTCTAGGCCAGGAACCGTGTCCAGAATTGTCTGGCCGATTCCCCTGGCTGCTGGGTTATGTGGCTCAAGTCATCAGCATCCGGCGGCCGCACAAAAGTGCCTTGGAAGTTGTCAAGAAATGCATCTTCCAAATCCTCCCAACTACCGACGGAATCTACTAGCAAGCTATTCATCCATTGCCGAGCTGGTCCTTTGAGTTTTAGTGGGAGGTACTTGAGGGCATGTAGATCGTCACCGCGAGCCATGTGGATGTGAAGGAGGAAATCCTCAATCCATACAGCGGGATCTGTTGTGCTGTCATATGATTCGATGTTTATGGGTTTGAAACCCTCTGGGAATTCATGATTCATAACTTCATCAGTGAAGCATAGGGGGTGTGCGGCGCCTCTGGGCCGGGCTATATCACGAGGCAGTTCGTATGAGTCTTGTCTTCTGTATTCGGCCCGACCGGATTTACTCTTGGTGTATCCGACGTGACGATCATCGTCCCATGTGGGCGCACGTGTTTGCGTCCCGTATATTGACCTTGTGATTTTTATCTTGCTGTCCAAGATGTCTTGCAGGTCCTCTGTGTTGCCCCAGGCCTTAGTACCTTTGACTGAGTGGCGATGGGGTGCGGGCTGAACTTTGGGCTGAAACGCCTCTCTGGCTCGGCCGCGTAGTGGCCGGTCAGCCGCATTGTACACTGGTGAATGAGGTTTGAATGCTTCCTCCTCGAGGTGAGGTAGCAACCTGCGTTTTGGATAACTCTTGGATGGGCGCTCGAGTTCATGCTCGTTGGCCACAAGGACTTCGGTCCACCTGTCTGCTAGCAAGTCTTGATCAACTTGAAGCTGTTGCTGTTTTTTCTTTAGGCTATTTGCCGTGGCCATAAGCCGGTGCTTGAAGCGCTCTTGCTCGACGAGGTCCTCAGGCACGATAAATTCGTCGTCGCCAAGGCTCGCCTCGTCTTCAGAGAGAGGCATGTAATTGTCCTCCTCTGGTTCTCCATCTGCTGCCTTCTCTGGAGGGCTAGCTTGTTCGTCCTCCAGCTATTCGCCATGCTGGAGGGGATTGTTGTTGTCTTCGGCGCTATCCGGAGTGTTATTATCTCCTGTACCGGTATCACTGCTCTTACTGTGGCGGGACTTAGAGCGGCACCGCTGACGTCGGCGCTTGGGTTGCTTCTTGGAGGGGTCATCCTCCGCTTTCTCCTCGCCATTGGCTTCTTTGGGGGCATATATATATATATATCATATGATGAGGTGGCGGTCCAGTGCCCCGAGGGCGGTGGATCCTGTTCGTCTCCGGCTTCGTCGTCCATACTGTCGAAGTCTTTGGAGCCGAAGTCGAGCATGTCGGTTAAGTCATCGACAGTGGCTACTAAGTGGGTGGTGGGTGAGCAGCGAATTTCTTTGTCGTCCGCATCCCATTCTAGCCGGACATAGTTCGGCCAAGGTTCTCCTGACAGGGAGAGAGACCTTAATGAATTTAGCACATCTCCAAAAGGTGAGTGTTGAAAGATGTCCGCGGAGGTGAACTCCAGGATCGGTGCCCAGTCGGATTCGACGGGCACGGATATGAGCGGCTCGGAGTCCGTGGCCGAGGATGAATCCAGTGGTTCGGCAACACGGCTCTCGTAAGGGGTGAAGTCAGCATCCGGCTCTATCGCCACTCAGAGTGCGGCCTCCATGGCGGGGTCCATCCCTCCGCTTTTAGATGGGGCGACTTCCTCTAGATTAAAGGCAGGAGTAGCTGCGAATGCAATCTCCCGAACACTGTCCGACGGTAGAGTTACATCTTGCTCGTCGTGACTATGCGGCGCGTCCGTCGAAGATCAAATCTCCGTGGATATCGGCCATGTAGTTCAACTTCCCAAATCTGACCTGATGGCCAGGGGCGTAGCTCTCAATCTGCTCCAGATGGCCAAGCGAATTGGCCCACAGTGCAAAGTCGCCGAATATGAAGATCTGTCTGGGGAGGAAAGCGTCACCCTGGACCGCATCGCTAGCAATGATTGAAGGAGCCATCAAGCCTTATGGTGACGACACAGTTGAACTGTCAATGAAAGCACCAATGTCGGTGTCAAAACCGGCGGATCTCGGGTAGGGGGTCCCGAACTATGCGTCTAAGGCGGATGGTAACAGGAGGTAGGGGACACGATGTATTACCCAGGTTCGGGCCTCTTGATAGAGGTAAAACCCTACATCCTGCTTGATTGTTCTTGATGATATGAGTATTACAAGAGTAGATCTACCACGAGATCAGAGAGGCTAAACCCTAGAACCTAGCCTATGGTATGATTGTATGTTGTCCTACGGACTAAAATCCTCCGGTTTATATAGACACCAGAGGAGGCTAGGGTTACACAAGGTCGGTTACAAAGGAGGAGATATCCATATCCGTATTGCCTAGCTTGCCTTCCACGCCAAGTAGAGTCCCATCCGGACAAAGTCTTCAATCTTGTATCTTCATAGTCCAACAGTCCGACAAAACGATATAGTCCGGCTGTCCGAAGACCCCCTAATCCAGGACTCCCTCAGGTGGTGATGGACATTTTCCAGGATTTCTATGCCAGAGTGCTTGACGCCTCACGTTTGAACTATGATGTCGTGATGTTAATCCCAAAGGTAGTGGGAGCGAAGGATATCTCATAGTTCAGGCCAAGCACGGTTATTAACGTGATCTTTCATATCCTAGCTAAGGAGCATGCCATTAGATGGCTCCTATTATGACTAGGATTATCTATCTGAACCAATCAACCTTTATCCATGGCCCATTTATTAAGAACATTGTGGATGCATTTTTGTACCTTTAGGCAAGTTCAATCACTTTTTTAAATGTAGCAGGTTCAATCACTGAGCTACCAGCTTGTGTGTGCTTGTTTGCGCGCTTGTTGGGGGGGGTCAAACGTAGACATTTTTTGGCTGCAATTGTGAGGCAATAGCCCCACAGTACTTTATTAAACTCGACCCATAGAATACAAAAGGTTCTGGTAAGTAAAGTTAGACTACTTACCTATGGTCCTATGTACATAATTAAATGCTGGATTACATAATTACAAGGAGATATCTAGGGCAAAGAATTAATCCAAAGTAACAACAAAGGCTTTAAACTAGGCTTGAATCTGTGGGATAGGAAGGTAATGTCATGGTTGAAATTCCTCCTCCATGCTGCAAAGGTAGGCCTCTCATTTCTGAAGATTCTTCCATTCCTCAACAACCAGACATTCCAAGCAGCTAGATAAACAACCTCTTTGAAGAAAGCTTGGCACTCCGAAGGAGACAAACCAGCTAGCCACTGAATTTGCAAATAATTCCAGACACTTGAGCTGAATTGACAGGTAAAAAATAGATGATCTCTGTCCTCATGTGCTTGAGCATGACACAAGGGGCAAGTGTTGTCCTCCTGAGGCGATCTCCAATGCCTCCTAACCAGCAAATCTCTGGTGTTGAGCCTATCATTAAGCATTAACCATGCAAAAACCTTGATTTTCATTGTGGATCTACTTTCCCAAATATATTTGGCCGACATATCAGTAGGAAGGTGGGCATGTATCATTGCATAGTAACTCTTGGCAGAAAATTTTCCTTTGCCTGGGGTCCATGACAAAGAATCATTGATGCTGTCATCAATATTCATGTCAAGCAGGCCATTCTGAACAGTGATCATTTCCTCCATTGCTTCTGGTGACAAGGGCGGATGGAATAGCTTAGACATATCAAGAGTGTTGAGAACATCTCTAAGGAGTCCTGGACTAAGGGGTCCTCGGGTGTCCGATCTATTGGATATGGGCCGGACTGA
The DNA here is from genome assembly GCF_056163025.1 of Triticum urartu. Classification (NCBI taxonomy): domain Eukaryota; kingdom Viridiplantae; phylum Streptophyta; class Magnoliopsida; order Poales; family Poaceae; genus Triticum; species Triticum urartu. Next base: position 647,999,967 of record NC_141875.1, on the reverse strand, counting down.
TGGGCCGTAAAGATACAAAGACCGAAGACTCCACCCGTGTCCGGATAGGACTCCCGTTGGCGTGGAAGGAAAGCTTGGCGACCAACTATGAAGATTCCTTTCTCTGTAACCAACCTTGTGTAACCCTAGAAGCCTCCTGTGTCTATATAAACCGGTAGGCTAGGTCCGTAGATAGATCCTCATAATCATAGTCAGGCTAGACTTTTAGGATTTAGTCATTACGATCTCGTGGTAGATCAACTATTGTAATACTCGTATTCATGAAGATCAATCAAGCAGGAAGTAGGGTATTACCTCCATAGAGAGGGCCCGAACTTAGGTAAACATTGTGTCCCCCGTCTCCTGTTACCATTTATCCTAGACGCACAGTTCGGGACCCCCTACCCGAGATCCGCCGGTTTTGACACCGACATTGGTGCTTTCATTGAGAGTTCCACTGTGTCGTCCTTAAAAGGTTTGATGGCTCCTTCAATCATCTACAACGATGCTTTCCAAGGGGAAGTCTTCCTCCCCGGATAGATCTTCGTGTTCGGCGGCTTCGCACTGCGGGCCAACTTGCTTGGCCATCTGGAGAAGATCGAAAGCTACGCCCCTAGCCACTAGGTCAGAATTGGAAGCTTGAACTACGTCACAGATATCCGTGGGGACTTGATCTTCGACAGATTCGAGACCACGGCAGCCGCTCCCAGCCACCAGGATGAACATGACTTAGATCTGTCATCGGGCCGTACCCAGGAAATTGCACCTGAAACCGCTCTGGCCTTAGATCCGGAGCAGGTCGTGCCATTCGAGGACAGGAAGCTCAACCCCGCCACGGAAGCCGCAGACTCCACAGTGTCACCGGAACACAGACCTAACTTCCGGTAATGCCTGTGTCACCGGAACATCGAACTCGTTTATGGTTATAAATTCCGAACTATGCGCGTCCGCGCATATCGAGCATGATCGGTCATCGATTGCTGAGTTCAGCGCCGTGGACATCTTTCGGCACTCGCCTTTGGGAGACGTGCTAAACTCGTTAAGAGCACTATCTTTAGCGGGAGGCTCACAGCCGAATTGTGTCCGGTTCGAACCGGAGGCTGATGATGGAGAATTTCACTTCCCACCCACCGCCCACTTCATAGCCACTGTCGAAGACCTAACTGACATGCTCGATTACGGTTCCGACGACATCGACGATATGGACAACGATGCAGGAGAAGAAGAGGCCCAGAACCCGCCGCTCACCGGACATTGGACGGCCACTTCCTCATATGATGTATACATGGTGGATGCACCATAGGAGAATAGCGGCGATGACAAGGAAGATCTAGTTGAGGATAAACCTCCCGAGAAACAATCGAACCGCCGGCGTCAGTGGCACTGCTCTAAGTCACGCCGCAGTAAAGACAGTAACACCGGCACAGGAGAAGATAACACTCCGGGAGGTGCCGAATACAACGAAGACCCCGTTGACGCAGCTGTTGAACAGGATGAATAGGAAGAGGGGCAGGATAGCCCTGGTAAACAGGCCACGCACAAAGACTCGAAGGACAATAATTGCCTTACGCTCTCCGAGGATGAGGCGAGGCTCGACATTGAGGATTTCATCATGCCTGAGGAACCTCTTGAGCAGGAGCGCTTCAAGCGCCAGCTAATAGACACTGCAAGGAGCCTGAAAAAGAAGCAGCAGCAGCTTCAAGATGACCAAGATCTGCTCAACGATAAATGGACCGATGTCCTAGTAGCCGAAGAATATGGCCTCAAGCGCCCAGCCAAAATCTATTCGAAGCGCAAATTGCTACCTCAGTTCGACGACGAGGCGCTGGAACACATTCCACCATCGCGCAATGCGGCTGACCAACCACCACGTGGTCGGGATAACACGGCAACTCAGGCCGAACACCAGCCCGCCCTACCTCATCGCAAAGGCGGAGGTAAATCAGCTCGCGGTCATACATATGACCTTCGACAGGACCTGAACAATAAAGCAGGACATACCAGATCGATCTACGGATCGCGAGGACGTGCCCCGACACAAGATGACGGCCACCTATTCGGACGTGACAAACCTTGTCATGCGCGGGCTGAAAACCGCAGATGGACTCCATCAGAGCTACGTCGCGATACAGCCAGATATAGAGGCGCCGCACACCATCATTGCTTTATCGACGAAGTTATGGAACATGAATTCCCAGAAGGGTTCAAACCCGTGAATATAGAATCATACGATGGAACCATAGACCCCGCGATATAGATTGAAGACTTCATTCTCTATATTCATGTGGCCTGCGGCGACGACCTTCATGCCATTAAATACCTCCCCCTAAAACTCAAAGGACCAGCCCGGCACTGGTTGAACAGCCTGCCCGAAAATTCCATCGGCAGTTGGGAGGACTTAGAAGAAGACTTTCTTGACAACTTCCAAGGTACATATGTTCGACCTCCGGACGCTGATGACTTAAGCCATATAGTTCAACATCATGGAGAGTCCGCCAGGAAATTCTGGACTAGGTTCTTAACTAAAAAGAACCAGATCATCGACTGTCTGGACGTCGAAGCCCTATCGGCCTTTAAACACAGCATCTGCGACGAATGGCTCGCTCGCCACCTCGGCCAAGAGAAACCAAAGTCCATGGAGGCCCTCACGGCACTCATGACCCACTTTTGTTCGGGTTAGGATAGTTGGCTAGCCCGTATCAAGAACAATGCAAACGACGTCGGAACCCCTGAAGCTAAAAATAGCAACAACAAGTCTCGACGCAACAGATACAAGCGTCGAAACAACAATGACAACACCGAGGATACGACGGTCAATGCCAGATTCAGTGGCTCTAAGTCCGGTCAGCGGAAGAAGCCATTCAAAAAGAACAATTCGGGCCCATCTAGTTTGGACCGCATACTTCATCGTCCGTGCCAGATTCATGGTACCCTAGAAAAACCACCCAATCATACCAATAGAGATTGTTGGGTTTTTAAACAGGTCGGCAAGTTAAATGCTGAAAACAAGGATAAGGGATCGCAAAGCGAAGACGACGACAAGGAGCCCCGACCGCTGAACACAGGGGGACAGAAGAAGTTTTCCCCTCAGGTCAAAACGGTGAACATGATATACGCTACCCACATGCCCAAGAGGGAGCTCAAGCGCGCACCCAGGGACGTCTACGCGATAGAGCCAGTCGCCCCAAAATTTAATCCATGATCGTCATGCCCGATCACTTTTGATCGGCTAGATCATCCGACCAGTATCCGTCACGGCGGTTCAGCCACACTGGTCCTGGACGCAATAATTGATGGGTTCCACCTGACGCGAGTCTTGATGGACGGTGGCAGCAGCCTCAACTTGCTCTATTAGGATACAATGCGCAAAATGGGCATTAACCCATCACAGATCAAACCCACAAAGACTACCTTTAAAGGAGTCATACCAGGCATAGAGGCCCGTTGTACGGGCTCAATCACACTAGAGGTTGTCTTCGGATCTCCAGACAACTTCCAAAGCGAGGAGTTAATCTTCGCCATCGTCCCCTTTTGCAGCGGCTACCACGCACTGCTTGGTCGAACCGCATTTTCTCGATTCAACGCGGTGCTGCACTACGCTTATCTCAAGCTCAAGATGCTCGGACCAAGCGGCGTCATAACAGTCAATGGAAACACGGAACGCTCCCTCCGTACCGAGGAGCACACCGTTGCCTTAGCGGCAGAGGTACAGGGCAGCCTTTTCAAGCAGAACCTCAATTCGGCGGCCGATCCCCCGGACACTGTCAAGAGAGTCCGAACCATTCTGTAGAAGGATAGCTCGGCTCGTCAAGAGCTCGACTAGCAATTTGTCCTCCGTCCCAGTCCTGACCAAGTGGCGGCAACTGTACCGCGCGTACATAATTACGCACTAAAAGTACCATGGACACGGATGGAGGCATAATCAGCTTGTGATCTGCAATACGGCTCGACCACCCCGCACACACATAATTTCACTATTTCTTTTTTTCTTTCTTCTTTTTTCTCTTTTTCACAGGCCTTTTCTGGCGGCTTGACCATCGATTCTTTTCGAAGGATAAAAACACCAAGGTGACAAGAAGCATGGATGTACTGGGAATCTTTAGGTGGTTTCTTTAACAATCCCTTTACCTGTTTTTCAGGACCCACACGCAGCTCTCCCTTGGTTAAGGCATAGTAAATAGCCTTGTGCTTATTGCATTACTTGTATAAACGCGCTTTAACGCACCAATGAAATTATAATAGAAATAGTTTGTAGGCCAAATTTTACGGCTCTAGCTTACCACTTGTTCTTCTTTTGCTTCCTTTTTGTCTTTTGTTTTTTGGTAACTTTATCAGATAACACCAGTACACTCTGGTGTGTTCCAATTTTCCAGGGGCTTCATAGCGCCCCACAACATGGCAACAAAAGTCTGAACATTTTTATAGTACAGTTCGGTACCCTGAATTTAGCACTATGTGCATCGGCTCCGAATCATGTCTTTGCTCAATAGTTAGCTTGCCCAGATCCTGTGCTTACTACCTTACGTTCCGCTGTATCGGCTAGGGTAGTAAAGGGAGAACTACTGTGATTGTGCCCTCGTTTACCCAAGTGAGCACCTCAGTAGAGAAAGTCGAAAACTGACTATCATGATGCGGCAAGAACCGGTCAGCTCTTCGGAGGTCTCAAATCCTTAGAGATTTTTTCCGCATTACGCGAGGGATTGGTACTTACCCGATCAAGTGTTTACGGCATCCTAGTCCGGAGTTGCGCCTGTATTTCTATTGTCAAACTCCTATGGCTAAGTGAGGGTGCTAAAGCCACATAGTCTGATTGCCTGGTTCTTCGCGCTAAACACCTCCTTCAAGGACCAAACAACTAGATCAAGAGTGTTTAGATTACATCCCGAACACCCCTGTATTTCCTACATGGGGGCAGAAGCCGACGACTGGCCAACTCTCAGATTTCAAATAACACGGCCGCACAAGAGGAGATTTTTTTTACCAAAACATTATATTACATAACAATTTTGTCTCATAATACAAGGCAAAGACTACATGGATGTGTTCATTCGAAAATAATGTCTTGCGAACATTGCGTTGCTACAATGCGAGACCCCTCCAAGACATCTGCAAAATACCGCTCGGGAGTGCGGTGCTCCTTGCCCTCTGGCAGCCCCTCGGGCGTCAGCTTGACGGCGTCCATCTTCGCCCACCACACCTTGACGCGGGCGAAGGCCATGCGCGCACCTTCAATGCATTTTGATCGCTTGACGACGTCCAGCCGAGGACAGGTGTTCACCAGCCGCTTCACAAGCCCGAAGTAGCTGTCGAGCATAGCTTCGACAGGCCATAGCCGGATTATCAAATCCTTCATGGCCAGTTTGGCCACCCTATGCAGCTCAACCAGCTATTTTAGCTGATCGGTGAAGGGCACAGGATGCTCTGGCGCAAGGTATTGCGACCAGAATAGTTTCTCCGTTGCGCTCCCTTCTTCGGCTCAAAAGAATTCCGCGGCGTCGGACACACTACGCGGCAGATCTGCAAATGCCCCTGGAGAACTCCGAATCCGGGTTAGTAGGAAATCTTTCTTGTTCACATACTTGCTTTGCATACTAAATGCCTTACCCGCTGCGATCTTCTTGGCCTCTTGTATCTCCTGGAGGGCACCCTGGGCTTCAACCCGGGGCGCTTCCACGCTGTGGCGAGCCTTTGAGAGTTCGGCCTCTCGAGCCGAAACATCACCCTGCAAGGCCTTGTACTTCTTCATAGCATCTTGGAGCTCTTGCTGGACCTCGTTCAGCCTGGCCTTCAGCTTCTTACGAGTGGTCTGCTCCTTGACAGTTTTCCCATGGCTTCGGCTAGGGCCTTTTTAAGGGCCTCGACCTTGGCCATCTCTCCAACACATATCATGACACTACATTCAATATAAATCATTTATTCTTTTCAAATACATAGCGAGTCAATACATACCTTGCTGGTCTTCCAGCTACTTCCTCGCCTGGCCGAGCTCCTCTTCGGCCCGCTTCAGTCTTTGCTTTAGTCCGGAGACTTCGGCAGTGTGAGAGGTCGCGGCTAGCAGCGACGCCTACTTATTCACATCAGACACAGTTTGGTTAGTTTCTTGTGAAATTTAATTGATCCTCTGTCCGGCTTTTCTTTTCGAACACCGGATAGTGTCTCTGGGACTACTGTCTATATTGGGATTTTCCCTATTATGTTGCTCACCTCAAAACCTATTAGCAGGCCGCTACAGGCTTCCGTCAGTCCACTCTTGACAGACTGAACCTTCTCAATCACCATACCCATAAGGATACAGTGTTCTTCCACAATTGAAGCGCCCCGTAGCGCTTCCAGTAGATTATCCGGTGCCTCTAGTTGGACAGAGGTCATCGGTGGGACAGGCACACCCCCTTATTTTGAAGGAGGTTGTTCGCCAGATTCTGGAGCCGCATGGATATCTGGAATCGTATTTGGTCGGGGGCCAAACTGATTGAGGCCCCTAGTCGCCAAGGGGATCTACTCCCCCATGTGTTCGGAAGTCGAGGTCTTGCCTCCTGGCGCCACCATGACGGCCTCCTGAACCTTTCCCTGGCCTGGGAAGGTCCTTTGGGACAGCACCTCGTCGTCTCCCTTGGCCTTGGGAGAGTGAGCGGCCGGTGGTGTCTCACTTGCCATTGCCTTTGAATCCAACGAGCCTCTTATGAGGATCGCTGGGAGTTGTCGTGGGCTGGACTGCAATAACATGATTAAACTATATAAAATACCATAAGGTGGAGAGGCAGGATAAATGGACATGTGCGGGTTCTTAGTACTCACGATGCAACCAGGGGCTTGTTTCGGGGGCGTCGCTCTGGACTGCTGTCGACGTCCCACGTGGAGCTGTCCACGAGAGGGCCTTTCCCCTTCTTGGGCGCCTTCGCCTCTAGATTTGTGGAGGCCGCCCTCTTCTTCCTCCCCCCATCAGGGGGAGAGTCTCTCTCCTCCTCCTCCTCATCGTCGTCGTCCTCGGCGGCAGAGGAGCGGGTCTTGTCCTCGGACGTCACGTCTGAAGCGCCCTTGCGGCGGGGGCCACGCCAGACCCCCTTGGCCTTCCCCTTGGCCTTCTTCTCCAGCGCTGTATAGGGCGCCCGCACCAGCATCTTCGCCATGCGTGGTATGATTGGTTCCTCGGGTAGCGGAGCCGGACACCGAATCTGCTTCGCCCTCTCCATCTGAGGGAGTCCTGGATTAGGAGGTCTCCGGACAGCCGAACTATATCCTTTGGCCGGACTGTTGGACTATGAAGATACAAGATTGAAGACTTCGTCCCGTGTCCGGATGGGACTCTCCTTGGCGTGGAAGGCAAGCTAGGAAATATGGATATGGCGATCTCCTCCCTTGTAACTGACTCTGTGTAACCCTAGCCCCCTCTGGTGTCTATATAAACCGGATGGTTTAGTCTGTAGGACAACAGACAATCATACCATAGGCTAGCTACTAGGGTTTAGCCTCTACGATCTCGTGGTAGATCAACTCTTGTAATACTCATATCATCAAGAACAATCAAGCAGGACATAGGGTATTACCTCCATCAAGAGGGCCCGAACCTGGGTAAACATCATGTCCCCTGCCCCCTGTTACCATCCACCTTAGACACACAGTTCGGGACCGCCTACCTGAGATCCGCCGGTTTTGACACCGACATTGGTGCTTTCATTGAGAGTTCCACTATGCCGTCACCGTAAGGCTTGATGGCTCCTTCTATCATCGGTAACGATGCGGTCCAGGATGAGGTTTTCCTCCTCGGACAGATCTTCGTATTCGGTGGCTTTGCACTTCGGGCCAATTCGCTTGGCCATCTGGAGCAGATCGAGAGCTACGCCCCTGGCCATCAGGTCAGGTTCGGAAACTTAAACTACACTGCTGACATCCGCGGAGACTTGATCTTCAACGGATTCGAGCCCATGCCAGGTGTGCCGCATAGTCACGATGAGCATGACGTAACTCTGCCGTCGGACAGTATTTGGGAGATCGCATCGGCAACTACTCCGGCCGTTAATTCGGAGCAAATTGCGCCATCCAAGAGCGGAGGGATAGACCCCACCATGGAGGCTGCACTCTCAGTGGCGATAGAGCCGGATACTGACCTCACCCCTTACGAGAGCCGTCTCGTCGAACCACTGGATTCGTCTTCGGCCATGGATTCTGAGCCGCCTACATCCGTGCCCATCGAATATGACTAGGCGTCGATCATGGAGTTCAGCTCCGTGGATATTTTTCAGCACTCGCCTTTCGGCGATGTGCTAAATTCATTAAGGTCTCTCTCCTTGTCGGGGGAGCCTTCGCCGAACTATGTCCGACTAGAATGGGATGCGGACGACGAATAAATTCGCTGCCCACCCGCCACCCACTTAGTAGCCACTGTCGACGATTTAACCGACATGCTTGACTTTGACTCCGAAGACATCAACGGTATGGATGACGATGTAGGAGAAGAACAGGAACCACCGCCCATAGGGCGCTGGACCGCCACCTCATCATATGATATATACATGGTGGACACCCCCAAAGAAGGAAATGGCGACGAGACAGTCGAGGATGACCCCTCCAAGAAGCAACCCAAGCGCCGATGTCAGCGGTGCCGCTCTAAGTCCCGCCACAGCAAAAGTAGTGATACCGGCACAAGAGATAATAAAACTCCAGATAGTGCCGAAGACAACCACAACCCCCTCCAGTGCGATGTAGAGCGGGAGGATGAACAAGCTAGCCCTCCAGAGCAGGAGGCAGATGGAGAACCAGAAGAGGACAATTACATGCCTCTCTCTGAAGACGAGGTGAGCCTCGACGACGAAGAATTCATCGTGCCTGAGGATCCCATCGAGCAGGAGCGCTTCAAGCGTCGTCTTATGGCCACAACAAATAGCCTGAAGAAAAAGCAACAAAAGCTTCAGGCTAATCAAGACTTGCTAGCAGACAGATGGACCGAAGTCCTTGCGACCGAGGAATACGAACTCGAGCGCCCCTCCAAGAGTTACCCAAAATGCAGGTTGCTACCTCACCTCGAGGAGGAAGCATTGAAACCTCATTCACCAGTGTACGATGCGGCTGACTGGCCACCGCGTGGCCAAGCCAGAGAGGCGTTTCAGCCTGCACCCCCCTGCCACTCAATCAAAAATACCAAGGCCTGGGGCAACACAAAGGACCTGCGAGACATATTGGACAGCAGGGCAAAACTCGCAAGGTTAATATACGGGTCACGGGCACGCGCGCCAACACGGGACGATGATCGTCGCGCCGGATACACCAAAGGTAAATCCGGCCAGGCCAAATACAGCAGACAATACTCATATGAACTGCGACATGATATAGCCCGGCATAGAGGCGCCGCACACCCCCTCTTCTTCACTGATGAAGTTATGGATCACGAATTCCCGGAGGGTTTTAAACCCGTTAATATCGAATCGTATGATGGTACAACAGATCCCGCTGATCGAAGATTTCCTCCTTCACATCCACATGGCTCGCGGTGACGATCTACATGCCATCAAGTACCTCCCACTAAAACTCAAAGGACCAGCTCGGCATTGGCTGAATAGCTTTCCAGCAGACTCCGTCGGTAGTTGGGAGGATTTGGAAGATGCATTCCTTGACAACTTCCAGGGCACTTATGTGCGACCCCCGGATGCTAATGACTTGAGCCATATAACTCAGCAGCCAGGGGAATCCACCAGGCAATTCTGGACACGGTTCCTAACTAAGAAAAACCAAATTGTCGACTGTCCGGATGCAGAGGCCCTAGCGGCATTCAAGCATAACATCCGTGACGAGTGGCTTGCCCGCCACCTTGGCCGGGAGAAGCCGAAGTCTATGGCAGCCCTCACGACACTCATGACCCGCTTTTGCGCGGGCGAGGATAGCTGGCTGGCTCGCAGCAACAACACATCAAGTAATCCGGGTACTTCGGATATCAAAGATGCCAATGGCAGACCACGTCGTAACAGACCAAAGTGCCACAACAACGGCGATAAAACAGATGACACGACAGTCAATGACGGATTCAGAGGCTCTAGATCCGGTCAGCGGAAAAAGCCATTTAAAAGAAGTACTCCGGCTCCGTGCAGTTTGGATCGCATACTGGATCACTCGTGTCAAATCCACGACACGCCCGACAAGCCAGCCAATCACACCAACAGAGAATGATGGGTGTTCAAGCAGGCTGGCAAGTTAAATGTCGAAAGCAAGGATAAGGGGCTGCATGGTGATGAGGACGACGAGCCCCGGCCGCCGAACACGGGAGGACAGAAGGGGTTCCCCCCACAAGTGAAGACGGTGAACATGATATACGCAACCCACATTCCCAAGAGGGAGCGGAAGCATGCACTAAGGGACGTCTATGCGATGGAGCCCTTCGCCCCAAAGTTCAACCCATGGTCTGCTTGTCCGATCACCTTTGATCGCAGGGATGACCCGACTAGTATCCGTCATGGCGGATCTGCCGCACTGGTCTTAGACCCCATCATAGAAGGATTTCACCTCACTCGAGTCCTTATGGACGGCGGTAGCAGCCTGAACCTGCTCTATCATGATACAGTGCGAAAAACGGGTATCGATCCCTCGAGGATGAAACCCACCAAAACCACCTTTA